>NW_024063046.1:0-685270 GCF_006381635.1 Hibiscus syriacus | reverse complement strand
TCATGTCCGGAACCGGTGGGGGTTTCTCAATACTTCGATATATTACCCCATGTGAATCGGGCTCTGGAATGGTGGGAGGGACCTCTTCAACGATGACAGGCCTCTTGAACGGTGGGGGGGGAATCTTGAGTGAGAATAGGGGCCTCTGAACGATTGGAGGGGACTCTTGAGGGATGACGGTGAGTCGGGCTTCTTCTTGCGGAGTCTTCGCACCATTGGGGTGAACGGAGACGTAATAGCACATCCACGCCGTCTGATGCGTGAACTCCGTCGTGCAAGGAAAACCCGACGTAAAGCATCCACCTTATCGGGCCGCTAAAAAAAATTAATACATAAATCAGTAAATAACAGACATGATATTAAACAAAGACAAATATTAAACAAAGACAAATATTTCAAACTAGCATTGTATTCACCCAAATCATTATTCTATCATAGTTCACAAAATGCTCAGATAACATTCCAGAAGTAAGCACTTATATAAACATTTAAAAGGACAACATATAAACATTCCAGAAGAAAGATAGTTTACTTTCGCAACACGAAACTTAAATCGCAACGCGAAATGACTATCGCAACGCGGAAATGGCTATCGTAATGCGAAATGAAAATCGCAACGACAAAATCGCAACGCGAAATGAAATCGCAACGACAAAATCGCAACGCGAAACACAAATCGCTTGCGATTTTCATTTCGCGTTGCGATTTTGTCGTTGCGATTTCATTTCGCGTTGCGATTTTGTCGTTGCGATTTTCATTTCGCATTGCGATAGCCATTCCGCGTTGCGATAGTCATTCGTGTTGCGAAAGTAAACTATTCTTCTTCTGCAAATTGAACTTGAATGGATTGCATTACTTCAACCAAAAGACAAAAACAAAACCAAAAACAAATACTAACAAAAACAGATTGGCAGCAACCGAATGAATTACGAGTATGAAAAATCTTAAACTTACCTCGTTGCGTAGAGTATGAACCTCATTCTGCAACAATGCTACCATCTCACGTAGAGCGGCTACCTCACCGCGTAATGTAGACACCTCAACACGCCATGCACCATCGTCTTTGCGTAAAGTACGACCTCCTCACGCAAGGCATTGACCTCATCACGTAACTCCCTAACTCATCCCGTTGAGGTGGAGGTGGAGAACAGGGAGATAAACGTCGTGGATCTTGCCGGTCGCCTATCTTGCGGTGATGGTGGTGGAGAAGAGGCTCGATGATGTGACAGAATAGTGATGGCTTTCGTTGTGGAGGTGTATAGCCAGTCGATCAGATGATGGCTCTGGGTGGGGTGATAGCTCTGGGCGAGGTGATGGCTCCCGAAGTGGAGGTGCTCATCAACCGTTCCATCAAAAAAAACGCTTACTAGCTTGCCACCAATCAGTGGCAAGCTCAGCTTTCGTGGGTGTCAGCCTCTGTAGAGGAGTGTTGGCCTCCTAACAATATAAAAGCTCAAACAAAGTTAAATGTACTAGTAATAACTTGTTTATAAACATATGGTAGTATTTATGTTAACTTACATTATTTATGTCGTATACCGTAGTAAATCTTCCCATTGCAAGGTTCGTTTCCTCTTCCAGGAAATAGCCCTGGGAATATTATTTGAAGTTTTATTGCATATGTCTTCATGGCGGGAAAGGCCTCAAATATCCAAATCTACAAACAATATAATAACAAACATTAGTAATTGTTAAATAATACTTATAATTTTGGAAACATTATATAAAAATTCTTACCTTAAAGGCCCAAATAAAGCCTGTCAAAGTGTATTTGGAACCATCGCCATGCAAACTTTTTCGATCATCCAAGGCAGACGATAACTTATTCCATGTAGCTTTCCATAAATACGAGCCCCACGGAAACAGGTTCCACGCATTTAGGTCTTCTACCAATTTGATTAGATCATTTGGAATAGGTGTCTGGCCTCTCTGCCTAAAAAGCGGCATGCAAAAGAATTAGAAGGCATACTCGGACAACGTCGACGTCATCCATCCGAGTAAAACCATCTTTATTATTCAAAATCTTGTCAGGTCTTCTACGTGTAGACTCGGCCTCTCCAGCTCAGGAAAAACACGGGATAGCCATGATGGGGGTAATGTGTCTAGTGTACCAACCTACATCATCGTGTCCGAAGCGTAGACCGGTGATTAAGCAAAACTCCTCCCGCCCAAAACCGTATACGCCGGTGGAAAATCAAACCATATCTCTTCATCACGACGTGTATAGTCTCTGGTAGATCTCTAGTCATGGTTTGAAGAAACAGGTGTGCAACATCGCATCTCCACCGGAGTTGTACTTTCAGCCATGGCCCGAAGCATGTATCCTCAAACATTTTTCTTTGTGCAGGTGAAAGCTTCGACACAATTGTTTTGGCCAGCTGACTTTATTCTCAAGGTCAATTGAGCCGAATAAAAGTTCTACAAAAACAATAAACATACTAAATTAGATATACCAAAAACTACACTGTGAAGATATACCAAAAACAATAATAAACATAAATAGTAGTAGTTTATTCTTCAAACTTAAATATGCAACACTGTGAATTTCGTATTTGTCTTTGTTTTTTGGTTGAAGTAATGCAATTCATTCAAGTTTCAATTTGCAGAAGAAGAATAGTTTCTGAAAATGAAAATCGCAACACGAAAATGACTATCGCAACGAGAGAATCGCAACGTGAAACTAAAATCGCGTTGCGATTTGCATTTCGCGTTGCGATTCTTGGTTGATTTAATAAGCAATCTAAGTGAAATGGTTAATCTATTATTGAATTACCAGTAAACTATCATCAATTTCAATATGAAAAACCTAAAATAATGCAAAAATTTCAAAAAGAAATAATTAAAAAAAACTAACCCTCGTTGGTTGATTTGGTTGATTTTCCATTTCTGATTGTGAGGGTGGCTCTGAGAGATTTAGATAGACGGATTTCGCCGGAGATGGGGACGGATTTCGTCGGAGATGGGTGAGAGAGTGAGAGATGGAGATGGGACTGAGTTGTGATTTTAGGTTTTAGATTATGAGTTGCGATTACGGGATATACTGTGGACAGTTCAGTGTTCCAATATATTAATATTCATGTTTGGAATTTAAAAATAAAATACTTGGCCAGGATACTAATGGCGCTTTGAAAATCGCATTGCGATTATGTAAATCGCGTTACGAAAGTCAGTATCGCGTTGCGAAAGTAAGTATCTCGTTGCGATTTTGTATTATCGCATTGCGATAGTAAGTATCGCATTGCGATTTTCCCAATTCGTGTTGCGATTTTCCCAATTCGCGTTACGATTTACTTATTCGCATTGCGATTTTCCCAATTCGCGTTGCGATTTACTTATTCGCATTGCGAATTGGGAAAATCGCAACGATACTGTAGACCATCGCAACGCGATTTTCAACTATCGCATTGCGAAAATACAACGCGAATTTGCGATAATGGAGATCGCGTTGCGAATTAGCGATCGCATTGCGATTTTGTTGGTCATTTTGGCAAATCCGGAAAAAGTTGGTTAAAATCGTATATTATATGGGATTTTTGGTCACTGAGGTTATTTTCTCTTTTTTAAATCATGTCTAACGTTTAGATTAGGCTTCAATCTGGTACCTTCATTGTTAACAAATTAACGGAACCACTGACATTGTATTTTTGTTTTTTCGTTGATGACATGACATTACCTTATGGTGATACGTCAACATCACTGTTAAGTTTTAAACCGTGGGGTAAAAAAATGAAATCTAAACTAAACGTTAGATATAATTTTTAAAAAAAAAATAAAGTTTGGGTACCAAATGGAACAAAAGTAATAATTTGGTACTAAACGTGTAGTTTACCCTAAATTTAATCTCTAATTAGGTGATGACACGTTGATTTAATGGAGATTAAATTTATTTAATTGTATTAAAACTATACTAAATTGATAAAACATATAATTATTACATATCAAATGTGTAATTACTCTAATTTGTTAACAGCCACATCATTCTCTATTAAATGTTATAGGTTAATAGTTTGATTAAAATATTTAAATAATTAATTAATCTGATTGAAAATTTTCATGATGGATGATTAAAATAAAAAAGAATAATGATTAAGTAATCATATGAATAGTTTATCAATATTTTTATTATATAAGTATTATCAATATATTTAATTATGTGTATTCATAAAATATAATTAACCAATCAATAAAGATTGATTTAAGTGATAAATAATTTAATATCATTTAAGTAAATTCTGAAACTCGAGTATTTAATACGAAGTGTGTGAGATAAATAATTAGTAATACGAAGTTTTAGAATCGGGTAAAAAGAAACATACAACTGACTACAAATTAAAAGTAAATTTTATTTTATAGAAAAAAATGATGTAGTCAGCATTAATTAATGATGTGAGTGTTGGGAATAAGAGGGTAAAAATGGCAGAGGGGAAAGAGTGAAGAAGCTGTCGTCCACTTGGCATGCATCCAACCAAACCCCACTCTTTTCCTCGTAAAATCTAGGGTAGGGTGCCTATATTAATTATCCTTTTGTTTACTTTCTTTATTATTATAACATCTTTTATTTAATATTCTTTAAATTTCACGAGTCTCTTATGTACCTTTTAAAAGATAGTATTAGTTAAGTCAAAAATCTAAGTTAATTAAATTGATAATTTTATTTTATGATTTAAATTCTATTTTATTTTTTAATCACGTTCTTCAAGTTTTTCTTTAAACGTAATCATAATTATTTATAATATTATAATACTTGATGATTCTAATTTAAATGATTTTTCTAATTATATAATATATATATATATTATCATGTCTTAGAGAGAGAAAATATTAATCTCACATCGAAAAGAAAAATAAAGATCATGAAATTTATAAGCAATGACATTGCACATCATATTAGACATGTCTTTGAAGAAGATGATAATGGCCCCGTGATAAATGGTATTATGGTCACTCTTTGACTACTTAATTTCATATCGAGCTCCCCAGTGGATTGTGAGATTGAGCGGAGAGAATATCATGTCCCAAAGAGATGAGTGACATTAATCCTACATAAAAAAGGAAAACAGATGTCCTAGAATTTACAAGTGTGATGACTTTATTAAACATGTCTTTTGGTAAGAGAATCATGACTGTGCGAAAATATATATTTCTCCATATTCTTTTTAACATGTGTGAGTAAGATTTGTAATATTATTTAATAAATAAATTAAATGGTATCTAAAATTAAAAATATACTTATAATGCGTATTTTTAAAGAATATATTTTTGAAGATAAATTATTGACGAGAGTACAAATGAGACAAAGAATTAATGGTTAGAAAGAATTTATAAAAGAATATAGTCGAATGATCAAATAAAATAAAATATAAAGTTTAAGGATTAAATTAAAATTTTAAATTTACTAATTAAAATAGTAATTGAAGTTTCACATATATTTTATAGCGGTAGTGGAGCATGTGATTCATATTTAATAAAAGTAAACTTAAACCAAATGAGGAACTAAATAAATGAGGAAATCAAAATCGTGAAAAGTTGATGACTAAATTGAAAAAAAATTGTTTTTAAAAAGATGAACGGAAGTAGAATAGGTATTCTTTTATGATTTGGGATCATGTGGTTCAAATTTGGTAAAAATAGACTTAAAATGAAGGATTAATTAAAAAACTGAAATTAGGGACTAAAGTACAAAAACAATCAAATTCAATTTTTCAAATTTATAAAATCTAAACTTGATTCAATCTCAAAAATTAATTCACTAATTTGAGTTAACTTGAATAACTCTACTCAAATAAATCAACATATAATTTTTTTTAATCGAATTAAATTTTACTCATCCCTAATATATATAACAATTTAAATACATCAATTTAGTCGAATTGTGCAAAACTATAAGAAAAATACAATTTATTGATCAAATACTTAACGTTATTATATTTTTAAAATCCTAATTGAATTAGAATAAAATTATATCAGCTGATTCAAACTCAATTATCAAGTACCAATAATATTTTTTTATAAGTTCATGCCAATTAAATATTAATTTAAGGATAAGATGGGAGTGAAGTAAAAATTAGTTAGTTAATAGTAAAGTACCAAAATATACCAATTATGTGATAGAATGGGTAATAGCTAGGTCATGACATGTTTTTTTTTTGAATTAATTACTGGTATCTGATATATTAACCGACTAATTCAGTTCGGGTATTGCAGAGGCGAAGGTGACCCTCCTAACCCAGTTTGCTCCATTCGCAAACATCAAGATTCAAACATCTGACCTTACTTAAAAGACCTAATACCTCATCCCACTAAATCAACTTATTATTAGTTGCATCTTTTCTAATATTATCATAATATTTACAAATATGAATATCATTGGTTGGATAGCTGTCCATATCCATTTCCATAACAATGACAGCTAAAGTAGTTGAATTTCGTGATGACCATAATCCAAACCAAACGAATCCCTTTGTTTTGTTACCATACATCTACCCTAATTTAATTTTATTGCCACCTTTTTCATCTATGAAACTCGAATTTTTAAAGCAATAATATAAGTTATTAATATTTATTAACTATTAATAACATATATACATTCTGTATACAGAATAATAATTCATTTAATTACTAAAGTCACGAATATTCAAATTTCAAAATTGACACTTAATCACTTTAATTAGAGTATAGATATGTTAGTGTACAAATTATATTATCATATGAAATAAAAACCCAAGATTTATAATTTATTATATTTTTATAATATATTTATTTATACATCCTCATATGTACAAATCTTGGTTCTCACTCTCACTCTCTCTCATTCTCTCTCTCACTCTCTCTCTTTCTCTTTCTCTCTCTCACTCTCACACAAGGGTTGTGTCCCATTCCAACTTTCACTTCAAGACATAAGAAAATAACATTTTATTTAATCTTTAAAGTGAACACTTAATCACTTTAATTAGAGTATAGATACGTTAGTGTACAGATTATATTATTGGATGAAATAAATAAAAACCCGAGATTTATAATTTATTATATTTTTATAATATATTTATTTATACATCCTCGTATATACAAATCTTGGTTCTCACTCTCAACTCTCAACTCTCTCTCTCTCTCTCTCTCTCTCTCTCACACACACACACAGAAGGGTGTCCCATTCCAACTTCCACTACGAGTATCAGACAACACTGCAGCTGCAACCGGTAAGGGGAGTACATGCAAATGCCCTGAAGGAAACAGCTGTTTTGAAAATGTCTCTAAAACAAAACCCCATGTTCTTCACATGACACTTTCCTTTTTCCCATCTTTTCATCTGCACCGTCCGATTAGATATTTTTCATTCCATGCACGTACGATTATAGATCCAACCAAAAAAAAAGGCTGTCTCGTTATGCTGCTCTGCTACAATCAGCCTTACCGAATCCCACTCTCCTGTTCGTCAGTTCAAATTCCACCCATAGATCTTGTTGATGGAAGTTCCCGATTATGTTGCTCGCGATCCCAAGCATGTTCGACCGTCCGATCCCCATGCAGTGGACCCCACCACCGACGTCGGCTAGAATCCGGTGTTTCTCCACCGTGATCTCCACCCCTTTCTCGAACTCGAACGTCATGTCGCCTATCAGCCGTCCGATATCCATCGGGTTGCCGTCGAAACACATGTCGGCTACTTCACCGTACACGTAGCCCTTTTTAAGCCTTGGACCTACGAGTTTTACCACCTCTTCCCGGACCTTGTTATACGCCTCTTCCACCAAGTAAGTGAACTCCGAACCGGAGTCGATCATGGTTTGACCCGATCCACCAGCGTCGGGTCGGAAAACTTGAACCGGGATTGCTAGCTACTTGGTTCCTAGTCGTATCCCTTGCATTGGGAGAGTGTACGCCAAAGGATCCATATTCGGCATGGACCGGCTTTGAGGGAAAACCAAAAGATTTATGTACCGAAACCCGTGAGAATTCGGGTTTTCTCCGAGGTAAAACGACCCGGTCGAAGAAACTCCGGGTTGAGTCCTACGAGTTGGCACACAGTAGGAGAACTTGGAGATTTTAGACTGGGAAGCGAAGGAGAACCGTCCGAGATTCATTCCCAAAATACCCTTGTCCTCGCTGGTATCGGTGGCGCAACCGAGGATCAAAGGAGGGGTACTCTGGGAACGTGAAAAGGTAAACTTTTCTCTGACCAAGTTTTCCTCGGCGAGTGTTCCGTCGGCGTAGAAGTAAGAATAGTGACACAAACGGTTCTGGTCGCATGATGTCGGGAGGGTAAAATCGGGAATCCGAGGCTTACAAAGAGGATGATTACACGGCACCACAGAGAAAGAAGACGAAAGAGAAGGATCAAACATCGCCGTAGGAGGCGGTTTCCGGGGAGCCTTCTTATGACACTGAATCCACGACAGTTGGCTCCCAGTATCCAACACCATCTGCTGCGTCTGCGGTGGAGTCCCTATCGGTAAAGCCACGATCAACGCCATTGAATACTTAAACGTCGTCTTGTAATTATACGACGAAGACGAAGACCGTGCCCTCGGCTGACGCCTCGGAACATGCTTACTCACAGAAACCAAAGAAGGATTCGAAGTCCGAGCTTTAACATCAGGCGAAACGGAGGAAGTGAGAGGAAACGAGATGGAAACGGTGTCGTTCTGTTTAGCTTGAGAAACGATGAAAAAAAGAAAGAAAAGGAAAGGGAGAAATTTGGCCATGGAATTTTGAAAGAAATTTGGCCATGGAATTTTGAAAGAAAGAGGAGGAAGAAGTGGTGGGTGGTAGTTAAAATGAAGGGGGGGTGGGGTGTTTATATATGGGGAAGTAATTGGGATAGTGGAGGAAAGAGACAATCCAAAACCATGGAAAAGGATATGTAGAGCGAAGGAAGACGCGTTTTTCTTAATTTAGCGGTTAGATCTTGTTATGATGCATAATTAAAATGGTGGCCACCATTTTTATGATCTTCAATAATACTCACACCTATATGTTATATCATCTCTATTATGTGCATGCATGTAACCCAACAATTACCTTCTTGATTTTGTTAGGAGCAAGTGTAATTATTTTTAAGTTAAACGAGATTTGTTTATGTTAGAGTTTGATTCAAATTTAAAGAGTTGTACGAATTAATTAATGTAGAAATTTGGAAAGAAAAGAAATATAATTTGATTAAAAGTATAATTTTTTAAAAAAATATATTTATTTTATATAATTTTTTTTTGTAATCAAATATCTATCATTAGGATTAGAAATTAGGTTGACCATGAGGACTTATATCATATTCTTCTTCTTTTGACATTAATGAATTTTCTACTCTTCCGCCTGTAGTTTTTTTCGAAAGAGTTTTCTACGTAAAATTTTAGTATTTTAGTGCTATTTTATTGCGCGATCATTATGCATGTCATTATCTTCTCATAAATTAGTATCAAAGCGTCTAGGTCATTTAACTCGATCACGATAATGACATCTTTGACGTATGAAATTCTATTGTTGGATTGCAACACTAGATTAATGCTGAAGAGTGTAGAGGTACGGAAATTTCTAAGAGTCCTATTATTTTGATGAGAGGGTGGAGAAGGACTACGTTTTATATTCTGCAGAGTTCAACGATTATAGAAGATGAACTATTATTTTTTTTCTTCGTGGTAAAAAAGGATTATGTGTTGAACAAAACAATTATCGGCGTAACGATTTTGAGATCATAAATTTGTTATATTCTGTGGTCCTAACAGATTTGAGAAGAAAAAGGGAGTTTAGTTTTGTGGGCATAACAGATTCAAGAAGAAGAAAATTTAGTTATGTGAGCATAACAGAAAAGATAAAAATTGTCATTGATGATGAGGATGATGTTGTTCATTATATTACTTGTAGTGAACAAGTTGCGAGAAAAATTAACACTTATGATTTTCTTACCAATGTGAAGACTAAATCTAAGTTTGGGCAAGCTTTGGATTCAGTTCACAATCTTTGTTGAAGAATACACCTCTAAGGGATTTTGTGAAAGAAGTGGAGAATATGTTCTTAAGGTGGAAAACTTGTTCGTTAAAGTAAAGAATTATTTTTATTGAGTTTGAGTATCTAATTTAATGTGAGTTCTTTTCCTTGAAACATTTGCACTTTCAGAATTAACGTCAATATGGAGATTTGTTAGAGTTTAACTCGAATTCAAAGTGACACAAATTAATTAATGTATAAAATTGGTAAAGTAAAAACCTGAGAAGTTCTACAGTGCGACATCATTAATATACAGTAAAAAAAGGCGCTACCGGTTTTGTTATTATTTAAATAACAAAACTAATAAAAAATGACCAAAATATTATTATTTCTACCGGTTTTAATTACCGATATAGGTAAACGCAGTAGAAAAAACCTAATGTTTTAGGTAGCGTTTTAACGAAAACATTATTTTTTACCAAGTTTTCCTACCGTGTTTACCTATATCGGTAATTAATAATAATAATAACAAAACCTGCAGAAATAATAATGTTTTCGGTCATTTTTTACCGGTTTTATTATTTAAAATAATAACAAAACTGACAGCGCATTTTTTTAGCCGTATATTATGATTGTCTCACCTAAGCATTTCCCTAAAAACCTAGTTTGATAAAAAGTAGAAAATTTTATTAAAGTAAATTTCTACTTTATATAATTTCATTTGTAATAAAGTATCTATCACTATAAATAGATACTAACGATTAGGGTTAGAAATCATGTTTTCCATAAGGACTCCTCTTGTATTCTTATTCTATTATATATGACATTTTATATTATTTTATTTTCCATTTGAAATTTGTAAAGATAAAAAAAAAATAGAAAAATATAAACTTGGTGTAAGAAATTTTTGAGGCCATGAAAATATTGATACTCTATATTCGATTTATCACTATACGTAATTACCATGTGTAAGGTCGAAACTAGAAGATACCTGCTTTTGTGCCTAAGTGAGTGTTACATGTTTTTGTCCGAGTTCTAATTTAATATTATTATTATTATTATTATTATTATTATTATTAATATTTATTATTATTTGTCTATTATTACATGTTTTTGGTTACATCCCCAAAATCGAGCCCAAACTACTACACCCGAAGCATGCCCGAACCAACCTGACCAAGCCTCACCCGTGACCCCTTGATTTTCACGCGTATCCACTGTCAGCTCCAAGCTTGATTCACGTCGGTCACCCTATATTGTTGCCAAGCCTTCTTGATCAATAGCTAAACCACTGAACACCCTCAGCCAGAGCACCACTTCCAAGGAAAACCAAAGAAGCAAATCAGAGAAAATAAGAACACATCACATCATTCATCAAAAAAGAAAAGGGGAAAAATATCAACCAGATGAGGGAGCTGGGGTTGGTGATTTTCGAGAGGAGGGAGCTGGGGTTGGTGATTTTCGAGAGGGGGAGAGTCTCAGGTAGGGGGTTTCTTTTTTTTTTCCTATGAAAAAGAATAGTTGTAAAGGGTCTCTGGGCTCCCATTTTTTTTGGTGGAAAATCACTTGTAACAGAAGATTCTCCTCATTTTTTTACGAAGGTGATAACTTCGCAAAAAGACCATATTTAGAGCATTTTCACTTAAGTTATTGACTGTTTAAGGGCTCATATAGGATCAAATAGATGCATTTAAGAGCATATAGTTGCATGTGGTGGAAATATATTTTTTCGCGACATTTTATTTTGTAAACGGTGGTGCGTTATATGGAATGTGTTCTATTTGATGATGTGCAAGAATTGAGAGCAAGGATAAGCAAAAAGGAATTGTTATGACATGATGAGACTGCTGAGCAGAATGCAAATGCCAAATCGGACAACATTTTGGAAGCAAAAAAAAAATGAAAGATGATATTTTTATGAGCTAACTGTCTTTGTTTTCACATGCCCTCAACCGCCTGTCACAAGCTACCCAGAAGGGGACCACGTCCAGCTGCATTGGAGGGGACCACTGCTACATCTGCCTCACCTCTCACGTGAAAGGAGCCTGATCGGGGTATACTAGGAATTTTAACACAAATTCCTAGGTTTATTCTCCCCTATAAATAAGAGATAAAGCCACCAAGATAATGAGACTTTATACACGCCGACTTGAGCTTATTTTCAAAGAGAAAATGTATTTCCTTTTTTCGTCAATCGTCTTTGCTGTGGCATTCTTCCATTAACAAGCTAGAGGGAGTGGCGAGCTAGGCATCTGAGAGGAGCTAACGAGCTGGGGAAGTTCGTGGTGGCCGAGGGGAGTCATGACAGTGCACGTCGAAGCCTTTTCCTCATTCCCTTTGTTGTTTGCTCTCTTTTATCTTATTTGGGTTGTATAGAATGGATTAATTTCTTGCTTTGTTGCTTGAAACATTCGAACCCAACCATGAACTAGTCTTATTTGGTGGGAGTTCCTTATGAATATTTAAGTTTTACTTTAATGGATGGTTTTTTGTATGTTGTTATTTGTTTTGTTTATGATGTTTAATGCCTTAAGGTTGTAGGAGCTATGAGAGTAATCATTCCTTAAGAGATTACCTAGTGTTCGAGAGAATGACTAAGTAGCGTGTCCTTAGTGTTCGAGAGAAACTAGGGAGGATCCACATAAGCTAGGGGTTCTAGGTAGTAACTAGGCCTAATCCAACCTTAGACATAAGGCTAGAATTTCAATCGACTAAAAGAAGTAGTGCTCGGTCGAGAGGTTAGATGTTAGTGATGCCGCTAAAAAGGTATTACCGTGACATATCCTGTTATCTAAACCTATAGGATCCATGCACTTGCTAACTCCAATAGGTTTACCACGACATCTTGAACCTCTCGAGTCCCTTGACTAGAGATAGCACAGGGCACCATTAGTAAACTCTATGGGGCATATAAGGCATAGAAGTAAGACCATCATGAGAAGTAAACTTAAGTTTCCTAAGTGACTCCTATCATTCATTCACGTAGTAGCTTGTTGTGTGAGGATTCTAAAATCATGACAATCAAATCCATTATTTACATTTTGTTTTTCCTTTACATTTTCATTTGATTGCACTAAACACAATTTAATTTGTCACGACATTTCCTTCCATTTTACCATAACATCTCTATTTGCTTCCACATCACGTTATCATTCCATTCCCACTAACATCCATTTCATTTTACCACAACATTATCATTTGTACATACCATCACTAATTATACTTATGTAAAGTAGTTAATTGCTTTGATTGAACTTATAAATTCCTTCCAATCACTGTGGATATGATACTCACTCATCACTGTATTACTTGTTCGATTGTGTATACTTGCACATATTTCACGACCATATTTAGTAGTCATAATTCACGAACAAGTTTTTGGCGCTGTTGTCGAGGATTAACAAATAGAAGTTAATTAGTTTTGTCATAGCATTTTTATTTTACTTTTTGTTTTTTATATACAATTTTACTTGTTATTTTTCTTATCTTTTTCAGGTTTTTCTTGGTGTATGACCAGAAGACACACTGACGAGCCATTAGAACCAATTGAACCTGAGATTGAGAGGTTGTTTAATCAAATAAGACATGCTCAACGTGAAAACATGTATCAAATTGGAAATCAAGGTATTGGTCATGAGGAAGATCAGAATGTCAAGGCAATTTCGAATGGTGGGAATGTAGCCATACCTCGTGCCATTCGTGATCACTTAAATCCTATCTTGGACGAATTTAATCCAGGAATTGTGGCACCCAAGATTCAGGCAGCCCATTTTGAGCTCAAACCTATCATGTTCAATATGCTAAATTCCATATGGCAATTTGGGGCATGCCAAATGAAGATGTTAAACAACATATTCGTAACTTCTTGGAGGTATGCAATTCTTTCCGTCAACAAGGAGTGCACGAAGATATATTAAAGTTAAATATATTTCCATATTCTCTACGTGACAGAGCAAGGGCTTGGTTGAGTGGCGTTCCAGCAGGTTCGATGGAGTCTTGGACTGATATATGTAAAAGTTTTTTTGCTATGGTATAATCCTCCGAACATGAACACTCAACTGAGGAATGACATCGTTTCTTTTCTTCAAGCTGATGACGAATCAATGTATGAATGCTAGTATTGATATAAAGGATTGCTTCGCAAATGTTCAAATCATGGTTTTCAAGATCGGACTCAAGTGGTAATGTTCTATAACGAAGTTAATACGCCCACGATGATAATGCTACATGCCTCGATAAATGGGATATTTCTTGATAAATCAGCTACAGAGGATTCGACATTCTGGACAGGATTGCCAACAATAATTATCAATTCACATCTATAAGGCTTGGAATTGGGCGAAAATCACATGGAGCATTCAAGACACTAAGGATTATGTGTCCATCCAACTTGCTGCCATCACCAATATGTTAAAGAATTTACAAAGAACGAGTGAGGTGAAAGAAGTGAAGGCAACCAATTCAACATGTTTATTATGCCATGACAATCACCATGAGAGCGAGTGACCGACCAATTAGGAATCCATCAACTATGTGGGAAACTACAATCGAGGTAACAACAACCCATATTCTAACACATGTAATCCTGGAACATCCAAACTTCTCATAGGGAAATCAATGAACTAACAATACTAATCAACCCATTCGGGAGCAGAATTTCAATGACTCCCAAGGTTTTCAAACGAATATACCATAGAATAATTCTAACAAGGGAGGGCCATCTTCATCTACGCAAATTCTTTGGAGGCCACAATGCAAGAGTTTATAGCAACCACGAAGGCCATGCTGCAAGACCATATTACCTCCATAAAAAACCAAGGAGCTTTACTTCAAAGCCAGGTTCATCTCTGAGGGCGTTGGAGGGGCAAATTGGTCAAATTGTCGTGGTATTACAAGAACGTTAACCAGGTCGTCTGTCAAGTGACACTAAAGTCACAAAACCTCATGAAAAGGAGCAATGCAGTGTACTCACTCAACGGAGCGGCACCCAAATCAATGTTCAAGATAAGTTTGGGGGAAGACTGAAGAAGATTTAACCTCTGTAACTGTGCAAGTTGAGCATGAATTGCCATAAGAAACATAAGTAGAAGAGGATAAGGATGAAGGTTCATCGAGTAAAGCAATTAAGGGAGCAAACAAAAATTCCAAGGCAAATGTTTTTTCCCTCCCCTTCATTAAAGGAAGTCAGACCCCTACCTCCTTTCCCACAAAGACTGAAAAAGCATAATGATGACATTCAATTCAATAAGTTTTTCGACATTCTAAACCAACTACACATCAATGTTACTTTTCTTGAAGCTATAGAACAAATACCAACATATTTTAAATTCCTCAAGGAGATTGTTACCAAGAAAAGAAAAGTTAAGAAGTACGAGACAATTGCCACGGTAAAAGCATATTGCTCTACCTTAAGCAAGCTGCCACCAAAAAGACAAGATTCAGGCAGTTTTATCATTCCATGTTCGATAAGAGAAAATTATGTTGGGAAGGCACTATATGACCTTGGCTCATGCGTAAACTTAATGCCTTAGTCAATCTTCGTGAAGCTTGGAATAGGAAATGCGAGACTCACATCTATTATCTTGAAATTAGTCGACCGCTCCCATGTTCATCCCGAGGGGCGAGTCGAGGATGTCGTTCTAAAGGTGGACAAATT
Organism: Hibiscus syriacus; assembly: GCF_006381635.1. NCBI lineage: Eukaryota > Viridiplantae > Streptophyta > Magnoliopsida > Malvales > Malvaceae > Hibiscus > Hibiscus syriacus. The sequence goes on along the minus strand of NW_024063046.1, from coordinate 669,693 downwards.
CATTTTTCTAGTAGATTTTCTTATACTGGATTGTGAGGTTGATGCCACGACACTCATAATCTTGGGGGAGACCCTTCATAGCTACCGTACGTATTTTAATTGATTACGAGAAGGGTGAGCTTACTATGAGAGTGGCCGACTAATGTGTCACTGTTAATATTTTTCGTACTCTCAAGTACATGGATGAGGCTAAAGAATGCTAGAGCATTTTCGAAGCGGATCCATTGATAATAAGAGAAGTTGATTAATTTTACCATGACAATTTCATTCAGCTGAAAAATTGTAAGAGGCTTATTGAAGAAGAAAGTGTCGAAGAGCCCAATGACTTTTCTTTGGAGGAGCAGCATGCTAGCTTCCTCATAGTTAACTCGGGTACACGTTTTGAACCTCTTGATTACGATGAATTTGTTCCTCCTAAGCCCTCATTACAACATGTTCGTACCCTAGAGTTAAAGAATTTGCCATGACATCTTAAATATGCTTATTTGGGTAGTAACGAAACTTTACATGTTATTATTTTCCTTACCCTTACTCCTAACGAAGAATGTAGTTTTTTTAAGTGTTTTGTCACAGTATAAGAGAACGTTAGGATGGACTATGGCGGATATAAAGGGAATAAGTCCTATTATTTGCATGCACAAATCCTGCTAGAAGAATACCATGGCAAATCCATATAACCACAAAAAGATTAAACCCAATCATGAAGAAAGTCGTGATAAAAGAAATTCTCAAATGGTTTGATGATGGAGTAATTTACCCCATCTCTAATAGCTTGGGTGAGTTCCATCCAATGTATGCCAAAGAAGGGAGGCACGACTGTGGTGACAAGTGAAGACAATGAGTTGTTACCAACACGTACTATCACCGGGTGGCGGATATGCATGGACCACCACAAACTCAACAAGGCCACCAAGAATTACTACTTCACTTTGCCTTTCATCGATCAAATACTGGATCGACTGGTTAGGAAGGCATATTACTACTTCTTGGATGTATACTAGAGGTATAATCAAATTGTCATCAGACCAGAGAACCAAGAGAAGACTACGTTCACGTGTTCCTATGGCACTTATGCTTTCCGAATGATACGTTTAGGACTTTTTAATTCCCTAGAAACCTTTCAGCGCTACATGCAAGTCATATTTTATGACATGGTTGAGGATTTTCTAGAAATCTTTATGGATTACTTCATGGAGATGAATTTGAGAAATTCCTCGACAATCTGGCAAACGTACTTAAGCGATGTGAGGAGGCCGATCTTGTGCAGAATTGAGAAAAGTGTCACTTCATGGTGACCGAATGCATTGTTCTAGGCCATAAGATCTCTTATAAGGGCATTGAAGTGGACAAAGGCAAAATCAAGGTGATCGAGAAACTACCCCCACAAACTTCTGTCAAGGGCATTAGGAGTTTCCTTGGACATACTGGGTTTTATAGAAGATTCATCAATGACTTCTTCACGATATCCAAGCCCCTATGCATAATGCTTCAATAAAACCATCCCTTCTTGTTCGATAAAAATTATCATGGCGCATTCACCGAACTGAAACAAAGACTCATCTCTACACCTATTGTGGTTCCCCCGATTGGACATCACCATTCGAGCTGATGTGTGATGTGAGTGATTTTACCGTGGGAGTTTTTCTTGGGCAACACAGAGGTAAAATTTTCCATGTTATATATTATGCTAGCCGTACCTTGAATGAAGAACAATTGAACTATACTACCACTTCATTTGACAAGTTTAGGCCATACTTGATAGACACCAAATTCATTGTTCACACTTATCACTCAGCTATAAAATACTTAGTGAACAAGAAAGATGTCAATCATATACTCATTATGTAGATATTACTACTACAAGAATTTGACTTAGAGGTAATAGATAGGAAATATACTGAAAACTAGGTTACAGATCATTTATATAGGCTAGAAAACAATTATGAATGCCATGACATTTTAGATATTCAAGAAGAATTCTCTTATGAGAAAATTTTATATGCCACGACAATTCTGTGGTACACTGACATCATCAATTTTCTTATTAGTGGTATTTTTCCTTATAAATTGAACAACCATAGTAGGAATAAGTTCAAGCATAATGTCAAGTTATACTTCTTGGACGAGCCATACTTATTCAAACAATGCGTTGATCAAATAATTCTACGTTGTGTCCCTAAGGAGGAGAAAAGAGACATTTTACACCATTGTCACACAACCCCCTGTGGAGGACATTTAGAAGGTGCGAGGACTGCTGCTAAGGTCCTTTAATTAGGATTTTATTGGCCGTCATTGTTCAAGGATGCTTATGAGTTTTGCAAAGTGTGTGATAGATGTCAGCGCACTGGGAACATTTTCAGATGACACTAAATGCCATCATAAAACATTCTGGAGATGGAGCTCTTTGACGTGTGAGGCATTGACTTCATGTGACTGTTCCCATATTCTTTTGGAGACTTGTATATTTTTTTACACTGGACTACGTAACTAAGTAGGTTGAAGCTATTGCCACACCGAGGAATGACTCTAAAACTATAATCAAGTTCTTTCACAAGAACATCTTTACCCGATTTGAAGCACCGAGAGCCATCACTAATGACGAGGGCATTTATTTTGATGGCAAGCTAATTGCCAAGGCATTACAAAAATATGGTGTATGACATAAAATTATCATGGAATATCACATGCAGACCAATGAGCAAGTCAAAGTATCCAATAGGGAGATTAAGCAAATCATAGAGAATGTGGTGAATCCTAGAAGTAAAAACTGGTCCGCGAAGTTAGACGAAGCGCTCTGGGCTTAACGGGCGACGTTCAAAACACCTTTGGGAATGTCACATTTCAATATGGTATATGGTAAAGCATGGAACCTACCTGTGGAGTTAGATCATAAGGCATATTGGGTTATCAAGAAGCTGAATTTTGATGCACAACTAGCTGGGGAGCAAAGATTACTTGATATAAATGAAATAGAAGAATTTCTAGCACAAACATATGATAATGCCAAGCTTTACAAAGAAAAAACCAAGAAGTGGCATGATTGAATGCTCTTACCAAGGCATTTTCATATTGACCAGCAGGTGCTCCTTTAAACTTCGAGGCTGAAGCTCTTTCATGAAAAAATGAAGTCACGATGGTCCGAACCTTTTGAAGTACACTATGTCTACCCTCATGGCGTTGTTGATGTCAAGAATATGAATTATGGCTCTATTTTCAAAGTTAATGGTCAACGTCTAAAGGCTTATTAAGGAGCTCTGCCCTTACGTGACAAATCTGCTAAGCATCTTGAAGATGCCATTACATTTTGAATTTACTCCTGTGCATAAATAAATGTTTATTTTATTATTGTTATATTCAGTTTCTTTTTGGTTGATTATTTTATTTTATTTTTTAAATTTAGGGTCCATACAGCAGGCACGTAATGATCATATGGCTAAAGAAAGGGGTGTGGACGACAACAAGACAAAATAGGAGGGAAAAGTTTTCACCTTTTTACTTTTTGATATTTTTAGTTTTATTTTAGGGTTTTTTTAATTATTTTTGTCTTTTTCCCCAACTAACACCCCATCCACATGTTAAATAACTCCCCTCATTTTACCTTTTCATCCTTTTTACTTTGTCACTTAGTCTTCATATTTTCTTATTTTTCCCTCCTTAACACCAAACGCCATAGCAAAAAAGCTTCAAGCTTTCTCATCTTTTCTTTGTTTTCTCAACTAAACCATTGTGCGCTCACGTCCCTTAAGCATGGCTATATCATCTCCATCATATTTCGTTGATAAAGCAACGTAAGAAAGGTTTCAAAGCCTCAAAAACCACTGGGTATTCTTTGAGTTAGGCTTCGTTTTCTCCAACGATGAAGATACCGACCTCGGCAGTAATGTCATGGACATCGTTCACCAGCACCAGTGGAAAAAATTTGCCAAGCATCCGGAGAATGTGAATGTCTCTCTGGTGAAGGAGTTTTATGCCAACTTAGCCGAACCAAATCAACATACTGTGGTGGTTCGTGGTATTTCTATCACTTTACCTCTTCGGCTATTAATCGTTATTTTAATTCGTAGGATATTGTTGATAACCACACCACTTTCACAAAAGAGGCATATAATGAGACTTACCATGACATATTGGAAGACCTCTATTTTTTAAACACATAGTGGAATGGCCAACAAGTCAGCCGACGAACGGTGGATCGCGAGAGGCTATAACCGAAGGCTAAGTTGTAGAATCATTTCATGAAGCACAAGCTTCTCCCTATTGCCCACAACACCATGATCTCACTACAGAGGATGCTTCTGTTACACTATATTTTGGTAGGGCGTTCAATTGACATAGGCAAGATAATTGTGGAACAAGTTCATACTTGTTTGAAGAGACCTTCCAGTGCCTTGGTATTTTCAAACCTCATTATGGCTCTCTATCGTAAGATGAATGTGCCTAATAAATCGCTTGATGAGATATTGCCTAGGTTGTCTAATATTACAAAGGAAAAGCTTCCTATGTTACTTTTATTCAAGGAAAACAAGGGCAAAAAAAGAGATAAGAACACTTCTCGTGCTGAAGTAACCCAAGATGCCAAGACAAAACTAGATGCCCTAGAGGAGGTCACTAAGTGAACCCAAGAGCACATAGAACATGTGGCCAGCAATATGATGACATTCTTTGCTTATGTAAAGCGCTGAGATAAGTTTGTTGTGAATGTTTTCATGGAGATTCTCCCGCACGTTAATCTTGATATCCCAATCTTCCCTGATATGCTCTTGTAATAATATGAGAATGTCGAGGCATCAGAAGATGCTCACCAGCCCGTTGATGATGAGGAACCAGTCGATCCTGATCTATTCCACTCTATGCTAACAACTGAATGTCAAGAATCTGATCTCCAACTCTCAACTGTACCAACACCCCCACAACCCATAGAGCCACTTAAGGATGACCAATCAGAAATGCCGCAGCAAATTCCTCTACGAAAAAGTAGACGTCGGTTGAAGAAGGTGTCTAAACATGAGGAGTCTCAACTATCCTCAGTCTTATAAGGCTTTACGACTCCCCCTTCTGCACCAACATCAGATTTTGAACATTCAAACCCCTCACAATTACGCAAACGCCCATGTCGCATGACCGCCGCACCACCACCAACATTAGTCAAGGTACCTTACATTACATGTCATGTAATGCCCCAAATATCGATTTAAGGACTATATTAAAATAATTCAAAAATATGATGATTGATTCTTTTAAAATATTAAAAGATAAAAAGTATTAGGATTAATAATTTAGACTAAATTGTGATAATGGAGTATTAAGAGGGCATTTTGGTCTTTTAAATGAAAAAGAATTTAAAATCTCCTATTAATGGTATTAAAGAAAGGGGAAAAGGGGGTTAGGTTATAAAGTTTTCTTTCTCTCTTTTCTTTCTCTTTCCCCCATAACCAAGCTCTTCCATAGCTCAAAGGTATGTTTCAAGTTAATGATTTATTCCTTCAATTTTTGTTGGTTATCAAATCCTTGTTTATGATGGAATCTTAAATAAGGTTTAAAGGAGATTAAAACTAAGTTATGAATGAGATATTAGAGATTAAACAAAAATGGGTTTTTGAGTGATATGTTGAAATAGGAGGTTTATGGATGTTTATTGGTAAAATTGACTTGTCAATGAGGTAAATGAAAGATTAGAAGCCTAGAATGAGTTTAAAAACAAGTTGGAATTTTAGGTGTGATTCTAAGAATCACATGCATTTGAGAGATACTAGATGTTTTAAGTATCTAAATGAAGTAAAGATAGTAGGGTTAAGTAGAGAAGTGTTATATAGTATTGTTAGGGGTGAATGAGAGGAAAATTAGCCAAAATTAGATAAGTTTCGGGTTGGAAACTAGAAAATTTGGGTAGGGGTATCGGTACTGATAGAACAATACTGATACTATAGGAAAAAATTGGGCTAAATCAGCTGATAAGTATCGATATTGATTCAATCAGTATCGGTACCTAACGAAGTGGTATCGATACCATGGTAAGGGTATCGATACCAGGTAACATCGAACCTAATTTTGGTATCGATACCATATAGAGGTATCAATACCATAGTATAGTAGTATCGATACCATGGTAAGGGTATCCATACTGTGTCACATTGAATCTAATTTTGGTATTGATACTGGATGGGGGGTATCGATACCAAAGTAGGGTAGTATCGATACCATGGTAGGGGTATCGATACTGAAGGGCCAGAAATTTTAAGTTGGGCTGATATTGTTGTAGAAATGTTAATAATAAGTATTTTGATTAATGTTTAAGTTATAATTGTTAGGAAATACTCTAACAATTGATATTACGCATGTATGTAATGAATGTGAGATAGATCGAAATCAAGCTCTCGAGTTGAGTTAGGCAAAAGGCAAGGGATAAATTCCGGAGTAATCATCTTCCCAGTTTGAATATTTAAGCAAGGCAACCCAGGTGAGTGCATCTAATTATGTACGTATATACTATAATAGTTATGATAGTATGATTTATTAATGTATGTATGGTGAATTACCAAAGGGCACTTTGTGTGCTAAAATGGTAAGGAAATCATACTAAGTGTATGAATTTCCAGATAGGGCACTTTGTGTGCTAAAATAGTAAGAAAATCATACTAAGTGTATGAATTTTCAGATAGGGCACTTTGTGTGCTAAAATGGTAAGGAAATCATACTAAGTGTATGAATTTCTAGATAGGGCACTTTGTGTGCTAAAATGGTAAGGAAATCATACTAATTGTATGAATTTCTAGATAGGGCACTTTGTGTGATAAAATGGTAAGGAAATCATACTAAGTGTATGAATTTCCAGATAGGACACTTTGTGTGCTAAAATGGTAAGGAAATCATACTAAGTGTATGAATTTCCAGATAGGGCACTTTGTGTGCTAAAATGGTAAGGAAATCGTACTAATTGTATGAATTTCCAATTGAATTTAAAGATTCTAGTAATGGTTGATAAATGAGGTTAAAAGCATCAGTGATGCAAGTTATAGAATTACCTATTGTATTTAAAGATTCCTTGGAATGTGAAGTGTAATCAAATAACTTGTTCTTAGAACTTTACTTGTGATTAATCATGCTTCACTATGTAATACTTAACGTGTGTTTATTTCATTCGTAGGTTGAATACAGCTGAGTAAGGAGATCTTTGGACATCCAATCATAGTCGCCTCATCAGTAATCGTATGACATACATGTCTACTTTTGTTATATTTTAGTTGGCATGTAATATGGTTTAGTAAAAACACACTGATTATTATTTAGATTAAAGGATTATAAAATGATGAAGTGTTTGAACATATCTTTTTGTTTGTTTATTTAAGTTAATGTATGTTTTTAAGTTAGTTAAATGTTTTATAAAATAGAGCAAACTTTTACGAGATTTCGAATTTAGAATATTAATATTAGTGATGTGATATTTGTACCTCGTATACATATGGGTATACGAGAGATGAGTGTTACATGTCATGTAGTATAGTTTTACTTAGTTTTTATTTAGCGTTGAGGATAATGTTTCTCTCAAGTTTGGGGGAGGTAGGGTATCCCAAATCATTGCATGATAGTATTAGTATAATGAATATCCCATGACATTAGTAAATGTTCGAATTAGTTTTCTGGAATAAATTAAGGATGCTCGATGATGATGAACACTTTATGGCTAGAATTGAATGTACATGACTGTTCAGGATGATAGAACCAACTCTAGGACTTGCTTCTTTAAAAGCTTTGGATACACGATTGTATGTTTTTCATGCTTAACGAACTTAGAATTTTTTTATAAGATAACTCTTGCATGCCTTGGCATAAAACTTTTATAATGAATAATGAAAACACCAGATAAAAAAAAATGAAATTGCGAATAAATGCTTCGGCTTATCTGTAGAGGGACACTCCGCTATGCCATTGCATTGCCTAAAAACTGCATTTAAATAAATGGAAGCCACGACATATGAGTGAATCAAAGTATTAATGGGATGAGTCTACCTGACTAGCTCATGGGTGGAAAGTATGCTCCCTTTCACCTAGAGTGTGGGATGGTAGGTGTGATGGTCTGACTCCCCTAGTAGCAGTGTTAAAGAAGAAAAAGAAAACAATGTGAGAGTAAACTTGTAAATGTCATGGGAAAATAAGAGAGCATGCTTAGAAATTTTTTAGGTTTGTTAAGCATGGACTTGATACAATCACACGCACACACTCACACAAAGGATCTTGACCTAGGGAACAGTACTTGATTTCTCAAACTAGTATAGCATGTTAAAACCAAATGTTCTAAGGGCTGAAATTCTATCCCATATAACTATCATGAATCTGAACTTGCCATGGTATTTTTTTCACTTAATATTATGCATTGCTTGAGGACAAGCAAATAACTTAAGTTTGGGGGTGTGATAACTCAATGAAAAGTTTATATTTAGGGCCTTTTCACTTAAGTTATTGAATGTCTAAGAGCTCATATAGGATCATATAGATGCATTTAGGAGCATATAGTTGCATGTGGTGAAAATATATTTTGTCGCGACATTTTATTTTGTAAACGATGCTGTATTATGGGGAATATATTCTGTTTCATGATGTGCAACAATTAGGATCAAGGATAAACAAAAGGGAATTATTGTGACATGATGAGACTGCTGAGCAAAATACAAATCGGACGGTATTTTGGAAGCGAAAAGGATGAAATATAATATTTTTATAAGCTAGTTGTTTTTGTCTTCACGTGCCCTCAACCGCCAGTCACCTGATACGAGACATCTTCCACCTAAGTCGCCTGATTCTGTCGGGACCACTCCTAGCTACAAGCTACCCAAGAGGGGACCACGCCCAGTTACCTTGGAAAGGACCATTGTTGCATCTGCCTCACTCCTCACGTGAAAGCAGTCTGATCGGGGTATCCTAGGAATTTTAACACAAATTCCTAGGTTTATTCTCCCCCTATAAATAGGAGATGAAGCCACCATGAGAATGAGACTTTACACACACCGGCTTGAGCTTATTTTTAAAGAGAAAAAGGTCTTTCATTTTTCTGTCAATCGTCTTTGTCGTGGCATTCCTCCATTAACAAGCTAGAGGGAGTGGCGAGCTAGGCGTCCGAGAGGAGCTAGCAAGCTGGGGAAGTTCGTGGTGGCCGAGGGGAGTTATGGCAGTGCACGTCGAAGGCTTTTCCTAATTCCCTTTGTTAGTTTCTCTCTTTTATCTTATTTGTCTTGTATGTAACAAATTAATTTCTTTCTTTGTTGCTTGAAACATTCGAACCCCACCATGAAATAGTCTTATTTGGCTGGAGTTCCTTATGGATATTTAAGTTTTACTTTAATATATGGTTGTTTTTGTATGTTGTTATTTGTTTTGTTTATGATGTTTAATACCTTAATGTTGTAGGAGCTATGAGAGTATCCATTCCTTATGAGATTGCTTAATGTTCAGGAGAATGACTAAGTAACATGTCTTTAGTGTTCGAATTTCCCAATTCCTATATTTAGATGACGTATATCACTTAGGTACTGATTTTGGGCGTTGTGGGGGGTGCTAATCCTTCCCCATATATAATTGACTCCCGAACCCTTTTTCAAAATGTATTTCTAGTTAAATGTAGATCTTTTTTATCTTTTAAAATTATTTTTTCTTAAAATTATTTTAAAAGGTATTTTAGGTATTCGACCTACCTAACCCAAAGGTCAATGGCGACTCCAAATTTGTTTATTTATGCATTTATTTTAAAACCTGATATTTTCCAAGATTAAATTAGGTCGCTCCCAACCATAGCCCTAAAAAGCTTAAGGGCGGTTCTGACACAAGGCACACAGTTGGTGATGCATATGGCGTGCACATGGAGTCTCTATAGGCCTTAAGGTGTTGCATCGGTCATATGATGATGCATTGAAGTCCATGGGTAACCTAGAGGTAAGCTAGCTTCAAGGTAAGCTAGGTGAGTGTCTTGTTAGCTAACTAGGTGAGCTATAGCTTGATGAACTCAAGCTAGCTAGCTATGGACTACTCAGCTCCTCAGCTACTCTTTTGTTACATCCAGCTACCTTTAGCCCAAAAGACTTCCCCAGCTGAGTTTAGCTCCGTGATAGCTCCTCTAGCTAAAGTGGGCTTCCATTTGATCTCCACGAGCTTCCATAGTTGTTGTGAGCCATTTGTGAGGTGCCATGCTTTGGAAAATGCTTTCAAAAGCTACCATAAGATGTATTCTCTCATTATGCTCCTATATGAATCAAGGATTTAAGTAAACATAAGTCAAGTGAGCTTTTAGAAAGCTAAATACATGTTGCCGCCAATATATGCTTATCTATAAGTTGTGAATGAATGTTATGAGCTAAGGGAACAATGATGCAAAGCTAATGAGCTAAGGTAAATGCAATGTGATGTAAAGTAACATGTCATGAGCTAATGATTTAATGAAAACATGTTGCCATGACATATGAATGATATGCAATCATAACAAATAAATATAAAACATATGTAAAACATATTATAACTCTAAGTAAATATGTGTGATAACAACATGTCAATATTCAACATATAACATGTTATATAACTTATCATCCAAGGCTAATAACTTATCAAAGGAATTGAAGGCATTAATGCAAATAGTAGAAAGAACTTCCCTGAATAGTTTGACCTTGGATCGAGTAATGGGACCTATTGGCAAGACCTTTGAATCATCCTTGGATGTGCTTGTATCATCCCCCATTCTTTTAGGTGATTTTCCCTCAAATCGTCGTTGTCCTCGTATAAAGAAAGATTAGATACATTAGAAGAAGCACTTACTCCATAATATCCAAGAAGGTTTAACTTATAAACGTTATCATTTATCTTTTCCACAATCTGAAAAGGCCCATCACCTCGTGGTAAAAGCTTTGACTTCCTTTGGTTGGGAAATATAGTCTTTTGTAAATGAGCCCACACCCAATCTCCAACTTCAAATGATACATTCTTTCACCCATTGTTTGTTTTTTGTTCATATTGGTTGGTTCTTTTCTCAATATTATCCCAAATTTGCTGATGTAATTTCTTCATGTACTCAGCCTTATCCTTGGAGTCTTTATTCACCATCTTTTTATAAGGGAGAGGAATTAAGTCTAAAGGAGTTAAAGGGTTGAAACCATACACTACCTCGAATGGAGAATGTTGGGTTGCTGAATGAATGGATCGATTGTATGCAAACTCCATGTGAGGCAAGTATCCTTCTAAAGTCTTAATGTTCTTCTAAATAATAGATCACAACATGGTAGACAAGGCTCGGTTAACCACTTTAGTTTGTCCATCAGTCTAAGGATGACATGTGGTTGAGAATAACAACTTGGTTCCAACTTTACTCCAAAGTGTCCTCTAAAATTGACTTAGGAATTTTACATCTCGATCATACACAATTGTTCAAGGGATCCCATGCAATCAAACCACTTCCTTGAAGAAAAGGTTGGCTATATGTGTTGCATTATCTATTTTATGGCAAGGAATGAAATGAGCCATCTTTGAGAACATGTCAACCACCACGAGTATAGAGTCAAGTCCATTCCTTGTCTTTGGCAATCCTATCACAAAATCCATGGATTTTTCTACCTAATGTATTTCTGGAGTGGGAAGAGGCATGTATAATCCATGGGGCATGATTTCTAATATGTCCTTTTTGCAAACAAGACATCTCTCACACAACGTTTCAACGTCTTTCCTTATTTTTGGCAAAAAGAAATGTTATTTAAGCATACTCAGTGTTTTGTCCACGCTAAAATATCCTATAAGACCGCCCTCATGTGCCTCTCTTGTTAGTACTTTTCGAATAGATCCTTATGGTATGCACAATCTTCCCTCTTTGAAAATAAAATCAACATACCTATAGAACTTATCATGTGTATTTGTTTCACACAACTTATACCTTTCTCCAAAATCAAGATCAGTAGCATATTGTTCTTTAATAAATGAAAAACCAAGAAGTTTAGAGTTTAAGGAGTTAAGTAAAAGGTACATTCTCGAAAGGGCATCAACAACAATATTGTCTTTTTCTTTATTATAGTGAATGCCATAAGGAAAAGACTCAAGGAATTCAACCCATTTAGTGTGACACTTGTTCAACTTATGTTTCCCTTTTATATGCTTCAATGTTTCATGGTCGGTATGAATTACAAACTCCTTTGGCCATAAATAGTGTTGTCATGTCTCTAATGCTCGAATAAGTGCATACATTTCCTTTTCATAAGCTGGGTAATTCAAGGACGCAACATTTAACTTTTTACTAAAGTATGCGACGAGTTTGAGACAAAATGACACCAATGCTAACTCCCGAAGCATCACATTCCACTTCAAAAGTTTTCTCAAAGTTTGACAATACTAGAAGTGTAATATCCCAAAATCAAGGCTAGTGGCTAAAGTCAGAATTTTGAAAGTTTGGTGCTCAATTTAGAAATTAGTTAAAAGTTTAGGGATTTAAGTAAGGAAATTTTAAGGATGAATTAAATAGAATAAATGGATGAATTAAAGGGGTATTTTGGTCTTTTATGCTTAAAGGATATTTTTTCCTTTTAAATAAAGGTTAAACACGTGGGTTTGGGAGAATTCTGGAAGCCTTCTTCTTACTTTCTTCTTCTCATTCCCGTAGCTCAAGTTTACAAGGTAAGTTTGATTTTAGTGTTGAATTCTTGGATTTATAAGTGGGTTTTGATTATTTGAGTGTTATATAAGATTAAGGAAAGCTTATATGAATTTAAATCATCAAGTAAAGAGAATAAGAAGATAAATTCTATTATGGGTTTAGAAATGAACTTTTGATATAAAGAGGTTTTTAAAGTTGTAATGAAGAATTTGACTTGTTAGTAGTTTATTTAAGAGATATGAAATGTTAAAATGGGATTTAGAACATGTTGAAATTTGAGTATGATTCTTGAAGCCTATGTAGAGGATAGGATTTGGAGATTTAAGATATGATAATGAGTACAAATGGGCTTAAGTATGTGTGTTTGAGTTTAGGATATGAAAGGGGTTGAAGTATGGCATAATTAAGTTAGAATGAAGTGATTTTCGTGCTAAAATATAATTTCTGGGCTGTGTGCATCGATACACATTCAATGGGTACCGATGCACTCTCAACGAAATAAACATCGAATGCAATGAGTGTATCAATGCATAGGGAGTGCATCGATACACCCATGAAAATGGAAACATCGAATGTAAATTGTGTACCGATGTATGGGTAGAGCATCGATGCACCTGTTAAGGGATGCATCGATACACTGTAGAATGTACCGATGCACTTCAATGGGAAATAGAATAAATCTTTCTTTCAGTCTAAGAATTGATAGATTATAGTATATCAATTGGATACTGATAAGTATTAATACATGATTGTGTAGACATCGATCGAAAGCAAAGTTTGGATAGGTCGTCAGAGTAAGATACACAAGAAAGAGAAAGAGCTTGGTAGTGTTATTGGTGATCAGGTGAGTACATGATATGAAGTGTAGTTATGTTAAGAAATTATGACTTGCGAGAAGTGTAATTCTGATATTAGGTAATATGAGTACCTAGATGTAAGCAGGTAGTGATATGATGTTCAGAGAAATTCGAGTCTATTCATATGTTTAGATGTAATTGCTTTTCTATGTTTGTGATCTAGGTGAATATGCCTTGTTGCATTACATGTTACGAGATATGTGTTGTATGATAGTGATCTATGAGATATTGATAATAAGTCATAAGATTACATGCATATGTAATATAAGTTAAAAATATAAGAAATAATATATTATATGCATATGAGAAAAAGGTATATATGAACTATATGAAATGGGATAAAGAACTATGTAATGTGACCATGTGTGAAAAGGATGAATAATGTGAATTTTATGAAAAAAAAACTATGTGAAAGTAAACTACGTGACTATGTCATCATATGAAATGTGATAAAGAGCTATGTGAAAGAACTATGTGATATAAATATGTGAATGTGTAATGAGGTAAAAGATAACGCCCATGTCATGTGTTATGAGAGCTATAGGTATAGTTGGCATGCCAAGAGTCGAGGGTATACGCGGTCTTTCGGGACATAGTGGTCCTTTGGGACATATGTGTTATATGTGGTCCTTCGGGACATAGTGGTCCTTCGGGACATATGTGTTATATGTGGTCCTTCGGGACATCTAAGTGGTCATTTGGGACAAATTCTACGCGCCCCTAGTGGGAATTATACGAGATGTTGTGACAGCATAGTGCACAACCTCTATATACTCACATACCTTAAGTTCTCAGTAGTTTGCATGGGCTAACCAAAAAGACAACAATAAAATGTGAGTTGTAATGAGACATGTGTTACATGTTTTATATGATAATATATGTGAATGTGTGTATATCTTACAGGAAAGAATGTGTGTTATGGGTTATGTCATTTGTTATGTGATGTACATGAATATATGTTAATGTATATATATGAATGAATATCAATGACTCATATGATGATGTAAGAACATGTTATAAGATATAGAATATGAAAATAAGAGATCATATGAGATAAGAGATAAAAAGGATAATCATATAAAAGTATGAGAAAATATAAATGATGACATGCATGTGTGTGTATGTAATTGTTACATGAAAAAGTATGTATACAAGTATGACGTTGTATTACATGATATGTACATGCATTTGATAATTTACATATGTATTTATATGTCTCACTAAGTATATGACTTAGCGTGTGAGTGTTTCACACGTAGGTTCAGGAAAACAGGAAAAGAAGCTAAGAGGAGCAAGACAGGTTAGTTTCTCCTTACCGAAGGTCAGATCAGAACCTAAATGAATAACATGTATTTTGTTATATAGAATTTAGTTGGCATGTAGTTAAAAGATTTGTATTAGATACGCTCTTATCAGTTTTGTAAAACCATATGTTTTATATCATAGAAAGTAAATGGTTTTATTAGAAATATCAAACTGAATCTTGGGTATTTTGTAAAAGTAAATGTTTTAAGAAGTCAATGTAACACCTCAGACTCGTATCTAGGTCGGGTACGGGTTGGAGTGTTACAAGAAGAGATGCCTCCGTTAGACATCTTTTCACTTCCAAAAAGGCATCTTCTTGTTCTTTGCCCGATGAGAAGTTTGAATTCTTCTTTATTATACCGGTTAAAGGGTAACAATTAAACTAAAATTTGGCACAAATTTTCTGTAAAAACTTGTCAATTCATGAAAACTATTATTGATTTAATCGATCGACGAAATAACCAAGAGGGGGGTGAATTGGCAATAAAAATTTTGGTGGAAGCTTTTGCAGAAAATAGAAAATAATTGCACAACAATTTAGAGTGGTTCGACTTTTTCAACCAAAGTCTACATCCACTACCTTAGCTATCCACACTAAGGATTTTCCACAAATTCACTAATTTGTCTTTCTTTTAAGGAAAAAGAGTAACCTTACAAATCTCTCAAGAATTATACCCCAAATTCTTGAGAACACTCTCTCCCAAAGAGAACAATACAAATTTTGCAAACTTACAGAAAAACCTCACAAGGCAATGTGTTTGCACAATTCTAGAACAAGAAAAGAACACTTAAATATGATTACAAATGAGCACGATATGTGTTCTTGAAAGAAAAATGAATATTGAATAAAAATTGGCTTGAAATGCACAAACTTGATGTTTAATGCTTTCTATCATGTTTCTCAATGAATTTTGGTTGATCAATGGCTTCAGAACTTGTTTAAATATACCTTGGATTGATTCTAGCCGTTGTGAATCATTTGGGTGATGTTAGAGCTGTTGTAGTGTGAAAACCCTCTTGAAAAAGACTGTTGGGAGCGTGGGGTATCGGTACCTCTTCAATGGGTATCGGTACCTGCAGTGTAAAATTCAAATATTTCGACCGTTAAATGACTAGGGGTATCAGTACCCATAGGGCATTCTGTTTTTCTCGGAGCCAAAACCTGCATAGGGGTATCGGTACCCTATGTGGGGTATCGGTACCCATTGGGCAATCTATTTTTCTCAGAGCCAAAATTTGGCATAGGGGTATCGGTACACCCTATGAGGGGTATCGATTCCTCCCTATTAAAAAAAATTATTTTTGGCTCGATTAAGGCTCGAAATTGTTTCAAAAATGTTTTAAGATTAAGACACAATTTTACACTTAAGTAAGGATTGAAATTGACATTGGTAAAACTTGGAGTAATATTTTGATATTCGAATAATTTAATCGAATATACTTTAAATATGATTATAAAATCTTAAAATCGAATAACACTTAATTTTTTATATCGAAACATCAAAATGTTTACAACAATCTCCCCCTTTTTGATATAACAAAATATTTTAGTAATTTTAAGATTTTCTTTGAAAAATTACTACTCCCCTTTACTATAACACTTCTCCCTCTTTTTGTTAAATCAAAAAGACTATAAAATGTTTGTAAACAAGGTTTTTGAAATTTCGCCAATTGATATTTAGATATAGCGTAAGCTGCTAAGATCAAAGTCAAGAGAATATTAGCCATTAGTCCATAATCAATATTCACAAACATTGTGTAATGGTAATTGTTCATATATTCTAAATGATGCAAAATGTAATGTTTTAAAGATTAAAGCAAAACTTAAATAAACTAATAAATATCATGCAAACCAAAATAAACATCCAAACAAACAATTCAAACATCCAAATATTCAAAATGTTTTAATAATAATATCTTGAGTTCAATCCAAGAAAACAAAGCAAGAATTGTCTAATCGACCATCGGTGGAGCAGGAGGCGATAAATGTGCCCATATATTGGCCACATCACGTGTAAGCGCGTCGACCCTTTCTTCCATAGCATCGAAATGATGATTCATCGCTTTGTTGTTAGCAGTTAGGTGCGAGTCGATGGAGGCAAACCTCATGTCAAGATTATCCATAAACGATCGGAAGTATGGAGGCATCTGACTATCTTGTTGTGTTGGCTCATCTTCGATATTGTCGATATCTTGCATAAGTTATTGAAGCTCTGGATCATCGTCCGCAGCTGATTTCGGTGCAGGTGGAGCTCGTGAAGAACTAGCTCCCCGTGTTTTCTCAGGGGATCGAACCCATTGATCATTTTCCTTCTTTCATCCCGATTTCTTTAAAGATGTCATATTGATTTCATTTTTGAGAGGGATGGCTACATCAAGTCGAACCTTAAGCTGGGCTTTTGATAAACAAGTTATTCAAAAGACAACCGTAAACTAGAGTTTCAAAAAATTTCTTATTAGGGATAAGGTTTACGGTTTCAAAGAGTTCAGAAAAGATAATTTGAGGTATTTTTATTTCCTTATTATTCTGAATACAATGTATCCACCAAAGGTTTAAAGCTCTAAAAGTGGAGTATTTGCCTCCGGATGGTCTAAACCACCAAGAGATCATCAGATGGAGAAAACAATCGTGGTGATCTAACACACTCGCACTCGACTTGACCTTGTAAGTAGTACATACTACTTCTTTTTCATTATCTAAAACGATATTATCTAAACCAAATGCGTTAGCAATGTAATCCGAGTCAATATAAATGAATTGACCTAGAAGATAGGATCGAATTCCTATTGTTTCGGTTTTAGCTTGATTTTGGATACAAACAGAATTGGAATAGAAAATTCAAACAAGTTGTTGATAAACTATTGGATCGAGTTGAAAAAGTTTATCAAATTTCTAAGCTTGAAGGGTAGGAAGATATCTAAAGTTCATTTCTACCATAGCTCGGAGAGAAGGAATACGTTCTTCCTAAATTTTATAAGACTCAAAAAGATAAACAAACTTATGGTAAAGGTTATCCCTACGGCCAGGTTCATTAAAGCACGAGTTTCGAATTGTCATTTTAGAATCATCGGGATTAGGATTTTGTGGTTGGATTGGAGGTGGATTTGGAGGTCGGTTTGAACGACTAGATAATGACCTAGGACGTTTATGAGACATGGTTCAAGAAATCGAAGTAGGATAGATACCTGCAATTTTAAAACATATGTATGCAATACAATCAATTCCCAAAACTCAAATGAGTCATCAATATTTCAAGGTTCTCTAAAATAATCCTAATGGGCAATTTTAAAAACTATGTTTGAAAATCAATATGTAGTTTTCAAAACAACATAATTAAATAAAAAAATCAATAAACTAGTGGTTTTAGGAAAATACCTTGAAAATTTTCAATTGAGAGGAATGTGATGATTTTTGCACGATTTTGATGATACTAGCAGGATTAGGAGTTGAAAAATGAGTGAAATTCGACTTGAACCGTTGATTTTAGGCAAAGTAGAGATATGAGAGGGTTTTGAACAAAAATGATAATTTTGGGATTTAAGAATCCAATCCCGACAGGGGGTACGGGTACCCTTAGGGGGTATCGATACACATTCAAAGGGGGGTATTGATACACATTCAAAGGGGGTATCGATACACGTTGAAGGGGTATCGATACCTAATGCACAGAAAAGTTAAAAATATGTATTTAAACACTCAAAATGCTAAATTAATTTGCTCTAGTGGTATTGGCAACCCATATTACGAAAATTAACTATGTTCAATCAATCAAATCTATCCTTAAAAATTATTTGAACATAATATTAATTTTCACTAAAGATCATAATCTCCCCCTAACTATTAGCAAAGAATGCAATAAAAAATATTATTATTATAAGCATTCTTCAATTCTAAAAAGTGCTAAAATTATTTTAAACACTAAGTCAAAGTAGGTTGGTCAAATCTAATCTCTCCTAAGTGTCCAAAAACTTTCTTTATCTAAAGGTTTTGTAAAAATATCTGTTAATTGATGCAAAATATCAACATATTCTAGAACTATATCTCCTTTTGTGACATGATCTCTAATGAAATGATGTCTAATTTCAATATGCTTAGTTCTAGAGACTTAGATGGGATTTTTAGTGAGACAAATAACACTAGTATTGTCACACTTGATAGGTATGGTACTAACTTCAATTCTATAATCTAAAAGTTGTTGTTTCATCCATAAAACTTGTGCACAAAAACTACCGGTTGAAATGTATTCCGCTTCAGTGGTAGATAATGCAACATAATTTTGTTTCTTTGTAAACCATGAAATCAACATATTTCCTAGGAATTTACAAGTACCGGAGGTGCTTTTCCTATCTATTTTGCATCCTCCATAATCCGCATCAGAGAAGGCATGCAAGCTAAAGCTAGAGTCTCTAGGATACTAAAGTCCTAAACTAGGAGTGTCTTTAAGGTATCTAAAGATTCTCTTAACGGCTAGTAGATGTGATTCCTTAGGACATGATTGAAATCTAGCACATAAGCAAACACTAAACATAATGTCCAATCTACTTGCGGTTAGATAAAGCAAAGAGCCAATCATTAACCTATATAATTTAACAACCACACATTTACCTCCTTCATCTTTGTCAAGCTTTGTTGATGAGCTCATTGGAATGGCATGAGGTTTCCCATTTTCTAATCCAAATTTCTTGAGCATATACTTGACGTATTTTGCTTGATTGATGAAGATACCATCTTTTCTTTGCTTGATTTGGAGTCCCAAGAAAAATGAGAGTTTCCCCATCATGCTCATCTCGAATTCACTCTGTATTAGCTTAGAAAATTCTTGGCAAAGAGCATAGTTAGTAGAACCAAATATTATATCATCAACATAAATTTGAATTACTAATAAATCTTTACCTTGATGCTTTAAAAACAATGTAGTGTCAACCTTCCCTTTTGAAAAACCTTTTTCAATTAAAAAATTTGACAATCTTTCATACCAAGCTCAAGGAGCTTGTTTTAAACCATAAAGCGCTTTTGTCAATTTAAAAACATGATTTAGAAATTTTAAATCTTCACAACTAGGAGGTTGTTCCACATACACTTCTTCTTTTATAAAACCATTTAAAAATGCACTTTTAGCATCCATTTGATATAATTTAAATTCATTAAAACATGCAAATGCTAATAGCATTCTAATTGCTTCCATTCTAGCTACGGGAGCGTATGCTTCATCATAGTCTATGCCTTCTTCTTGAGTATAACATTGAGCAACAAGTCTAGCCTTGTTCCTCATTATATTACCACTTTCATCAAGCTTATTCCTAAGTACCCATCTAGTACCTACAGTAGATGTATTACTAGGCCTTTCAACAAATGTTCATACTTTACTTCTCTCAAATTGATTTAATTCTTCTTGCATAGCTATAATCTAATTTTCATCATCTAATGCTTCTTTGATATTCTTAGGCTCTATGCATGAAATAAATGCATCATAATTACATATATTTCTAAGAGAATATCGAATTGTTACCCCTTTGGATGGATCACCTATTATCTCACCATCCTTGACATAGTTGTATTCTCTTAGGTAAGAGACTTCCCTTTCTTCAATGGTTGGATTCTTGAGAACATCGTGAGTTTCCTCATCTTTATTTTATTCCTTTGATAATGGTTCTCCAACGTCATGTATAACGTCATTCGCTTTTATAATACCTACGTCATCATCAACACATGAATCCTTCCTCGGAAGGGGATTATCATCGAAAACTACATATATATACTCTTCTACAACTAAAGTTATTTTATTAAATACCCGATAAGCTTTAGAATTTAAGGAATAACCCAAAAAAATTTCTTCATCACTTTTAGCATCAAATTTGCCAAGATTTTCTTTACCGTTGTTTAAAACAAAACATTTACATCCAAAAAGATGAAAATAACTAATGTTAGGCTTTTTATGTTTGAAAATTTCATATGGAGTTTTCTTTAAAATTGACCTAGTCATTACTCGGTTTATAACATAACAAGCGGTACTTGTGGCTTCAGCCCAAAAATAGTTTGGCAAATTGTTTTCACAAAGCATAATTCTAACCATTTCTTCTAAAGTTTGATTTTTTCTTTCAACAACTCCATTTTGTTGAGGGGTTCTAGGAGCTGAAAAATTATGGCTAATACCATTAGAATTACAAAAATTAGTAAATCCAAGATTTTCAAATTCAGTACCATGATCACTCCTAACACTAGTTATGGAGTAACCTTTTTCGTTTTGGATTACTTTTGAAAACATGATGAATTTTTCTAACGCTTCATCTTTAGTACTTAAAAATAGAACCCAAGTATATCTAGAATAGTCATCTACCAATACAAAGCAATATTGTTTTCCACCCAAGCTAATAGTCCTAATTGGCCCAAAAAGATCTATATGGATCAATTGTAATACTCTACTAGTTAATACATCATTAATGGATTTAAAAGAAATTTACTTTTGTTTTCCTTTAGCACAAGCATCACAGATTTTATCATTATCAAATTTAAGCTTAGGCAACCCTCGAACTAAATGTCCTTGAATTAGCCGTTGCAAAACACTCATACTAGCATGTCCTAGTCTCCTATGCCATAACAAACTATCATGCTCATCCTTAGCAACTAGGCATAAATTAGTCATATCAATAGAGTCTAAATGCATCATGTATATGTTTCCTATTCTATGACCAATAAGCATAATTCGATTAGATGCAATGTTAATGACTTTACAACCATTAGTTTCAAACATGACATTGTATCCCTTATCGTATAATTGACTAATACTCAATAGATTATGCTTTAACCCATTCACATATAACACATTTGTTAGGATATTGAAAGATAGAAAATTGCACAGTGATTTAGAGTGGTTCTACTTTCTAAACCAAAGTCTACGTCCACTACCTTAGCTCCTCACCAAGGATTTTCCAACAAATTCACTAATTTGTTCTTTCTTTTGAGGACAAAGAGATAACCTTACAACTCCCTAGTTTTTCTGGGCTAAACTAGAACCTTTCCCTAGCTTTTACACGGGATAAGCTAGAACTTTTCCCCTTTACAAAAGGATAAAATAAGTAAACAAGAAAACCTCTCTAAGGTAGGTGTTTACAAGATTGAGCTCACAAGAACAAAATATTTATAGGAGAAAGATGAAATAAGAATGAAAAACTCTTCTCTTGTGTTTGATTGCTTGGATAGTTATTCTCTTACTTCTTCAATTGTCCTTAGCTTGTATTTATAGCTTGGAATGTGTCTGATGTTGTATATAGCCATTTGGGATTCATTAATTCTCTTACTTCATTTGAATTTTCTTCCTTTGTTGGGATTCATTAATTTTCTAAACCGCTTGGCAAATAATGACATTTCCTCGTCATCTTCATTCGAATCACTCTCATCCTTTGTGGATTTGAGAGCAACTCCAACGTTTTTCTTCTTCTCCGTCTCTTTCTTTATCTCGTTCATATTTTCGAGGTCTACCTCATCTTGAAACATCATTTCATGCGTGAGGAGATAACCAATTAGCTCATAGAGGGTTAAAGATTTTAAGTTTTTAGCCTCGATGATCGTCGTCTTCTTTGATTGCCAAGATTTTGGAAGAGACTAAACTAACTTCCTCATAAGATTCTCATTTGGAAGAATCTCTCCATATGATTTGAGACCATTGACAATCGTGGAAAATTTATCCATCATAGCTTTGATATCTTCATTCGATTTCATCATGAAATTTTCATAGCTATGAGTTAGAATGCTAATTTTAAATTCTTTTACCTTATTAGTACCTTCATGAGTAACTAATAGTTTATCTCATATCTCCTTGGCAGTTGTACAAGATGAAACTCTCTCGTATTCATCTGGTCTAAGAGCATAAAAAATAATATGGATAGCCTTTGAGTTGAGCTGGAACATTCTTGTATCTGCTTCACTCCACAATCTTGAATGAGTGGAAGGAATGAAGTATCCGTCTTCTATGATATTACATGCTCCCATGTCACTTTCATGAATAAAGTACCTCATTCTATTCTTCCAATAAGTATAATTTGCTCCATTGAAGAAAGAAGGCTTGTTGACGGGCATTGAATCAAGACCAAGGTTGAAGTTTGAAGTGGATGCCATTGATGACTTGAATATCGATGTAAATCTTCCCAAATCAACTCAAGAGACGATTAAACCTTCAAATTAGTGAGGCTCTGATACCAATTGTTGAGTTAATCGATCGACGAAATAACCAAGAAGGGGTGAATTGGCAATAAAAATTTTGGTGGAAGCTTTTGCAGAAAATAGAAAATAATTGCACAACGATTTAGAGTGGTTCGACTTTCTCAACCAAAGTCTATGTCCACTACCTTAGCTATCCACACTAAGGATTTTCCACAAATTCACTAATTTTTCTTTCTTTTGAGGACAAAGAGTAACCTTTCAAATCCCTCAAGAATTATACCCCAAATTCTTGAGAACACTCTCTCCCAAAGAGAACAATACAAATTTTGCAAACTTACAGAAAAACCTCAAAAGAAAATGTGTTTGCACAATTCTAAAACAAGAAAAGAACACTCAAAGATGATTACAAATGAGCATATTATGTGTTCTTGAAAGCAAAATGAATATTGAAGGAAAATTGGCTTAAAATGCACAAACTTGATATTTAATGATTTATCTTATTTCTCAATAAATTCTTACATTGGATTGATTATAGTCATTGTGAGTCATTTGGGTGATTTTAGAGCCATTGTAGTGTGAAAACCCTCTTGAAAAAGGCTGCTGGAGTGTGGGGTATCGGTACCTCTTCAATGGGTATGTGTACCTACAGTGTAAAATTCAAATATTTCGACCGTTAAATGACTAGGGGTATCAGTACCTCTAAGGGGGTATTGGTACCCATAGGGCATTCTGTTTTTCTCGGAGCCAAAACTTGCATAGGGGTATTGGTACCCTATGTAGGGTATCAGTACCCATTGGACAATCTATTTTCTCGGAGCAAAAATTTGGCATAGGGGTATCAGTACACCCTATGAGGGGTATCAGTACCTCTCTATTTAAAAAATATTTTTGGCTCGATTAAGGCTCGAAATTGTTTCAAAAATGTTTTAAGATTAAAACAAAATTTTACACTTAAGTAAGGATTGAAATTGACATTGGTAAAACTTGGAGTAATATTTTGATATTCGAATAATTTAATCGAATATACTTTAAAAATGATTATAAAATCTTAAAATCAAATAACGATTAATTTGTTATATCGAAACATCAAAATGTTTTCAACAACTATTTACCTGGCATATGTTGGTTGGTCGTTTTCATTCCTAAATAGCTTTGATCTTTTCCGAATCAACCTGCAAACCCTGTGAACTAACAATGAAACCTAGGAAAGTGAGTTGGTTACTGCAGAAAACACACTTCTTTAAATTGGCGTAGAGTTGTTCTTTTCTCAAAATGTTAATAATAGATTTCAAGTGCTCCGTATGATCCTATAATGTCTTACTGTAAATCAATATGTCATCAAAATAAACAACACAAAACTTACCAATGAAAGGCTGAATGACATGATTTATCAAGCGCATATATGTACTATGTACGTTAGTTAGGATAGCGATACTTAATGGTAATCTGGTTCACTACACGACAATCCACGCACATTCACCAATTTTCATCCTTATTTGGAACTAATAAAACAAGAACAACACATGGAGTTAAGCTTTCTCTTATTTATCCTTTATCCATGAGTTATTTGACTTGTCTTTGTGATTCATTTGTTTCCTCATGATTACTTCGATGTGCTGGCCTATTTGGTATTCTTGCCATTGGAACGAAATCTATTTGGTGTTCAATTCCCCGAATAGGTGGTAAACTATCTGGAATCTCCTCTGGAAAGATATCTTCAAAGTCAATCAAAAGAGAAGAAATAGAAGAAGACAAGCCTTCGTAAGAATGAAACTTTCCTTATACATAAGTACAAAAAGAGTTGTATTTATAGCCAAGTGCTTTCGGACTTCTTTTTCACTGGCATAAATGTTCATCTTTGAAAGGTCATGTTTCTTTTCTTCAATGTGTTTCTTCATAGATTTCATACTTTTACAAATGAAAACCTGCCCTTCATGAATATGAATTGGTGATAGTGGTGCCAATGTAGTCTTCTTGCCATCATGTTGAAAGGAAAACTTGTTGGTGAATCCTTCCTATATGACTCTTTTGTCAAATTGCCATGGTCGCCCAAGTAAGATGTTACTTGTGTTCATGGGCACAACATCACACAAAACTTCATCCTTGTACTTGCCAATGGAAAATGGCATAAGTACTTACTTTGTGACCTTTGTCTCATCAACATCATTGAGCCATTGCAACTTGTATGGGTCTTGATGTTTGAAAGTCTTCAATCCCAATTTTTCACCATCAAAGTGTTTGCCATATTGGTGCAACTCCCACCATCGATGATAATCAAACATACATTTATATTTATATGATATCTAGTATGAAAGATGTTTTCCCTTTTTTCTTATTCATGAGATTGCATATTGAGAGTCCTTTTAACAACAATGACTGTAACACCCTTAACCTGTATCCGACCCGAATATGAGTCCGAGGTGTCACATTGACTTTTCAACCTTTGACACTTAAAGAAAAATATGGAAATTTTAAACTTTCATTAAAACCAAATACGTTAATTTACATAAAAGAGATTACGAAAAACAAAATCGACCAGAGCATTTGTAATTAACGACTTATTATATGCCAACGCTCTATACACAACCCAAAATACCTACTTTGCCAATTACTTCTGATCTGATCTTTTAGTAGTGATGATATTCTTGCCACTTCTAATACTACTCTTCTTGTTTCCTGGTACCTACGTGTAAATCACTTACACACTAATTCATAGACTTAGTGAGGCAATAAATAAACATGTAGCTATAGACTCATGAATATGCATTCTTACCATGTGATCATAACATTTCAATATGCATGTATTTATTTCACTGTAACCGATACAATCATGTCATGCACATATGAAACTTATTTTCTTGTATCACTTTCACCGTACTTTATCTTTCAATTGCCCATGTACATTATTGAGAACAGAGGTATTTGAGTACATTGAGGTTGTGCACTAATGCTGTCACCACAGCTCAATAAATTCCCTCATGGGGCACTGAACATTTGTTCAGTATTTGTCCCGAATGACCACTATGTCCTGAAGGACCACTGGATACATCCCGAATGACCACTGGATACGTCCCGAATGACCACTGGATACGTCCCGGAAGACCACTAGATACGTCCCAAAGGACCACTATGTCCCGAAGGACTAATATACCCTCGACTTTTGGCATGCCAACTATACCTATAGCTCTCGTATCATATAACATGGGCTTTAATATGAATATGTTTCTCATTTCATATCTCTTTCATCACTTTTCATGTAAACACATAATATTTTCCAGTATTTCACATACCTGGATTATATTTTCTGGAAATGATATTCGTTCATTCAATGTCATATGAACATATAATGAATTATGCATGCAATCACTATTACAATAGTATATGTATGCATATACATGAGTATGGAATCATTAATTCAACTATCAGAGATAGACTTATCACAAGTCTTGTCTCTATACACTTTAACTATAAAATGCACTCACCTTAGCCTTGCTTGATTCGATTCTAATCCTTCGATTGTTCTGGAACAAGATTACGCTCTAAATCTACATAGTAATACATTGATACTTATCAGCATACGAATTGATATATTTCAAACTATTAATTCTTAGGCTAAAAGAAAGCTATTTCAATCTCTTATTGAAGGTATGCATCGATGCACTACACCATGTATCGATACATCCCTTGACGGGTGCATCGATGCACTACCCATGCATCGTTGCATAAATCCTATTCGATGTTTGTATTTTAAGAAGGTGCATCGATGCACTCCTTATGCATCGATGCATTAATGGCATTCGATGTTCATTAATTTAAATGAGTGCATCGATGCACTCCTTATGCATCGATGCACCTTCAACAAATTCTGGGATTTTCTCATGATGCATCGGTACACTTTGATTGTGCACCGATGCACTCTGCCCAGAATTCATATCTTGAACACGAAAACTCATCAATTTCAGCTTAAATCTTTCATGTTTCATCCCCTTTTATATTCTTAACTCCAGTACACATACTTAAACCAATCTATACTCATTTATTTCATCTTAAACCTCAGAATCCTATCCTCCTTGTGAATTCCAAGAATTATACCAACTTTGCAACATGATTTAATTCAACTTCTAACCCTTAATATGTCTTAACTAGATTGATGACAAGTCAAATTTAACTTCCAATTCTATATATGAACTCTATTCCAAAATTTCATTCAAGAACCTCTAATCTTTAATCTCTTCTAACTCCATCATCCTTTGATTTTAAGATAATCTAAGCTTTCCTTAAGCTTAGTTATCATCTAATAATCAAAACCCAATCTTAAATTTAACAAGAAACTCAATAATCAGAAAACTCACCTTTGTTTTGCTTTACACGTACAAGGAAGAAAGAAGAAGAAGAAAACTCTGGAAGCCTTTGGTGTTCTCTCCTTTTCAACCCACGTGTACTCATATATATCATTTCTTTAACTAATTTCCTTGCAAATGACTCTTTTGCCCTTCAATTCCTTCTTTTTAATTCAATCCTAAACAATCATTTACAGATAAATCTTTATACTATTCAATCATTCTATTTTAATTACCAAAATCTGAAACTTTCCAATTTAGTCACTAACCCGGTATTGAGGATGTTACAACTCTTCCCCCCTAAAAAAAATCATCCTCGAATTTTTATTATGCAAAGAGATAGGGGTACTTCATCCTCATATCCTCTTCACGTTCCCATGTTGCTTCCTCTACTTTGTGATTTCTCCATAAGACTAACCAATGAAATAGTCTTGTTCCTTAGTTGTTTGACTTCGTGAGCTAATATTTGAACAAGTTCTTCCTCATAAGTCAAATATGGTCGAACCTCGATCTCTTTGGTAATCACAATATGGGATGGATCAGATCGGTATTTTCTAAGCATTGAGACATGAAAGACATTGTGTATCCTTTCCATTTCAGATGACAGGGCTAGTTGATATACTACTGGTCCTACCCTCTTAGTAATCTCGTAAGGTCCAATGAACCGGGGACTCAACTTTCCTTTACGTCCAAACCTCAATACTTTCTTCTATGGAGACACTTTCAAGAACACTTTATCTCCGACTTGAAATTCAATCTCTTTCCTTTTTAAATCAGCATATGATTTATGTCTATCAGCTGCAGCTTTCAGATTATTTTGAATTACTTGAACTTTTTCTTCCGTATCCTGAATCAATTCAGGACCTATAACTTCTCGATCCTAAAGTTCATACCAGTTCAAGGGCGTACGACATCTTTTCCCGTAAAGAGCTTAATAGGTAGCCATTTTGATGCTTGACTGATAACTATTGTTGTATGCAAATTCAACAAGTGGTAAATACCTTTCCCACGATCCTTTGAATTCGATTACGTAAGCTCTAAGCATATCCTCCAGAATTTGGATAGTTCGCTCGGATTGTCCATCGGTCTGAGGATGAAACGTTGTACTGAAGTTCAACCGAGTTCCCAATGCTCCATGTAATGACTTCCAAAACCGCGATGTGAATCTACGATCCCGATCAGAAACTATGGAAATAGGTACACCATGCAAACGTATAATTTCTCTGATATACATCTCAGCATACTTATCTATGGAGAAATCAGTTTGCAGCGGAATAAAATGGGCTGACTTAGTCAATCTATCTATAATCACCCAAATTGAATTCCTTTTGTTATGAGTTATAGGTAACCCCGACACAAAATCCATTGTGACGTTCTCCCATTTCCACTGAGGAATCGAAATTGGTTGTAATAATCCTGACGGAACCTGATGCTCAGCTTTGACTTGTTGACAAGTCAAACACTTTGATACAAACTCCGTAATGTCTTTCTTTATTCCCGGCCACCAATATCGACTCTTGAGAACCATATACATTTTGTTCCCTCCCGGATGCATTGTCAATGGACTACAATGAGCTTCCATTACCAAATCATTCTTTAATTCATCATAATCTGGAATTACTAATCTCTCTCGATAATATAAGTTCTCATCAGACTTGATCTCAAAATCCGTACACTCTTATTTATTTATTTGTTGTATCTTCTTTGAACACTTTTCATCTTTAGCTTGTAATTCTTTAATTCGATCTAGCCATGATGGTTTGATAGTCAGTTCTGCACATATTGCACCATCTCCACTTAATGATAATCTAGCATCAAGAGCTCGCAAATTTGTAAACTTCTTTCGACTCAAAGCATCCGCTACCACATTTGCCTTTCCGGGATGGAAATCATTCACAACATCATAATCCTTAAAAAATTCCACCCATCTTCTCTGTCTTAAATTCAACTCTTTTTGAGTCATCAAATACTTTAAACTCTTGTGATCCGTATACAAGTAGCACTTTTCCCCATACAAGTAGTGACACCAGATCTTAAGAGCGAACACTACTACAGCCATCTCCAGATCGTGTGTAGGATAATTCTTCTCATGTGGCTTTAATTGTCTCGAAGCATAGGCCACCACCTTGCCTTCTTGCATCAACACGCATCCCAAACCATTATGAGACGCATCACTATACACTACAAAGTTCTTGTCAGACTCGGGTTGAACTAACACTGGAGCTTCTGTCAAAATCTTCTTTAACTTTTCAAAGCTCTCCTGGCATTCCTGAGTCCAAGCAAATTTTA
Source organism: Hibiscus syriacus (assembly GCF_006381635.1). Classification (NCBI taxonomy): domain Eukaryota; kingdom Viridiplantae; phylum Streptophyta; class Magnoliopsida; order Malvales; family Malvaceae; genus Hibiscus; species Hibiscus syriacus. The sequence continues at coordinate 640,125 of NW_024063046.1, read as the reverse complement.
CTTCCTTTCTCAAAAGTTTAGTTAGGGGCAATGCTATGATCAAAAAGTTTTTAACAAACCTTCGATAATAACCAGCTAATCCCAGAAAACTTCTAACTTCCGATACATTCTTTGGAACTTCCCACTCCAAAATAGCTTTAATCTTTTGAAGATCCACACGAACTCCTTCTGCAGAAATTACATGTCCAAGGAATGTCACTTCACTCAACCAGAATTCACATTTAGAAAGTTTAGCATAAAGCTTCTCATCTCGTAAAATTTGCAAGACAATTTTCAAATACAAACTATACTCCTCTTCTGACTTTGAATATATTAAAATATCATCAATAAACACCACCGCAAACTGGTCCAAATAAGGTTGAAATATTCTATTCATTAGATCCATGAAAGCAGCTGGTGCATTCGTAACTCCAAACGACATAACGATAAACTCATAGTGACCATATCTTGTTCTAAATGTCGTTTTTGAAATGTCTTTCTCTTGAATCTTTAATTGATGATAACCCGAATGTAGATCAATTTTTGAGAACATTGAAGCTTCATTTAATTGATCAAATAAGTCGTCGATTCGAGGAAGTGTATATTTATTCTTGATAGTCACCTTATGAGTTGCATGTAGTCAATGCAAAGATGCATTGAACCATCTTTCTTCTTAACAAACAAAACTGGAGCTCCCCATGGTGAGACACTCGGTCTGATAAAACCTTTATCCAGCAATTCTTGTAATTGAATCTTTAATTCTTGCAACTCTTTTGGAGCCATTCTGTATGGTGCCATTGCAATAGGTAAAGTTCCAGACATTATTTCAATCTGGAATTCCACTTCTCTATTTGGAGGCAAACCTGGTAACTCTGCAGGAAAAACATCCGAAAACTCTCTGACTATAGGAATTTCGTCAAACCCTTTCTCCTTGGTTCTAACATCCAATACATTAGCAATGAACCCTTGACATCCCTATAACATTAACTTCTTCGCCGACATTACTGAAATTATATTTGCCAATGGATTACATCATTCACTAAATACCACCACATCTACCCCTTCTGGACTTCTTAGCGTTACTCTTTTCAATCGACATTAGCGTAATAACGATATAACTAATTCATTCCCAGTATCACTTCAAATTCGTCGAAAGGTAATTCCATCAGATTAGCAAGGAATTCAATTCCCTGAATCCGTATGGGACACCCTCGGCTCACCAAATTTATCTGAGCACTGTGCCCTAATGGATTCGTCACTATCACCTCATTGCTAGTAGTCTCTAACGGAATGTTCAATTCTTTCACTAACTTACTAGTAATGTATGAATATGTAAACCCCGTATCAATCAATACCATAACATGTTTATCAAACAATAGAAATGTACCTATTATAATCTCTGGGTCATCCCGATCCTCATTGGTCTTGAGATTATACACTCGAGCCGTGGAGTGCATCTCTTGTTGAGCAGAGGACTCTGACTGATTTCTTCCTCTGCCTCTACCTCTTCCCCTTTGGCTTGCCAAAAAAGACCTCTCTAGTGGTGCAAAATCATTGGTTACCCTGGGACAATCCCGAACAAAATGTCTGGTCTCCCCACATTTAAAACAAGCTCCAGAAATTCTCCTGCATATCCCTGAATGATTCTTTCCACAATGTGGGCATTGTCTGACTTGACTCTGATTAGCTCTCTTAGCTCCAGATCTCACTGACTGAGTTTGTCTACCTCTCATCGGATTCAATCCTCTAGCGGAGGATGCCACTGACTTTGATCTCCCTTGGGGTCCAGAACCAGCATCTTTGCCATTTTTTGATGGTGCAGAACTTGAAGAAGCACCCATTCTTTTGACTGTCTGAGCTCTTGAATTTTCAAATCTCTTATTCTGAGCTCTTTCCAAGCTTTGGCACGATTGACTACCTCTTGAAATGAGGATAGATTCAATACAATTAGCATTTCCTTCAACCGAGGACGTAACCCCTCTACAAACCATTCACAAGCATCCTTCTCTGTAGGAACAAGCTCGGCAACAAAGCGGCTCAACTTATTGAATTCACACTCGTACTCATATACAGTGTGATTCCATTGCTTCAAATTCATGAACTCCTGTTTCATCTGTCGAACAAATTGATCTCTGATGTACTTATGCTGAATTCTTCTAAAAACAATGACCAAGTTACTTGATTACTTGACATCCTCAAGGTAACATTGGTCCACCAAATCCTTGCTTGCCCTCTTAACAAGGAAATTACTCCATCCATCTTCTCAGCATCTGAACAATGAAGTCCCTCAAGCATGACTTTCACGTCATTAAGCCAAAGGTCCGCAGTAACAGGACCTTCCTCAGCTTCCCCTCTACACTCTGGAGATCCTAAACCCTTTAACTCTTTCGCAACATTCATTTTCGGAGTTGAAGTAATAGGAGGTTGGAAACGCGTCAATACCGCGTCTAACGTTCTAAAGAATACATCTTGTTCATTCACAGGCACTCCAGAGGGTGTCTGTTCTTCACTCTGCCTGGCCAGGGCAGGTGAATTACTACTTTCAGCAGGTCTATCATCTCCCGCTTCATTTCTAGAAATACCATGTCCGGACAACTATTAAGACACAATAATATCATTCTATTAGCAAAACATCATGCTTATTATTCTATCAGATCAGAAGTTTTCACTAATTTGTTGGCATGTATACATCATAAGACACTCTAGACTTCAGTTTATACCGAGAATCAACTAAACCGTAGCTCTGATACCATTAAATGTAACACCCCTAACCCATATCCGACCCGAATATGAGTCCGAGGTGTCACATTGACTTTTCAACCTTTGACACTTAAAGAAAAACAGGGAAATTTTAAACTTTCATTAAAACAAAATATGTTAATTTACATAAAAGAGATTACGAAATACAAAATCGACTAGAGCATTCGTAATTAATGACTTATTACATGCCAATGCTCTATACACAACCCAAAATACCTACTTTGCCAATTACTTCTGATCTGATCTTTTAGTAGTGATGTTATTCTTGCCACTTCTAGTAATGCTCTTCTTGTTTCCTGGTACCTACGTGTAAATCACTTACACGCTAAGTCATAGACTTAGTGAGGCAATAAATAAACATGTAGCTATAGATTCATGAATATGCATTCTTACCATGTGATCATAACATTTCAATATGCATGTATATATTTCACTGTAACCGATACAATTATGTCATGCACATATGAAACTTATTTTCTTGCATCACTTTCACCTTACTTTATCTTTCAATTGCCCATGTACATTATTGAGAACAGAGGTATTTGAGTACATTGAGGTTGTGCACTAATGCTGTCACCACAGCTCAATAAATTCCCTCATGGGGCACCGAATATTTGTTCAGTATTTGTCCCGAATGACCACTGGATACGTCCCGAAGGACCACTGGATATGTCCCGAAGGACCACAGGATACGTCACGAAGGACCACTATGTCCCGAATGACCACTATATCCCGAATGACTAATATACCCTCGACTCTTGGCATGCCAATTATACCTATAGCTCTCATATCATATAACATGGGCTTTAATATGAATACGTTTCTCATTTCATATCTCTTTCATCACTTTTCATGTAAACACATAATCTTTTCTAGTATTTCACATACCTGGATTATATTTTCTGGCAATGATATTCGTTCATTCAATGTCATATGAACATATAATGAATTATGCATGCAATCACTATTACAATAGTATATGTATGCATATACATGGGTATGGAATCATTAATTCAACTATCAGAGATAGACTTATCACAAGTGTTGTCTCTATATACTTTAACTATAAAATGCACTCACCTTAGCCTTGCTTGATTCGATTCTAATCCTTCGATTGTTCTGGAACAAGATTACGCTCTAAATCTACATTGTAATACATTTATACTTATCAGCATACGAATTGATATATTTCAAACTATTAATTCTTAGGCTAAAAGAAAGCTATTTCCATCTCTTATTGAAGGTATGCATTGATGCACTACACCATGTATCGATGCATCCCTTGACGGGTGCATCGATGCACTACCCATGCATCGGTGCATAAATCCTATTCGATGTTTGTATTTTAAGCAGGTACATCGATGTACTCCTTATGCATCGATGCATTAATGGCATTCGATGTTCATTAATTTAAATGAGTGCATCGATGCACTCCTTATGCATCGATGCACCTTCAACAAATTCTGGGATTTTCTCATGATGCATCGGTACACTTTGAATGTGCACCGATGCACTCTACCCAGAATTCATATCTTGAACCCGAAAACTCATCAATTTCAGCTTAAATCTTTCATGTTTCATTCCCTTTTATATTCTTAACTCCAGTACACATACTTAAACCAATCTATACTCATTTATTTCATCTTAAACCTCAGAATCCTATCCTCCTTGTGAATTCCAATAATTATACCAACTTTGCAACATGATTTAATTCAACTTCTAACCCTTAATATGTCTTAACTAGATTGATGACAAGTCAAATTTAACTTCCAATTCTATATATGAACTCTATTCCAAAATTTCATTCAAGAACCTCTAATCTTTAATCTCTTCTAACTCCATCATCCTTTGATTTTAAGATAATCTAAGCTTTCCTTAAGCTTAGTTATCATCTAATAATCAAAACCCAATCTTAAATTTAACAAGAAACTCAATAATCAGAAAACTCACCTTTGTTTTGCTTTACATGTACAAGGAAGAAAGAAGAAGAAGAGAACTCTGGAAGCCTTTGGTGTTCTCTCCTTTTCAACCCACGCGTACTCATATATATCCTTTCTTTAACTAATTTCCTTGCAAATGACTTTTTTTCCCTTCCATTCCTTCTTTTTAATTCAATCCTAAACAATTATTTACAAATAAATCTTTATACTACTCAATCATTCTATTTTAATTACCAAAATCTGAAACTTTCCAATTTAGTCACTAACCCGGTATTGAGGATGTTACAATGACGCTGTAGAAAGTAGATGAACAAGATTCTTGCAACATGTTAATAACAATAGGGAACAAATGTGTAATAGGACCTTACCAAATTTGCTATCACAAGGCCTCACAAGTTCACTCCAAAGAAATCTTGAATGTCACATAATAACATGTGTTTGCACTCTAGGATTTGAATAGCTTTTGCACGTCCTTTTCTGATCTCACTTCTCACAAGCCTTTTTCTACTCGATTTTCTTTATGCAAAGTTCTTTGTTGACTTACTCAAGACTTTCTCAAGTAGAGTCATTATGTGTGCATTATCTGAAAGAAATGTTAGGGTATGGAAAAACAAATAATAATGTAAAAGTAGGATAAAAATAGAAAGAAATGGTTACTTACTGATTCAATTACTTACAACCTCACTAAATCACCACAATCAAGTTTTTCAACGACACTTGAATTTGATCAAGAATATGAAGAATAATACTTGTTACCCTTTTTATTGTAGTGCACATATTTTTGTATTTTGCTTTTTAAACTTTTTTGCTTTGCTTTTGATGCTACATTTTTTTTTGCTTTGTAAGGGCTTCACTTGTTGTTGATGTTATTTCTTCTTCCACTAATACTCTAATTACCACATGATATAAGTTGGGGCACGCCTCTATGAACTCATATAATGACAATAACTTACTTATAGGATATAGGAAGCAAGCAAGTACATGCAACAAGTAAAGACCATAAAAAGAATGGTTAAGGGTGGTAGATGTAAAGGTTTAAATGGTGGGCTAGAATAATAAGATTTTAATGAAAGAATGGTTAAGTTTATTTGGCTGGTGATGGGTTTATGAAAGAAATATGGTTATGTTGTTGATAATATCTTAATTAGATTAAGGAAGAACCAATGCTATAGAGAGCAAAGACCCAACCTTATAAATCTATTCAAGGGATAATAAACAAGGACTTGGACCCACTATCTATAAAGAGATAGGAACCTCAAGTATCAATGGAAAGTGTATATGGGTTAAGTCCACAAGTGTTGCCACTTGATATATCGATAAAGTCTTCAAAAGACTAAGGAAAAGAGAATAAATCTCACTTCAATATATTTGATGAACAAAGGTTGCTTTACAAGTGAAATAGGCAAACTTATTTATAGTTTATGAAAGAAAACTAGGCTAAGAGATACATAGGTATTCGGCTACAATAAATCCTTTACAAAAAGATAATTTAATTAGATACAATGTAATTACATAGTGGTGATGGTTCAGCCAATGGTGAAGGGAGATGTCTTGGCCGAATAGTTCTTATGCCCATTCATCTTGGCGCCAATCCTTGATGGTTATGAAGCCTTGGACAAATGATGAGATGCATTTTCATTTTAGTGCCTAAGTGAGTGCACATACAAGGCACACAGTTGGTGATGCATATGGCATGCACATGGAGTCTCGATAGGCCTTAAGGTGTTACCTCAGTCATATGATGATGTATTGAAGTCCATGGGTAGCCTAAAGGTAAACTAGCTTCAAGGTAAGCTAGGTGACTGTCTTGTTAGCTAACTAGGTGAACAATAACTTGATGAACTCAAGCTAGCTAGCTATGGTCTTCTTAGCTCCTCACCTACTCTTTTAGCTAGATCCAGCTACATTTAGTCCACTTTTAGCAACTTTAATCCAAAAGACTTCCCCAGCTGAGTTTAGCTCCATAATAGCTTCTCCAGATAAAGTGAGCTTCCATTTGATCTCCACGAGTTGTCATAATTGTTGTGAGCTATTTATGAGCTACCATGCTTTGTCAAATGCCTCCCAAAGATACTATAAGATGTGTCATCTCATTATGGATCTATATGAATCAAGAATTCAAATAAACATAAGTCAAGTGAGCTTGTAGAAAGCTAAACACATGTTACCACCAATGTATACTTATCTATGAGTTATGAATGAATGTCATGAGCTAAGGGAATAATGATGCAAATCTAATGAGCTATGGTAAATGCAATGTGAGCTAAAATAACATGTCATGAGTGAATGATTTAATGAAAACATGATGCCATGACATATGTGTAACACCCCCAAACCGGATCCGAGTCTGAGGTGTCACATTGACTTTTCAAAGCGTTTTCCTTTTACAAATTGGTTAAAATTTAAATTTATAATTCAAGAAAATAAATATTCTACATTAATTAAAAACAGTTGGTTTTACAAACATATCAGAGCATAATCAATTCAAGTTTCTTAGTACATGTCAACTACATCTAATACAACAAAATACGCATGATTTAAAACACTTTTTTGATCTGAACTTTATAAAGGAGAGGCTGACCTGTCTTGCTCCTCCTAGCTTCTTTTCTTGCTTTTCAGAACCTACGTGTGAAACATTCACACGCTAAGTCGATGACTTAGTGAGGCATAAATAAACTTAAATATAACATTTCAATACTAATTCCTACTATGCAAACTTCATGTAATCATATTAAACTATAAACACATTATGCATCAAAACATAAATACATACATATACATATCATCTCATTACCCTTATTATTATTCTTATCATTATTAGCATTAATATCATTCATGTCTCTTAGTCATATAATCTTGTACATAACATTCCTAACCAAACAATATGCACATCATCATATAATACATTTCATATCACAAAAGCATATATATACCACATATAATATATTTGTTATTATCTCTTTGTTAGCCCATGTACACATGTGAGAACTTAAGGTATGCGCGTACTTTGAGGTTGTGTACACATATGCTGTCACCACAGCTCCTATAAGGGTCCACTGAGTGGCATGCGAAATCTATGTCCCGAAGGACGTCATCTATGTCCCGAAGGACCTGTCCATATGTCCCGAAGGACATAGGTAACCCTCGACTCTTGGCATGCCAATTATACCTCTAGCCCTCATGACACATAACATGGGCATTATTATTGTTTATATCATTTCATATATTCACAAGTACATGTCACTTTTCATATGATTTCATATTCATATATCACTTAGCTTATAACACTTCTCGTGTGTTCATATAGCATGGATTTCATTGCCATCTCTTGTTCACATATGTTTCTCATATACCACATATATCACATATATCATATAACACATATATCCTTTCTTATATGTTCACAATGCCATATCATATGGCTCATATCTTTTGATCTAGTTTATGTTGTATTCTCTTATATTCATATATATTATCGTTGAACTTAGTTCACTTTCTCATGTTATCATACATGCATATAATCTTATGTGTCCTATCAATACCATATAAGCTTACACATGTATTCATACGTATTCTTTCATATAATCTATATAGTAATGTCATATACTCATATCACATAATAATTTCACCTGATTATATCTTATGTCCATTTTTCTACTTAAATCCGATAACACCTATAACCTTCTCATAGGATTTTATAATTCTACATCTAAACATATATCTACATGTTTATAATCACTTAGCTCATATTCTTTCCATTGTTATCCTATAAGTCATTTACTATTTTATATGATTCATGATCTTATAACTTATTTTACAGGCTCATATAACCCTTTCATACAGTTTCATAATCTAGTATCACATAACTTAACTTATATCATATTATCATGTGTTCACATATATCATAGACACTTAACATGTATCATATAAACATGGATTCTCATAACTAATATTCGCATACTTAACATATAAACATATGCATGTATTCATGTCCACAAAGAAATCATATCAATACGAAAATTGCATTCATGGACTCATACAATCTAATAATGGAAATAGACTCATTGCAAGTCTTATTTTCATAAAACATCTTATACATAATAACTAGCACTCACCTGGACTCACTAGTCAATTCGAACACTTATAACTCTTTCATGATCGATCTCATCTCATTGACTCATCTGGTACTTGCTTCCAATCAATATCTACACAATCATACATATGATATGTATATCATAATTCCAAATATCATAATTTGATCCTTAATAACTCAAGCTACACGAAATGCTTAATACCATTTTCACTTTAAGTAGTATCGGTACCCCCATGCATGGTACCGATACTTCCCTAGCTATGGTATCGATACCAAGCCTGGGTATCGATGCCCTTTTTGCATTCGAAATCCTTGTTTCAAAACTGGTACCAATACTGTTCTTATGGTATCGATACCCTTGGTATCGATACTACCTATCCAGGTATCGATAACCCGTGAATCATTTATAAATTTCTACCTTGTGTTATTGATACTCCTTCAACCAGTATCGATACCCATGATTCACTTAACACTCATTTTCTCTTTGAAGTATCGGTACTTGAAGAAGCAGTATCAATACCGCTTGCCCATAATACATTTATCTTACCCGAAAATTCACCCAAACTTACTTATATCCTTCATATTAAACTCTTTTCATATTACTAAACTCAAATATACTTCCTAAAACCATCTTATATCCATAATAAACCCCATTATCTTCAATATCTCTTTCAAATTATTAAAACCAAGAATCTTAAAAAAATTCTAACATGTTCTATTTTTCATTTATAACACTTCATATTTCTTAATTTAACTGATGACAAGTCAAATTCAGTTTCAAATTCAACTGATGACAAGTCAAATTCAGCTTCAAATTCAACTTACTAACATTCTTCCAAAATTTCAAATATAAACCTCTCATCTTTAATCTTACATAACTTATTTATCTTTGATTTTCAAGCAATCTTAAGCCTCTTTTAAGCTTTCTTATCACTCCAACAATCAAAAGTAACTTTAAAATAGAAGGAATAACCAGCTTGAGATCAACTTACCTTATATAAGAACCCACGATGGAGAGGAAGAAGAAAGCTAAAGAAAGCTCTGGATATATTTTCTCTTCCTTTCTTTATTCCACGTATATATATAATACACCACACTTGAATTTTTAATTCAATATGGTTAAAAGACCTTTTCCCTTCATTCTTTCCTTCTTTTCTAATCAATCCAATATTAAAATTCTTTACTTAAGTCCCTGAACTTTTAAATTATTTCAAAATTGAGCACAAAGTTTCCAAAATTTACATTTTAGTCATTAGCTCTGATTTTGAGATGTTACAATATGAATGATAAGCAATCATAACAAATGAATATAAAACATATGCAAAACATATTATAATGCTAAGTAAAGATGTGTGATAACAACATGTTAATATTCAACATGTAACATGATATATAACTTATCATCCAAAGCTGATAACTTATCAAAAGAATTGAAGGCATTAATGCAAATAGTATAATGAACTTCTCTGAATAGTTTGGCCTTGGATCGAGTAATGTGATCTATTGGCAAGACCTCTAGATCATCATTGGGCGTGCTTGTATCAGAGGAGTGTTATATTCAGTGATTTTACATACGTAAAATGAAAGTTAAACAAGTTGAAGAAGATGTTGAAATGTAGTTTTCCAATTAGAGAGGGAACGTCTCAATTTTAGCTTTGTATGTTTGTTTATATATGAGCTCTTAGTGCTCATGTAAGACTTAGTGTGATGATTTCTATTTGTACACCCATAAAATGAATAGTCCTTACCAACATATAACAAACTTTGTCGATGATAGATTGACAGTGATTATATGAAAGGATTGTATCTTTTTCAGAGGACATGAGACTCTGGAGGCTTCCCTAGAACTCTTGAGGCCTCAATATGAAAGATTATCAATAAAGATGTGGTTTACAAAAAAGATCTGGAGAAAATGCAACACTAATAACTTTTATTTTTAATTATATCAACTAATAATTATTTTAATATTTAAGTAAATAAATTTAAAATTATTATTTAATAATTATGATAAATTAATTAAGTTTGTTGATGAATTTCAATTACATCACACTCTTTATTGTTATTGTTATTATTATTTTGAATAAGCTAGTAAATTATCTATAATTAATAAAAACATGGATTAGAAAAACCTTTTGAACTTATCAATCAATGTTGTTCATTATATTACCAATTTAATATACGTTTTATATATTTTTGATGAAATAAATAATAATTTAATTTCATACATTATTTTTTAAGATTTTTTTTTTTGAAAAATAATATACTTTCATTTTAAAAAGCGAATCTAAATTATAGTATTTTAAAAACATTTATTGATTTTAAAACAATCGTTACTTTTTAAAATTTTTTGTTTAATCTCAACTGTTAAAATATAATGAAAATAAAGGATAGATTACACAAATAACCAACCATGTTTGCGTAGTATTCAATAATGTTTAAAAAATTACAATGTGATCATTAATATTTTCAATTTATTATATCATGATCATTAAACCATTAACTTTTATTAAGAAAACAAAAAAATGACAACTCATTAAAGGAGAAAATGAAAATACAAGTTTTTTTTAAAATTAATTTTATTTTATTAATCTTTAAGCGATAATTAATGGTTCGACAATCGTAATATAATGAATGAATAATGTTAGTTCTCGTATTTATAATTTTTTAAATATTAATCAAAATGTACAATCAATCATACATGAGTGGCCATTAATGAAATTTTCCCAAAGAGATTTTAGAAATTGTATTAATTTTAAGGGTAAAGTATACAAATAGTCTCTCGATTATAGGGCATTGCTTTGTTGAGTTGTTTGACTATTAAAAGTTATAAAATAGTCTCTTGACTATAGGGAGTTGAGTTGAGTCTTATGGATATTAAAAGTTACATAATGATCACTCGGCTATACATATGTTTCAAACTCGTACTTTTTCTGTAAATTGACAATCGTTTGAGTTGGATTTTAACTTATTGATTGAGATATGATAAAATCATATTTTAATGATGTCTACTGGTACCACTGTTGCTTTCAAGCACTAGCTCGATAATATAATGCTTCAAGCATTGACTTGACGACATAATGTAAATGGATACTCGATCCATAAAATACACCTGAAACGATTCTAAGTTTAGATTTTATCATATCTCAATCAATAAGTTAACGTCCAGCTCAGAAGACCGTTAATTTTTTGACAGAAAAGGTCGAGTTTAGAACATATGAATAGTCAAGTGATTATTCTGTAACTTTTAATTGTCAGAAGACTCAACAAAGCAACACCCTAAAATTGAGAGATCATTTTGTAATTTTTAATAGTCATGGAATTCAAAAAAAAAATATCTTATAATAAAGGGATCATCTGTGTATTTTACCCTATTTTAAAGAAAACTTGATTTGAAAGAAGTTTAAAAAGGAAAGTGGGGTCCATTAAATGATAGTTGTTGGCTCATTAGCTGGCTGCCTACTTTTTCTTTCAACGCTTGTCCATTTTAGGGTTGTTTTCACGCACGGCAGTGGTCAACAAGTCTTATCATGGTTGACCACTTATGTAAATAAAAAAATTAACTATCGTGGATGAAAAGAACCAACTGAATTTATTGTAATTCTGAAAATTTTAATTTATTATATATTTTAGATAATTTTTTATTTTATTTTTTGATAATTTATTTTCATTTTCTTGAATTTTATAAGTTCGTTTTCTCTTAAAATTTTAAAAATTTATCCGCAAACATAAAATTTTACGTCTATCTGTGTAAACTATCGATTTGATACTAAATCTATTGTGCGGTAGTCTATAAGAAGTTTTGATTAGAAGTTGTTTTGGTACCAACTATTTTATAATTCTTTTAAAAGTAATGTGTTCGAAACTAAGAATTCATATAGAGATTTTAGATCTATCAGAAGTTGTTTTTATCATCTTATAGAGTTTAACATTTTTTCTTCAAATCTTTATTGTCTAGATTAGGGTAATTTTGCTGTGCAGCAGTCTATTTTAAGGTTAAATTCAAACGATTTTTAACCTAAATATTATCTTATGTTGGAAAATAATGGATTAGTTGAATGATATTAATGCTCTTAATAATGTCATAAGTAATATTACTTGGTGAATATACTTATTTTTTTTTTTGTTTAAAATTACATCCATTCAATCATAGATATTAATCTTTTAACAATTCTTTTCATCAATGGTTTTAACTCTTCATCAAATGGTTTTAACCTTTTAATTCATTTTCTATCCACTATATAAAGGCTAGTTGAGGCAAATCTTAGAGACAAATTAGAATTTTGGAACACGAAAACACTCAGAAAATTCCTTCCAAATTCATTCTTTCCGTTGATAAAGAACGACAAGATTGTGTTCGACTGATCACTACCATTGTGATTACTGTTGTGATGTATCCTGGGTGATCGACGTCCAACATTACTCCAAGCACTGAGAAGATGACGAATTTGTCTTAAGCAAACTGTTCATACATACCTCAACAAAAATTCTTCTTCTATTTATCCGACTCAGTTCATCTAATTCCAAGTCCACGTACAAGTAAACAATTTTTTTCATCTATTTTAATTTTGTATTTATTTTGTTTCATTCAATTCAATAATATGTACTTATTTGATTTTTCAGATTAATGTTTTGTCTAACATCTTGTTCAACGAAAAAAATTATATAGATTTTTAATATTTTTAGTTATAATTGAAAAGTTGGTAATCAGCTTCATATCATTTAAGCAGTCATTTAAAAGAATTTAGGATTTCATATCTTTGTTGTCTTAGTTTTGGAGTTTGTTCATTGGAAGTTTAAAAGAAAATATAAAACATAATATTAGATATGAATTCATATATATATATATATATATATATATATATATATATAATTGAATGACTAAAATATAAACACAAAAATAAGTGAGATATCAAATACATAATTTATCATAAATAAAATCATGTGTATCTAATTTGAATCAAGGATAAAATGAGTTTTTATTTACAAAATCGCGATAAGATAAATCTTTAAATATTAAAAAATAATAAATTTTTTACTTTAAACTTTTTAAATAAGGTGTAATCAACCCTTTTCACCATAACCCAACCCAAAATTACAATCAGGAAGGCCCAAATCCGAAGCCCAACTATCTAACTACCCAAAACCCGACTCGGAGAACAGACCTGACTTGTCTGACCAACCGCTCAACCCACCAATCAACACACACCACCCACTACCCAACCAAACACCACCACTCTCTGCCATACTTACTGCTGCATCAAAAAAACTCCAACACTCCACGCCATCCTTGCTTCAGCACGACACTGCACAACATCAGACAATAGAGAAGAAACAAAATTACAATCATGTATTTGTTGTAAAATGGGTATATAAAAAACCCATGCAAATCTGTAAAACTCTCTCTCGCTCTCGACAGTTAAAAAAACATTGTTACTCTTTTTTAAGCAATAACAACATGGTTCAAGGTTATTTATTTACGTTTTTTTATATTCAAATAGCTACTTTGTCATTTCTTTACTGCTTTTGTTCCTGAGTCTCGATAAACAGGGGAATTTTTTTTCTTATTTCTTTATCTGGTTTTCAAAAAAAGTTGTTTAGTTTAAAAAAACCCGAAAAAAATATAAATTGCATACGTTTCGAATAACAAAAAATCTAGAATTTTTAATCTAATGTTAACAACCACCAACTATTTCTTAGTCAAAAAATATGAAAAATAAAAGGTTGATAGATCGGGGCTTACCTTGGTCGTCGGATGAGTCACTAGAGCCTGGAAAGTCGAACGATCTCGGCCGTTTTCACGGCGATGGAGATTGTTTCATGCGAAACTTAGCCAAGATCTGTGACGAGGAGCCTGAGACGAGTCTACCCATAATTTTTGGTGGCCAACGGCCACCAGAGACGGCGGTAGTGAGGCGACCAGCGACGACCGGATCAACGACCGACGAAGACCGATTTTCTAAAGAGAATGGAGAGCCTCTTTAAAAAAAACGAAAAAATGAAATTTAAAAAAATAGTTGTATTTATAGAAATTTTTTTGGGTAAATCACGTTTTAAGACCCTCAAGCTTTCTCATTGTTTTGCAAAATAATCACTGTGAGTGACTGCTTTCATAATTTTCTCATTTACATGTATGCTTTGTATTTTTGGTAAAATCTTATTCCATGTCCCCCTATGTTTGTCGTGTGTTTTGTATTTTGGTCACTGGACCTTTCATTTCTAATTTATTGCAATTTTATCATTATGTTTTCTTTTATTTTAATTTAGTCACTGTTAATTTCTGATTTAACTACTATTATTTTAATTTTTGCATTTTGGTCACTATTTATTTCTTATTTAACTACTAACTTTTATTTTCTTGCATTTTAGTCACTTTTATTTTATTTTATGCAATTAGGTCCTTGTATTTATGTTTATTTTATGTTGTTTTTTTACTTTTTGTTATTTTAATTAAGTTTATTATTAATTGCTTTGTTTCATAATTTAATTCTTAGATTTAGTTTTAAATTAGATTAACAATCGAATCAAGCTTAGAAATTAGGACGACACTCTAGTTTAATTAGGGAGCAATTCGAGTCAAGTTTTCGCATAAGATGTCCGATTACTCGAATCGATTGCTCAACTTTTAAAATTTATTAATAATTAATATTTTCTAAAAAATACTTTAGTTTTAGTAATTTAGATAATTAGGTTTTTTAGGTTATTATTTAGTCCTCAACTTTAGAAATTATCGATTTAGGTCCTTAAACTCCTAGTCTTTTAGAGCTCGATATTTTAGTCCTTTGACTTTTTAGTACCCAAACTTCGATTAGAGCTTTAATATTGACATAATTAAATAGGTTAAATAAAACCTCCACTTTTAGTTAGATTTCAATATAGTCCCCTTAATTTAGGGAATAATCCGAGTCGGCCTTCGCGTAAATACTCGAGGGACCATCTCGGTTATTTGATTCAATAATTGATTAAAATCAAATAGGATTAATATTAGGACCTACATTTTAGGCTTGAGCTTCTAAGTTCCTTAATTTTCATAATTTGACACTTTAAGCTATAAAAAGCCTTAATTTAACCTTAGAGTATTTAGGACAAATAAAAACTTGTCTGATTTGCACTTTGTTTTTAAATCTAAGGCAATGTTCATTTATTAATGAATTAATAGTATATCGCCCACAAGTATGTTCAGGGGGTGACTACTGGTGATTCCTGAAATATGTCAACATCATTTTCAAAGACCGCATCATGATTTTCTAAAAACGAGGCAATATTCGGTTATTAGGCACAATAGTTGATCTCCCGCATTTACGCTAGGGAGTGAATGTTATCGGTCTCAATAAATGAATATCATTTTCAACTTTGCATCCGTAATGATTTCAAAATTAAATAATGATCGAACTCAAAATTCTCGATTTTAAATATAGGGTAATCAACTATGTACCAATTTTTGGGCGCTTGTGGGGGTGTTAATCCTTCCCCATGCGTAACTGACTCCCGAACCTTATTTCTGGATTTTCACAGACCTTAAAATTTAGAATTTTGATAAAAATAAAATGTTTTATTAAAATCACCCGGTTTTTATGGTGTCCCAATCGTACCTTAAATGATTGGTGGCTACTCCTCACATTTCGAAACACTTTTCAAAGAGAAAAGCCCCGAGTCGGTATCGGTCTTTTTCCCGCCCGGGCGAAAAACGGTGTCTGCAGCTTGGCGACTCCGCTGGGGACGTTTTGTTTTTAAAACAACTTGAGAGTCGAGCCATGAGTTGGTTACCATGTATTTAGGATTCTGGAAATTATGAGTTCGATCTTATTTTAATTTACAGTTCATTGTGATTTTTCAAAATAAAAAAAGATTTTCTCTCTGGTTAATGTTTACACTTCTATGAATTTATTGAAGATTGTTGCATATCATAGCTCTAAACTCGAGCTCCAACCTGTTTTACCTAGGTAGGGAGAAACGTCACACCTCACGAGGAGCATTGGGCTTCCCTGTGTAGGTTTGATAAAGTATCTCTGGAAAGCATCCTAAATTGCCTATCCGGATATCAGATCCGAGGTACGCTTTTAGTGGTGTGATCCCCTGAGTAGAACCCAATTCGTAAGTCTGTAATTGGCTAGAATTGGGGTCAAACTTAGTAGGTTGTAAGAATTACTTGGGAACCTTTTGCTAGAACCCAACCCCATATAGAAAATTTAGTAAACCTACCCCGCTAGAGCCACGTAAATAACCTAGGAGAACTAGAACGCATGCGGTTAGGACTATTAATTTTCTTTGTATGCTTTATTTTCAGTCTCAACTTTGAGTCAAATTTATTTATTGTTGCTAAGATTACATTTCTTTGACTAATCATTTAAACTAACGTGATTCTTTTGTTTCTACTAACATTGATTTCCTTTTGTATGGTTTTATTGTATTTTTTTCATGAACATGATATAGCATTCAAGGTATTGATCCCTTAAATAACTGATCATTTAGAAGGTTCTTGAAAAACAATGCCACAATAATGCCTTTCACTAGGATAGGTAGAATTTCAAAGATGTTCTACGTAGATTGAGTAGCGTCAAGAGAGAGTCTACCAACTAAGGAGATAAGCCAGACATCTACCTACTGAGATAACAAGGTGGACTTAAGAAAATTCCACGCTGAAGCCGACAGTTGAAGATCATGAACCAGCTCGAAAAGATTTCTGAAAGTAGGAGATGAAGTAAAGGCTTTGAATACGATGCAGTACCCAAATGCTGGCAGGAGCTGGACAACTTAAAGATTGACCAAATTTTCATTTCCCCAGTATACCGAGACATTGCCAATTTTTCAAGAATTTTTCAAGGAATAGTTATTTTTGGGATCAATTCCTTGTTGCATTAGCATCTCGCATTTTACATTCCCATTTTTGTGCATTTGCATTTGTATGTGTATGTGTATCTTTGCATCTTTACATGAGTATATATAAATTTTACATTACATGCTATACATTGCATCTCAACACGCATTAATCACGGATCCTGGGAGTTACTTGTAGAGAATCTCGTGATTAAAGTTTTGAGGTAAAATAAAGTCACCCATTCATACCTAGAAGAGAATTGAGAGCTATGGACGTAATGTTAGCACTGTCTGAATTTCAAGGCACGTCATCGAGATCTGTGGGCACCAAAGAGAAAGGTCCATAATTTAATTAACCCAGGAGCATAAACCTTTAATAATGAGACATCCTGGTGCGGACAAAAAAATTCTTTCATCCACCGTGAAACCTTGTTGCACTGACCTTTTCCTGTTTGAACGTGTTTTTGTTTTTTCCTCAATAGATATTTTATTAATTGAACTTATGTCGTTTTCCAAGGTTATGAGCAATAAATAAAGTTTTAATCTTGTAATTCTTTGAATATCGAATGAATTAAAGGTTCTTTTACTACTTCATTAATTATATATCATTGACAGGGGCAAGATTAGACCTTCCATACCCCATCTAAAGACGAAATAACAATTGATGGGTTCCTTACCCAAAATAACATACATTTACTCCCAAAAGACCGAACCTTGACATCACTTCCCTTTGAGTCATGCCTTTATCCCCCCGAATCACCAAAACATGTACTTTTACCTTCCTAGACAGAAATAATTTTTCCATAACATTACCTTTTTTAGAATTATGACTTTAAAGTCACACATTTCCCTTTCTAAACACGGAACCAACATTCATTTCCCAACCTCAATAAATCTGGGGGCATAACAAGAACCACTCATGCAAGAAAGATAAGATGGAGTGTTACGGATCAAATTTTTGAGAATTCAAATAATTAGGGCATATTAGGAGCAAAGTGAAGTAGGAATAAAGAGAATCATTGAAATAATTCTATCATGCATTAATTACATTATTTTCATGTAAATAAGGTTAATCCTGAATACTCGTCCCCCTGAGGATACCTCTCTTACAAAGACTTACGTGTATGAGATTATGAACGCTTTGTAACCCCTTCAGACCGATGCAGGTAACCTGGCCCGATCTGGAGTGTCATATTAGGGCCACCAGAGCGACCCACCGTAAAAATAGCAAAAAAATTAAAACTTTTCTTAAAACTTGTAAACTCATAAAATCATTTATGAGTACAAAATAAAAGTTATCAGTATTCGAAATAAAACAGATTTTCAGACTCGTATATAAAACAAAATACAATTGCATGCCCCCTAATCACATGTACCATACTCTGCAAGAAACGTCAGAAAAACTCCTTTATTGATGTCGATAGTTGCACTGGTACAATTATTTTAACCTGTTAAGGTGAGTAACAGAGTGAGCTTTGGAAAGCTCAGTAATACAGAACTACCAGATGATGCTGAAGAACGTGCAGATACAGATAAACATATATTTCCTTATCAGTTTAGACATCTACAGATCTTTATGCTAAGCAAAGATCCTAAGGATATTTCAGGTAGTAACAGATGGTAAGCGTTTATTTCAGGGAAATATTTCGGATGTCTAGGTTCAGGAGATCAGAATAGAGTATCTAGTGTGTTCCCTCAAAACCATTAAAAAGACACAGATCTTTTAAAACATATATATACCCCTATCCGTCACGAACAAAATGTGTAGGTACCCCAGAACCATACAACCCCGTCACGTCCAGAAAGGCCATGAGCACAAAGCCGAGGAGCCTGCAATTATTCTTCCTCCAACAATACCCCCCAAATAAAACATTTCCGTCCGTAAACGGATATATCAAAATCAAAACATAATTCAGGTCAAGTATCATATCAGAATTCATGTCAAATATCGGATCAGAATCCAGGTCAAGTATCATATCAGAATCCATATCAGGTATCATAACAGAATTCAAATCAGAAATCATATAAAATATTCAAGTGATTAGGGAACACACCAGAGTTTACAGATATTATTTAGAGGTACTGGATAATCTTAGCAGGAAGAGAAACACGAATCTTCAATATATCGATAGAATGTCAGAATTTAGAATCATTATTGGATGAGTTCAATAACTGATGGAATCATCAGTTATTCAGAATGAGACTTGAGCTGATAAGGAAGAAATGAAGGTTCAGGACCTTTACAATCTATGTCGATTGATTGAGTTATCAAACAACTCCAGATAAATATATCCCAGAACTAATGCTTGTCGAATGGTAAATTCATTGTCCTTTCAGGGTATTTACTTTTTAATACCAAAAATCATTATCCATAGTTCATCTTCTGAGTTATCACTGAACATATCTTAAGGAGACGAACATATATTCTAATGTCTTTATTTTATTTCCATGTTTCAACTATACTAGGAAATGTTGACGTACTTGATTTATGGTTCATAATCCATAGGGATGATACATCATGTAAGTTCATCTGAGTTTTCAGGCTTATCTCAATCACTTACTTAATCCTCAGTCCTTTAGATTACTTAGTTCATTTAGCATTCAAGTCCATTCCAGCTACTTCTGGATTTTCTAGAGTAAGACAGATGTTTCTGAATTTCAGATACATATTGTACTTTCGTTCGATTCAATTTGATCTTCGTGGTTGATTTCTCTAACGAATAAACATTTCTTAGTATCGCATATAATCTAGAGTTGAGCTGAGTACTTCCAAAATTATCATCAATCCAAACTTGGGGAGATAAACACACATTCAAGTGATATCTATGTCATTCAGGTACTGACATATCATTAAGGTTGATTGGCTCACTTAAGTTGTGTTCCATAACTTTTAAGGATATTACAACACCCATATTTACTTGGATTCCTTAATTAATCCAAAATATCTACTTATTCTAGGCCATAAGGGTATTTTGGTCATTTTTGTGTTCAATTCTATTCCATTCATTTCAGAGCTCGAGGATATCCAATCATTCCTGAGCTTGGTGATATTCTTGAGTCATTTCCATTCCAGGGATATTCTGGTCATTTTACAGATCCAGTGTATTACAATCATTTCATTCCGTCTGATCTTATTATCGAATTCAAACTTATCATTTATTTTAGTCCTTTCGAACAATTTTGACAAAAGAATACCCCCGATAAATTATTCTTCAGGTATTTACTCATAACTCAGATATTTTCGAGCCAAGTACCTTCATAGATTTTACAAACAGAATATCATGAATGTAACATCCTAAACTACGGGTTAGTGACTAAATTGTAAAATTTCAGAATTTGTTGATTAAAGTGGAAATGTTGAATATTTCAATGATTTATTTATGGATATTTCCTGAAAGTTATTAGTAATTATTAAGGAATTAAAGGGAAAAATGGTCATTTGTCATGAAATATATTTTTTTATCTGTTTAAGAAGAGATAAACACGTTGGGGGGAAAGAGTATCTGGAAAACTCTTATTCTTCTTGCTTTCTTTTTCTCCAACGTGCTGATCAAAGGTGGGTTTCTATTTAGTTGATTATTTGTTGATTTTATGAGTTAGTTTTGATCATTAGATGATAAATAAGCTTAAGGAAAGCTTAAGTTATCTTAAAATCAAAAGATGAAGTTATGAAAGATTAAAGAGAATGAGTTTCTAAATGAATTTCAAGAAAATAGTTGATAAGTTGAATTTGAACTTAAATTTGACTTGTCATCAGTTTAATTGAGAGAAGTGATAGAATTGAAATTAGAACATATTGAAAATTGGGTAATATTCTTGAAGTTCATAAAGATGAGAGGATTTTGAGATTTAAGATGAGATAAATGGATATAAATGAGTTTAAGTATGTTTATGTAAGTTAAGAATATGAAAGGGGATGAAATATGAAGTATTCAAGTTGAATTGAGTTAATTTTAGTGTTTAAAATGTGATTTCTGGGCTTGAACGAAATATTACAGATTATGCAAGGGGTACAGATACCCCCTGAGGGGGTATCGATTCCCCCTAAAGAAAAAAATAGAATTTTGGTTCATTAAACCGGCTTAAGTTATTAACATCAAGTTTAAGGTTTAGGCTTCTGATAATTATTTTTGAAATGTTATATTTATGTAGATATTGAGCCTAAACAAGTTTCGGAACAATCAAAGAATTAGGATCGAATCAAAGAAAGGCTAAGGCGAGTGCAATTTAATTGTATATGTGTTATTGAACATACATTGGGTTGCGATGAGTCAGTGGCAAAGTTACTATGGTAAGAAGTGACTCCTAAAATGTTATATAGTTGATGGAATTCTTATATGTGCATGAGTACATAAAAATAGGTATATGTTATTATATATGGTTATAAGAGCAATAAAATGAATACATGCATATGTCTATAGAGTAAGTGCATTTATACATGTGTTTTATGTGAATACATGTATGTGTGAATATGTTTGGTATGATTACTTGATCATAAGATATAAACAATGTGATAAGTGAAATGTGAATATATGAAATTATGAGACAAGTGATTAAGTGCTTAAGAAATATAAGCAATAAGATAGGTGACATGTGAATCAAATGGAAATGATTTATGCATAAGTTTATATGTTATTCTATGTGCTATGTGATGTATATATGAACAAGATGTGACATATATGCTTATATAAAAACACGAGAAATGATATAAGTCATATGAAACTATCTACGTGAATACATGCACTTGTGATACATGTGATATGATATGAGATATACGGTTACACATACATGCGGTATGTGACAGAAGAGAAAGAACAATTGATATGAATATGTGAAATAATAAATAATAATTCCCATGTTATATAATACGATAGCTATAGGTATAGTTGGCATGCCAAGAGTCGAGGGTCTACGCGGTCCTATGAGATAATTCTACGTGGTCCTTCGAGACATATATGTAATTCCGTGGAACATGTATGTGGTGCTTCGGTACACTTATTTGGTCCATTGTATTATGTATATGGTTCTTAAGGAGTGGTCCTTTGGGACAAATGTGATATGTGGTTCTTCGAGACATAGTGGTCATTTGGGACAAATATTCAGTGCCCCTAGTGGGAATTTATATGAGTTGTGGTGACAGCAATAGTGCACAACCTCAATGTTCTCACATACCTTCAGTTCACAACAGTGTACATGGGCTAATACAGGGATTTAATAAGTATACTGAATATGATATGTATATGTGGTTTGTTATATGGAATAGATCACAGGATTTATATAATGGTGTACTGCTTGGTTAATACATGATATGTTATGTATAAGATTGTTAAATTATAAGGATTAATGATAATGAATGTGAAATGTTAAACGTGTTAATAAGGATATATGTGCATGTGGGTATATGTTACAAAATTGACATATGTTTTTATATGATATGATCGTAAAAATTGCTCATGCATTTGATATGAATTATACTTGTATTACATGTTTTTATGCCTCACTAAGTCTATGACTTAGCTTGTGATTGTTTCACACGTAGGTTTGGAAAGCGAAAAAGAGAAGTAAAGAGGAACAAGACAGGTCAGTTCTCCTTACCGAAGATCAGATCAGAAATGTAGATCGAATTAAATGTATTTTGTTAGAAAGAATTTAGTTGGCATGTAATAAATTAAAAGATGTGTATTGGATACACTCTAATCAAGTTTTGAAATGTTTTAAACGTATATATGTAAATGGTAAATGTATAATGATGAACGTTTTAAAATTTATGAGTTTTATACATGTTTTACGAAAGTACTGTAACAGTACTGTAGCAGGGTATCGGTTCCCCTATTACAAACTGGAACTATTCATACCGTATTTTACTGTTCGTAAATACATTTTTGCCTCAAAATTTTATAACAAATATAATTCAACAATATATGATTGTATTTTCTTAATATAAGTTCAAATGTTCTGTTATTTTGCAATAATAAAGGTTTTAAAATGGCAATGTAACATCTAAGACTCGTATCTGGGTCAAATATGGGTTGGGGTGTTACAATGAATTTTTCTATACAAAGACGGATCATAACAATTAAATCTGTAATTTATCGAGTTAAGTACAAATCCTCAAAGTACTTTCTCATTCCAGGTCAACTCGGACTATTTTTACTTTTCAATGGCATTTTCGCAATTTCTTAATCAAATAGTTTCAGTATTAACTCTTTACGAAAATAACTATAATTTAAATATCCTATGGTTAATTTCCTTTCAGAACGTTCTCTAATCTTGAAATGATTCCTTAGCAGACTTTTAGAATTTTGCCCAAACCCTCTTGGGGTTAAAAACCGGTTATCCAAATTTTTCTAAGTAAAACTAGCATTTCTTATACACATCAGTAGTTTCACTAGATCAATATGTCTTTAAAAATCCTTTATCCAACTTCTATGGTCAAATCTTGTCTTTTTACAACATAAAGGGTATTTTTGTAATTTATTACTTAAACCATATTCGGTTCGAATCCATCCATAATCAAACAAGCATAATAGACCAATCATATATATATATATATATATATATATATCCATGCATTTATCCATTATCAATATGTTCCATAAAGCATAAAGAGGTAGTAATGTATTAATTCGTTTTCTGTGCCATACTGATAGACCATATAATTTCCATTCGAATGTCCTCGATCTTTAATTCAACTTCCAATAATTCCTCAGATTCATATCAACAGAAATTACATAAAAACGGAGCTTAATTACGAAAAATCGATCGAATCGAGTGATAAATCAGTCAAAAACAACTTACGGGGTTCGAATTTAGCGAAACAGACCCCAAAAATAGATTTGGGACGTCAAAAACATAAGATATAACTTTTCAAAAATTTTGAATTTTTCGGTCAGTCAACGGGCAACGGGCAACGGTCAACAGCGGTCAACGTTTTTACACAAATATCACCCTAACAGAAATTAATTACAAATTAGGCACCATTCTAAAAATATTTACAAAACTAGCACCCGAATTTTTTTATTTACGGCCAGAACTTCCCCACGCGCAGGGGCGGCGCGTGGTGCGCATGCAACGCCTTGGAACACGATGGAGAGCTAAATTTCACAATTTTGAACGGTGGAGAGCTAAATTTCAAATAATCTGAAACTTTGACCGCTTCACCTCTCTCACGCGCCACTGTCGACGGAAACAAAGAGGACACCGACGGACTAGGAATGGCACAAGGAACACGATGATGTGGGAGGTGTCGAAAACGGAGCAACGATCGGCGATGAATTTAAGATTTTCTCGGCTGTGGTGTAAAAAAATTTGAAACTTTGACTCGAAATTCACGGCGTTTGACAGCGTTTCACTTTAATTGATTTAAGGGGTTTGTTCATCGATCAATGAAGAACACGATGGTGGTTTCGGTTCGTCAAACGGACGTCGGACGGTGAGTAGATCGGAGAGGAAAGAGGGTCAACGGGGAGGGAAAACTGGGAAAATACGCAGAAACAATCGGAGAAAGGGGTTTATAATTCATCCCATAAAAAATGGGTAAACCATGAGTTTAGCCACTGAATTTCTTGCACTTTATAAAACGGTCTGCCAACTTGGAAAATTTTCAATTTAATCCTCAATTTCTTCCCAAAATACCAATTAAATCCACCACTTTATAATTTATAAAATTTAGCCCCTAAATTGGGGTGTTACGCGCTTTTTTCATTTATCCTTTATGTCTCTTGTTATCCCCTTTTGAGCCTATAGCATTTTTTCTTCTGATTCAACCCTAACCAAGGATCACCCTCTATACTGAGAGGCAAAAGTGAAGGACATCTACTCGGATAAGTGAAAGCCATCAATCTAGATTTCGCTACAGAAGCAAGTCACGATAAAATAAAGTGAGAAATAACAAGATACCGCAAGATGGACCAAATATAAAGCACTCGAAGGTCAAATCAAGTTGACAACACAAAAAAACAGAAAAAAAGGAAGAAGAGAAAAAAAGGGGAAAAAGAGAGAGAAAAATAGAAAGCAATAGAAAAGAAAAAGAAAGAAAGGAAAAGAAAAAGAAAGAAAACAGATCAAACACTTCAAGACGAGTGACTCAAATCAATTCACTCGAAGATCATGAAACACCAAATAAAAATAGAAAGAGAATAAAAGACACACAAGCAGATTCAAATCGAGCAAGACAAGATTGAAGACAGTAGAATGAATCGATTATTGGTTCGATAACCCTTAAACACTTGTGGGCCTATTTATCTCTTTCTTTCATAACCGTGAGCCTCGACCTACGTTACGTGCCTGAAATGTCTCTTCTAATCATACATGAATTTCTAAGTGGAGATATAATTGTATGAAAATATTTTTTTTGTAATTATATGACATGGTGTAGTTATATCTTAATTTAACATGTTATGTTCAATAGTAAAATTATAGATATACAATTATATAAAATTAAATTTTAAAATAATAATTAATTAAAGAATGTAATTGCCTTAGTAATTACATAAATTCTTACTCATTCCCCTAAAACTTAAAAATTATAACCGAGGGTTTTTAATTATACCTAATTCAATTAATTTTAGGTGAACTATGTGTTTAGTACTTAAACTATTACTTTTGTTCTATTTTGGTGCCTAAACTTTATATATTTTTTTAAAATCATACCTAACATTTTATTTTAAGTTTCAATATGGTAACTCGTAGTTAAAAGATTAACAAAAATGCTGAAATTATATTTTTTTCTATTTTTTCATTAATGATGTGATGTTACCTTATAATAATACATTAACATTATCGTTAAGTTTTTAACGACAGAATATTAAAATAAAATAAAATTAATAATTTAAATATTAAATAATGTTACTCTGAATTTTTATAAATTAGATAATTATTCAAATATGTCACAATTATATAATTTTTAACTATAAATTTTCATAACTATTCTTGAAATAACAAAAGTAGATAAGACAAAAGCACAAAAACCAAGTTACTTAGTGAAATAAGACAAATGTTGTTTTAAATTGTCAGTCCAACTCAGTTGGTAGAGCGCAAGACTTTTAATATTGTGGTCGTGGGATTGAGTTTTACGGTGGGCAATTCATAATTACCGGAGGTCTTCCACGGAAATTCTCAACCTAACGTTGGGAACAAACTACTATCCTACTTCTCTCTTACTCCATTATATATAGGATTAGAGTCATCTAATAATTTTTGTTTCAAATAAGTGGTATGACCATCAGACACAAACCATTATTGCTATATTTAATTGAAAGGCATGCATGCATCACTCGGCACTATACGACAAACTTTTTATTTATTTATTTATGTTTTGGGGGGAATATTTGCCACCAAATTCTTATCTTATATAGCATTTGGCAAATTTTGTTATTTTAGGTCACCTGTGATTTTCACATGACTATTTTATGTTAATTGAGGAATCTTGTTTTGAGAATAAAAACAAATAATCAAATATTTAATTATTATATATATATATATATATATAGTTCATGAATATGTTTGGGTTTTGAACTTCATCTCATCCAATTTAAATAGTTCGTGTTACAACTCGTTTAGTGAAGGTAAACTACTTGTTTGGCATCTAAACTATAACTTTTATTTTGTTCCGATATTCAAAATTTATTTTTTTTCAAAATCATACTTAACATTTAGTTTATGTTTTATTTTGGTGTCTTGTCGTAAAATACTTAACAATGATGCTGACGTGTCACCATAATATCACATCATCATTGAAAAAGTGTCACGTTAGCAAGTCTATTAATTTTTTAACAATGAGATATCAAATTGAAACATAAACTAAATGTTAGATATGATTTTGAAAAAAAAAATTTAGATATTAAAATATAATAAAAGTAATAGTTTATGTACTAAATGTGTAGTTTACCTATAAATAAAGTAAAAACAGAATATATATATATATATATATATATATATATATATGATATAATTTTATTCAATTATAATTAAAGTGTTTACAATTACATATATATAATTAGGATTATAGGATTTGACATATTCTTATATAATTCTCTTGATTTGTTATCACTATAATGATTTTTTTTTATTTATAATTTGTATTTTATTTAGGGCTGTATTCATATAAATATGTGTATTTTATTTTTTTTAATTTGTGATAGTGTATTTATCATTATCCATACCAATATAATTAGATTAGGTTTTGGGATAAATAAAAAAATATTTTTTGTCAGAATAATTGAGGTACAACATTTCCTATTGTCATCATCGGCAGGTAGTTTTAATTAACGTTTTTAAAATGATGAACCGAATCAGGATAGTTCAAGTAGTAAATAGTTTGATATTATTTAAGTTAGTCTAGAGTTTGAGACTTTATGTGTGCAGAAAATATCTGCTTGATGACTCATCCACCAAAATCATGTAGTAAACAACTTGATATTGTTTAAACAAATCTTAAATTTGAGTCTTTGTGTATACAAAAAATCCTACAGATAGACTTACCCATCAAAATATGAGGAACCGAGAGGGGAAAAAGATATGAACCGAGGAAAATGCCAATTGCTGGTCACTTCCGTTGCATTCGCCTAATGAAACTCAAACAAGAAATAAAAGGTTGAGCCATGGTCAGATCCAACTGTTTTATGGGACAAGTTAAGAATTTCTTCAAGGGCCGAAAGTAAATTATAAAATTTAAAAAGTTAAAGAGTTTATAACTTTATAATTTTTCAAAGAATTAAATTAATTTCTTTTATAAATCCAGGATGAATGTAAGTTAGTATATGTTCAAAGATTCAATCATTTGATAATGAATACTCATATTTTTGCATACGCGATGCTCGAATCCAAGACCTCAAGAGTTAACAGATATTCCTTAACCACTAAAATCGTTTGATTCGTAAAATTAAATTAAAATTTTATCGTATACAAATAGGGATGTTAATTAGGCGTGGGATGTTCCTTCCATACTTATTCTCGTCAAGAATTTTTATTTTTTTTCCCAGCTCCTCGATATGTCATGGGTACAAAATTCAAAATCATTCATTCCTTACAACTTAAAATTTTAAAATAATCCCATTCCACCATCCACGTAGGTATTGAGACTCACATAATCCCATTATATATGTCCCGCTACCAACTTCATTTAATATATTTATAAGTATCAATTAAATAAATATAAATCAATTTTTTTATAAAAATGAAATGTATGTCTTTCGTACTCTCACCACATATGTGACATTATTCCAACTGTTACCATTTTAAAAAATAACTCATCTTGATTCTTTAATTGACAAATTAAAATATAACTTCAACACAAATTCAAAAAAATAAAAATAAAATTAAAATCTTTATATAATATATAAATACAGACAATGATGTGGGGCAAGTGAGGATAAAAAATGTATAAAGTCGTACTAACATCTATCTCATTAGTCACGATTAATTTATTTATTTTCCTTATCCCTATCCTACTACCCACAAAACCTATATATATCTTTCACCCAATTAGATATACAGTAAGGCGAGTAATTGCGAAATCCGCCCCACTTACATCCCTAATTACGAGAGATTAAAATACAATTTTATAATGATGAATTTTTTTTTATCAATTAACATATTTTTTAATTAATTGTATGTCTTGAATGCACTTATACACACGAATGATCAATGCGACTTCTATTATTAGATGAACTCTATGCCATGGTTACTTGGTGTTTGGTTTTCTTTACCATTTTTAGTCGTCTTTTTATGTTTTGTAACGCCTAATTTTAATAACGGATGTTCGAATTTTCTTAAAAGGGAAATAAAAACATTATAATAGTTAAATGATGTAAAATTACTCTTGTTTATTACCCTTTCTTTTTTTTAATAAAAAGGAAATGAATTACCACTTTTTGATGTAAATATATTTTACGAAAGGATGAAATATTTATTGATTAACAAACAGGGGCGGACTCAGGACAAAAATTCAGGGGTTCCACAAAAAATTCTTATAAATTTTTTTAGGGGTTGCACAATATTAAAGGTGACACTTCTATTAATTAAAAAAATAGAAAAAATTAACACTAAATAAACAATTTTGTTGCATAAAATTTTTTTTCTATAAGAACTTAACTGAAATAGGTTCAACCCCTCATATTGGAGAGGATGGTCCAAGAGAGAGTGACTCATTTCGTACCCTTGGAACTCAGCAAATACGTAATCCTTGGGGTCGGTTTCAAACGCCTTGTAGAAGTTGACAACATCAATATTCCTCACAATTTGAGGGGTTGCTCGGGCTACCCCTGGGTTTGCCCCTGTTAACAAATACTTAAATAAAACAATGACAACAACCTATTAATTTTAACTGTTAAAGGGAATATTATTATCTTTAAAAAATTTGAATTCGAACAATTGTATTTACCTACAAAAATATATGTGCATTGTCAATAATTTAAAAAATTATAAATATATAATATCTTATAATTTATCATGGTAATAATGTTAAAAAGAGGAAAAGGAGGTTGGAGGGAATTAAGCATCATCTCCTGACAATATTAAAGTCATCGAAAAGAAAAATCTTGATCTTACAAAATTAGGGAGTTTTATATATTTTTTATCTCCTACTAATTTATTGTAAATATAATTGAGTAGCCTCAGTAGTTAAAGAGATTATTATTATTCCTTAAGATATTGGATTCAAACAATTACGTCTACAAGGTTTTGTGTTCGTTGGGACGAACTTCTCGTTCATTTAAAGAGAAAGGACCATTATGAACAAATCTCACTAACGTCTGACATTGATGTCACAAAACTTTTAGCCGGCGAATTTATTAGAATAACGTAGTAGAAAATGATTGTTCATATGTAATCATTGACCACTAAGATAAATGTTATATCGTTAAATTAAAGTCGTATGAATCATTTAATATCTTTAAAAGATCGATCGAAATATTTGATATCTTCAAACATTTCATCACTGCTAATAAGCTCTTACACTATTTATCATTGTAGATTTGGTTGATTTGCATTGTCGACTATTTTTCATGAAAGAACAATGGAAGGTATGGTCTCCAACGTTTATGTTCGTATTCGTTTATGTTCGTGTTCGTTTATATTCGTTTATTTATTAAATGAACAAACATGAACAAGTTATATTCTTTAATAAACGAATATGAACAAAAAAATTTTTGTTTGTTTATATTCGTGTTCGTTTATGTTCGTTTATTTATTAAATGAACGAACATGAACATACCTCCGTTCGTGTGCGTACGATTTGTTTACAGGCGTAGTGTGTAATGTCAATAATGGCGAGTATCATAAGTTATTAATTGCACCAAAAATATAAATGAATCTTAAAATTTTGGTTCATGTGATTAAAGAAAGTTTAGCCACTACAACATCAACACATGCCTGTCAAACACAAACACTGTCTCCTTTCCCGAGGTCTGAAATTAAACATCCTTATAATAAATCTGCAAAGCCTCGATTCCATCGATGTTGAGGTTCTTACCAAATCAGACACTGAAAAAAACGTCAGATTTTTCTCTGCCATGAGTGCTTCCTCCAAATTTGACAAGCAGGTAACATAAAATATCTAAATCAACTGTAGCTCGTATTCTTTTTTTTATATTATCAAACTTCAATTTTTAAAAATTATCTGTTATTTTATTGATAACATGTTTTAATCTAATCTACTGATAGTGTTCGAGTGTTCGATTGTAATATTTTTTAAGGCTAAAAAGCAGGTTGCTCAAAACAGAAACGAAAAACTGAAATGGATCGAAGCATTTCTGCAAAGAACGTTCTTCGACGATTGTTCGGATCATCCGATTCGGAGGAACGAGAAGAACCGATACTGTATCAACTGTGACTCATCTGTTTGCCAATATTGCATGTCTTCTTCCGACACTCATCGCCATCACAAGATTCTAAAAATCTATAGGCATGTCTACAAGGATGTTGTCTCTCTTGGTTCCTTGGAGAAGCACATTGATTGTGCTCACATTCAGGTATCCTTTTGTCACCATTTTATTTATTAAGAAAGAATATACGAAACAATTATGTTACGTTTCGTTGTCGTATATTGTTTTTATTCGGATCATATCACATAATATCTATTTATTATAAGAATCATTGTGGTGGGATTTTAGCCGTATAAGTGCAACAAGAGGCTGGTTGTAGCATTGAATCCTCTCCCTCATAGTGGTCCGACATTGAACACCGAGACATCATGCGACACTTGCAAGAGAAGGTTAGCTGAACCGGATCTGTATCGTTATTGCTCGATTTCTTGCAAGGTACATTATTATAATTTAGGGTTCATTATGAAATTAATTAATGATTGCTTAAAATCTAATTGAATTGCATCAATAGGTCATAGCATTTGAGAGGAAGTCAAGTGATTTCGATCCTCCTTTCCTTTCGAAATTGTCTTTGAAGAAAATCGAGGAACCAAAACACAATCGGAAGGGAAAACCTCGAAGGGCTCCCTTCTTTTGAGCTCCACATAGTTCTCAACACCCAACGGTTGGTTTTCTTAATGTGTTGTTTTGTTTTGGACAAAGACTCCTGTTCTTCTCATTGCAATATGTTCTTCTCATTGCAATCAAACGATTGTTCGTTTCTTATCGGTTGTCGACGTACTAGATCGTAGGGGAGAGTAAATTTTGGTTAAAATCGAATTAATTAATCAAATTGTTGAGATGATTTAGTTAATTTAATTTCAGTTTTGAATTGATTAAAGAAGTGGTTAAAATATGTTAATTTGGCAAGTAATCCTTACTAATATCAATTGGGCACACTGCAGATTCTCCTGATTGTGTTCTAGTGACAACATCAAGGGAACTCATATACACCATTTCCCTTTGCAACCTGTCTACCCCTCCCTACACCGTTCCTCTCATCGTGCAACACCATTCTCATTTCTTGACGTTGAAGACCCGTCCATTGATGTCTTGATCAAACCGAGTTTAAATAGTTCAATTTCGTTTCTAACAAAGGTCGAACATATATAATAATATTCTATTAAGCTCGTATCAAAACTCGAATAAATGAATTTTGAATTGAACTCGAACTCGAGTTACTCTTGAATTGAGATTGCAGCCCTAGTAACTGCTACTTAGTATCATGACATATAACTCTTTCGTGAATCAAAGAGAAAAAGGGAGGGACATGGTTGAAAAATATCTGGCCAGTACTATAATTAAAAGCTATCCGAGAATAATTCGTTTATGTTATTTTTTTTAATTATATTTTAACTATTTTTTACATGTGTTTATGTTCTATCTTATTTTATTCTAAATTTTATATAGTTTATCCATGAATAAATTTTATCATGTCATATATTTAATGAACGTGTTAATGATATCATCGGCATAAGAATCTTGTGATTTTTCAGAAAACACTTTATAAAAATATATTTTTCAAAAATATGCTTGTTGTTTAACAGTAAGAATATATGATTTGATTGAAAATCGTTTAGGAAATCAATTTTCAGAAATACTTACGGTAGGCTATACAATCCAAGAGTTCAGATCGCACTTTGATACCATTAAATATAACACTCAAGACTCGACTTAGACGTTACGACTAAATTTGGGATGTCACGTAATTTTAAAATCAACTATACTTTAAAATTAAGTCCATTTTTTTTAAAGTTCATTAATATAATTACAAAGCCATAAATTGAAAATAATACAATACTCTAAAAATAAGATAAAAGTACGCGAATCTCCGAACAATGCCTATTATGAGATATGAAGTGCCAAGACAATCTGAGAGGAGAAAGAAAATATGGAATGAGTTATAAAGTTCAGTGTGGTCTCTATGTACGTAAAATAATCAGATCGCGCTTGTAATAGAATTTATCCAAAGAATAAGATACATACATATATTAACTCACAAAAACAAGCAGGAATGATAAATGCAAATACGGGCTAGTAAGTCCTAACTACCACCCATCTGCTACCTCTACAGGTAGAGTTTCCTCGAACTCAATATCACATTATTTCTCTAGCAGGAAGTAATACATAATTGTATTAAAAAAATCAAGTAGTGACATGTAATCGTGTAACATAAATATTTTAAATTATCACAAATTTACCAGGTTGTCCATGTGACGTGTACAAGAATATACACTAATACAAATTAAACATATAGTCTTATCAGTTATAGACAAATATTTTATGCGAGGATTTAAATACAATTGAACTAAGATATTGTTAATATTGAGGAAGTTGTTAACAAGGGAAGGGATGCTTTAATTTATTTTTTTTGCATGTAGTAGAAATGCAAGATATTGTTATTTTTTTAATGAAGTAACGATTTGTTAACTATTAGTATTTATTTTATTTATCATCTAATTTTGATTAAATATTATAAAGGTTTATTATAAAGTGATTCTCTTAACCTAAGTTACTTAATTTTCAGATTTCAGGATTCAAATTTATAATATTGTTTTAAAAAATTTAATATAATTTTTTTTAAATCTCGAAAGAAGACAACGATACAAAATCCAAAAGAAGAGAATCAAAATCAGAATTGTCCAAAATATAAAAATATTTTTTTACATCTCAAAAGTCAACTATGGAATCGGCTATGCTAAAAGATAACATCTTATCTAAAAACAAAGTAGCACTGTAAAGAAACAAAACAAGTCAACCATTATTATTATTATTATTATTATTATT
Organism: Hibiscus syriacus; assembly: GCF_006381635.1. NCBI lineage: Eukaryota > Viridiplantae > Streptophyta > Magnoliopsida > Malvales > Malvaceae > Hibiscus > Hibiscus syriacus. Next base: position 605,890 of record NW_024063046.1, on the reverse strand, counting down.
ATTATTATTATTATTATTATTATTATTTTGAATAATCTTAACTAATTATAAAATAATATTTGTTTAGAATTTTTTAATAACTGATAATGCATACACATTCATACTGTAAAATACGACTGTTTGAACTTAAGACATTTAAAGAGAATAATACGTTATTTAGTTATTAAAACCACTTAATATATTGATTATTATTTATCTTTCTCGGCCAGAACTTTTGAACAAGAATCAAAAGAATTTTTTATCCATAATATTGATAATTTGATCTACCTTAATTTCATAGACAAACCATTGCTCAAATTGAGTTAATTTCATGAATTGAGAAGCACCATGGAGCATTTGATTGCGCTGATAATGCTCAAGCACCATTAATAAAGCTGATAGAAAGGGTATGAATCCTAACCAAAGGTGTCTTTTTTTAAAAATAAATAAATATCAAAATAAAAAGCAAATATAGTTTAATTGATTGGTTAAGATGTTTACTTTTGTTCTCTCATATTTTATTAAGTCATGAGTTCTAGACCTATTAGAAGTGCTCATTTTTCTTCCCTTAGAGTCCCTCTTTCCCCTCTCCTTTAGATAAGATTAAGATTCGATTTAAAATTTGTTAAAAAAAATATCATGCTAAAAAATAATTTGTCGAATTAATACCTATTTAGATTAATTTCGAGATTGATGTTCTTGTGATAAAGTACGTAACGTCAAACATACTTCTAAAACGTACTTTTAATCGAAAGTATCTTTATTTACGTGATAAGAAATCATTCAAAATTCTTAAATATTGATCTAAAATAGGATAAAAGAAAAAAATAGGGTCAGAATACGAAAAGTAAATAAATTTTGTTCTAAAAAAAATTGCACGTTGCATGTCCAAAAATCCATCTGACGTAACGCGTATTTGTCCTACATGACACAAAAATATATCAATATAAAAATAATATTAAATGTTATTAGTTTAAATAATAATTTTTAATGAACTCATTAAGTGATGTGAAGAGAGTATTGTTCTCCTTAGAAGTATTAAGTTCGAACAATTACGTCTGCAATACATATGTGTTATTGATGATTAAAAATATTAATATTATCTACTAAAATAATAAAATATTATTAATTTAAAAGTTATTTTTAATTAAAAGTTAATCCATTTTGCCAACATCCCTTTCGAGTAGAGGTTAAACTGTCCTGTTGAAATCTTATATTTGAAGTTCAAATTATCGTAATAAAATTTCTCTCCATCATAATAATTTTTTTGACCCATTGTATTAAATATTTCTTTAAAAGAAGGTATAATAGTATTTCTTTAATTTTATAACTAATTTGTTTAATTTGACAAAATAGTTGACATTGCTATTTTAATAAGTATGAGCTAATGTTAGTGTTTTATTACATTTTTTTATTAAGCTAACTTTTCTAAATACTCTCAACCATTTGACAAAGAATGTTCAATCATCATTGCAGTCACTGGTGTTCAAACTCATGACCTTTAAGAATAATAACGATTCCTTTAACCATTAAGGTAAGCTGATTCATGCCATTACTATAGGATACTGCTTTATTGAGTCTCCCGACTATTAAAAGTTAAAAAATGATCCTCCGACTATAGGGAGTTGCTTTGTTGAGTCCTTCGACGATTAATAGTTACCAAATGGTCACTCATATATTCATTATGTTTCAAACTCATCATTTTTCGTTAAAAAATTAACGATCGTCTGAGTTGGACGTTAACCTGCTAACTGAGTTATGATAAAATATGATCTCATAATCTCAAACGACTATCATATCTTCGCCAACCTGTTAACGTCCAGCTCAGACAACCATTAATTTTTTAATAGAAAATGATGAGTTTTAGAACATAATGAATAGTTCGGTGACCATTTTGTAATTTTTAATAATCAATGGACTTAACAAAGCAACTCCTTATAGTCGGGGGACTATTTTGTAAGTTTTAATAATCGAAATACTCAATAAAGAAATATCCTATCATCGAAGATCATTGTGTACGCTACCCAATTTAAAGAATGTAATGAAAGTTTAAGAGATAAAATGACTAATTTAAAAAGTCAAAAAGAACTTCCGTCCTAAGAAAAAGGGTATATTCTTTCGGAAAAAAAGATAGTTTCCTTTTGCTATGCAAATTCTAGGGTAATCGAATGCGATAATTACAATGAATGGGGGTTTTGACAGCTACTTTTGATTGGGTATCCTTAACACAACATACATGCATGGGGGTATAAATACATGTTCCTCGTTGCTCCATTTACATACAAAACCCTAAACCACAATACCAACCTTCTTTTATCAGCTTTCAATGGCATTTCATTTCCTTGTTGTGTTTGCTTTACTCCAAGTGAGCCATGGTGGTGCTGTTATGCCTGAGGAAGCTTATTGGAAATCATTGTTCCCAAACAATCCAATGCCAAAGGCCTTAAAAGATATTTTACCTAAGAGTTTCAATGCTCCAACCTACTTGAGGGGAGGTTATGGAAGTGGATATGGCCACTCGTCTAAGGAATTTCATGCTCCAAACTACGTGTGGGGAAGTTATGGAGATGGACATGACGACCCTTCTAAAGAATTCAAAAGTAAATTATTTCTAGTATAATGTCAAAATTAGCCCCCAACGTTTATCCGAATGATCACTTCAATCCTTGGAGCATTTTAGTCCCCAAAGTGATGACGTGATGCTCAACTACTAACGTGATACATGTCACGTCATCACCTTGAGTGATATGACGCATGTCACATCATATTTTTATATAACACATACTACATCATCTTCTTGAGTGACATAAAATGTGACATATCAATAATTTAGCAATGTAAAAATGTTACATTAGTAACATGTATTGGCTAATGTTACATTAGTAACATGTATTGGCCATTAGCCAACTAACTATTTTCATCCACTATGGGCCATTTTAACCAAAAATTGAAATACTGAAGGTTAAAATATTGTAAAAAATAATATATGTCAAAATGATCATTCACAAACGTTGAGGATTAATTTTAACATTATGCCATTATTCTTTCACCGTTTTACCTTTCATGTTTTATATGTTGAAAGCTAGGGTTCATGCATGCTTTTCTTACATTCAAGTCATATCTCATCTACCTTTATTCTCTATTTGGATACCAAATGTAGGGGAAACGATCTCTTTGGAGGGCAACGTTGCTTTATTAAATGAAACTACTTTCTTCTTCCAAGAGGATCTACGAACCGGTAAGCTGGTGAATCTACCAAGGCTCGCAACAACAAGTGACAAAACTCCGTTTTTCCCTAATCAAATCGCCGAGACTATGCCATTCTCAAGTGACAAATTACCCGAAATTGTGAACAACTTGTCCTTAAAACCTCAAACGAGAGAAGCCGGCGTCGTGAATGAAACAATCAGAGGTTGTGAAAGAGCAGCCATTGATGGAGAACAAAAGTTTTGCGCCACATCATTCGAGTCCTTCATAGATTCAAGTGTTTCAAAGCTCGGGAAACAGATACAGCTCTTATCGAGTGTGCTTTCGAAAGAGACGAAGAACCCATTGTTTACGATCGTCAAGGGAATGGAAAATATGGGAGAAAATGAACTTATCTGTCACAAAATGGAGTATCCAGGTAGGAAAGGATCGAGGGGGACGGTTAGGGACAGTGGTCCCCTTTAAAAATTTCTTTGTATTTTCTATTCATAATCTGCTTTTGTCTCCTTAAATTTTATATGTTCGTCTTTTAACATAAAATTTTACGTTCATCTACATATACAGGTGCAGTATTCATGTGTCATTCGATCAACAAAACGGTTGTATATAAAGTTCCATTGGTGAGTGGAGATGGTACACAAGCTAATGCGTTGGTGGTGTGCCATAAGGATACATGGAATTGGAACCCAAAGCATTTAGCATTTCGAGTTCTCAAAGTTAAGCCTGGGACCGGACCCATTTGTCATTTCCTTGGCAGAGATACCCTCGTTTGGGTTTCAAGCTCAACAACTAAATGAGTGAGCATTGTCTCTTTTCTCTAAGTGTGCTTGTATTTCAATAATCTTCTCACAAGATGTGTGGATCTTATGGCCTATGAATAATCAATAAGAATATCTATTTTATAATGTCTATTTATGGTGACAAATTATTTGTTTATTTGCAATTTTCTTTTTTAAAAGTTTATTACGTGACATGGATAAGAAGTATTACTAATGATGTTTCAAATCTTTTAATTTGGACAAATAATTATGGATGGGAACAAACAATTATGGATGAATCGAGAGAATGATAAGGACATCCTCTAGTTAAAAATTTTAAATTATTATATATATTTTTTTATATATTTTATATTTTCTATTAATAGTTAATTTTTATCTCTAAAATTCATTTTTTTAATAAAGACAACTAATTTTATTAAGAAATAGAAAATATACAAAATTATAATAAATATTTACAATAAAAATTGTAAACTAAACACTTAATTGGGATATTCTCCTAAAATTATTAAAAAAACTAGCCACTCAATATCATATTAAGGCCATACAAAGAGAAAAGGTGAAAATCCCATCTAAAAAACAAAAAAGTAGATACAAACAAATCTGAATGCTACGACAAACAAACTACAACAGGAGATTAAATTACTAAAAGGCCACCAATACAATGTAAATCAGAGCCAAACATCGAGATATAACTATCTACGATCGCAGGCTACATATACAAATCCAATTCTAGAGTCCAAAGCAAGAAAAATCAACGAGATAACAAATGGATGCCATCTTGACGTTGTCGTGAGAAAAATAAACGATAAATGATTAAAAAAAGAAAATAAAAAATATGTCAATATGAAAAGAAAATGTGTTATAAAAATAGAGAAAATCGTGTCATAAATATAAAATTATTAAAAATAAAGAATAAATAAAGATACGAGACAAAAAAATATCGACGACGGCAATTAATACTAAGGTTAATGTTACCACATACTAACAAAATAAAAAAAAATAAAAAAAACAACCCCGAGGGAGGGTGGAGAAAAAGAGAAAGCAAGCAAGCGTTTAAGAAAAAGAAATTATTTAAAATTTATTCTTTTAAAATTATTTATGTTTTTTTTTTAATTTTAAAAGTTTATCTTTTAATATAAATTAGAAAAATCACGAAGCAAAAATTTAATTTTTTTTTTTTGGTTTATACCGTTCTGCAAAACAGAAGCTGAAAATTTCGGGTATAAACTCTGAACTAGCTGATAACGTCGAACGATTAACGTTATTTAATAAGCGAGATAAATATACCATCACCATCAAATAATTGATTTATTATAAATCGATAATATTAATCGTCGATTTATTAATTTTGAAATTTCAGTAAAAAAAATGAAAACTTGTTAAAATATTAGTGATCAATATTAATAACGTAAAAACCAGGAATGAACAATGAGATGTTAGTTACGATAATATATACATGCAATGAACAATGAAGGCCTTTGTACATAAACATCCCCTGCAAAACTTCCGGCTGCCTTTCCATTTGGTAGCTTTTACTGAAGCAGCCATAAACAGTTTTAATGGTTTACCCTATTTACTTTCACCAATTCCCATTCGCATCCAACAAGCTCCTCCTCAAGCTAGACAGGGCCTCCGCGGACAGGCTGCAACACCTCAATCTTCTCGGCCTAGGAGATGGTTGCTGCTCCCGCTGATCGCCTGAAGAAAAGCATACCATGATCACCGTGAGATTATCGAATGTGTTGTGACGTAAGGCCTCCCTGACAAGGTCTCTTGCACATTGCTCGGGATCATCGTGCCGCCGCAATCCTCTTCGAACTAGGCTGACCGCATGCTGACTTGACATAACGTCCCATATCCCATCACACCCTATGATGAGGAACTCGTCATCTTCTGTTAGAATCATTTGTCGAAACTCGGGCTCTGCAATGAGAGGCGACGAAGAGCCCTTGGGGAACTTCATGTCCCAATCCCCCAAGGCTCGGGAAACTGATAGAACACCATTCAGATACCCATCATCTATAAACCCACCCAACTCTTCAACCCTCCTCTGTTCCGATGGATAAATAGGCCTGTGGTCTTCGGACATATCTATTGCCTCCCCTTTCCGACAGAGAACTGCTCGGCAATCGCCAACATTGGCCACCATTAGAACTCTAAAAGTCCATAAGAAAAACCAGTATTAAAATCAACTATCAAGATAACTAGAGTGAATGAACAGCAAAGCACGACGCTAAATACCTTCCCAATATCATAGCAACAAGCGCTGTTGTTCCAGAAGAGCTATTCACAGTACAATCATCCGCAAGAGCGAGGTCTGCAAGAAGAAATGATTTACTAAGGGAGTTCTCAACCCCTTCCATGAAAACATCGTTAACTTCACAAGTCTGTGGAAAATCGACATCTTCGAAAAAGAATCGAAGGACGTGTTTCCTTATGTAAGCGGCTGCTTCAGGGCCTCCATGGCCATCAAACGCCTGCATGGAAAGCAGAACCTAAGTTAGTACTGAATCATGCAAAGTCATCAGATTAAGGCAAGGCAAGGCAGGGCAGTGGCAACTAGCAACAGAAGCCAACAGTTAAAATTACCCCATAAAAAGCACTAGGCTTTGGGAACTTTAAAAGGGGTCCCAAATGTGAAGATAGATCATCTATTCTAATGTGTTCATCTTCCATGTATCTCCTGGGTCCGATATCCGCAAAGCTACCCGATCGGATTTCTGGAACAAACTGCAGGATCATAGATTCAATGCTTGGATCAGGGACTTTTTCCTGAGATTTTACATCCTGAAATAGCAAATTTCTCTATTTAATTGTGACTAAAACTAGACATTCCATGATCTATTCTATTTCCAAATCCGAGGTTATGTTAAAAGACGAACTTATAAAATTTTGAAAGAGTAAAACATATTATCGATATAAAATACAAAAAAGTATTTAAATTATAAATTTTCATGATGCAATTACCTCCTGCCCCACTCTATCCATCTATGTTGAAATCTCAAATCATACAAAATCCAAGTCATCAACCATACAAATCTACCATCTTTAACACATAGCATGGAACTTAAGCTAATAATTCAATTTAAACTTTTCTTAGTCCCTTGTTAAATGGGGAAAATGCATTTTTAACCCTCCCAAAAATTTAATAATTTAATTTTAAACCCTTTTAGCACAATTTTAGCTTTGATCCTAATAAGACAAAATTTATAGTTTCATCCCTGCCAAACAAGAAGCTTATTGTTCAACCTAATTTTAAAAATTCAGGATCTCTAAAAACATAAAAACTGCGAAAACGGTGAGAGAGAGAGAGAGAGAGAGAGAGAGAGAGAAGACGAACCAAATGAGAGGCCGATGATAAATCGGCGGTAACACAATCGACACCAGCAAGTTTCCCGAACTTGGGCGAGGAAATCGCGACAATTTCATCAACCTCCTCGATGTTACTTCCTTTACCGAAAAAAGAAACGTCCAACACCGGGACGCTCTGTTGACAAACAACCTCAGCTTCCGCCACCATCTTTGTTTCTCGTTTTCTCAGACGATTACCATAAGCAAACACAAAACCGCCGCCCCTTACAAAGCTGTTACTCTCTTCCAGAGCTGGATAAAATCGATTCAATTTGAGGTTTTCTTTTCCTCGATATCTACAGATGAAATGAATTATTGTTTTTTTTTTTTTGGAATTCTGGGTGATGAATAAGCAAGAAGTGAGCAACTAATGGGGTTGAATCGGTATTTAAAAGGTGGGGAAATGGGTTGGTCAACACGTGTGAGTGGGAGAGCCATTACCCAAGCCGAGTAGCTTTGGCTTGACGGACACGTGAAACTCCCTTTCTCTTTTTCTTCGACGCCTCGTACATTATTAAAGGCGAATAAAACTTGATTTAATCTGATAAATTGATTTTTCAGCTCGATTTAAATTGATTTATATAAATTCAAAATTTTAATTCGATTCGATTTATATAAAATCGATTTGATTAAAAAAATTTAAATCAAATTTTAATTATAAAATATGATTCATTGACTTGAATAACTCAAAAAAAAAAAATGACTCGACTCAACTTAATTAAACGTTTACCCCTATTTGCTACAACTTATTTTTTCTTCATCTTCTTCAACTTTTTTTTTTAGTTTTTTAAAAGCTATAATTATATGTTTTTAAAGTTGAATTAAATATTAATTGTTATTATAATACATTTATCTAACTGATTATTGGTGATGTATTTTTTTAATTTGAACGGAAAGTAATGAATGATAAAAAAATTGATTATCTGTCGATATTTTTCAGCACGAGAAAAGTGATTATGAGAAAATAAGTTGAAGACAAAGAATATATGAGGTTCGTCTCTTTTTTTCAATTACAATTAGAGATATTTATAATAACTTTTAGTACGTGTCAGCTGTAAAATTATTTTTAGATTAACAAACTATGTGGATTCATTAGTCAAATTTTAAATTTCATTTTAATGTATCGCGTAAATTTATCAGATATCTTATTTATACACTTTAGTTATTAAAAAATTTGTATTTGAAAGGTGTGGTTTAATTGAAGACACTAATAAATGAAGAGATTTGTTTGAAGATTTTGACAAATCCGAAAGATTTTTAGAGAACATTTCTAAGGATATAACACTAATTAAAAAAAATTATTAATTTTGCAATTATTGATAAATAAATTAAATTACGTGATAACTAATTAATATTGCGGGAAGAGGTAGCTTTGCTTGACAATGACTAATTCATCTTTCGAGTACCTTCCACAGCTTCTTCAAGTTTGAGGAAATAATTAGTGGGGTCGGAAACTCTGAGTAGGGGTAATTTGGAGAATAATGTTTGTTCGGACCGGTAATGACTATTTTAAAATAAACCGGCTCATGTTGGATGCCAATTGCCAAGACGCGGTAGCTTGGTCTTGTGTTCATTGACGATTATCCACGCACTTATTTTCTTGCTTAACGGCCAAAATTACTTTGACCACGCGTTTGGAGATTTTGAATACAAAATTCATTTATATATATTAGATTAAACTATACTTACTATGGTATATAAAATGAAATATATATACATTTTATTTTATTTATGTTGTATAAGTTAAAGATCTTTCATATGTATCATCTTTGTGCCTCATAACTATAGGAGGATTTTAAAACATCTTACACTCTTAAATTTCAAGGGATCTCTCAAAGACGTAAAGAGAGCATCTCAAGAGGAAGAATCTCGAAGATCTGAATCTAGAAAAATCACTATTTATTGACATAATCTTTGATAGGTTCATGTGATCTACCAGAATCAAATCTACCACCATATTGTATCCACTTAGCCTATCACCTTACGAGCAACCATTATAACTATAAGACTGACACATGCAGTAATGAGTCCTTATATAACTTATCGAACATGACATAGAGACGAGATATGATCTCAATGAAAATACCTCACCTTGACTCTTCTTCATTCTACCTCTTCATGGAGCTAGAGCACTTTGACACCGACTAATCTAACGTAACACCCCCCAACTCGTACCCGACCCGGATACGAATCCGATGTGTCACATTGACTTTTCAAATAATTGACTATAAAAAAGTAGTTAAAAATTTAGAACATTTATTTGTATTTTAAAATGGTGGAACCCTTTAACTAAAGTAAACATGAAAATTCAACCTTAAATTAAAAATAAAAAACTTAATAATTTACCTAAATAAAATAAGGTATGTTTACAAAAATTGATCAAAGCATATTTGATTTAAACATTTAATTACATGCCAACAAAATTTAGTATAACAAAATAACGTACTGTTCAAATCGTTTCTGATATGATCTTCAGTAGAGATATGATGTCTTGACCAATCCTAGCTTTGATCTCCTATCTTCTTAGTACGTGTGAAAACACTCACACACTAAGTCTTTGACTTTGATAGGGAAGCGGTGGCGGATTAATGAACATTGCTCTTGTTGAAGAATCAAACCTAGAAAAAGCTCTAGACTCGATTAAGAACAATAAGGGATGAATGGGGAAGGTGATAATAATAACTAGGGTTCTTTAGGGTTTCTTTTTGGTGCTGAAAACAAGATAAGAAACAAGATTAAAACAAGATATATAAAAAATAAAGGAATTGAAATAAAGAAAAATAACCAAGAAATCAAAAGATCTCCCTTATGAAAGTGAACAGTATAGATGATTGATGGCGTGGATGGATATGTGGAAAATCAATAGATAATGTCCTATCGAGCCCTTATAGTCGCAATAAAAAGGAAAAACACAATAATATGGCTCTAACCAACCCTCCTAGTCGTAATGAAAAGGCAAATTGGAGTTTGAAGATTAATCTCCCTCACAAGAACTTGAAAGAACTCCAGGAGAAGAAGCTTCGAAGGCACAAGGCAATCATCACTTGCAAAAACGAACTCTCATTGTATTATTAATCAAACAAATCTTATTTACAAAGTTGAATGAAGCCTCCTTTATATAGAGGCTGAGTTCTAAAGGTCCTAAATAACTAAAGAATAAAATAACAATAAACTAAACATGTCTTAAGTCTAATTCCTAATAAAATAATAATAACTAAAAATATTGTTTTAACCCAACCTTAATTCCTAATAAAATAATAAATCTGATCCTAAAAGATAATTCTTCATCCTATATTAAATTATATTACAAATAATCAATATAAATATTGAAAATTCGTAATATTTACAAAATTACGTATTAATCCCGTATAGGATTTCCTACATGCATCATCTTCAGTAAAATAGACATATCTTGAGTTCTCGATATCGGATTGATGCGATTCAAGAACTGTTAGAAAGATAAGAGATATATAGTCGTATCTCTAGAAGAAATTTTGACCAAATAAGATCAGGATCCCATTCAAAAAGTTGTCGCAAGTATGCTTCTGTTCTTATATTCTTTTCCAATGCTTGGATGAGTGGATCATTTGGAAGAGTTATTACTTCTTCCTTTGATGTGAGTCTTGTGATGCATGTATCATCCTCCCTTTCTTCAAAAAAGATTTGACCTCGAATCTGAAACATTAAAGGGAGAAACATTAGAATCGTTTAATGATTCATTCACATTATACTTACCGAATAGATATGCTTTGAATCTTCGAGACTTTGTTCTTCTAATAGGTTCGAGTAGAAACATTAGTCCAAAGAAGCATGTATTATGAACCCTGGTGCATGTATCATTCCCCCACTCCTCAAAAGGATTCATCCTCGAATCTTTGGACTCCCGTAAATCGTGACTCTTCATTGATATGGCATAGTGATTAGGGCTTTCAGGTGGTAACCTGTCAGGAGGGTCACCTAACATTATTCGACAACTCTTAACGATGGAAGATGGTGTGGGCCAGTCTCGTGTTGCTTTTACTTTTTCATCATTTACATGGATTTCCTGTGCACGACTATAAAGCCTGTGGAGTTGTTCAAATCATGTTTTGTCATTAAGATGGCTTCCGGGCTAAGTCTTTCTTGGATGTAGCCTTTTCGTAAAAAATCTAACTCTTTGGTTTCTTCGATATTGTATGTTTGACGAGGTATAATGGAACCTTGAATTAGATTGGTTTGGTGTTGTTTTCTTCTTTTCGGTGGTAATTCGTTAGGTGGATCACCTAACACTTCTTGAAAATCTTGTAACAAAGATGAAAACACACTAGGAAAATCCTTGTTAATGTTAGAAATCGAAACAATTGATTCTCTAAAGTGAACAAGGATGGAAGGCTGTTTGTAAAGAAGGTTCTCTCTCAATTATTTTATGCTCACACATTGATTTTGAGTCACTCTTTTCTTCTCACATTTAGGTTCACTCACCACCCATGGGTCATTATTCTTTTGGCTTTTGTAACTAGTGACCTCTTTTGATTTTGCCTCTTTCTCATCTTTTTATTTTTTGCTTTCCTTATCTCCTAACAAATTATCATTTGATCTTTAGGGGTTGGAAGTGTGTCATTCTTTGCTGGTCGTTCTTTCTCCTTGTCAGGCTTGTCATCTCTTGGCTTTTTTTGAGAAGATGGAGTAGAAGATGAGGAATGATTACCTTCATAAGAGGATGAAATACCTTCGTAATGTTCTCTAAATCGGAATCTCCTTTGGATTTGTGCTTCGATTGTCATTGCTTTCTTTAGTGTATCTTCAAGGTTTTCGTACCCATGGAGGTCAAGAAGATTAGTGATGTTTGAGTTCAAGCCGAAGATGAATCTTGACACGGTGACCTCTTCTTTTTCGGTTATGTTAGCCCTATTAAGTAAGAAATGCATATCCTTGTAATAGTCTTCAACTGAACTTCTACCTTGTCGACGTCAGTGTAGTTGTAGTTTAACTTTTCGTGTATAATGTGTTGGTAGGAATCGCTTCCTCATGGTTTGTTTGAGGTCGGTCCAAGAAGTGGTCGTTGGAATTTGGAAGTTCTGGATCTTTTTCCTTGTTTGCATCCACCAAGTTCGAGCATATCCTTCGAATTTCATGGTGATAAGGGGAACTTGTTTAGGTTGGGGGTAGTCATGGTATGCAAACATGAGATCAACTTTTCCTTCCCAGTCGATGTACCTATCCAGATCGTTGTCTCTTTTGAAAGACGGGATCATGAACTTTGGTTTTGCAAAGAGTTTGGGTGCTTGGAAACGTGGTTGTTCTCGCCTAGGTACCAAAAGTTCAGCATTATTTATTCTTGGATTCTGGTTTGATAGATCTAGTTATGGTTCTTGTCATTCTCTCACAGTATTGGTAAGTTCATCAAATCTTTCAACTTGAGTCGTAAGTCGTGCAAGTGTGGCTAAGATAGTCGTAAGTGTCTTGTTGTTATTGCCGCCCATCCTGAAATCATAACACTCAAAAGAAATTTTTAAAGTAAAATAAAAATAAAAGAAAGAAAGAAAATTCAACAAAGCAAGAAACCTCACAAGTCACTCCAAGAAAGTAACACAGCGAGAGGCAAGTAAGCCGATCTTTTACTCTTTAAAACTCACTTTACCAAGTAGTCTTCCACAGTTCGTATCGGAGTTTGATTACTAGCAAAGACGATAAGAAAACCTAAAAGCTCTAAGAGGCCAAACAAGGGTTAGACTCCAAGAGAACGAGAATGCAAAGAAGGAAGAAATATGCAAACTCTTTAGTCCTACTATCACAAGAAAGATAATGTGTTAGATAATGAAAAAGAACAATAAAAGGGAAAACAAAAGAACCTAAAGCACTAAGAGTCAAAGGGGAAAAAAAAAAGAACCAACCCAAAAACCTAGAAAAAGCTAGATCAACTTGAGCAATGTTTTTTAGAGAGTTACCGGTGTCAAAAAATTTTGGAAAAATTCTTGAATGTCTTTCTATGTGTCAAGAAACCGCCTGTGAAATTTTAGAACCAAATACCTTCAGTAGACTCTGTTGAATGGTGAGTCCCCAAACAATCTATTTTTCTTGATCGCTTTGTTCGAAGGTGTTATTGATCTCCAAAAATTCTGATATTTTGTGTAAATTATCTTAAATATATTAAGTTTCAATCTGAAAATTTTCACCACAAAATTCCTCTTGTATAATTTTCAAGAAATTCGACAAAATTATGGACCGAATCTACCGATGAAACTTGAATGATGTATTTGAAGGCTCTAATGAACTCCAATTGGGGTGAAATTTGGACAGAAGATTACTCTTAGAATTAATATGATATCTGGAGAAAATAATCCCTAAATTCCTTCTTTTGCAAGTTTTCCATTTTTTTGACTTTTTTTTTGCTTTTTCTTTTTCTTTTTTTGGCCTTTTTCTTCTTCTTTTTTTTTTAAAAAAATAGCAAACTAACAAGAAATATTTGAATCTAAATTAAAATTAAATAAAAAGAACTTGAAACGATGAATCTTTTACGAACTAGCTTTGTTGGGGTACCTTGACGGTTTTGTGTGCAAGAACAAGCAAGATTGTTTGCTTTTTTCTAAGAATCGGCCCAAATCTGATACCAATTGATAAGGAAGCGGTGACAGATTAATGAACGTTGCTCTTGTTGAAGAATCAAACCTAGAAAAGCTCTAGACTCGATGAAGAACAATAAGGGATGAATGGGGAAGGTGGAAGCAATAGCTAGGGTTCTTTAGGTTTTCTTTTTGGTGTTGGAAACAAGATTAAAACAAGATAAATAAAAGATAAAGGAATTTAAAATAAAGAAAAATAACAAAGAAATCAAAAGTTCTCCCTTATGAAAGTGAACGATAAAGATGATTGATGACATGGATGAATATGTGAAAAACCGATGGATAATGTCCTATCGAGCCCTCCTAGTCGCAATGAAAATACAAACACGATAATATGGCTCTAACCAACCCTCCTAGTCACATTGAAAAGACAAATTGGAGTGTGAAGATTAATCTCCCTCACAAGAACTTGAAAGAACTCCAGGAGAAGATGCTTCGAAGGCACAAGGCAATCAACACTTGCAAAAACGAACTCTCGTTGTATTATTAATCAAAAAAATCTTATTTACAAAGTTGAATGAAGCCTCCTTTATATAGGGGCTGAGTTTTAAAGGTCCTAAAAACTAAAGAATAAAATAACAATAAACTAAACATGTCTTAACTCTAATTCCTAATAAAATAATAATAACAAAAAATATTGTTTTAACCCAACCTTAATTCCTAATAAAATAATAAATCTGATCCTAAAAGATAATTATTCATCCTATATTAAATTATATTACAAATAATCAATATAAATATTGAAAATTCGTAATATTTACAAAATTACGTATTAATCCCTTAAAGGATTTCCTGCATGCATCATCTTCAGTAAAATGGACATATATTGAGTTCCCGATATCGGATTGACACGATTAAAGAACCGTTAGAAAGATAAGAGATAGATGGTCGTATATCCAGAAGATATCTTGACCAAATAAGATTAGGATCCCATTCAAAAAGTCGTCGCAAGTCTTCTTCTGTTCTGATCTTCTTTTCCAATGCTTGGGCGAGTGAATCATTTGGAAGAGTTATTACTTCTTCCTTTGATGTGATCCTTGTGATGCATGTATCATCCTCCCTTTATTCAAAAAGATTTGACCTCGAATCTAAAACATTAAAGGGAACAATATTAGAATCGTTAAATGATTCATTCACATTATACTTACCGAATAGATATGCTTTGAATCTTCGAGACTTTGTTCTTCTAATAGGTTTGAGTATAAACATTAGTCCAAAAAAGCATGTATTATGGACCCTGGTGCGTGTATCAGACTTAGTGAGACATAAAATGCATAATAAAATAATAAAACATTTAAGTTATTTCTGAACCTGTTATAAAAATCATAGAATAACGGAATCAAAATACATTTCATAAAACAAAAACACATATTATCATGCACTATTTATTCATATAAGTTCTTTTAATAGCCCATGGTACATTACTGAGAACTTAAGGTATGTGAGTACATTGAGGTTGTGCACTGGGTTGTAGTCGAAACTGTCACATAGATTTGCATCGAAGTGTTGCGTAGAATATACATCGAAGTGCCACATAGAAATGTCTCGAAGGACCACATAGTATTGTCCCGAAGGACCACGTAGAATTGTCCCGAAGGACCGCGTAGAACCTTCGACTATTGGCATGTCAATTATACCTTTAGCTCTCATATCATGTACTTTGGAGCTTTACCATTTATATATTTCATATAGCTTATATCACATATTCATATAAACACATAGATCGATAACCCATAGAATAAAATATAAACAGTGCATGTACTCGTAGCAACAAAATCAAAACTATGCTTGTATTCACGTAAACATATAATAATATCATTTAATAAACTTTAGAAATATCATTTTAGTCAAAACGATGGAAATAGACTCCTCGCAAGTCTTCTTTCCATATAATTATATATTATAGTAGTATGCACTCACCTTTGCCTCACTTACTCAAAGCAACCTTTATCACTCGTGACCAATATCTTATAACGTCTAATCGTCCGAAACTTGCCTTCGATCAATAACTACATAATAATACAATCGAAATGAATATCGGAGTCCATATTACTATTAATCAATTATCAATAACTTATGCTAAACAAAACACTTAATTCACAATTTCCATCAGAATAGTATCGGTACCCTAGGCCCAGTATCGATACTTCCTCACTATGGTATCAATATTATACTTCATTATCAATACCCAATCTACATTGTGGAATTTCATCTCTAAAAATGGTATCGATACTTGTCCATTAGTATTGATACCCTTAGTATCGATGTTACTCCTTCGGTATCGATACTGTTATACGGATTCATACAATTTCATCTTATGATAACGATATTGTTCTTCCAGTATCGATACCCAAACCCACATTTCTCCTATTTTTGCTTTGAAGTATCGGTACTGCTCATCTAGTACCGATACCCTTGCCCATAAATTATTTATTTCAACTCAAAAATTTACCAAAACTTACTTAAATGTCCCTCTTTTAACTCTTTTTAGGCCTTTAAACTCAACTACACTTATTAAAACGAACTTATATCACTTTAGCACTCCTAAACATCAAAAATCCCATTTGAACACTTGAAACTAGAAATCATACCAATTTATCAACATATCCTAAATCCTTTTCCAACATTTTAATCTTCTTATTCTAGCTTATGAAAAGTCAAATATAACTTCACAATCCATTTTCTAATCATTTCTCATCAATTCACTCAAAAACCTTCTTTACAAGTTCACCCATAACTTATCCATCTTTTAGTTTCTTCTCTTCTTTAAGCTTTCTCAAGCTTCCCTAATACCTCAATAATCAAAACCAATAAAAAATTACAAGAAAAAACTGAGTTAAAGATTTCTTACCTTAGCTATGAAAACACGGTGAAGAGGAGGAAGAAATGATGAAGAAATAGAATTCTATATTTCACTTTTTTCTTCTCCACGTGTATATAATACCTTAATATTGAATTTTAAATTAATTTAGGGTAAAGTATAGTAATGGTCACTGAACATTTCTGAAGCTTGCATTTAAGTCCCCCAACTTTTAAAACTTGCAATACAGTCCCCCAACATTTATTCCGTTTGCAATATGGTCCCCCAACTTAAATCACTGTTAGAAAATTAGGGTAAATTATATAAACGGTCATTGAACTTTTCAGGCACTTGAATTTAGGTCCCCAACTTTTAAAACTTGCAAAACAGTCCCCCAATAATTTTATTTTCTTATTAAATATAGATGTATAGAAAATATAAATGATTCAATTTATATTTAAATGTATGAATCATTTATATTTTTGATATATTTTATTTTTCTTGTATAAACTAGTATTTAAAATATGTTTATATTTTAATCAAAATATTTCAATATACGAATAAAAATATATTTATATAAATTTATATTTATATTTAGATGTATAAATAAAAAAAATATATTCATATATTAATGTATGAATCATTTATATTTTTTGAATATTTTATTTTTAATAAGAAATTAAAATTATTAATTATATTAGAAATACTCAACTTAAGATTTATATATATAATCATGAATTATAAATATGAAAAATATAATTATTAAATTTAGTTTAAAAATATATAAATCTTAAATTTATTCTTTTAAAATATTGTATCAACTAATATTTAAAAAATATATTAAATCTATCAAACAAGTTATCAAATATAATATTTTTTATTGTAAAAAAATATAATATTTTCCCATCATTTATTGCTTTCAAATTTTTTGCCGAAGTTCAAATCTCATTATTTCCATTTTCCATTATATTCATTTTTTGGCATTGGTCATACTAATAGTATATGTATTATTGTATATCTCTTAACACAAACGATGGTGTTAGCTTAGTGGCTCCACCCTGTATCTTTCATTTGCGTGACTCAGGTTTGAGTTTGCCCAAGACCCAAATTTTACTTCTTTGTAACTTAATTTTCTTGTAATTAGGTGGTGACATGTGTCGCCAATAACATATATCATGATCATGTGTTAACACATGTCAGATCCTGGTTAAATGATTAATTTATTAAATTTTATTTAATTTAGGACCAAATTGATATGATGTATAAATAATTAGGTGGTGACATGTGTCACCAATGACACGTGTCATGATCATGTGCTAACACATGTCAGATCCTAATTAAATGATTAATTTATTAAATTCTATTTAATTTAGGACCAAATTGATTATATAAATAATAAAGACTGAATGTATAATAATGTCAATCCCTTTTAACTGCCACTTCATCATTTGTATCAATTGGTAACGACTAGTGGCTTAGTTGAAACAGTTAAATAATTATGTTGTATGATTGATAAATTTAAAAGATCAATGACAAAAGTAAAAAGGGCTATATAGTTAAGTTGTCAACCTAGTAGTTTACACTTTTATTTATACGTCAATATAACATTTTATAAATTTAAAATTCGAATTATTTTCAACCTCTTCTATATCCTAACTACTTTTTTTAATTAAAAAATTTCTTCAACAGATAAGAATTATACTATTATATTTATATAAAAAATACGTATCACATGAAATAAGATGAAATTAAATAATAATAAATCTGATATAATTGAATTTAATTGAATTATTTTGGAATTTAGGGTTTAGAATGAAATTGAATTACTTTGGAAATTGGGGTTTAGAATGAAATTGAGGATTGTTTTGCAAGTTTTAAAAGTCGGGGGACCTAAATTCAAGTGTCTGAAAAGTTCAATAACCTTTTATATAATTTACCCTAATTTCTAACGGTGGTTTAAGTTGGGGGACCATATTGCAAACGGAATAAATGTTGGGGGACTGTATTGCAAGTTTTAAAAGTTGGGGGACTTAAATGCAAGCTTCAGAAATGTTCAGTGACCATTACTATACTTTACCCATTAATTTATTGTCTAAAGATCAATATGTCCTTCCATTTTCAATTTTTGATAAACAATCCTACACAAAGAAATTCCAAATAAATCCCTAAACTTTTCAATTTATCAAAATTGATCATGAAGTTTTAAAATCTTATACTTTGGTCACTAGCCCGTTATTTGGGATGATACATCTATCATCGACTGTGATTCTCCAATAAATCATAAATGGTAAATCGTCAATAGTGGTCACAATCAAATAAATAGAAATCAAATAAACATTTAAACTAAAAAAGTCAAAATTACTTTCAAAACTTATGGAAATCTAAAATGTACTTAAACTCAATAAATTGGAGGATAAAAACTTAATGTTGTTGGATTCAAAACTTATAAGGATCTAGAATGTATTTAAACCCAAAAAATTAAGGGACCATAGACAACATTTTGTTTGCTTAATTGTTTTTTTATTTACCAAGGAAGATAATGAATTTGTTCTTATAAATTGCCATACATAATTAAAGTAGACATAATATTAAAATTAACCTCGAACGTTTATTAAAATAATTATTTTAGTTTTTGTTCTTATTTTAGAGTATTTCGGTAGTAATATTTCATTTTAGAATAAAAAGTCTCTAACATTTGATTTAATAGTCACTTTAGCCCTTTTTCCCTTTTTAAGTAGCATTTTGACCCTTAAAATTTCATTTTAGAGTAAAATGTCTCTTATCTTAAAGCGTTAACCATTTATTAGCTAACAGTTTTCATCTATAGAGAAATCTTGTTAGGAGTGTTCAAACGGTTAATTCGGTTATCGACCGAACCGAATTAACTGAATTTTTTTTGTTAGCCGAACCAAATTTTTTTGAAAATTATTAACCGAACCGAATTAACCATAACCGAATTATCTTAACTTTTTTTCTTTAACCATTAAGCGAACCAAAACTTATTTAAAAATTATTAATCGAACCGAACAAATTTCGGTTAATTCAGTCAGTTTTTGAATTAACCGAATTTTTTTAAATTTTTTTTAATTTATATAACAATTGAATATTTTTAATTAAAAACATTTTATAATTAATTTAAATAATATATAATTATAAAATTAAATAACATCTAATTATAAAATTAAATAACAACCATTTAGTTTTGGGTTTTCTTTAATTAATTAATATTGATTTAGATTTAAAAGTTATTAGATCTTAAATTATCAATTGAGTTTTAAATAGTTTTGGGTTGAGCTTATATAATATATTTAAAATTTAATTTCAGTTAATTAATCGATTTCGAACCGAATTAACCATTAACCGAATTTTAAAATATTATTAATTGTTCTCTAATCGAAATAATTCGATGACTGACCGAATTAATCGAACTAATTCGATTCGATCGGCTAATTTGATTAAAATCAAAAAATAAACACCCTTAAATCATTTATCCTAAAATGAAATGTTAAGGTGAAAATATTAAAAAAAAAGACATTATGCCTTTAAAATATTTATTTAACAATAGAAAAGGTAAAAGTACAAGATAAGGGATGGTATGATCATGTCATGGAACACCGTTAAAGCCCACAATCATTTAAAGGGCGAAAAACAAATGTCAAACAAGCAACAGGCTAAGGTGGGTTTGGTGGTCCAACCACCCCAAGCACTAACCCTTTTGGGAAAATGGACCTAACCCTATATTTTATTTCTCTAACCTAATGAATCCCTCTAAAAACAAGTATATTTTTATGGGACCGGATAATAATTGGTCTAATATTTTAGGAATAGATCAATAAGATTATTTTTGAAAATAAAATTTTTATAATATAACATTATCTAACACGTTATTAAACATGTAGTATCACGTTATTTAGTTCATTTAATAGAAATATAATATTACAATATTTACTTAGAAGAATATAAGATTAACTTGAAAAAGATTAATAACATGATACGTTTATTCAACTATCCTAAAAATTTAAACCCTTATGTTTTCTATTAATATTGAGCGGATATTGGTCCGACGTACATAGTATTAGGTGACTAACTCAAGCATTTTGCTAATATTTTACTTAAAAAGTAAGAGAATTTTGAGATTTTGATTAGAATATAACCCTAAGTATGATAGCTACAATCATTTGTAACTTACAATATATCTAAACATTATCTTCAATTTGAACAAAGAAAGTTAACATTATCTTATTGCAAAATATCATAGATGCTTAACATTATTATCAAATTGGTTTAATTGCAAAGAAAGGTGTCGAGAACTTTAAGGTTTTGTTCAAATTATCCATCATAGATGGATTTTTTATATTAGATGTATTCAATGGTTTTTAGTGCTTTATGTTCCTTTAGCTATTTAGTGTTTTATGCCCATAATGATTAATTGTAATTGTAATTTTTATATAAATATAATTTATTTAAATATATATATTCAACTTTTGAATTTCTTTTTCAGTTCTAGTAAATCACTTCAATAAATTTAGCAGAAGAATTTGAATAACGATAACAATTAAATTTTTGTTTTCCAATCTAGAAATCATAGGACCAAAATTCCTGAAAATAAATTTAAGAAGAATAAATTTTAAATATAAAAAAGTATAAAGATTTGGAACATATTTTAGAAAAAAATAAAGTAAGGTGGAATTTCTACCAAACCTCAACTTTCACCCTTATTATTATTTGAAAATTGCAAGCTTTACGCTAACAATTTGGATGATCTATTATGGTCAATCACAGTGCCTAAGATTATAAATTAACCAATCTTTTGTTTATAATTCGGGGTGAATACAATATTATATATGTTTAAAGATTTTCAATTATTTGACAATAAACGCACATGCACTTGCATACGTAGTACTCAAACCAGAAACCTCAAACGATAACAATAATCTCTTAACAACTAATTTCATTTGGTCTGTGCAAATTAACCAATCTTTGTGCATAGCATGTGTCCAAATCTTTGTGCATGTAATAGGGTAAGCCAAGCATGAATGGAACTGCCCACTTTTAAACGAGAGAGAGGATAACAATAATCTCTTAACAATTAATTTCATTTGGTCGGTGCAAATTAACCAATCTTTGTGAATGGCATGTGTCCAAATCTTTGTGCATGTAATAGGGTGACCTATTGGAATGGTAAAAGATCCGGTTTGCTTAAAAGTATTTAAAGATCCATAGAGATGCGACAGCAAATCAACAATGTTTTTCTCATTAACGTTGTTGGTAGATTTTTATTAACTATAGATATTTGATTTATTGACTAATTAATTAGATCATATATTGAATTAATTGATTGGTCTCATTAGTTAAAATGAGTGTTGTTTTCTCTTGAAATCTTAAGTTCGAATAGCTGCGTCAGTAGGGTGTTTGTTGTCAATAATTAAGAAAAATTATGAACGTATACTATCTTGTAATCAGATCAGACTATTAAAAAAAGAGGATCCTATATTAGAAAAACTTATAATAAAATGATTCTCCTAATTTAATTTATTTCATTCATAATATAAAGATTTAAATTTTTTATTTTATTTGAACTTATCAAATGGCATCAGTAGTTAGAACGAGTGTTGTTATCTATAGAGGTCTTAGATTTGGGAAATTATATATGTAGGATGTGTGTTGTTAATTATTAAGAAATATTCTAAACATATATTATATTTTAATAATATTATACTACTGAAGATTTTGATTTTATTTTAAAGTTTTAATATTTTCTCACTAGATTAATTAGTGGTTAATAATGTTATTAACTGTTTTAAATAGTGAGAATACCAACAAACAAATTTGGAAAGATGGAAAGACGTGTGGAATTTCATCGAACAGATGGCGAACCCAAAATCATGGTTACCAGAAATTAGATATCACTTGGATTACGGTATCCAATCAAACGATTGTTACCATTCTAATCTCGATACTGTTACAACCTTTTTTATCACAAGTTCTAAACTTGGATTGATCCACAGATTCCACAGTTAGAATCAATGGCGGATCCACGACTATTTAAATGTGAGTACTAGCACACTTTAAAATTTAAAAAAATTTCAAGTAATTATATATTTTATTAATAATATTTACCTTAAAATTTTATTGTGTCTATTTTATTCAAATATTTTATGTTGTTAATGTATATGTACCCGTTTTCAAATAAAATTTTGGATCCACCATTAATTACAACAGCTCGAAGCTGGAAGAATGTCTCATTTAATTGATCCCATCTGATGCTCAATTGACAATTTTAAATGTGAGAACAGGCGACCCTAATAATCAGGAGGTCATCATTGCCATCACCCAAATAACACGAGTTTCTACTACACAACAGTGGTGGATCTACAACAAATTTAGAGTAGACACGTACTCACTTTAAAATTTAAATTTTCTTCGATTAGTTATTTATTGTTGATAAAATAGAAACTACAAAATGAAATATTTAGCACTGTCTGGATAATAATAATCGAATAAGTAATAAAGCAACAATTGTGTCATGATAGAATCACAACCTTAGAAACGAATTAGTCTTGATGTGTGTAATCGCTGCAATAGACAGTCGCTTCTGAGGTTAGCACGATATCTTCGAAAATTCATACAACCGAAAACCGAAGTGGACAAATGGTGATAATGCTCTTCTCTTAGTACTGAAAAAGAAAAAAACTGAATTTTTTTTAAAGATTTGGAGGACAAAGGAATTGTTGTAAGCAGGCTATATTACTTGGTATGAATGAAATATTCTGAAAACAATCTCTAATTATAAGTTATCTCATCTAACAAAAATGAGACTTTAGGCATGAAATCAACAATAATATGTTATGGATTTAGGTTAAAAAGAAGAGAAACGAGAGATAGATTTCAGAAAAAGGGAATTCTCATTCAATATTTTCATGAAAGATTATGCTTGAGTACATGGTTTTATTTGATTACAATTGTACTATATTCCTTCCAGCCGGTCGTCCTTCTAACGTTCTTCAACAGTTTGTGTAGGTGTCCTTCTCAGCCTGGGCTTCATTCATCAGGCCCGTGTTCCTTGGGTTCAGTTATGTAGCTCCCTTATTCTTTCTTTTGTTCCCATGCTTGTCACGTGTTCTCTTAATTGTATCACCCCCAACAATTCCCAAATTAGTTTTTGAAATCTCTAACACCTGTTCTTCGATTCCCAATCTCATTTTCTCGCAGCCTCATCTTCTCTCCCAACATTGACAATACCTACCCCTCGAAATGATCCTTGTCCCTAATTATCAAAATCAAGAAATTACATGCGAAGGGTAGTGTAATCCTCCTAAGTATCGTGCAGGGCGTCTAGATTCATCCATCGAACGAGCAACTGATTAACTGGTTTGTCTTTCCTTTTAATGATTCATTTCCCAAAATCGATTCAGAAAAAATCCTTAACTAACCATACGTTTCCATCGTGAGTAGTCGAAGGTACAATAGAATCCCCAATTATTTTCTTCATAAGGCTAACGTGGAAGACGAGATGGATGCATGACTCTGTTGGTAAGTCCAATTGATAGGCTATTTTACCAATCCTGTCTAAAATTTTTTAAGGACCATAAAATTTTGCTTCTAACTTGAGGTTCTTTCTAAGTGTCAGGAAGGTTTGACGATATGGCTACAGCTTGAGGTAAACTTCTTCCCCAATCTCAAATTCTCTCTCTGGTCTATTCTTATTTGTTTCATTTGATTATGTTCTTTTTGGAGCTAACCTTTAATAATTTGTCTCAACTACTCTCTTTCTATATGCAGATCATTGACATTGTTCACATGTGATTCTGTCTGCCAAACCATCAGAGGGGATTTGTAGCCATAGAAGGCTTGAAAATATGTCAATTGCAGGGCAGTGTGGTAAGTGGTGTTGTACAACCACTCTGCATAAGATAGACATTTAGCCCATAGGGTAGGTTTTAAAAAACAAAACCCCCTTAAGTATTACTATAGGCATTGGTTGACCCTTTTAGTCTAGCCATCTGCCTTATGGTGATAGGTTGTGCTGAAGAGGGATATAGTTTCAAGTTGTTTCATAGTTCTCTCCAAAAATTACTAGTGAAAGTTTTATCCATATCTGATATGGTCATTTTAGGCTGGCCATGCAACTTGTAGACCTGATCTAGATATAACTTAGCAACATCTAGAGCAGTATAGGGATTTGCTAAAGCCAAGAAATATGCATACTTAGTAAATTTATCAACCATCACTAAAATGCAATCCTTTTTCATAGACATAGGGAGACCATCAATAAAAGCCATGGTGATCACTTTACAGGTTTGTGTAGGGATAGGGAAAGGTTAAAAAAGACCAAGTTTAGCCACATGTTCTGTAACACTCCGACCCATACCCGACCCGAATATGAGGTGTCACATTGACTTTTCAAACGCTTTGACTTATTTAAAATGCGACTAAAACTTTATAAGGAAAATAAAACATAGTTAAAATACACAGAGCATCTACACTTTAAACACTAATGAAACATGCCAACAAAATTCCAATAACAACATCATATACGATTATATTTTCTCTGATCTGATACTCTTTAAAGATATGTTGTCTTGTCCTTACTTACTCTACTTACTCCTCTGAACCTATGTGTGAAAACAATCACACGCTAAGTCTATGACTTAGTGAGACATAATGAGTATAATAAAACAATAAAACATTTATGTAAATTTTTCAAAAGAAACCTTAAGTACAAAAACGCCATACTCTTCATAACTTATAACATATACTATTAAACATTGATTAATTTATATCTATTTGACACTTGCTTATACATTTCTTTGAAAACATTTCATATAGAGACCAATCGTATCTGTTACACATTGTTCAAATTATATCAATTTGTTTTATTAGCCCAACGCATATTATTGAGAACTCAAGATATGTGAGTACATTGAGGTTGTGCACTAAATGCAGTCACCAATGCTCATATAATTTGTACCGAAGTGTCACGTAGAATTTTCACCAAAGTGCCACATAGATATGTCTCGAAGGACTGCATAGAATTTGTCCCGGAGGACCACGTAGAAATGTCCCAAAGAACCGCATAAAACCCTCAACTCTTGGCATGCCAACTATACCTCTAATTCTCATACATATACTTTGGGCTTTAACCATATAATTATTTTTATTTCATTATTCAAAGTGTGTTTTATCCACATATATCACATTTGTGTAGAACATTTTCACATAGAACGTTTTCACATAGAACAATTTTCAGATATACAACATTCACTCAACTTAACATTTATTCATATAAAACAGATACTCATATAATGGTGTAATTTGAAAATCATATAAAATAGTTGTGTAATTCATACCCAAAATCATAACAAAATCGTTCAATAAATCAATATAAAATACATTTTATAACCATATACAAATCATTTATTCAAAAACTTTCGAGGTTGGCTCATCTCAAGCCATTCCTCATTCCATACTTTGAAAGCATAAGAAAAATGCACTCACCTTTGTCTCACTTAAGTCCTAAGCAGACATTCTTTTTCACTTTAACTCACCAACTTTATACGTCACTTCGTTCAGCACTTGCTTTCAATCTACACATTAATATGACCAATATGAATATCGAAGCTCAATTAACATCTAACCAATTTACCTTTGCTTAAATGAAATAAAACACCTAAATTTAACATTTCAAATTGAATAGTATTGGTACTCTACCCACAGTACCGATACTTAGAGGTGCACAAAAAATCCGAATATCCGATTTTGGGTAAAAAATATCCGAAACCAGATTTTGAAAAAACCGGTTTTTTTTAAACCGGATCGGATATTTAAAAACCGGATAGTATAACCGGTTTGAGAAAAAATTGAATGACCGGTTTTTTTTACCGGATTAAAAACCGGATTTTTTCAAACCGGATAAAAAACCGGTTTTTTAACCGAAAAAATCCGGTTTTTTTTTTAAACCGGTTTTTTGCAAACCGAAACCGGTTACACCGGTTACACCATCCGACCCTCCAAACCGGTTAGGATCCGAACCGGTTTTTTTTAAAATCCGGTTTTTGGGTTGGGAGAAAAAACCGGATCGGTTTTTATCCGATCCGGATCGGATTGAAATCCGGCTTCTGTGCATCTCTATCGATACTTCTCTTCTATGGTACCGATACCTACTTAAGTACCGATACCATTTTGGCATTCTGGAATTCATTTTCAATTACAGTAACAATATCTTACTCTTGGTATCGATACCTCCACATTCGTATCGATACTACTCTAATCAATATCGATATTGTTCATCAGATTTATACATTTTTCCTTCAATTAACCTTATAGTATCGGTAGTGTTATTCTAGTACCGATACCCTTGTCAATAATTCACCCATTTCACTTCGAACTTTACCTGAATTTTACTTAAATCTCTTACCTTTAATTCTATTCATGCCTTCAAACTCATTTACACTTATTCCCACTAACTTATATCCATTAAAACCCCTTTATCATCTAAAATCTTCCATATAACTCTTGAAACTAAAAATCATACCAATTTTTCAAACATGTTCTTAATCCTTTCTAACACTTATAACATCTTATTCAAACCCTTAACAAGTCAAATATTCCTTTAGAATACAAATATTAATCATTTTTCAACAATTCCCTTAAAAACTCATTTTATTAAATCACCATCAAATCCTTAATCTCTTAGTTTCAACTCATCTTTAAGCTTTATTAAGCTTCTATATCACCAAAAGAACCAAAACCAAATCAAAAATAAAAGAATTAACCAACTTCAATTTACTTACCTTAACCATTGTGTATACGGTGGAAGAAAGAAGAGATGAGAATATGGAGAGTATCCAAAATTATCCTTTCCTTTTTCCTCATTTCCCACATGTTAAATATCTTTAACAAATGAATTTTAAATTCATTCATGCTTAAAGACCTTTTTTCCCTTCTATTCTTCTATCTTTGATAATAAGTCCTAGACATAATTTACAAAATCAGTCCTTGAACTTTTTAATTTATTCAAATTAAACCACCAAATTTTAAATCCTTACATGTTCCACCTTAGTGCACTGACAAACATTACACTTCTAAATATAGACAATAACCATCTTTTTTAAACTAGGCCAGTAAAAGTAACTATGAATTCTTTAAAAAGTAGCTTGGATGCTTGAGTGACCTCCCTAAAGGGAGTCATATAATGTCTGTAGAATGTAGAGTCTCAAACTTCCTAACTTTCCAATATACACCCTGTTTTTATATTTTAAAATATCATTGGTAAATTTTCAATTAGCGTTGGAAGAAGGTTGTATTGTCAATTGAGTAATCCAGTCTGCTGCAAGGTCATTCTCCTTATAAGTTGCTTACACTTCTTGTACCCAATTAAGAACAAAAGTTGTAACTTTTAATTGCAAGAATTCTGCATTGTTTTCAAACTGTCTTGAAAAAGCATCAACAATCACATTGCTCTTTCCTTTCATGTATTGTATAGTATAATCTAACCCTAGTAATTTAGTTAACCCTTTTTTTTGTATTGTAGTGGTTAGTTTATACTCCAACAAATATTTTAGTGGCTCATGGTATGTCTTAATTACAAAAAGACCCCTTTCTAAGTGATGCCTCCATTTAGAAATAACCATTAAGATTGCCAGATACTCCCTTTCATATATAGACAAGTCTGCATGTCTAGGACTTAGTGTTTTGCTTAAGTAAGAAATTGGTCCACATTCCTGTGATATGACAACTCCAATTCCTGTAGAGCTAGCATCAGTCTCCAAATAAAAACATTTTGAAAAATTAGGAATGGTCAAAACTGGAACAGAGCTCATAGAATGTTTAAGATCTTCAAAATTTGTCACGGTTGCTGGTGATCAACATAAACTTTCCTTCTTTAGCATTTGAGTCAAAAGTCTGCTAATGGCACCATAATTTCTGATAAATCTCTTGTAGTAACCAGTTAGGCCTAAAAATCCCCTTAAATATTTGAGACTTTTAGGTAATGGCCATTGCTTTATTGTTGCAACCTTTGCAGGATCAGTTGAAACCCCTGTGATGATATAATGTGTCCTAGGTACTCAACTTTAGATTAGCCAAAGAAACATTTAGATTTCTTGGCAAACAATATGTTCTCTTGAAGTGTTTGCAAAACCGTTTACAAATGTTGTATATGGTCTTCCATAGTGTTGCTATAGACCAAGATGTCATAAAAAATAAAACATTTTTCTCAAATAAGGGTTAAATAAAGAATTCATAAGGGACTGAAATGTTGCAAGTGCATTGGTAAGGCCAAATGGTATTACCTTGAACTTAAAATTGCCATGGTGAGTTCTGAATGCAGTCTTGTAAATATTCTCAACCTTGATTTTGATCTGCCAGTATCCAGAACGTAGGTTAATTTTAGAAAAATAGATTGCTCCTTGTAGTTCATCCAATAGATATTCCACCACTGGAATAATAAATTTATTCTTAACAGTTTGATTGTTGAACTGTCTATGATCAACACAAAATCTCCAGGTGCCATCTTTTTTTCTTGACAAGCAAGTAGGGAGAGACAAAGGGACTCTTGCTTGATTGAATGATGAATGAGGATAACATAGCGACAATTTGCTTTTCTACCTCAGCTTTTTGGTGATGAGTAAATCTGTAGGGCCTTAGGCTAACTGGTGTAGAACCTAGTTTAAGTGTGATAGAATGATCATGAGTTCTGGTAGGGGCATATTGTTAGGTTCTTCAAAAATAGCTTTGAATCAGTCTAGCAGGGGCTGTAATGCTACTAGAATTTCTTGTGGAATAGCTTTCATGTTGATCATAAATACATGGCCAACTAATTAAGGTCCTCAGTAGTGAGTTTACATAAGGTAGCTCCAAACATAACTTGTAATAACCTGGAAGTTTGTTAACCTCAAATTGTGATATGTTCACTATCTTTAGTGAAATCATGGTCATGTGGTTAAAATCCATAGATATTGGACTAAAAAGTTTCATTCAATCTACCCCTAGCACCATATCACTCCAACCTAGGTGCAACACTATGAAATTATGTCTGAATAAGTGTCCCTGCATTATCCAAGTGACTCGAGTACACTTGGTTGAACTAAACATTTTCCCCATTAGCTACAGTAATGGTCAAAGGATGATTGGTGACTAGATTAAGTCCTTCATTTTCCCATTTAGGAGTTTGGAAACTATGTGTGCTTTCACTGTCCAACAAAATGCTAAGATTTTTACCATTGAGTAGGCCTTGAATTCTAAGGGTGTTAAGACAAACACAGTCAGTGATGACATTCACAGAAATCTCCAAAAGCTCATCTTCTTGAATTCCAGTGTCATCAGTAACTTCCATTGGAAAATCTAATGTGGCACTGTTATCACCTTCTTCCATCAAATTCTGTTGTCTGTTTTTGTATTGATGACCTGGAAGGAACTTGTCTCCACACTTAAAGCACAAGTTGTTATGTCTTCTATATTTTAGCAGTGTATTTTTGTTTTGTGGTATAATAGTGAACTTTTAAGGGTTTGGGTTAGTTGGTGGTTTAGGAAGATTTGGTGAATGATTGTATGGCGGATTTTTAAAATGTAACTTCTGTTTTCTATTCTCATACTCCAAAAAGAGCTCATATAGTTTAGATTGCCTAGTAGCTTCTGCCATGCTCCTAGGGTCTAATGCCTTAACTCTATGCTTTAATTCCTCTTTCAAGCTATTTATAAACATAGAAACAAAAAATTTCTCTAACAAGGTAGGATTATGTAATAACATGTACGATTTTAATTCCTTGAATATGTCTTGATATTCATCTACAGAACCTTTTTGCAACAACTTACTAAATTCTTCAATGATGTCAGGAAATGACCTATCATTGAATCGATGAAAAAGGTCTGCTTCAAACTCATGCCACTAAACATGGTGCTTCTGCATAATATAGCCATCGAACCACGTTTCTGCTCGACTTGTCAAGTACATTTTAGCTACTTCTACTCTTTGTTCATCTGAAACTCCACAAAGGTAAAAGCATTTGAAAAATTTTTGTAGTCACCCTCTAGGATTAACCCCATCAAAACAAGGTAGTTCAACCTTAGGTCTGTGCCACATAGATCTTGAAGTTTACAAAGATTCACATGGGCCTTTTCTTTTTTCATCTTACCCACCAGATTATTTTTAAACCTCTTGTTCTCACCCATATGATTATCAAACTTAACAATGGACTTGTTTGTTTGAAAATTATCTGGTTTGGATTTTAAAATCCCAGGTTCATCCATTTTGTATGAAAAATGAGATTTATCATTAATCACAGTCAATAAAACATTTTTTCCCACAGCTATAGAGGTATTAGGAGTTTGTACATGTTCACTATCATATGTTTCCTGATCTCTATTTCATCCCTTAAGAATCTTCAAGAGTTCTTCGACATAGCCCTGGTTTGTGGTCATCCTCGACTCTAGTGAGCTAATACGAGAGATAGATTTCATAAAAAAGGGAATTCTCATTCAATATTTTCATAAACGACTATGCTTGAGTACATGGTTTTATTTGATTACAATTGTACTATATTCCTTATAGTTGGTCGTCCTTCTAACATTTTTGAATGGTATGTGCAAGTGTCCTTCTCAGCCTGGGATTCATTCATCATGCCCGTGTTCCTTGGGTTCAGGTAAGTAGCTCCCTTGTTCTTTCTTCTGTTCCCTGTGCCTATCACGTGCTCTCTTAATTGTATCACCCCCAACAATTCCCAAATTAGTTTTTGAAATCTCTAACCCCTTCTGCTCTTCGATTCCCAATCTCATTTCCTCACAGCCCTCCTTTTCTTAATTTTATTTCACCAACTGGACAACAAAAGTACACATGTGTGAGGAAGTTATCTTTTCAAATTCAATTAGGAAGGAAAAAGGTAGCCCTTTACATACCTTTCCAGAGATATTTCCTTTCTCAACGAGGGATATATATTCTTACTCCCTTTGAGCACTACTAACAATTATGTCCACCTTAAAATTTTATTTGTGCCCATCATGTATAAAAAAATTATATTATTAACATATGTGTACTTATCTTAAAAAGTAATTTTGGATCTCCTTTGGAGTTCTATATCATCATTTTATTATAGTACTTTAATATGACCAATGATATGCCGATGTGATTTGTAATCCATTATCTAATAATGGATCTATTTAGGTTGTCAACTTACGAGTAATCATCATAATCCTACACTTGATATCAACACTAAAGGTCAATATATATAAACTCTTATGATGAGTAGAATGAGGATTTCTTATAAATCTTTATCTTCTTCTTCATTAGTTATTTTTTTTCTTTAAACTTCTTAAATCAAATGATATGAACCGTCTATAATATCACGCGAACAATTGATTATGACTCACTATGTATATCAAAAGGGGTAACCATTTTTAACTACCACAATCCAAATGTTATTATCAACAAAAACAAAACATGATATCAACACAATGTTATTTCTAGCTTAAAAGGATACGTACTCCCATTGCATCAAGACATGAAAGAAAAATAGCATAGAAACAGTTTGAGCATTAGAAGAAACATAGACAAAACCTTGTTTTTATCATGTGTGTCAATATTTTTTTTCTCGACAAAATGATTTTATTAAAAATGGAACAAAATCTATTCAAATAAGAACCTACAATAGAGTACAATCTTAAATTCCAATAATACGAACGAAACTAAACCGGAGACAAGTTACTAACAATTGCAGCAACCATGACTACACTGCCTAACCAACATATCAAAGTTACAAACGTATTCTACGATACCTTAAGGGTACATTAGATTTTGGTGTACTATTTATTCTGAATCACCCTATAGCTCTTGTTTCCTTTTCTGATGTTGATTGAGATAGTGGTCAAGATGATAGACCTTCAATTTCTGGTTATTGCACATTTTTCTTGGGCAAACATCATCTCATAGAGCTAGAAAAAATAAAAGCAAATTGTTTCTCACTCCACCACAAAGACAGAATACTACGATTTAACCAATATTATATTAGAACTTATCTGGTTAAAATCAATAAATGACCTAAATATTAGGCTCAGAGATGAATCGAGCGGATCGAAAGGGGGGCGGGTGAGACGGTCGTCCTTTTACACGTTGGAATGCGCCGTTAGCTGGAATTTCTGCATGCCGGGACCCAGTCTCCCCTCATAAGTCCCTAAAGGAACACGTGAGAAAAAGAAACTTTTACACGTTGTTTCACCAAACTGAAAGAACCCTTTTTCGATCTTTTTGGTTTTCGGTTGCAGATATGGCAAGTGCCAACCAAGAAGAGAGTTCATGTGTGCATTAATGGTGAAGATGAGGAAGAAGAAGACGAGAAGATGGAGAAGTTCTTTGCCCTATAAGGAATTTCCATGAAGCCCTTAATAGGAGAAAATATGAGCTCAGACAGAACAATTTGAGGAAGCAATCGACTTGGGTTCCATCTTTTGAATGGGGAGATTGAGTCTCTGAGCCCAACTATTATCTTTCCAACCCTATCTAATAACAAAGATGAAAATGAAAAACAAGAAGCAAAAGATGATGGATTATATCTTAGGCTCACCCTTTAGTTACCTTCGGCTTATATCTTGTTCCGCTCAAGGTTTTATACTACTTAGTAGAAAACTGATTACTTTTTGTGGTTTCATTCATCATACGCAGATAAGGTAGCAGAATTTATATCAGGACACTAACTTAAAATTTTAAAAGTACAAAATTAGATCACTAATAGAAAATATAGAAAAATATTTAAACTATGTAAAAATTTAAAATTTCTAAGGGTTATGATTACATCCAAGATTCCTTCGATCCATCTCTGATCATATGTTTTTTTTTGTTTCAATATCGTTACCATTAGCATTTCCAGTTAATGTAACATTTTCTAATCTTAACTCAGTTTTGTTTATCAATTATCGGTTAATCTAGTGAGACGAAACACTAAATCTTTTATATAATTGCAGCACGTTTTATTCCCTTAGCAGCCGCAGAAAAAGTCAAGGAAGCATAATGATAATGGGGACGAAGGGAATATATGAGGTCAATGATCAAATCAATGCAAATTGCGACTCAGTCATGCAAGTTTTGTGCATAGCTTCAAAGTGAAGCCCCAACCCTTTGTTTAATGTATTCGTCATCCCAGTTACGTCAACATTCTTTCAAAGCTTTACGTTTGCGATGCCACTCACTCATACAGTCCACACGTTTATGGAAACCGCCGTTCCCTAGGTTTTCTTCCCATAAATCCCCCAAGTTCCAAACTTCATATTGCATTTTTGTACACGCTGTTTCGCCCTACCGAAACAACCCCTTTTCGTTCCCGTTGCAGATATGGCAACCAGCAAGAAGAGAGTTCATGAGTGCATTAATGGTGAATATAAGGAAGAAGAAGAAGAGGAGAAGATGGAGCAGTTCTTTGCCCTAATAAGGAATTTCCATTAATCCCCTAATAGAAGAAAAGATGAGCTGAGACAAATCAAGTTAAGGAAGCAGTCAAGTTGGGTTCCAACTTTTGAATCGGCTGATTTCACCGATGGTGCCAAGAAAAAACAACAACAAGAGGAAGATGATGGATTAGATCTTAAGCTCACCCTTTAGTTACCATCGGCTTGTCTCTGGTTCAAATCAATATTACTACTTAATAGAAACTTATTGTCGTTGAATTGATCATCTGTTGTTTTGTTGGTCATGATTACTGACGTTCAATCTCATTGCTGTCAGCGTTTTCCAGGTGAATATGGTATTCCATTTCATTGACAAAGACTATATCTTGATTGATTTACGTTGCTGTTAAGACAAAGGAATGAAAGATTTGGTTTGTTGCTTCAGAATTCAGACAATCAGATGGTAAGGGGAATATGTGTTTTTTAACCTTATTTACACATTAAGATCCGTTAGTTTCGCGTAAAACGTTTTTCGGAAAATATTTTTTTTTTCATTTTTCAGTGTTTGGTTTGAAGAAAATTGATTGATCGTAAAATATTTTTCTGGTCAACAAAACTTCCTTTGTGTTTTCTGGAAAATAACTTACGACCTGATTTTCCGTAAATCATTTTCCGAACTTTTCACTTCAGAAAATAAACACGCAAAATAATTTTATTTTATGAATTTAATATTAATAAAATATTTTAATATAATTTTAATCAAAATATTTAAAATTATATTAATTAATATTTCTAATAATATAATATTATATTTTTAATATTATAATAAAATAATCAATTATATTATAATAATATAAGATATACTATTTTTAAAATATAATATAATATAACACTATTACTTTAATAAATAATTAATATAATTTATAATACTTTTATTTCAATAAAATATACCAATATTAAATATTTTTATTAATAAAATTATAAAAATAATATTTTAATAATAAATAAATTATTTTAATATTTAAAAATAATAATATTAAGTTTTATGATAAATAATATTATTTGTTGTATTTAATATTTGTAATAAATAATTTTTAAAAATTTCATCAACTAATGGAAAAAAAGGTTTAAACAACATCATAAAACATTTTCTAAAAAATATAATTCATTTTACGTAAAATATTTTCCGGAAAATGTTTTTAGTGAACAAACAAACCCTAAGTGATGCATTTTTTAAATGATAATTGACCTTGTTGATTTCAATTATCAAACCATTTAAATTAGTAAAATCGAAGATCGAGGTTTGAATTTAAATTAGTAAACATGTAATGTGGGATGAGGTATTAGATTTTTTTAAATAAGATTAGAAGTTTAAATTTAACTATCGTAAATGAAGTAAATGAGATATGCATTAATCACTCAATAAAATAAATATTAATAATTAATTAAAAATAGTGATTATATAAATCAAATTATTCAATTTATCATTTTTATATTATACAATTAAATTAAAGTTAAAAATTTATTTTTAAAATGATAATAAGCTGTCTCTTTTATTTTGAAAAGAGACTCGTATTCAGGAAAGTTAATAGGGTGAATTTCATGAGAACCTGTCTCATTTATATATGTTTGTTTAATAATTTAAGATAATATATGTTTAGAATTTTTTTAACGATTAATAATATTCAAAATACAACTATTAAAATCTATGACTTTTAGGTAGAATGCTCGATGAGTTCTCTATTTTACTTCTAGTTGGATGGAGATGCGTACATGTTTCATTGGTGTTGGAGTGGGGATAAAGACAAAAATTAGACTTGTTATATGTGATGAGTAGACGTGAGTATAACCTTATATTTATCCTATCCTCATCCGTCACATATTATTGTTTGTATTTGGATATTATATAAGACCTTTATTTTCTCTTTCTTTTATTGAATTAGTGTGTTTAAATTATATTTTAATTTATCAATTAAAGAGTCGTGATAATTTATTATTATTTTTTAATAACGACGATTAAAATAATGCCACATATGTGATAGCAGTGACAGATTTAGAAATTTATAATTGGGGGTTCAAAATTTTAATTTTATTTTCTTAAAAATAATGAGGGTGTAAAAAATTTTATTTATTCCATTTTTCTATAATATATTATACTAATTTTTTATTTTTTTCCTAAATAATAGGGATGCACTTGACCCCTAGGAAGTTTAGTGTATCCGCCCCTGTGTGATAGGTGTCCAAAGGATAAGTACTCATATAAATTGATTTGTAAATATATATTATAAAGTGATTGCGAAATAAGTATAGCGGGAATTAGATGAGTCTCGACTCCCACTTAATTCAAAACACATTTTAAATAGCATAAATGAATTTAAAAACTTTTAGGACTGATTATTTTCATTTAATTATAAAACGTGACATGACTGAGTTGAAAATGTTATAGTGTGGGATTAGATTGATTATATGGATTTACATATAAGACTTGTTTGGTTAGTTAAAAGTAAAGTAAAAAAAATTAATTACAAAAATTCGTAAGGAATTGAACCTCGTGCATGGGGAAGGGGTGAGAATACTATGTATGATTATAACTATAATAACAATTAGATTAAGCTACACTAAATATCGTTGAGTTTTAGATGTTATATCCTTTATACTAGTGAATTATTAATTTTGTTAGTTATAATATCGAATTTTGATTTTATTTTAATTATATCATTAAGTCGTTAAATCGTTAATAATTATATCAAAATATTAAATTATTAAATCGTTTTAGACCTTTTAATCATCGAAATAGTTATACCAAAATAACATTATTTTGGAGTGGTTGTCATGTAATCGTGTCGCTAAATCAAGTATAATTGAAACATAAATAATAAAAAAATAGTTGTCCCTTTTTCCCATATGTATGGGGTAAGGAGAGGTAAGATAATAGGCTACCCCCAACACCAGGTTGAGAGCAGCTTCCGTAAGAGACCTCCGAATTATGAAATGCCCTCCGTGTGACTCAATCCCACAACCTCAAGATTGAAAACCTTGTGCTCTACCAACTGAGCTGGATGGTCATTTAATATTATGTTTGATAAAATTAAAAATTTAATGATATAAATGATATTGTACCTCAAATTCGATAGTGTATGATGTAATTTATCATAATTCTAAAAATCCTTTTTTATTGTTTAAATTCTCTACCCCGCTGGGAAAACCAATCTGCTTTTGCCAAACAGGCTACGATGTACAACGCATGTCAAGCACCGTCATAACGGCGTCATAATGGGAGCAAGCTAAATTATCAGCAAAAACGGCAAAATTCTCCCAAAAATCAAGGAATAAAATGATGACGTTCCGTCAAGCTAAGCTCCTGTTTGGTTCTATAAATACCCCAAACTCCAAATCTGTTTAAGATTAGATCTTCGTTTCAACCACGCGTATTAACCGTTGCGGATTTCTCCCAGGCAAGTTTTCTCAGCCAAACAAGATTTAATTTCTCAATTAATTTTCTCTAATTTTATTTTAATTTTTTCTCTCTCTCGATCAGCTTTTTTATTTGAATTTTTTACTTCAATTTTGAATCGAAAGTGTGTTCAAATCATTTGAATCTTCAAATCCGTTGCGTAGTTTCGTCTGATCTGAGTATTGGAAGCGTCGTGAGTTCATTAAATTTCTTCGATCTGCATTTTTTTCGAATTGATTTCATGTCGCAGTAGATCGGATTTAAACTTGTAATGTGTTGATTTCGTCCAATTCAGGCCTGTTTGATTTGCAATTGTTTTTCAAATCGATCTTATGTTGGTCCTCAATTTTGGCCTTCGGATCTGCTCTGATCTTGAATCCAACTGATCTTTGGAAATTGATATGTGGATTTTGGTGTTTTTGTGGCAGACGTTAAAAATATGGGGCTGTCTTTCACAAAGCTATTCAGCCGGCTTTTTGCCAAAAAGGAAATGCGTATACTGATGGTTGGTCTTGATGCTGCTGGTAAAACCACCATTCTTTACAAGCTGAAGTTGGGAGAAATTGTCACTACCATTCCCACCATCGGTAGGTCGTTTTCCGGCCTTCTAAATTTTATTTTGTTTATTTTTAATCTAGCTAATGTTGATTCGGAGAAGGATACGGCTAACTATTATATATTATAATTGTGTAGGTTTCAACGTTGAGACC
The DNA here is from genome assembly GCF_006381635.1 of Hibiscus syriacus. Taxonomy (NCBI): domain Eukaryota; kingdom Viridiplantae; phylum Streptophyta; class Magnoliopsida; order Malvales; family Malvaceae; genus Hibiscus; species Hibiscus syriacus. Next base: position 567,635 of record NW_024063046.1, on the reverse strand, counting down.
GTTGAATACAAGAACATTAGCTTCACTGTTTGGGATGTTGGTGGCCAGGACAAGGTAACAAGGTTTTGTTTATTCAAACATGTAGATATTAACTTCTAAGTTTGCATCAATGAAAGGGATTTAGCGTGTCTTTGGATATGTTTTGTTTATGATAGGGAATGAGTATGCGTGATATTGTGATTGTCACGAATATTCCATAACCAATAAAGTATCTCGATAAAATGCGAGTGCAGTTCTGTGAAAGAAGAGAATATGTGCTCGATGTCTATTGGTATATGAAATACGGATAATTAGTGGTCATAATTGAACCTTATGTTTTTAGTGAAACTTGAATCTTGTTAGATCTGTTAGAAGAGTGAATTTTTTGTGTATTTTTTGTTTGTCTTCATTGATCTATTTGTTTTAATTTTCTACATAGATCCGACCATTGTGGAGACATTATTTCCAAAACACACAAGGACTCATCTTTGTGGTGGATAGCAATGATCGTGATCGTGTGGTTGAAGCTAGAGATGAGTTGCACAGGATGTTGAATGAGGTACATGAGCTTAAAGTTCTTGTTTCTGGTGTTATGATTCCAATGATCGCAAATCTAACTTATTATTTGGCAGGATGAGTTGAGGGACGCTGTGCTGTTAGTATTTGCTAACAAGCAAGATCTTCCAAATGCTATGAATGCTGCTGAGATCACTGACAAGCTTGGACTTCATTCTCTCCGCCAGCGCCACTGGTGAGATGAACAATTCTCTCCACTTTCTCTCTCTCTGTGCGTACGGGTTTGTTTTGTTCGTCTATCTGACCCATTCTTTTGTGGATCTTTACAGGTATATCCAGAGCACTTGCGCCACATCCGGTGAAGGACTGTACGAAGGACTGGACTGGCTCTCAAACAACATTGCAAACAAGGTAAACTCATGCAGATGACTCTGATTGTAGCCTTTTGGCTGCTCGTCATAATTTCTATTCACTCGTGCTGATATTCATATGCGAATTGCAGGCATAGATGACTTGTCTATCTCACTAATGCCCACCCCTTTCGGAATTATCGATGTTTCTACCTCCGTTAAAATGTTCTGTTTTTTTTTCTTTTTGTGTTCCTTGTTTCTCGCAAACGTCTTCATTTGTTACATCGTAGTTTAAGAATAATTGATATATATATATATATTGGTTTTTCTTGTGTTTATTATCTTGATAGTTGGAAGAAAGTATATTTGTTCCTTTTGGATTGCATTTGTTTTAAAGTTGAGAAAAACTTCATTCAAACCATGTTTTTAATGTGTTTATGCCGAAGCCACCTTCATTTATGCATAATTTATAGTATTAATGAGAAAAATTAGATTACTATCAAGAAGAAAGATGCAATTTCCTTGAGAAAAAATGTATCACTGGCTGAAGGCTTGAAATGGTGAAGACGGCAATCCCCCAAAGCGTAAGCAGTGGGCAGCTTTCTTGTAGTCACCTCTAGTAAACGGCTTGAATAGGGTCGGTGGTTAAAAGGTATGTTTTTTTATTATAGTCACCTCTACCTGTTTAAAGATAATTTTTAATCATTTGACATTGAAAACTCACATCCCTAATATTCATGTGGTTAAAAAGGCATGTTTTGAATAGGCACTCTTCTTTATGATTGAAAGACTGAAAAATAAATATTATATAATTTTGTTGTAAAATTACAAAGAAATCTATTATTAAAAGGGTATTGGGATCAATTTATTTTGTAATAAAGAAATGGTAGTTTTGGTGGCTAAAGCATTTCAAGTGGGGTGTTTAAATTAAACTGTAATGATTATATTTTACAGGTTAATTAATCGAGTTATTAAGGTTAAACGATTTCCGGTTAATTAAACTGTTAAAAGTGTCCGTTAATGATTACGATAACGGTTATAAATTTTGATAAATAGTTAACCATCAGTTAACTATTAATAAAATATAATTAATTAATTAATTATATTTAAAATAATAGAATTAAAAATAAAATCAAAACGATTCCCCTCTATTTTTTATTTATCATGTTTATCTTATAAGTACATTAAGTCGAATATATATGGAATAAATACATGATTCTAAACTACAGAATATAAATATGCACTTAAGGTTTTAAGCTGCAAAAAAACGAATATACCTTCTATTATATATATTTCTATAAAAATAAAATGCATCTATAAATAAATAATATTTCTACAAATATATATATATTATGAAACTTTCACGTAGTGTTGTGCTTGAAAAAAAAATTATAATAGATTACTCTTTGATTAACCTTTAACAGAATTCATTCACAAACGTTAAGATTCAAACTCCTAATCTTACTTACTAGATTTAATACCGCATCCTACTAGAATAACTAGTTGTTTGTGAAATAACACTTTTTTACAAATAAGGTAAACCGTATCTTTAAATGGCATGTTTAACTGAGAAAATCTTTATCCTACATGACAATTCAATCAACAAATCACAATGAAAAGCGTATTTGGTTAGTTACACCTTCCTAAAATCTTAAAAAGCAAAATTATAAGGACCAAAATTGTAATTTGGTTTCATAATTTTAAAAGGCTCATGATGTTAGCTTATATAGATATTATTAAAGTGTTCGGTTTTATTTCTTATAAATGTGAGATTCAAGAGTTAAAAAGTGTTCTTCTAATTTTTAATATGATCTTTATTTTTTTTTTATTTACATTATATCATGTTAATTTACGTTATATTCTATGATTAAATCTTAAAATTTATTATTAAAGTATAGAGTATATTTATATTAATTAAAATTAAATATTTCGATATATTGTAGTATTTAAACGAAGACGGTAGAGATCAATAGTGTCATCGTAACTAGTTGACGATGAAAATAATAGTAAAAAGGATTCAATTAGAGTTTTGATTATAATATAGGTACTAAAATGGACACTAAACTTTTTAATAATGTGCCACAACTTCACTATAACAGGAATTAACGACATGTTATTAATTGATAGCATAAGTGACCAAATCATAACAATGTAAAATGAAGCAGACGAAATCAGAAGAAAATGAAACACAAGTGACACTATTTGTAGTTTATACATCAATTTATCCTTTTTCCTTCCTTCGTCGTTAATCATGAAAAGTTCAAAAGAATCAAAACTGAGCTGGGTAAGTTTCAAATTACAAGAAATTAGAAATAATCACGCCAAAAGAAACTAAAGGTTGTTTGTTTGTTTCTTAATAGAATTATTTAACGTTAAATTCTGAATCGTTCAACCGTTTATTCGTACCTCTGAATGATTCAGTACTTATTGATTTAGTAAAACAGTGTTGACTAATTCAATTAAACAATACTAAATGATTCAGTACATAAATACATTTTATACTGTCACATTTAGAATTAATTCATACATAACTTCTAAATTATTCATTTGAATCATTCAACATTAATCATTACGAAACAACAGCCCTAAGAAAGTACCATGTATTTGCTCTCTCTCTCTCGATCGATGTTAACCGATTTGAAATTTTGATGCTTCATGATTGTTTTCCCAACCTTTCTTTCTCGAGAAAATTATCTCTTATTCTTTCAACTGGATGAAAAACCGAAGTCAGAAATCATCTTCTTCCGTTTCGGTTTGGTTCTTTTCGTGTCATTTGAACTTAGGATGTTCAACTTTAGCTTTGAAAAATTCTTGTAGTTTTGGTCATTATATGTGTTGTTCCAAATCTGGTGAATAAAGCCATAACTTTAGTATTTGATTTTCCCCTACATTTTTTAACTTACAAATCTCATCCTATGGTAATCAATTTATTGACTCTAGTATTTGACATGAGTTCTGTTTACTTGCTCAGGTTTGATTGTTGGCACTGAAGTTTGGAGTTCATGGCGAGAATCAAACCACAAGCTCTGCTACAACAAAGCAAAAAAAAGAAGGGGCCAGCTCGAATTAGTATTTCAACAATTATACTCTTTAGTTTAATTATTGTTTTGGCTGTGTTTTTTCTCTATTCAACATACAGACACTGGTCTCAAAGGTTTGCTACAATTTAGGTATTCGCTATTAGAGATTAAGTTAAATTAATTTCAGGAATGGGGTTCCGTGCTGCAATGTTTGTAAACTATATAGCAGGGATTTAAATAGTGGTCTGGAATAGCGGCCGTTATACAGCGGTAACAGTAGGTCTGAAACCGTTGTTGCATGATCGCGATACCCGCAATAACATCAGATATGTCCACAATCGCGATAAATGCAACCGAAAACGTGGCTACAACCACAATTTAAATCCCTGCTATATAGTGTTAATTCCATGGCAGTTTCATGGATTAAGGAATGGGATTTGGTTCTAATTTCAGAGCAGGAAATTTAGAGATGAAACTGCTTGTGGAGAATGAATTTTGGTTAATTTTTCTTGATTGGTGAAATTTGACTGAGTTTTCTTGTCTTTAGGTCGAGAATTCTAATCGAGGACAGGCAATCAGTTTTTAAGGTAACACTCTTTAAGAATCTGGTTTATATATTCTCTAATGGGTTTCTTAATAATCTTTGGTTTCTAAACAGTAATAGAAACTCTTAACTCGTTGCCAGGTAAGAATGTATCATCATTTAAAGACGTTTTAGGGAAATGTTTTCGCCTTTCTTGTTTGCACATGTATCCATAGTATGTGATGTTTTGCATATAGAGGAAGTTCTCTTTTTGTTTCTCAACTTCATATCTTCTATATTGACTGTGGCTGCTTGTGGTCTTATAGGCTGATAGCTCTTTCTTGGATTTGAAGAAATCCGATCTCCCTGGATATGCTGTAGGTTTCTTTACTTGCCAAGCTCTCCACTGATTAATACTTTCTGTTCGATTGAATAATGTCTACTCTTTGTTGTACTAGCCTGGGATGTGCTGTGCTTAGTTTTGAGAAACAATATTGTAGAACTTTGCTAATGTGCCGTATATGATCTACCTATTCAACTAGCTTTCTTCAAGTAATTCTTTCTTTAACTGAATAGCTTTCTTCAAGTAATTCTTTTTTTAACTTGCAGACACCTGCTTCGAACAAAAAGATAAAAATTGTTAATGCTCTTGATCGCAGCACCTATTAAGAGAACATAATTTCATAGCATGTCTCTTAGGAAAAGGAGAAACCGATTCTTGTTTAGGCCTTATAGTTTATCAACTTTATCTTACGATCTTAACATGTTAGCTTTTCTTAATAAATCGAGTTTGACCAACATGTTCAGTGATTACTCGATCTAAGCTTTTAGGATTGTACATTTAATTCCCAATTAAAATGAGTTTTATCCTTTGACTCATCTTTTTTCCCCTTCTCATTACTAGGTTTTAGAAACTGCAAAGGGTTCTATAACTGTGGAACTTTTCAAGGATAGTTCTCCTGAAGTTGTAGATCAATTCCTTGATTTATGGTAAGTGTTGGACACGACATTCATTTTACTTAAAATGATAGATTTTCTTCATATAGAACTATCGAAAAATTCGACGATGTGAATAATTTAACTGAAATAAGGATATAGATAGAGATTACCAGATCCTACTGTGGGAGAGTCAAGAATACATTGAAATAAGGATATAGATAGAGATTACCAGATCCTACTGTGGGAGAGTCAAGAATACATTGAATCATTTTCTGAAAATCACATTTCATTTTTCCAGAACTGCTGTCTGTTTAGGCTTCATGATTTTGGTTTTGCTGGTTGAGCATCCTGTGTCGTACTTATTAAGGCGACATGCAAACACAGTAATGTCATTTTAATTCTAAAGCCGCATGCTGAGTGTTTGGTTTAAGCCACGAATTCATTTAAGTGAATTGTTTTATCCAGCATCTTTGGGCATAAAATGGTTTCTCCATTTGTTTGTACTTTTGAGTAGTTGGTGTCCTCTGTAATGGTTGTGTGAAATGCATGGTTTGTTGAATCAGAGTGTAGTGCTGGATTTTCTTTATTTCTTTCCTTTGATTTCAGTCTCCCTTTGATGAGCTGAGAGGTTTCAGTCTCTCTCTGATGAGCTGAATCATTAATCCGAAATACGAGATTGCAAGCTCATAACCCATAGTGTGCAACCAAATGCTTTTAACCTGTGCAAAGGAATTCGAAAGTCATCCTCTCATATCACGAGTTTATTTGATCTGCAGTCAGAGAGGGCACTTCAATGGAATGCTTTTTCGCCATGTTATAAAGCACTATGTCATTCAAGCTGGAGATAGCGATAAGCTCGGAGTTGCAGAGGACTGGACTTTGAAAGGAAAACATTATAACCAACTCGATACGAGGTTCGTACATTGGTGATTAAATTAGTTTTCCCCCCTTCCTTATCCTCCTCCATTGATTTACCATCCTGTCAATAGTCAAGCAATGCATGCTTTTGCTATTATTATAACTTAAATTCTCTCGAATGTTCAACCAGTTTGAAGCATGGAGCATTCATGCTTGAAACTTCCAAGACAAAGCAAGATAATGGAGCATTCGAGATTTTCATCACAACTGCACCGATCCCAGATTTAAATGAGAAATTTACCGTATCGGGAAGGTCGTTAAGGGAGAGGATACTGTTCAGGTATAGCAAACTTCAATTTCTTTCCTTTCAAGTGTTTGTATTGACCTTATTTTCTTCTTTGGTTATCAAGTGCATAGTTAATCGGTGCTCGTGGTTGGGCACATTCAACATGTTTTCCCATCCTACCTAACAACTTGCACTTAAATTATATCGATTGTGTTCTGCAATATTTTGCTCGGCCTAAATCTTCGATTGCCATCAACCGCGTGACCCTGAAACAAAGCACCTAAAACTGAACACATAAGTTCCCTGCACTGCATAGTGTCATTCGAAACAAAGCGTCTAAAACCGAACACAAAGAAGTTTTCTGCACTGCATGTTGTCATTCGAAACAAAGATTACACAACGCCTATCGGTCAAGCTCCCCGGAATGTGTCTGGTTCCACTTTTGGTTATCCTTTTTCACTATCATACAGTGTAATTTTCACTTCTTTTGACATCTGTTTTGATATCTGCTCATTTTGAACCTGAAATGACCCGAATGTAAATTGCTCATTTTGAACTTGAAATGAATTGATTTAAACAACCTAAAATGGTATGGACTCAACGTGATACGACCTGAAAATCCAACCGAAATCCAAATGATTAAGATCCCAATCCTGAAATGACATAAATCCAAAATCAATCGAGCTTACATTGCTATTTTTTTTAAATGATGATTAGGTTTCGGTTGACAATACAATCAAACATATGTTAGATCCATCAATCAGTATTATTGGTATTGTTTCATCTTTTTTACCCCTTCAATGAAGCTTAAATTGCTATTTGCTTTGTTTCATTGAAAGATGATCGATTCGTCCAAAAGATTCCACTGCAATTATAAGAAATTATTGTCACCTCTCTCAACTAAAGGTACTCCTCAAATAAGAACAGATGGGGGAGAGTTGGAGAAATGTAAATATGAAAACTAAGCATATTTGAACAAAAAGCAAAGAGAACTTACAAACACGACAATGATACAGACAAGGTTAATTCAACATTTGAACAGAACATTTCCTGCTTATGAAGACTAGCGATCCCACCCAGAGGGTCTTCCGTCTTTTTCTCTTGGTCTATCTCTAGAACTGCAAGAAAAGGGCCAAGTATGAGCGTAATCAGCATAGAAGTTGTAGTAAAAAACAATAAAGCATCACAGAATGGTGTCATAAAATTTCAGTTGAGAAAAGGGGACCTCTCTGAGCTCCTTTGTTTAGTGTTTTGTCCAGCACTTTGTGAAGTGTTCAATCCTGATGTAGCTGCAGTGCCGAATGAACTGGTCGTCTGAGACCTATTTATATCCCCACCAATGGTACCGCCGGATACAAATCAGGACAAAGTTGGTCTTCTGATACTTGAACTGCTATTGAAACCTTGACCATTATGAGGGTTTGATGAAGCAGCAACAAAGTTACTCTTCATTTGTGCCATCATACCAGTTTTCAGAGAATTTACATCAGCATTCTGACTTTGAACAGCCTGGGAAGAAGCATTACTTGATTGTGGATTATATCTAATGCCCAGACCGTAATCAACTCCACACACACATCGGCCACCCTTTCCTCTGCCTTTCTTCCCTCCTGCATGTTATATAGCATAAATCACTTCAGAGTTCAAGGGGCTTTCATAAATGCAGCAAACAGGAATTATCTTGGAAAAACATATAAAGAAATGGTGATTAACTTTTTGTCAGCTGCCTTAGATTTTGTTACTTCACAAAAGCTTAAACAAAGTTTTACTTGCATACAAAGTTACATGCAATCATATCACATACATAACTACATTGTATGTCAAAGAGAATCGTACCTCCTTTTCTTGCATCACGCTTGGACCTAAATCTCCCATCCTATTTATAGACAAAGCAAGTAACAATACACAATTATCATACACATAGATCAAATCTACAGATTTCAAGAATGGAGAACTTGTTAAGTGTTTAAGATAGTGCCATCAGTTATAGCATTGTTGCTTGAAACTGGAATGCAACATAGAAGACGACCAAAATTGAAGCAAAAAAGGGGTGTTGCCCATCACTTTCTATTAACTTCAGTGAAAGCCATTGGCTACAAAATAAACATTAGTTCAAGGGATGAGGTGACCTTCATAGCAAGATCCATCAGTTCCGTTGAGACATTCTGCCCAGCAGCAATTAAACTATTTACCAATTCACCAGCAAACTGAACCTCCTTCTGAGTTATAAGAGTACAAGCAATGCCATCTTTGTCACCAGCACGACTTGTTCTACCAATACGATGCACATGCATATCATAGTTCACAACCGATTTAATTGACTTGATGTCAAGACCACGAGCAGCAACATCAGTAGCGATGAGAACATGGTAGATGCCAGATTTAAACTTTTGTAGAATTTCCATTCGAGAAGCTCCACGTATGTTTAACACATCATGTAAAACCCACACCTCTGCCATGAGTATCGAGCATCTTTCTAGACTGCATGTAAATCTATAAATCCATTATCAATGTTTATTTTCATTATGCCATTGCATGTTGATGCCTCATCTTCAATTCAAACATCATCAATGTTCGCTTTGACCTATCTTAGGAGAGGTCGTTTTCATTTCTTATTATCAACATCCTAAATTTTGTTATATTGGTTACCTTCTGATCGCATCTTTGTCGATGTTAATCTTATATTCTCCCAATTAAATATATCACAAGAACAATTTGATAAACTTTGATTCGAGATAATCATGTTTTTATTCAATTAAATACTATAATTTTACATTTATATCAAAATAAACTAAGATAATATAATATTTTCAATAATATGTTAGATATAGTTACATTTTAAAAAATTTATTCTCATAAATAGTCTTGTACTCGTGTAAACCAAAGGCTCCTAAAAGTAAGCCTATGAGGATTGCACGTAGTCTACTTAGGATCCATAGGCCTAAGTCTCCAATTGCTAGTAGCCTTCCAAGGAGGACCATCCGAATGACAATTTGGGTTCATACAAGTAAATGATTGATTTAATTAAGCATGTTTATAATATGGAATTTGGGCCAACTTAATATTACTCGAGACCTGATTTTGTTGGAGGACCAAGCTTAACGGTAGGAAATTTCCTTGATGGAAAGAATTTATTTTTATTAATAGGTTGGGTGATTAAAATATAGTATATGTTTATAATCTTTATTAGTCATCAATAACAGAACTCGACATTATTTGTTGGAGGATCATTTTAAAAAACGTATATATTAGTTAAAATATTTTACTATCTTCAACTGAAATGAAATTAAAAGTTGAATATTTAATAATTTAATTGAACTCCTCAACTCAAAAAGATGAACAACCAAATAAAAAAAAAGATAAAAATTTTGTATCTTGAAATTAGAAATAATAAAGGATAATATATTTTCATTCATTTAAAAATAAAAAATAAAAATAAATGAATGTTAACTCTTTTTAATAAATGATATATATATATATATATATTATATATATATATATATATATATATATATATATATATATATATAAACTAAATTGATCTAATGGGATGAGATATTAGATCCCTTAACAAGATCAGGGGTTCAAATCTTAAAGTTTACGAATGAATCAAATTGGGTTGTAAGAGTCGCTTTCACCTCTGTAATACTTGATCCGTATTAATCGATTAATAAATTAGATACCAATGATTACTCAATATATATACACTAAAAATGAAATAAAAACCAAACTTTATGTATGATTTTGAAAAAAAAATTAAAAATTTAGATACTAAAATAAATCAAAATTGATAGTTTAGATATTAAATGTGTAATTTACCCTAAAAAAATTGGGTGCCATGGCCTCTCTGGTTCACAACCGATTTAATTGACTAGATGTCAAGACCACGGACAGCAACATCAGTAGCGATGAGAACATGGTAGATGCCAGATTAAACTTTTGTAGAATTTCCTTTCGAGAAGCCTGATCTTTGTCACCATGAAGGGCACCAACCTTAAAACCCTTACTAGAAAGCTGAGACTCAATCTCATCAACAGTAGCTTTCTTGGAAGCAAACACCAAAACATCACCCTCATCAATCATTCCAGGCAGCTTCTCAAGAAGCCAGGGTAACTTCTCAGAGTCTGAAAGAATTACATGAACATGCCGAGTAATATCCTCATTAGCTGTTCCCACCTCTCCAACTGTAACTCTGATTGGATCACTGAGAATTCCCCTAGCTAACTTCTCTACTTTGTGGGGCATTGTTGCCGAAAATAGTAAGGTCTGGCGGTCAGGTATGATTTGGTCAACAATGAATCTTATTTGTGGCTCAAACCCAAGGTCAAACATTCGATCAGCCTCATCAAGCACCAAATAAGTTGCTCTCGTCATTGTTAGTGCCTTCATTTTTAGCATGTCTATCAATCGACCAGGTGTAGCAACAACAATCTCACATCCTGCCTTGAGTTCCATGAACTGGTCAAGTTTGGACATTCCATCATACACAGCAGAGGTACGAATACCATAGGCTTTTGCAAATTCTTCGCTTCCAAGAATATTTGGTGTGCTAGTTCTCGGGTAGGTGCACATATCATTCCAATTGGACCCTCCTGAAGCTCAGGCTGATCCATAATGTGGAAAATCATAGGAAGCACAAAAGAAGCAGCTTTACCAGAACCAGTTTTTGCTATACCAATAACATCCCTCCCTGATAGGACAATAGGTAAGGCTTGGCACTGAATAGTGGTTGGCTTTTCATACCCTTGTTTTGCAATAGCCCGCATTAATTCTGGTGCAAAATCAGTCTTCAAATGTCTTAACAGGTCTTGGGACATCAAAACCAGAAACGCAAATAGCTAAACTCTTCCGGTATTCAGCAACTTCCTGCTCACTCGTTCCTAGAAATGGGAAAGTTTTTTTGAAGCAAAAAGTGTTTTAGACAAAGAGTGACCCCAATCAAGAATATGATCCCTTAAATTAAGAAAAAAGTGGCACGTTATAAATTCATAAGCAATAACGACTAACAGAGCAACGTGGCAATGATGCATATGATTTCAACACAATGCCAACAATCTCGGAGGATACTTAGCTAACCTAAAAGAAAAACTGAAAATCAATTACGCATCGTAAGGTCTAAATCATATGCAAACTTTATACTTCATTCTATCTTTAGAAACTATGCCAGTACCACTTAGAAGATAGTCAAGTAATAAAGCCATATTCCAACTCTAAGAAATTTTAATTATCCAACTAATCATATATCATTAAAAACCAAAAAAAAAAACATTTCAGAGATAAAACTATCCAATATACATGTTTTTCCTTCTAGAAATGGTTCTGTTATTAACATCTTACACTAATAATACCAGATAATTTGCAATTTCAGTTACCTGAAATTGAAGCATTCTCCTCATAAAAATCTTTATTAAACGGATCATATTCAATGGAACTGTGATCAAGGGCCGGAATTGGCTCTATCTTCTTCTTATCGACAATCACCGGATTATCATCCGAATCATACTCCAACAAACCTGCGTCAACTGCCTTAGCAGCCGCGTTCATCAGAATCATACCCAGCACGCAAAGCATCCGCCGCCAATGTCAGCCCAACATCCTTCTTCGACCTCAAAAAACTCTCCACCGGATCATCCTCATCTTCATCGTCTCTATACCTCTCCGGCTTCTTTTTGGGCTTGGAAGGCGGCTTCGCTTTCAAATCCTCCTCTATACCCTGCATGAACTCATCGAGAGGGTCGATTTCGTCCTTTTCCCCACTGTTTCCATTGTTGGCGGGGTCGTTGGAGGTATCATTGTTATCGGCGTAATCGATGTCATCAAGGTCGTTATCTTCGCAATTGTCGTGGGCATGACGAGAGGAAGAAGGGACATAGAGGCGTTGAGGGGCTTGGGATCACTCGAAGTTGTAGGTAGCTTGACGATTTATCCCGAACCCTTGGAATCCGAACTTGCGTTTCGACATGGTTAATCTCTCTTTCTTTAACAAAAGAAAACCCAAATTAAAAAAAACAGAAAGGGTTTTGGGAATTTTCTCTTTTAGGGTTTGGAATGCAATGAAAGAGTGAAGACTACTAAAAAAACCACCCAAATTTCGAAAGGGTTTTGGGATTTTTCTCTTTTAGGGTTTCAAAAGATACAAATTTTGTAATTCAGATAGTAGTACACGAGCCATTAGGATAATTCTAGGATTTATTTGAGTACAACTTCGATGATAAAAGAATGTCATTATTTTTTAAGATTTTATATTCAAATACCAAAAATATTAAGAGAGTGGACGTTTAAAGTTATCTTTTAACATATATTATTTTATACTTATCTCAAATTAATACAAAAAATATTTATTTAGGAATAAATTATATCACTCTATCATTAATGAGTTTATAACTAAATATTATATAAAATAATATTTATTTTAAAATAAATTATAGAAATAGCACCTCAAAAGAAATTATTTAGAGAAATGATATTTTTTTAGGTCATATATCGTTTATTTGCTCGTAATGTCTCTTTTACTTGCTCGCAATCCTCCTCCTCGACCATTGGTTTCCACATGCCTTCCTCTTCCTCTTCCTCATCCTCATCCTCATCCTCATCAGGCTCTCATGCGTCAACTATTTTTAAATGTCACTGTTTCATATCCTACAATATTGTCGTATTCGTCTTCCTTCTAACCTTTTTTACTTCCACATCAATTTAGCTCCTATCTATATTTTTTTCAATCCATTAGCATCGTCGTTCTACCGCATGGTTTGATAGAGAAAATCAACTTCATAAGCGAGTCAATAGATATCATGGACTGAAAGGATATTGGGTGCAATCACACCTCTAAAAATTTCAAATTCTAATGTACTTCTCCAATGTCCTTCTCCAGGATCATGCATGTACCTGCTCACAACTTCAACTGCTTGTGAAATGTCAGGACGCGTACACACCATTGCATACATCAAGCTCCCAACTGCATTAGCATATGAAACTTTTGCCATATACACTCGTTCTTCGTTAGTTTTAGGAGATAATTGAGAACTAAGTTTCAAATGAGAAGCCAATGGGATACTTACATGTTTGGTATTTTCATTCATGCCAAAACATTGTAATACCTTTCTCAGATACTGCTTCTGTGTTAAATAAAGCTTCCCTCTCTGTCTATCTCTGCTTATCTCCATACCAAGAATCTTCCTGGCCTCACCTAGATCTTTCATCTCAAACTCTTGATTCAACTGAGCCTTTAATTTGTCTATCTCCTTTTGACTCTTCGAAGCGATCAACATATCGTCAACGTACAAGAGAAGATAAATGAAAGATCCATCTTTGAGCTTTTGTAAATACACACAATAATCATATTTGCTTCTAGTATACTTTTGCCTCCTCATAAAGCTATCAAATCGCTTGTACCACTGCCTCGGAGATTGCTTCAATCCATATAGCGATTTGTTCAGCTTACAAACCCATTTCTCACAACCACCATCTTTGTATCCTTCTGGCTGTGTCATATAGATCTCCTCTTCTAAATCACCGTGCAAGAAAGTCGTCTTTATATCAAGTTGAGCTAGCTCCAAATTCAACTGTACTACCAAGGCCAACAATATTCTAATGGAGGAATGCTTCACAACAGGGGAAAATACTTCATTGTAGTCGATTCCCTCCTTTTGAGCGTAGCCTTTAGCTACCAACCGTGCCTTGTAGCGAACATCTTTCTTGTTATGAGATCCATCTTTCTTTACAAATACCCACTTGCATCCAATGGCTCTTTTACCTTTCGGTAATTGTGCCAGTTTCCAAGTGTCGTTCTTTTGGAGAGATTGCATTTCTTCATCCATGACACTTTTCCACTTATCACTTTCCAAGCTTTGTATTGCTTCTTGGTAAGTGATAGGGATATCATCATCAACAACTGGAAGAGCATAGGTCACCATATCAACAAATCGAGCAGGTCTACGAATTTCTCTCCTTGGCCTTGTAATTGCAAGTGTTTCTGGTGTCTCTAATGGTTCTTGGGTTTGAACCTCTTCATTTTCTGATTCTTCTATTGGAGTTGAAGAATCAACTGCATCAACTTCTGGGATCATCATCTGCTGAAACTCCACCTGTTTTGGAGTATGCTCCACCTGCTGCGGAGTACTACTTGTCTGGACAGCTTCACTTGTTACCTTCTTTACTAGGGCAGATTCATCAAAGGTAACATCTTTGCTACAAATTATCTTCTTGGTATCTAAACACCAAAGGCGGAATCCCTTCACTCCATGGGTGATTCCCATAAAGAGTGCCTTCTTTGCTCTCGGATCAAGCTTGGATTCCTTCACATGATAATAAGCAGTGGATCCAAATACATGTAAGGAATCATAATCAGTAGCAGGTTTTCCAGACCATACCTCCAATGGTGTTTTTCCTCCTATGCTGATAACGGCAGACGATTAATGAGATGACCAGCATATGTCACAGCCTCAGCCTAAAATGCCTTGCCTAACCCAGCATTAGACAACATACATCGAACTTTCTCCAATAGTGTTCGATTCATACGCTCTGCCACCCCATTCTGTTGTGGCCTATGTCTAACAGTGAAGTGTCAAATAATACCATACTCATGGCAAACGTCAAAGAATGGGTCACTTTTATATTCCCCTCCATTGTCCGTCTTAAGACGTTTGATCTTTCTACCAGTCTAGTTCTCGATCATATTTTTCCATTTCAGGAAAATTTGAAGCACTTCATCTTTAGACTTCATCGGATACACCCAAACTCTTCTGGAAAAGTCATCTACAAAAGTTACAAAATAATGGTTTCCTCCCAAAGACGATGTCTTTGAAGGACCCCATACATCTGAGTGAATATAATCTACAATACCTTTTGTATTATGTATAGTGGTGCCAAACTTCACTCTCTTCTGCTTTCCCAGAACACAATGCTCGTAAAAGTTCAATTTGCAAGCCTTTGCACCTTTCAACAATCCTTTCTTTGCCAAAATTTGCAAGGATTTCTCTCCAGCATGTCCCAACCGCATATGCCACAACTGGGTTGCGTCCAAATCATCACCTCCGGAAGCTGCTGCAACTGCTTCAATAATTGTACTACCTTGGTAGTAATACAAATTATTTTTCCTGATGCCCTTCATCATCACAAGTGCGCCATATGTGACTTTTAAAACTCCATCTCTCATAGTGACTATTGAGCCTTTAGATTCTAAGGCTCCCAACGATATAAGATTTTTCTTCAAACTGGGCACGTATCGGACATCCGTCAGAACTCTGGTTGATCCATCTTGATTCTTCAATCGAATTGAACCTATCCCAACAGTTTTACAAGCATTGTCATTGCCCATATAAATAACTCCTGCATTTAGTTCCACTAAATCAGAAAATCACTCCTGATTAGGGGACATATGATAGGTGCAACCCGAATCTAATATCCACTCATCGGAATGGAATGTTGTTGATGAAGCAACCAATGATATGTCAGAGTCATGTTCATCATGCTCTGCAACACATGCATCTGGAGCAGCTTTTCCTTTCTTCTTCAGCTTCGGACAATCTGTCTTCCAATGGCCTTTCTCATGACAAAAGGCGCATTCATCTTTTCCCAGTCTGGACTTCGACTTTGATCTCCCTCTCCACTTTGGCTTTTGACTTTTCGAGCGACCTCTTGTCACCATGGCCTCTGCTGCTTCGTACTTGCTCTCCTTCTTGGTTTTCTTCCTGAGTTCATAACTATACAAAGCAGCAGTTACATCTTTAAGGGTAACATTATCATTACCATGAAGTAACGTTGTCTCAAGGTGCTCAAATTCATCTAGAAGAGATGACAACAACATCAAAGCCAAATCTTCATCTTTGAAGGTTTCATCCATGCCCAATAAGTCTTCCACTAGCTCATTGAACGCAGTGATGTGTTCATTCATACTGGTGCCTGGTTGATAATCAAATCTGAACAATCTTTTCTTCATGTGGAGACGATTCTGAGAGCTTTTCTTCAGGAATTTTTCCTCCAAAGCTTTCCACATCTTACTTGCAGAAGTCTCGTTCTTGTAGCCATACTTCTGCTCCCTGGAAAGACAAGATCGAATCGTGTTGCACGCCAAACGATTGATTGTTCCTCATTCTTTCTCCTCCATATATTCGGGCTTTTCTTCCTCAATGGCGATGTCTAGACCTTGTTGGAATAAAGCGTCTAACACCTCGCCTTGCCACATGCCAAAATGACCGGATCCATCGAACAACTCCACCGAGAAATTTGCATTTGACATCACCCTCCTCACCGGTCCAGATGAAGAGCTTGATGTCTCAACTGATCCGTATTTTGGCATTTTAATTCTAACGAACAATATTCAATATCACGAACTGTATCTTTTCAGCAACGAAACCACCAGGATAACCTCAACCGAAGCTCTGATGCCAATTATTGGGGAAAACGGGTTATTTCCCACACGAACGTAGTTTTAAAATTGACCTAAAATGTCAAGATTAAAACCACCAAAGGTTGCACAGCAGATAAATCTGTCAAACTATTGAATATTGAAACACAATGGAAAAGAACCGAATAAAAACAATAAAGGAGAGAACACACTAAATTTACGAGGTTCGACGAGAATATCGTCTACTCCTCGGGCACCACACCGGATGATAACTTCACTATATCGCCAATATTACAACAAATGGAATTCTTTGGAATTCCCAAAGTGGGAGAATGAAGAATACAAGAGGAAGAGAGAACTTGTTTTTGGGATGATTTCTAATGGAAATACTTAGGCCTATTTATAGTTGAGTTTCAAGAACAATATGTTCAAAGTTTGGCCACCTACCAAAGAATTTTCCAATGTGTACAAGTTAGCCACCAAATATGAAATTCACATGTTCAAAGTTTGGCCACCAACCAAGATGAAATTTCCAATAAGTTGGCCACCAACCAAGATGAAATTTCCAACTTGTCAACTTAATTTCTAGACAAATCTAACACATAGTACAAGTCTTCGTTTGATTGGAGATTGAAGGAAAGCATGGATGTAGGATTCGATGACACAAGTTTAAGCGTAAATGATAATGTTCTTCTTGAGTTTGCATGAGATTGTCCTTGTTTGGTTCAGAACCAGCGGCGACTCTATAATTTATTTAAGGTGGATACGTGTGTCCAGTTTAAAAAATATTTTTAGATTCACCATTGTTCAGAACGGTAATAAAGTCGGTGGCGGACGAGTTGATTTTAGCTGGAGTTAATGAAGAGAGGTGGGGGTTCATAGGGCCGCCATCGTGTTGGCGGTCAGAGATCGGCACCCTATGGTGATGGAAACTGAGGGATGAAGTTGAGTCGTTAGTGGTTGTTGCTGAAGCTAAGAAGGAACTGTCGATGGACATTGAAATGGCTGATTTTCTCGGTTGGTGGGGCTATATATTACTTGACCGTCATAATTGGCATGGTTAGGGTCGTTAAAGCTCTCCTGTGGCTTGGGTTTGACTTGCTTTGTAGAAGGGTAAGAAGGGACAATATTGATGAAACCAACGAGGAAGAAGATAAGATCAGGTATAAGACGAGTCATAAATAACAAGATTCAAATAAATTTATATTCTAATTAAAATTTAAAGTTTAAATTTATTCAACCTATTGAGTAACCTTAATAGTAAAAGAAAATGTTGTTCTCCTTAACAGTACGAGTTCGAGTAAATGTGTCTATAGGGATAAACACAATATTTTATACTAGGGATGAACTTCTAAAATTTTAGAAATATATTAATTTATAAAATTCCAAAGGAGTGAAAACAAATCTTCTATAGAAAATACAGAAAAATATAAAATATATGATAATTTTAAATTTTTAAGAGATGCGGTTGCCCTCATCCGTCACTCTCGGTCCATCCATGCGTGTTTGTAAGGTGTGTGTGCATTGTCAAAAATCTATAAAAAAATCTAAATAAATATTATCATGTAATCATCCAAATCATTAAAGAAATTAAATTTATTTATTTTATTAAATTTAGGTCCACTAGGATATCTTTATGAAAAAGAAAGATGACAAATCTTGTAATTGCTAATTGCAATTTGTAGACTTGTTTCTAGGTATAATGTAAAAAATATATCATTAATGTTTGATTAAATAATCATTTTAGTTTCTATTTTGTGAAATATTGTGATCCCTAACATTTCATTTTGATATAATAAGGTACATTGATATATGAAAACCGTTACTTAACAAATGGTTAACACTTCAAATAAGAGTCTTTTACCCTAAACTAAAATGTTGGGACCAAAGTGTTCTAGAAAAAAAAACAAAGGCCAATTGATCTTGCATCATCTAAGAAATTAGAAAAGAAAATCTCCAAAAGTTGATTCCCTGTCGAAAGTCAAACGATCGACATATAAACTTACTCATAATTAAGTGATCCAAATATAAATAAAATATTAATGATCGTCTGAGATTGAACGACACAATAATTTGATCATTACAATCGATTGTGTGACATAATTATAATTTATAAAATACATTAACTCAATTACAAACTTACTAACAATAGAATGACTAGGATGTAATTTACCCTAACAATAACTTACTACTTCGTTGTTAGAAAAGTTGGAGATAATTTTGTTTAAGAAAAAAATGTTTTTTTAAAATATATATAATTAGAAATAGTTCTGCATTATTTTTAAGTTTTTTTCTTAATTTTTTTTTAAAAAACGACCAATTAGTGTAGAAAAACTAATTTGAAATTAATTTGCATTAAAAATAATTATAAATTGATTTTTTTGAATATATAATGGTTTAAAGAAATTCTTTGTATAAAAAAATATTTAAGTTTCTACTTAAGGAGAATTGGAGATGCGAGAGTTGAAACCCATGCCTCTCGCGTGCAAAGTGAACGCTCTACCGTCTAATCTACATCCCCTGTTGAAATTAAACTATAACATTTCACTTAAAGCTGCGTTTGTTTCAGTAGAATTGACTATGCTTTAATGGCCTTGTTTACAATTTCGCCCCTTAACTAATATATATGTTTTTTTGGCACTTTAATTTTTTTTTCGTTTAATATTGTACTTAAATTATATCGATTTCAATTTATCTAACACTTACTATATAAAAGAATGCCACACGGTATGTTCTTGTTGATAGTAGCATTTTCTTTTAAAGTAATATCGGATGTAAATCATAATTCATGCATCAAATAAATATCAATTGATCTAGTGGGATGAGCACTAGATCTCTTAAACAAAGTCATGTATTCAAACGTTGATGTTTACGAAGGTAACAAACTATCTTGGGAGGGTCGCCCTCACCTCTATAGTATCCGATATGGATTAATCGACTAATAAATCAAATACCAATAGTTATAAAAAATAATTCATGCATCAAAGTAGATAAAAATTAGGTATCAAAATAAGGAAATTAATATAATTAATGGATCAATTTATAAATTCCTTCTGCATTTATTGGGTTAGTATTTTTTTAAGGTAAATTACATAAATGATCACTAATGTTTGAGTAAGTTTTCATTTTCATCACTTATGTTTCGAAAGTCACAAATCGATGACTAACATTATCAGAAAACTTAATTGAACTGTTAAATACTTATATGAACCATTGACTGCTTATCTAGCCGATGACTGGTTACCCCACTACTATCGTTGTGTTCCTTATTCAGTTATTCTCCCTTCCCCTGCTTGCTTTCTATTCTCTCCTTCACACTCGCTCCGCCATATCTTCCTACCTCTTCAACCTCAGCTTTCGTCCCCTAATCTTGTTGTCGCCTCTAATCGAGTCTCATGTCTGTCTATAATCTCATTTCTTTCAATGATGCTATCACCATTAATATATAATCCAACAGTTTTCCTCTATAGACCGTCAAAAAAGAAAACACAAGTTTTCCCTATCTTACTATCGCTCTTTTTCATCATCAAACATAAATAATAGACAAAAACCAAAGAAACAAGAAACAAAGATTCTTAAAATACCAAGCACGTGTTCATGTTTTCCACCTCTTTGTTTCTTGCTCCCACTCTTTTATAGAATTAATACTCTGCTTTAGAACTCTATAGTTCCCCCCTTTTATTCTATCATTGGGTGTCAATTTCTCTGCTTTGTTCATCATCGACTGTTTATCATCTGATTCTTCATCTTCATCACTTAGTTTGGGGGATTTGTCGGAGGTTTGAGTGGCTACAATTATTGAGTCTTTGAATCCGCTAGAGACATGTAAATTGGCAAAGTTAAACAAAGCATTCTTTTTTTAGGAAAGAAAGAGATTATATTCCTATAGCATCAACGATGACAATTTGCTTAATACATTCAGGTTCGTCCAGGAAAAACTAAACTGGATTGGGGTTCGATAAAGCCCATTGAGCCTACGAGTGAACCGCTCTATTTGCATCCCTACAAACATAGTGAACTTTGAAAGAAGAATTAGCATCGAGGAGGGAGCTAGCCTCATTGAGCAACAATCTGATTATAGAGTGGTCCTGGGTATTGTCTTATATCTGTTGGCCAGTCTGTTCACAACAGAGATGGCATCTCCTTCGATGATGACATTACTCCATCCATTCTCTACCGCAAGTCTGATACCCTGTGTAAAAGCATAAACTTCAGTAGATTCTGCCATATTGGGTAGTTCAACTTGTCTAGTCATTCCTCCTAGGACCATTCCATACGAATCTCGCGCCACAATGCCTACGACAACCTTCTGAGAGTCGGAACAGAATGCACCATCTACATTGATATTAATCATTCCCTACGAAGGCTTACTCCACTTGCGAGATCGTGGGGGGGGGGGATTCCTCTCACTAAGACTGGAGAATGGATTTGAAACATGTTTAAACTCACCGAGCAGATTCCAAGCTTTAGTAATAACATCTCTGTCCAAGTAAGCATTTAACGGTCCAACTCAGCTTTTCGTCACCCATATAACGGCTGTTAACGTCGAGTGATCAATTTATAATAAACGATAATGTTAGTGAGCGATTTGTGATTTTTGAAATATTAGTGGTGAAAAAGAAACTTACTCAAACATTAGTGATTATTTACGTAGTTTACATATTTTTATTAGTTTATGATGATTACAAAATAATATTTGTTTGAAATACTTTTAACAATTTAACAATAAATGTTCAAACATCATTGTAAACTACGTGCTCGAACTTGAAATCTCAAAAGATAATAACAATCTCTTTAATCAATAAAATCGTTTTATTCGAGCTAATATTTTCTTATATACCCTAATAAACTACTGTAACCCTAGTCCCAAATTAGAGAATAATACCAACTTAAATACGAAGTTAGTATTTTTATAGCTTAATATCATTTTTAACCCTCAAACTTTATAGAAAAATCATTTAAGTTTTAAGTTTTTTTTTTAACTTTTTTTACTTTAAAATTTTATTTATTTTATCAATTTGAATAAATTTATGAAAAAAATGTAACATATTTGTTCGGCTGAACCCAGTTATTAATTTAATTTTGGTAATGTTGACGTAGATATTTTTATATTTTTGTGAAAAAAATTAAATATAATAAAATATTAAAAATAAAAAAAGATTAAAGATTCTTAAATTTATAAAAAATATAAAAAGAAAATAAAAACATGACGTCAATATTAATTTTTAATTAATTGATTTAATTTAAAGAAAAAAATTAAAAGTTTGATGACCTAAAAAATTTAATAACTAAAATTACTAAAATGTTTTTTTTTGAAAAAAACAGTACTAAAAATATCAGTAGGTATTTTTTTATTTTAACATATCATGATATATCAATAAATTTAATAATTCTTTAATGAATTTAATAGAATAATTTTATTAATATTATTCATTAAATTTAATTTTAAAAAATGAATATTAAAACATTAAATTCTTGCAAATAAAATTACGAGGACTAAATTCCAAATACAAGAATAGTACAGGGAGTTGGAGCATATATTAACCTTAAAAAATGAGTGTAAAAATGTTAGTAACAAGTTGGGATTTCCAAATCTATATCCTAGCTCTTGCTTCTTTTTCCTCCTTTTTATATCTTCTTCGTGATATGATGATGCGAAGCATATAGGCCTTGATTACTAACAAATCTTACCCTCTTCCACTCTCAGATTGTCACAAATTACTTCATGAAATCCAAAACCCAAAGCTAAAAATATGTTTATTATCGATTGGTTTTACGGCGTCCTTGCCTCCCTCGGCCTCTGGCAGAAAGAGGCTAAGATCCTGTTTCTCGGCCTCGATAATGCCGGTAAAACCACCTTGCTTCACTTGTTGAAAGACGAGGTTCGTTTCCTTTTCCTTTTAAAAAATTTCCCCTTTCTGTCCCGTCATCCAATTATGCTTTTTCACGAAAATTTCATTTCAAAGTCATGGTTTTGGATTCTGTCATTCTCTTTATTGTCTAAAATCTTGTGTATTTATGATTGTTTTAACTTGAGAAAAAATTGGGTTTGTTCTTTTCTTTTTCAATGCTGGAAATTAAAGTCAAACCCTTTAAATGCTTCGTTTTTTATTTAAATTTGTAATGGAAAATGAGGAACTTTTGGAAAGATGGGTAATTAGCGATGTTGATTAAATAGTGAACTGTTTACAGAGATTGGTTCAGCATCAGCCAACTCAGTATCCCACATCGGAAGAGCTTAGTATTGGAAAAATTAAGTTCAAAGCTTTCGACTTGGGAGGTCATCAGATTGCTCGCAGAGTCTGGAAGGATTACTATGCCAAGGTAACCGAAATGCCTTGTTCCCCCCCCCCCCCTTTAGCATTTGCTTGGTTTTTGGTTTCAATGATCTACTTGTTTGTCATTTTAGCTTTCATTAGTTTCATTCATTTTGTAAGGCGCTGCAATCTTAATTGACCAATTCTGTGTTATGTTGGTTTTAAAGGTTTATTGACACTACTTGTTCACTTTTGATTTTGTTACATTTTGTGAGGATGGATGTCGGACTTGAATACTTCACGATACTTGGCATTTGATGATTAGATAAGTTGCAACGGATCGGTTATGGTTGGAATTTTGTTTTCTCGAACAATCATTACAGATATGTGGTTTTCTTTCGGATCGATCTTTTTAGCATCGTTTTGTTTTCATGCCATCCAAATGGATGTTTTGACCACATATGTGAATTTCTTCGTGTTCATATGTTTCGCTTGTGTTTTTATGGTCATGAATTTTCAGTGATGTTTGTCTTGATGATCATCTTATTGAATACTTGCCAAAAGTTTAAACTATTGTACCAATCTGTTGCACATAGTTGCTCTTTTTTTGTTCCCCTTTAAATTAAATATTCAAGTATGTTTCATTTTGGAAAGATGCCCAAGTGTTCTTTGTGCCGCTGTAGCATTCTTCGACTTTGTTGCGTGCTGTCAGTTGATTTTGTGAAGATTTTTCGAAAGCAGATAATAATATGAAAAGCACAGTGTCACAACGGGTGGTTTTCATTCCTTATTTCCAAAACTGCTTTGGGGAAGGCCTGCCTGGTTTTTGAATGATGTGGTCTATAATTGCCGGTTGCAATGCGAAGGTTGTATCATAAAGTCGAGTCTTTCAAGCAACATTTTCCGTATACAACTGAGTTCACATGACGATCTTACTACATGCTGCGGATGTTGCCTTTATCTCCCTTTTGATTTGTTATCTGATGTGCGTGTTTGTCGTTATCGCTTCTTGTTATATGCGATAATGCAATGGGGTGTCTGGTCTTTTGATTGAATACTTTGAATTGTGTATTTTCCGGGTTCCAGGTGGATGCTGTTGTGTACCTAGTAGATGCCTTTGATAAAGAGAGGTTTGCAGAATCAAAGAAGGAACTCGATTCACTTCTTTCAGACGGCTCCCTCGCCAATGTCCCGTTTCTTATCCTAGGAAACAAGATTGATATACCGTACGCTGCCTCAGAGGATGAGTTACGTTACCATCTCGGGCTCACAAACTTTACCACTGGAAAGGGCAAAGTAAACCTAGAGGACTCAAATGTCCGTCCACTAGAGGTATTCATGTGCAGCATTGTCCGCAAAATGGGGTATGGCGAAGGCTTCAAATGGATGTCTCAGTATATTAAGTAAGGTAACAGATCGGAGAATCGTGGTAGGATGAGGTTACAGACTCCAAAACTCCGATTCCATCCCATCTTTCTCGACTATTCGAACTGTTTGAACCAGTCCCTCGGTGGGTTTCTTTTTTTAGGTTTGATGTATTTTGGTTTTGGATCTGTAAATTCTACTTGTGGGTGCAAATATATGATACTGAACTTTTGTCAATTAGCTTTGCATAATCCATATCTTAAACCAGTCAGTCTCCTTTGCTCGTCGTCTTAGTGTAAATGAGACGAGTTCAACAATAAATCAGAATAATAATTGTCAATAAATCAACTATTTTTTATTTAACTGGTGAATCTATTCATTTGATAATAATTGTTTAAAAAAATAAAAAATAAAGAAGCAATTAAAAAAAAAAACTGGTTCAACCCGTTAGATTATTGGTTTTATGTACCCGATTTTTTATATTTTAATGGCTCAAAAAAGTTTTCATTGTTTAAATTTTAATTATTTTATTGAATAAATTATTGATATTCATTTCAATTGATCGATTCAATATATATTTTTTAATTCATTTTTCTCTGATCGTTGTCATTTTAGACTATGTCTACAGAAATAAAGCCTCTCACCGTTAAAATTCTCCGGTGAGAACTTCGACCGTCTTAGTTCATAAAAGATTATCTTTATATTATAGAGTATAAAATGAAAAAAAAATTATATAAGGGTTTAGATATTAAATTTAACCATCTAACAAAAAAAATAATTTAACTATTCACCGTTAAATATATCTAATTTTGATTTCGATATTTATTTATTTTTATCTATTTTAATACTTAAAGTCTTAAACTATCATAATATCTTAATTTTATTTAGGGTAAAGTACACAAATAGTCTTAAACTATAGAGCGTTGCTTTGTTGAGTCCCTATACTATTAGAAGTTATAAAATAATCCTCACTATAGGATGTTGGTTTTTTAGTCCTTCGACTGTTAAAAGTTATAAAATAATCATCTGACTATTCATATGTTGCAAACTTGTCTTTCTGCGTTAAAAAATTAACGGTCGTCTAAGTTGGACGTTAACATGCTGATTGAGATATGATAAAATCATATTTTTAATGATATTTATTGGCACCGCCATTCCTTTTAAGGATTAGCTTGACAACATAATGTTTTAAGCACTAGCTCGACAACATAATATAAACGGACAGTAGATACATAAAATATAGCTCAAATAATTCAGGGATCATATTTTATCATATCTTAGTCCACAGGTTAATATACAGCTCGGACGATCGCTAATTTTTAACAGAAAATGATGTGTTTGGACTATATGAATAGTTGAGTGACCATTTTGTAACTTTTAATAGTCGAAAGACTCAACAAAGGAGCGTCCTATAGTTCAAGGATCATTTTATAACTTTTAATAATCAAATGACTTAACAAATCAACGTCCTATAATTGAGGAACTAATTTGTACACTCCAATCTTTTATTTTATATAAAATAATATCCATAAATAATAACATGACATGTGATTAATATTATATGCATGAATAAATTTTATTCAAAATAATATCCACGTATGATAATGTGAAATGTGATAAATATTATATACATGAACAGACAGACACGTGGTGGATTTGTTTTCAATATAATTTATGGGAAAATCGAAATAAAATGATCCTTTAAGTATCAAATTAGATTAAAAAATAAAGTTAGATACCATAATAAAAGAATGTGAAGTTCAGTGGTTAAATCGTAAATAAAACCTTTATTTAAATATAAGAAATCCCTTCAAAATCCACGGGTTATAAATAGTAATTCTCGTTAGGCAAGCCATGAACTAGGAATAAATATCGAAGAGGAAGCCTCATAGATACAAAAAGAGAGGAGGAAAAATGGAGAAATCTCAGATATGGTTAGCCTTTGGAGCATTGTTGTTCCTGTTATCGGCATCATCAACAGCGGCCGACGTCGTCGTACTAACCGAAGAAAACTTCAACGAGGAAGTTGGTCAAGACAGAGGAGCTCTCGTCGAGTTCTATGCTCCTTGGTATTGATTTTTCCATCTCGTTGTTTTTTTCTGCTAGATCCCCTTTAATCGATCGTTAGATCTTATTTCCAGTAATTGAAATGAAATGTTTGTTTTCTGAATTTGAATCTTCCATAAGTCATTTTTAGTCATAAATGTATGTGATCTCACTTCAGGCTATATGGATTTTGAAAGACGTAATCGTTTTTTACCCTCAAATCACAGGTGTGGACACTGTCAGAAGGTAGCTCCCGAGTACGAGAAGCTTGCGGAGAGTTTCAAGAAGGCTAAATCCGTCTTGATCGGAAAGGTTAACGATTACACTTATACGACTGTGGTTGTTATTTGTATGCCGGTTCTTTATGAATTCTGAGGATTTTACTATGATGATGTTTTTCTTGCTATTTTATTGATTGGAAAGGTTAGCAATTGCCAATTAATAATTAAACAGGTTTTCTTGTTTGCATATGAATTATTATTGATCAGTGTATTCTGTTTCGAATATGAACTGTCAAAATTATACTGTTCTGAAACATTGTCTTGGTATTTCTATTGGTCTTATTGAGTTCCTTTTCTTTTTTTTGTTGATGTGGTATAGGTGGACTGTGATGAGCATAAGAGTATTTGCAGCAAATATGGTGTGCAAGGCTACCCAACTATTCAATGGTTTCCCAAAGGTTCTTTGAAACCTAAAAAGTGAGTCAACTTTAACTCGTGGAAGCAGAAATTGGAATGTTTTGATCTTATTTTGTGTTCTGTAATTGTTGTCTAAATTTTGTTTAAAACATTGCTCTCAGCACATCAAAATTATTTTCTCTAGGTATGAAGGACAACGCACTGCTGAGTCCCTTACTGAGTTTGTGAATACTGAAGGAGGTACAAAAAAATTGTTATGTGGTTGCTTAGTCTATGGAATTCTGTCTTGATTTCTTTCTTCTGTGTGTTTCCGTGGTGACTAGCTGTATGTACATTAATGCACAAAGGCAAAAACCCGGAAGGATTCTGCTAAGCTCGTGTATCATTTTACAGGGACCAATGTGAAAATAACCGCCGCTCCATCCAGTGTTGTAGTGCTAAATACTGATAATTTTGATGAGGTTGTCCTTGATGAGACCAAAGACGTGTTGATTGAGTTTTATGCCCCTTGGTAAGCATTTGGTTTATTTTCTGTTGGTAATAGTAATCTTTTGCAACATAACCGAGTTTATGGCCTTTTTCTGCATCTTACATGTTTAAGAACCTCATGTATGTAACAAATTTTCTGTTGGTGTTCTTTTGCTTCGATTTTTTCTACTTAAATGTGTTTTCCCTTTTTCTCTAGGTGTGGCCATTGTAAAAAACTTGCTCCTGTAAGCATCTATATCTTCGCTTAATAAAGTAGGCGTGATTACTCGGGTACAAGTAGTGATCTCCATCCTAACCCTCTGCTTTTTTTTTGTCTATGTAGACCTACGAAAAGGTAGCAACGGCATTTAAAAGGGAAGAAGATGTAATAATAGCTAATCTAGATGCTGATAAATACGGGGATTTAGCCGAAAAGTAAGCGTAAATTTAGCCAATAAGTTTGGGTTTCCTTTATGAAGGGTGGGATTCTGTTGATGCATGTTAAGACCTATGCATTACGAGTACAGGTATGGTGTAAGCGGATTTCCAACATTGAAATTCTTTCCAAAGGGCAACAAAGCAGGTGAGGAATACACCGGTGACACAGATTTGGATGCTTTCGTTGCCTTCATCAATGAAAAATGTGGCACCAATCGTGATGCAAAAGGGCAGCTAACTTCAAAGGTTGGTATCTCGTAGTATTCATAGTTGCATCATGTTTGTCATCACCAATTCTTCTGTATGAGATTGGTTATTCTCCCCTTATCTTTGCACAGGCTGGTATTTTGCCAAGTTTGGATCCATTGGTTAAAGAGTTTGTGGCTGCTAGTGGTGATGAGAAGAAATCAGTCTTTTCGAAGATCGAAGGGGAAGTGAGAAGCTTAATGGTTCCGCGCCGAGGTATTCGACTGGTTTCTCAATATTCAGCTCTAAAGGAAAACTTCTTGCCAATTCTAACTATTCTGTTTTGGCGATTATCAGGTATGGAAAGATATACTTGAAAGCTGCTAAAAACTGTATGGAGAAAGATGCTGATTATCCAAAGAAGGAAATTGAACGGCTGCAACGCATGCTTGGCAAGGTAAGGCTTATGCTTGAAATCCGAATAAATTTTAGTCTTGGTGGTTTGGCCGTCACAACTTGACATCATAGTCTTCCATGGATACGATATTTTACGTAATGTTGTTACGAATCTTCATTTTTCTTGAAGTATCCATGTTAGAAATCCGTGGCTTGCGCACATATTCACTCTAACCATGTGTTTTCGATCTTTGGTGGCAGTCAATAAGCCCAGCAAAAGCTGATGAATTCACTCTCAAGAAGAACATCCTATCAACATATGCTTGAACTGATTCGATGAGTTCTCAACCGCGTTTTTGAGGATCGGTTTTCCAACGATTCCCGGGATTTTCCGGGCAGCAAATGGTATAGGCCTTTGATTATATGCGTGCAGTTCTTGTAAAGAATTTTCCCGTGAGAACTATAACCAGTTAGGACAGTGATTTGATTAGGCATTTCTTCGAATTTTTCCCTTTTTGAGTTTTTTTTTCTTAGTTTGGATGGACGTAAGATTTTATATTGGTTAAGTTTGTGTTTTTAGCTCGAGCCTTGAACGATGAAGCCGATTGGAAACATTAAATAAACCATTCGTGTGGTTCTAGACACAACTACGGCAAGGCCATTCAAGTATTTAGACAATTTGAGATGTATACCAGCTTCTTCCTCTTCTTTGATTTACAATTTCGATAATTTTAGATCGATATATGCATAGCACAAGAATAACACATTTAACAAACTGTTATACATTGTCAAATTTTATAGGAATAATTTCTGTAACACCCCAATTTGGGGGTTAAATTTTAGGAATTATAAAGTATTGGATTTAATTGGATTTTGGGAGGAAAATTGAGGATTAAATTGAAAAATTTCAAAGTTAGCAGGCCGTTTTATAAAGTGTAAGAAATTCAGTGACTAAACTCATGATTTGACCATTTTTCTTTTGGAATGAAATACAACACCCATTTCCCGTGTATTATGCAGAAAAAAAACTCTTATTTTTCCTCTCCCGGTCAATAACTTTCAACTCCGATCTACTCGTCGTCCGACCTCCAATCGACAAATCGAAACCACTATCGTGTTCGTTGTCGACCGAGGAACAAAACCCCTGAAACCTTTCATCGTGAATCTTCGTCGTTCGTCGTTAATTTCAATCGGAAGTATCGTCGGTAATAACTCGATTTCAGTTGGTTTTTCGTCGATTCAAGACGATACGATCATTTGTTTACGACACCTCCCGCACCATCGTGCTCCTTGCATCGTTCCGAGTCCACCGGTGTTCTCCGTTTCTCCGTCGTCACCGGCGCGTGGAGGGGTGAGACCGTCAAAGTTTCCGACGTTTCGGAATCGAGCTCTCCACCGTTCAAAATTGTGAACCAAGCTTTGTAAGTGCCTCAAAATATCTTAAAATAATTTTTAGGAATTTTTCTGGGAATTTATCGACACCAGATTACTGTTCACGCGCCGCACGCGCCACCCTCGAGAGTGAGCATCGTCTGGGTAATATTTTTGTAATTAATTTCTGTTTGGGTGCTATTTGTGTAAAACTCAGGTGTTAGTTTGATAAATATTTGCAGAATGTGACTAATTTGGTAATTAATTTATGTTAGGGTGATATTTGTGTAAAATGATCGATCGTTGACCGTTGACCATAGTTGACCACAACTTTGACCGGTCTTTAAACGACCTTTGACTTTGACCGAGTATACCTATCCTGACGTTTTTCGACGTTTCAAATATGATTTCGTATTCCGTTTTTCGAAATTCGAACCCGAAGACCTCGAAATTTCCAGTCAAACCCGTTGACTCTGATTTTGACCGAAAATTCCAAATTTTTGAAAAGTCATATTTTATTCTTTCGACGTCCTAAATCCGAAGTCCGTTTCGCCAAATTCGAACCCGGTAAGATGTTTTTGACTGATTTATCATCCGATTCGATCCGTTTTTCGAAATTAAGCTTAGTTTTTGATGTAATTTCTATTGATATGCATATGAGGAAATATTGGAAGAAGATTTCAAGATCAAGCGCGTTCAAATGGAATTTTTATGGTCGATCGGTATGTCACGAAAATCGAGGTAATACTTTACTACCTCTTTATGCTTTATGAAATATGTGAATATTGGTAAATGCATGAATAAGATAATATTGGTCTCATATGTGTAGTTAATTAATTTCTACACTCGATCTGAATACAATAAAAATTCGGTAACTGATTATGGTTCAGATGACTTTTATAAGAAATTGATGATTGTTAGAATTAAAATTACAAGTTCTGTGTATAGTGATAAAGGAATCAACTTGGATCTGTAACATATAATTTATTTCATCAAAGGTACTTGGATGAGAAATTATGAGAATATTATGGTAGGGTAAAATTACGGAAATACCCTTATATTGTAAGATGACAAGAATTGTCCCTGGAAGTTGATTAATAACTCTGAAAGGAT
This sequence comes from Hibiscus syriacus, assembly GCF_006381635.1. Lineage (NCBI taxonomy): Eukaryota > Viridiplantae > Streptophyta > Magnoliopsida > Malvales > Malvaceae > Hibiscus > Hibiscus syriacus. The sequence continues at coordinate 536,541 of NW_024063046.1, read as the reverse complement.
ATATTGATATGATAAAACTATATATGTGCATAAGAAATGCTAGTTTGCTTAGAAAAGTTGGATAACTGGTTTTTAACCCAATAGGGTTTATGCAAGATACTAGAAGTCTGTTAATCAATCATTTCAAGATCCGAGAATGTTCTGGTAAGCAATTAAGCATAGAATCTATGAACTATATTTATTTTCGTTAAGAGTTAATACCAAAAGTATATGGGTGCAAAATTATGAAAATACCCTTAAGAGTTGAAAATAGTCCAAGTTGACTCTGAATGAGAGAGTAACCTGAGAATTTGTTTTTAAATCGATAAATTACTGATTTGATTGTTGGGATCCTACATTTGTATGGAAAATTTCTGAAAATTCGTTAGTAACATTTGAAAAGACATTTAACCTGGAAATTACTGAATTGAGTAAATATCTGAAGAATGAGTTATCGAAGGTGCTCTTTAGTCAGAATTATTTGAAATGACTGAAGTAAGTGATAAGATTAAATTAAATAATAAGATCGGACATAAGGAAATGATGGAATTACATTGGATCTATAAAATGACCAAATACCCCTGGAATGGAAATGACTCAATAATGTCACCAAGCTCAGGAATAAATGGATATACTCAATCTTTGAAATGAATAGAAAAAACGTTGAGCACCAAAATGACCAAAATGCCTTTATAACCTAGAATAAGTAAATGTCTTGGGTTAATAAAGAAATCCAAATAAACATGGATGTTGTGCTACTAGTAAAAGTTATGGAACGCAACTTAAGTGATCAACCAACACTAGTGCTATATAATTACCTGAATGATATAAGTTCCACTTGAATGTTTGTTCATCTTCTCAAATTTGGATCGATGATAATTCTGGAAGTACTTGGCTCAGCTAAACTCTAGAGCGCATACAGTACTAATAAGTGGGTATTCGTGAGTCAAATCAACCACGAATACCAGAATGACTTTATTATATGAATAAATTGAACTGAAAGGAAGTACAACATGTATTTGAAATTCAGAAACGTTTGAATTATTCTAGAAAACTCTAAAGTAATTGGGATAGATTTGCTTACTAAACGAACTAAGTAACCTCAATGACTGAGGATTAAATAGGTGATTGGATGAGTTTGGAAACATTGTTGAACTTACATGATAAATTGTCCTTATGGGTTATGAACCATGAATCAAGTACGTCTATATTTCTTGATATTGTTGAAACATGGAAATGAAATAAAGACCGTTGGAAGATCTATTCAGTGATGATTATGGGGATGATCTATGGATCTGCATTATGGTATTAAAGAGTGAATACATTGAAGGATAATGAATTGACTTGTTGACATGCATCAGTTTGGGAGTTGTGTAACTCGAGTTGTTTGATAATACGATTGATAGTCATAGATTGTAAATGACTTGAATCTTCGATTCTATATTTTCATCTAAAATCACTTCGGTCATGTTTGAAAACGCAAGTAACGCAGAATTAAAAGATTCTGAATACCTCATTTGGTTCAATTAGGCTAAAATCCTATGAATTCAAAGTATATTCCTGAATACCCCTGATTGTTTGGGTAATGGAATCACTCGTAGTAAATCTGAATTTAGAATTATTATGTATAAAGGTTCCTGAATGTTTTCCTGATGCACATGGAAACGTAGTGGAATTATAAAGTATAAATCTAAAATGTCTAATTAGATCTGTTAGAAATCGTTTCTCTTCAATAGGATCTCGTTCCTGGAATATGATCAAATTGCATACGTTTTCTGTTATCCATACTGATGACTACAAAATGCCTCTGATAAATATTGAGATTTCTCTAGTGTGTTCCTTATATTTTAATAAATTGTTTTATTATTTTAACATGAGGTACACTGAAATTTATGGTTACTGTTTTATGGATGCACCGACTGAATGGTGATGGCTTATGGATTTGTATCACGATATAAATTGTATCTTGGAGATATAGATTTGTAAAGTACATCTCTGATCAAGCTGAAAAATTTTTATTGACCTAATATGACTCTTAGGTAGGCTCTGCGGCCCTGAGATCATTCTCGGGTAGGCCCCGTGACCCTAAAATGTGTTCTTAAGTAGGCCCCGTGGCCCCTAACTTTCTTGGTAGGCTCTCAGGCCCCAAGATGTTCCCTTAGGTTAACTCTTTGTAAGATGGTTTTAAAATACGAGTTTAAAAAGCTCCACTACAGTATGATTTATGGGATTTTATTGAACTATCATTTGATTAGTGTACCTATTATGATTTTATAGTATTGATGGAACACACTAGATATCCTAATCGACCTCATGAAAACGTGATACTATGAAAGGTTTCTTATGAACTGAGATTCATGGCTTCTACTCGATGAACTACTAATGGAACCCCAAATTATTCCGCAATTGGTATACGTTTGATTCAATAAGGAAATTATGGCTTCTCATTTATCTGCATGTCTTGTAGCATCATTTGGTAGTTCTGTATTACTGAGCTTTCAGAAGCTCACCCTATTACTCACAATTGTAGGTTAAAAGAATTATACCATTACCATTATCAACATCAGTAAGGGAGTTCTTCCGGCGTGGTTGCAGAGTATGATACATGTGATTATGGGGCATGTAATTGTATTTTGTTTTATATACGAGTCTGAAAATATGTTTTATTTCTGAATGTTGATAAAACTATTATGAGTTACATGTTTTAATAAAAGTTTTAAAATTTTTGCTATTTTTACAGTGGGTCGCTCCGGTGATCCTAATGTGAAATTCCAGATCGGGTCGGGCTACCCACATCGGTCTGAGGGGGTTACATTTACTTTTGGCCCTCATAATTTTTAAAAGGTCATTCTAGCCCTAAAATTTTTTCTATCTTTTAAATCTTTAGTTTTTATTTTTCTGTGACAGAAATTATAACGAACTTTTAAAAAATTTCATCTATTTTTTTATAGTTTTGTAATGTAAATACTTTTAATAATATATATATATATATGTTACAGTATTTTAATTATTTTTTTTAATTTTTAAAATTTTTGTATAAAAGGACAAAATAACTAACGTCAACACTGTTATAAAGATAAAATAATTGATACTAACCGAACAAATTCATTACTTTTTTAGGGAAAGTGGTCCACTGTACTTTATCCTTTATTTTATCATCATTTAGGAGTAGTTCTGCGGTGCGGCGTCTAAAAAACGGTTAATATACGGTGTGACCGGTTAAATAAGTGACCGGTTAAAATTTAGACCGGTTATGTTATATTATTTAACCGAAAATATTATAAAGTACAATAACATATTAGGTAACTTATATAATGTAATAGGTAGCGCTTATATTGACCTATTTTATAAGTAAATCGGTATATTATACCGATAACATTACAAATTTACCTATTACATTATAATATGTTGAAAGTGTCCATACTTTTTTATAAAAAGAATCGATACTTTTTTAAAGTTATGTAATTTATGTTTCAATTTTTTAATAGTGTTTCATATTTTCCACCTACAATATTAATTTAATAATTTCATTTGCACAAACAATTATTTGATTGTTTTGATATTTTATAAAATAATATTTAGAATTTAAATTTAACAATATTAACCAAAGATAATAATAAATATGTAATATATATGTTTTTGTTTTTAATTTAATAATAATATATCGTAACGTAAAAAATAAATCATTAGACGCCTATAATTACTAAATTAATATATTAAAACTCACTCAAAAGATAACCTTAAATTAATGTTTTTCACAATGAAAAAAGTATGGACACTTTTATAAAAAGGATAGATAATTTACAATATAAACACTACCTATTACATTATATAAACGCTACCTATTACATTATATAAACGCTACCTATTACATCATATTTTTACCTATTATATTGAAAGTGTCCATACTTTTTATAAAAAATGATCGATACTTTTTTTAAAGTTATGTAATTTATGTTTCAATTTTTTTTAACAGTGTTTCATGTTTTCCACCTATAATATTAATTTAATAATTTCATTTACACAAAAAATTATTGATTGTTTTGATATTTTATAAAAATTATTTAGAATTTAAATTTAACAATATTAACCAAAGATAATAAAAAAATATGTAATATATATGTTTATTTTTTTAATTTAATAATAATATATACCGTAACGTAAAAAATAAATCATTAGACGCCTATAATTACTAAATTAATATCTTAAAACTCACTTAAAAGATAACCTTAAATTAATGTTTTCCACAGTGAAAAAAGTATGGACACTTTTATAAAAAGGATAGATACTTTACAATATAAGCACTACCTATTACATTATATAAAACTACCTATTACATTATATAAACGCTACCTATTACATCATATTTTTACCTATTATATTGAAAGTGTCCATACTTTTTATAAAAAATGATCGATACTTTTTTTAAAGTTATGTAATTTATGTTTCAATTTTTTTAACAGTGTTTCATGTTTTCCACCTATAATATTAATTTAATAATTTCATTTACACAAAAAATTATTTGATTGTTTTGATATTTTATAAAATATTATTTAGAATTTAAATTTAACAATATTAACCAAAGATAATAAAAAATATGTAATATATATGTTTATTTTTTTAATTTAATAATAATATATACCGTAACGTAAAAAATAAATCATTAGACGCCTATAATTACTAAATTAATATCTTAAAACTCACTCAAAAGATAACCTTAAATTAATGTTTTCCACAGTGAAAAAAGTATGGACACTTTTATAAAAAGGATATATACTTTACAATATAAGCACTACTTATTACATTATATAAACGCTACCTATTACATTATATAAACGCTACCTATTACATCATATTTTTACTTATTATATTGAAAGTGTCCATACTTTTTATAAAAAGGATCGATACTTTTTTTAAAGTTATGTAATTTATGTTTCAATTTTTTTAATAGTGTTTCATGTTTTCCACCTACAATATTAAAACTCGTCTGCCATAATTGTTTCTCCATATCGGATCTAAAGTTAAGAGTTTCGAAGGACCTGATTTCCTCAGAATAATTGTTTGTTTCAGAAGGAGGTTGTGGTTGAGAAGAACTGGGTTGAGAAGAGCTTTGAGAAAGACCGCGCTTCTGACGCTGACGTTTTGGAGCCATTTTGGTTGGATGCTATTACAATGGAACACAAACACATTCAGGAAAAAAACTCCAATATAGAAATCAATCAAACCCATAAAATATCGATAAATTTACCTGAAGAGTTATCTTCTGCCTGCTTGCCTTTATGTTTAGGGTTTTTCGATTTAGAGTACTATATAATGAACGGTGGAAAAACACTTGATATTTAAATTAGTATCGACAAAACATTAAACAGTGTCGATACATATATACCAATTCTCCCATAAAACCGGTATACTTATACCGGTTAGATTGAAAAATTACCTAATACATTATACTTTTGGGTTTCGATGTTTATGGGATCGACACTTTTTATATATGGATCGACACTTTATTGTTGCACCCTGTTTGCCATTCATTATGGACCAAAAATATCGACACAAACTACAAAAGTGTCGACACATTATTTAGACCTATTCTCTCATAAAACCGATATACTTGTACAGGTTAGATTGAAAAATTACCTATTACATTATACTTATGGGTTTCGATGTTTATGGGATCGACACTTTTTATATATGGATCGACACTTTATTGTTGCACCCTGTTTGCCATTCATTCTTGACCAAAAATATCGACACAAACTACAAAAGTGTCGATACATTATTTAGACCTATTCTCTTATAAAACCGGTATAATTGTACCGGTTAGATTGAAAAATTACCTATTACATTATACTTATGGGTTTCGATGTTTATCGGATCGACACTTTTTATATATGGATAGACACTTTATTGTTGCACCCTGTTTGCCATTCATTCTAGACCAAAAATATCGACACAAACTACAAAAGTGTCGACACATTATTTAGACCTATATCTCATAAAACCGGTATACTTGTACCGGTTAGATTGAAAAATTACCTATTACATTATACTTATGGGTTTCGATGTTTATCGGATCGACACTTTTATATATGGATCGACACTTTATTGTTGCACCCTGTTTGCCATTCATTCTGGACCAAAAATATCGACACAAACTACAAAAGTGTCGATACATTATTTAGACCTATTCTCTCATAAAACCGGTATACTTGTACCGGTTAGATTGAAAAATTACCTATTACATTATACTTATGGGTTTCGATGTTTATGGGATCGACACTTTTTATATATGGATCGACACTTTACTGTTGCACCCTGTTTGCCATTCATTCTGGACCAAAAATATCGACACAAACTACAAAAGTGTCGATACATTATTTAGACCTATTCTCTCATAAAACCGGTATACTTGTACCGGTTAGATTGAAAAATTACCTATTACATTATACTTATGGGTTTGATGTTTATGGGATCGACACTTTTTATATATAGATCGACACTTTATTGTTGCACCCTGTTTGCCATTCATTCTGGACCAAAAATATCGACACAAACTACAAAAGTGTCGACACATTATTTAGACCTATTCTCTCATAAAACCGGTATACTTGTACCGGTTAGATTGAAAAATTACCTATTACATTATACTTATGGGTTTCGATGTTTATGGGATCGACACTTTTTATATATGGATCGACACTTTATTGTTGCACCCTGTTTGCCATTCATTCTGGACCAAAAATATCGACACAAACTACAAAAGTGTCGATACATTATTTAGACCTATTCTCTCATAAAACTGGTATACTTGTACCGGTTAGATTGAAAAATTACCTATTACATTATACTTATGGGTTTCGATGTTTATGAGATCGACACTTTTTATATATGGATCAACACTTTATGGTTGCACCCTGTTTTCCATTCATTCTGGACCAAAAATATCGACACAAACTACAAAATTGTCGATACATTATTTAGACCTATTCTCTCATAAAACCGATATACTTGTTTCGATTAGATTGAAAAATTACCTATTACATTATACTTTTGGGTTTCGATGTTTATGGGATCGACACTTTTATATATGGATCGACACTTTATGGTTGCACACTATTTGCCATATTGTAAATTTGCCTTTTACTTTAAAGTGAATTTTGTAGTTATTGTACATACCCTCAATATATATGGAATGGCCATTCATTCTCGCACATGATGACAATTATGATGACATTTGGTATAATACAGACAACAATCTCCATATATCGTAAGTATCAACATGACCCTTAATGTGTATAAGAAACATGTACAACAACATACTGCTAACTTTTCTCATCTCATTCATAATTATATTCACATACAAAATTATAAATCGTATACAAAATTATAAATCTTATACAAAATTAACCCTACATTTACATCATTGCATCATTTTGTTATTCTTATGTATCATGGCAGCTTTTGTTATCTTCTGTCTTCGTTGATTTTGATTGTGGCTTACGAGATCGTTTAATATTCGCGATCGATCCCACTCTCCAACAACCTATATTCAAATTGTCAGAACATTAAGTATTGTAAACTACAGCATTCAATCTACGACTTTTAACAATTTTACCACAAACAAATTTTTCTTTCCACTTACAAAATCACCAGTTGCCCCTGTAGAACCGATCGATTCCATCCACATCATCACATACATGCCGCAATCATGTCTGTTACAAAATTTGAAAACCACACATGTCAATTATGATGAATACTGCATAAATTAAGCTTTCTATTTGTGATAACATCTCATACCCATTCAATTGCTTATTCTTCTTATGCTCCACAAATTTGAAATTTTTCAAGGGATACTTTCCTAGAGATCCACAGGATTCAACCCAAATGCGTTTCTTATTATAAAAATCTAATATTTTAATCTGCATTAAAATAGAATAAGTTATGATCCAAAAAAATTATGCATTATAATTTACATAATGTCCTTTCATACATACATACATACTAATCTTTAGCATCCTTCACTCTCTGTTTAGCTGCTTCAGTTGTAAACATACTATCATATATTGTTGCAACACGATCTACCATATCCAACACCAACAGATACCAATGTGAATTATGGTAGTTTATTGTGATCATGATCTGCAACAAATTTCACACCCAATTTGACAAAATTACATTCTATATCCGAAAACATCATTTGCAATTGGTATGGTGTCTTACCTTCTCACAGTCGGTGAATTTCACATAGTTATTCAATATGGGACCCAGAAGGTAGCAATACTCTCAACACTTTCTTTGTTGTTGGCATCTAACGCCTGCTGCTGCAATTACGCAACAAACATTATTAATTTACCGTCTATAAACTACTTATCTCCATTTATTAATTTAACTCACCGCTAAGTGGTATGGAAGGTAGCCAATCCTCCGGAGTGACTTCTGAGAATCGTAGCATACGTCCAGGCGAGCAAATCAATAACCTAACAAAATTAATTACACAATCAGAACATATTCAATAAGTTTTAACATTTTCTACTTTCTACTTACCACACCGCCAACCCATTCCGTAGGCTTCAACGTTGCAACGTCGTATACACTAGCGAATTGATTTCCCATTGAGATTACAGAATATGTATGAATCATTAGGATTAATATGTTGTCATGAAATATTTAAATATAACTCACAAAGCAATATATTTCACTTACTCCGATTCTAACTCACTATTCCATAAATAATCAAATTGCAGCTTCGATGTCATCAATTCCGCTTGGAATATCCGCTTTTTCAACCTACAATTTTGCATACAAATTTTTGTCACAACAACATAATAAAAATCAAGTTAAGTTTTCTTTTATTCAACTTACCTTCTGCTTCTTCTTCTGGGGTGCAGGATATTCCGAATCCAAATCTGCTGCTATAACACTCTCCGGTGTATAAATGACATCGACTTCCTTCCTCCTCATTTCTTTCATCTCTTCTTCTTCCTCCTCCCTATTTTCTTCTTCATATTTTTTCAGTTCATCGTATTTTTTTTCTACATAGCTCTTCATCTCTTTTATTTCACCCTTCAATTAATCTCCTTCATCCAAGTATTTATCAACCACCCCCTTCACCCCCGTAAGTTCACTCCTCAATTCCACAACCTCCTTCACCACTCCCTCAAATTTTTCACCCGTCACCATCTTAATATCACCCTTAACACCCCAACTTCTTTCACCACTTCACCCCTCAACACCTCTACTTCTTTCACCACTCCATCTATTTTTCCTTCCACTACCCCCTTATGCCTATCAAGTGTATCTTCGACTCTCTCAAGTTTCTCTTCGACTCTATCAAGTTTCTCTTCGACTCTTGATTGTCTTTGCATGATATCAAATTGGATTTTTTTTATATCAACCAATTCAGACATCAAAATGTCAAAGTTACTATGTTTTCCCTCACCGTCGTCCCACTCACCGTCATCCCCAATACAACCATCTCTCCTTTCTTCTCCTCTGCCTCCACTGCCTCCTCTACATCCTTGCCAATAACCTTCAAAATTAAATTACAATATTAAGACATTGATTATATTCTTAATATTATTTAATTAAATTTATTACCCTTTCTTGCTTCTTCGCTCTATCCAACTTCAACTTCACCATCACTCTAACCACATCTTCCTTCCCCCATGCACGGGTTAGTGCCACTCCGGTTCTTTCATAAGCCGGCATTGCCTCACAGCCCGACCAAAAATCGAACAGTGCAACCTGCATTTATAATAAAATTTATATTTTTATATAAAAACACAAAAAAGTTCTTCAACTCATTTACCTTTAAGATTGCTATGCACCCTTTGAGGTATCTCTGACTGCCCTTTTTAAAGGTGATTATTGATTCAATCAATCTCGAATGGATATATTTAGCTCAATTGAATTCACCCTTCAAGGCTTCATCGTAAATGAGCTTCATATGTTCCTTGTTCGTTGACGTATGACCCGTTGGACAAAGAAAGATACCGACAAGGTATAATAGAACTCTGGCCTTCAGCTCATCCCCAACGTAAGATCCACTTTTATTTCCTCTTCAATTTCAGCATATGTCACCTTCTGCTTCAAACTATATTTGGAGGCAAGTGCTTTCCAGTCCTTACTCTTACAGACTTCTACAACACTTTTGCCTTCATTTTCTACCCCCAATACGGCTGCAGCACATGGGATCCCGAGAGGAAATGAAAAATCACCATACTTAGCAATACATTGTCTGACATCAAATTGCGCCATCAAGGATCGACACAATTCCCTCCAAATAGGTCGATCCCTTACTCCTACCAACGATCCAAAACCTATTTCTCCCAGCACATTCAACTGACCCTTCTCCTTAAGGTGTTTAATTAATGAATTCACCCTTTTAATGCTGCATCTTGTCGACACTTCCTACATTTTTTTAACAATATATAATGTTATAGTTCTTATATATTTGTATCAACGTATTTACAAGTTTAATGAATACCTTATTTTCATGTGCTTTCCTCCGTTCTTTGTATTCTTTACTATCGTCCCTTGACTGTGTGATGTAAGGTTCCTTTTCAGCATCACTCATTGAATTCCATTTGGACCTCACATCTTTTGTCACCTAATATTAAACATAAACGTTTCTTAATCAATACATTAACACTAAATACTACTCAATGTCAATTTCATTTTACATACCAAACCGCTCTGTGTGCCATCTTCCTTCATCCTTTTGCATTCGGCCATACTGTCAACATTTAAAATTTGTAATCAATTTAAAGTTTATCGATACTTTAATCCAATTACCATTTCAACAATAATAACAGAAAGACATTAATACTTACTAGAAGTACATATATCTACCCTTTGGTTGCTTTCGAGTCTCGGCCTCAATTTCAAAGTCATCTGCGCCACCAACAATTTTCCAACCCATTGACTCCATTTTTTCTTCATATATCAGTTTACGCAAATCAAATTATTTTATTACATACACTTTATTCAATATACAAATATAGATAACTACTCTTGTGGTAAAACGGTTTTCTTCAAAAGAATTTGAATGGCCACTACAAAATGTGTCGGCACATTTATACAACCTATAATATCATTTTCTACCTATAATATTTAATAAAAGTATCGACATTTATATTTTACCTTCAATATCACTTTCTACTGCAATCGGTCCCAAATGCTTCTTTACTCCAAAACCCCAAACAACACATAAAAACCCTATTCGCGATTACTGTAATAATAAAAAACTAGGGTTTCAACACATACTTTTCGATTCGACTGCATCAACAAACAAACAAACATCGCTTTAGAAACGCCTTCTGAAATGCAGCAACAATTACGCTTCGATTTCAAAAACTCGTCCGTTCTATCGATTTTCAGAGGATATTTAGATATGACCTTTATATTTTCATCGGATATGTTATTTATATTTAATTGATACAAATACAAAAGTGTCGATACTTTTATGTCAGGTGTCGATACTTTCGAAAGGATAATTACCTATTTCTTTGAAAGTGTCGATAATTTATTACACGTACTTACGAAAGTATCGACACTTTCAATATATCCGGTATCGTTTTACTGGTTTTATCATTTTGATACCGGTTTTATCATATTTTTACCTGTTATATCGTTGTGGATCGATATTTTTTTTAAAGTATCGACACATTATAGGCGCTAAAACTGCTTCTCTTTTAAATTCACAAAGTGTCGATCCTTGTATAAAGTATCGACACTTTCAATATATCCGGTAATGTTTTACCGGTTTTATCATATTTTTACCTGGTATATCGTTTTGGATCGATACATTTTTAAAAGTATCGACACTTTATAGGATTTAAAACTGCTTCTCTTTTAAATTCACGAAGTGTCGATCCTTATATTAAAGTACCGACACTTTAAATGTATCCGGTAGCGCTTTACCGGTTTTATCATTTCAATACCGGTTTTGTTATAGTTTTACATGTTATATCGTTTTGGATCGACACATTTTTAATTTGGATCGACACGAACCGACAAGTTAAGTTTGCCGGTTGCACAATTTTTTAATATTTCTTCATGACTTAGACCTACTAAATTATTATTAGTCAACATTTCCGGTAGCGCTAAACCGAATTTGTTAAATATCTTTTAATGTATCCGGTAACGCCGTATATTAGCCGTATATTAACCCGTCTTTCCTGAGACAATCCCCATTTAGGGATATATATATAATTTTATATAAGAGGATACAGACATAAAAAGCGGAGTTTTAATGTGTGGTACTATGATTAAAAAAAGATGTTATCAGTTTGTTATTATTTAAATAAAAAAATTGATAAAATTTACATAAAAAATTATTATTTTTATCAGTTTTGTTAATATTGGGCGCTTTACCGAGCTTGATAATATATCCGGTAAAGCGCTACATAAAACATTATTTTTTACCAGCTATATTACCAAATCCGGTAAAACGTCCAATAATAACAAAATCGATAGAAATAATAATGTTTACAATATTTTTTACCGATTTTGTTATTTAAATAATAACAAAACCGGTAACGCCTTTTTTAACCGTATATTAAAACTGACACGTGATTATTTTCCTCAAAAAAAAGTTATATTTAAAATTAGAGGATAAAAATTACAACGTTTAAAAAGATAAAAAATTAAATTATCAATAAGAAATATAAAAAATATTTTTAAAAATTTAAAATTTTAAAAAATACGAATCCAACATTATTGAATTCCATCTCAGACTTTTTTCATCAACTCTTCAACCTAATTGGTTTATAATAACTATCAAATCCTAATCATTTAAATTTAAATTTAAATTTAAATTATATATATGGATATGGATATGAAAATATGAATTTTTAAATATAAAAATTATAACCTGTCTATGTAGGACTAGGTCTAACTCTTGCATTGCAGATATAGATTGGAGCCAGCTTTGATGAATGGAAGCATCTAATCCAAGCCAAAATAATAAAATATAAAACTTTTCATGTGGATTAAGTCCATTCCAACCCTAAAACTATAGGCCATGTACCTAAAGTTTGTTCGAATAATAATCGAGTACCATAAACAAAAGGGCATTTTGTTAGGTGGCTGTGGGCAAAGCTCTCTCATGACCATCTAAACAAGGCGATGAATAGAAGAATATTGAAAAAAAAATTAAAAATAAAAATAACTTCAATATGTTTTCATTTTCAAGGAAAGAGGAGAGCCATTCACTTTTTTAAAGAAAGAAAAAGGAAATCTTTTTTATTTTGGGCAAAGACAAAGGGGATTATAAAACTTTACGAGATGAGTCACTTTGTATGGTTTTTATATTGCTATTGTATGTTGTCGTATTTTACCTTTATTCTTCACGCCCCTTGCATCATCTTCATTGTGCCAATATTAGTGAGAAATTAGAATAACACTTTTTAAGATTTTGAATATTATATATATATAATGATAAAAATATATTCGACGTTGGTACAAATAATTACTTTATTTTTTATTTTTTTAAAGTATTTTATCCTTCAATATTTTAATTTTTAATCAAAACAAACCTTATTAAATGGAAGTTATTAATCGATTAATTGTCAATTCATGTTGTTGACGTGGTATATAATGTATTACATCAATTAAAATAATGATGTGTTATATATCATGTCATCTAAAGTGATGATTTGACATGTACTACATCATCAAAATTAATGACATGATATATATTACATTAACAATTTGACACATATAAAAATATCATGTCAACAATATGAATTTACTGTTAATTAAATAATTGTTGTTTTGACCAAAAGTTGAAACGTTATGAGATAAAATACTCTAAAAAAATATGTAAAATAAATATTTGTACAAACATTTGGAGTAATTCTGTTATATGTCTATTTTATATTTAAACATATTGTATTTATGTTGATCTTTTAAAAATATTTATAATAAAATTATATTACAAGTCACTCAATTATTAATAAAATTATAAATAGTTCATCAAATTCTAAAATAACATAAACAAATTACTCAAGTAATTGATTATCACAAACATGTCAACGGACTTTTGAAAATGGAACGAACATTAGAAGGCGTCGTTAGAAAACTTTTCCTAATGATTTTCATATTGGATAAGTTACGCTACATGTCATTCAATTATTAGTAATATTATAAATAGGTTATCCAATTTAAAAAAAGTTAATTAATCAAAAAAGAAAATTATTTTAGGTTTTGAGACTTTCGAAGATCGGGGCTCCATGGGAGGATCATAGATGGACAACAGACATAGGTTACCCAAGACAAAGGTCATTAGACAATGGACAACATAGACATAGATTCAAGAAGTTCAAAAGTTTTGGAATGATTTCGTGGCTTTTAAGAGAGATTCTTGATAATTTAATTTGATAATTTGAAAGATCGAGATGAATCTTATAATGAATTCATAGATTCATCGACCATCGTATATGATGGTCAACTATGGTTGCCGTGATGTTATATAAACTAAGTGCAACAATTAATTAATTAGGTGACTTAATTATTAGTATCATTTAATTAAGTTACTTGATTGTAATTTTTTAAAATCTAATATTTTTAATGAATAAAATATACCAATCAGAAAGCCATCTAACATTTAACGATCCAATAACTTGTTAGTAACAACCAATTAATTGAGTGACTCGTTTGTAACTTTTTGAAATTAGATGAATTATTTATAATCTTACTAAACTTTTATTTCATTTTTTTATTACAATTATTGCCATTAGTTGTCGTGAAGAAAAGCTAGCTTGACACGATAAAAGTCTTCTTCACCAAACTAACCCTTAAGGTTCCAAACAACCACCACAAATACCAACTTTTTATGAATGTAGTACTAGTTGATCAATTCTAAAGATGAAAAGGTTTTATTTAATTAGAAGATTAACATAGTTCGATTCTAAGTTGATTCGACTGTGAAAATGATAAATTTCTAAGTTTTAACTTTTAGTTTTAATGAGATTAGAAGGTTTTTTTGATGAGTTTTAATCGAAAGAAAAAAAGAGAACGAGGAGAAATAATTCAATGATCTTTTCGATTGAAGAATCTATTGAACAACTATAGAAACAACAATAAAATGAGAGCAATAACTGTCAATTTTTTTAGGGTTCTTTAACATGCTACGTAAACTGCTGTTAATGAATTAACAATAAATTAATAACATGGAAGTTTTTCTTAGTGAAATCTATCATTTAAGATTAGAACCGACCAAGAAATTTTATGCACAAACCCTTTAACTTAAAAAAGAGAAAGATTACACGTGTGTGCAAAATTCTGGTGTTTTTTCCTGGAAAAATAAAATGAAAAAGATGGGATTTTTACAAACTTAGACTTTGTACCCTAAAAAGTTTTCGGTTATTAATGCTTTCAAAGACCGATTTGTTTATTTAAAATGCTGGTAAACCTGGAAAGCGACTTCCAGTAAAACTCATTTTCGCTTTTTCTTCCTCTTCTTCTTCTTCAAATAATCAAACACCTCGCCTGCAACACATTCACCATTACTTTAATCCAGTGTTTCCCCCCAAAAGATATCAGAAATGAAGTACGTTTTGATTACTGGAGGAGTCGTTAGTGGACTTGGCAAGGGCGTCACAGCCAGCAGCATAGGCGTCGTTCTTCAAGCTTGTGGCCTTCGTGTTACTTCCATTAAAATTGGTTTATTTCTTTCTTTTTTCCTTTAATTTCCCCTCTTTTTTTGGGTTTGGGTTCAGGCTTCTGGGTTCGTTCTTTTCGACCAACAGTGATACATTTTGGGTGCATTTATTAGGTGGAAGCTTTATATAATCTGCTCTCCCTTTTCAGTGTTTATTATTGTTATGGCTTGCTCTTTGGTTCCTTAGCTTCTTAACTTTTCTCGGTTTATTTTAGATTTTACTTTGATAACCCTCCTGATTATGCTTTCCTTTAGCGGTTCCTTAATCTTCATATTTGCAGATCCTTATCTGAACACGGATGCCGGAACCATGTCGCCTTTTGAACATGGGGAGGTTTTTGTTCTTGATGATGGTGGAGAGGTTTTACTATTCCCTTTCTTTTGTCTCTAGCGTTTAGTATTTTGTTCTTACAGAAATTTCCAAAAAAATGGACCTCGTTGCAATATAATATTAATTAATTTTGTTTATGTTGTTGTTTGGTCTTTAAAAGGTTGATTTGGATTTGGGTAATTATGAGCGTTTCCTAGATGTTACTCTTACTAAAGACAACAACATCACTACTGGAAAGATATATCAGGTATTTCAGTTTTTTCAGGGTAGATGCTAGTGCTTTTGTTCAGTGTTCACTTGATTTAAATTAGTGGGTGAAAATTAGTAATCGTGTTGTATTTTTGTGCTAGTCCGTCCTCGATAAGGAACGGAAAGGTGATTATCTTGGAAAGACTGTTCAGGTGACCTTTCTTATTACCAATAACGTTGCTACTTTTGTATGCTTAAAGAAAGGATAAGGATGAAATTCATGTTCTTTTCACTTTTATGTGGATCCCAGGTTGTTCCACACATCACAGATGCTATTAAGGATTGGATCGAGTCAGTTGCTGTCATTCCTGTAGATGGAAAAGAGGGTCATGCAGATGTCTGTGTGATAGAGTTGGGAGGCACTGTTGGTATGAACCATGGTTTAAAGACATTAGACGTGTCAAGAACTCACCCTATTCCTTTCTTTTTCTTTCTTTTTTTGGGGGGTTGAGAAATGATTGATCCTTTTTATTGGGGGTTGGGGTGTTCCTTTAGGTGACATCGAATCAATGCCATTCATTGAGGCTTTGCGGCAGTTGTCCTTTTCAGTTGGTAAGCTATTGTTTTCTATTTATTCAGAAAGGTTAATAGTACTACGAAGCTTTGTTTGTCTGTGAATCGTTTTCTTCCAACTTGATTATTTACCTTGTCATGCGGTGCCCAGTGCTTATTTAGGTCAACACATATTTGATGACCTTTTGGATCTACATGTAGTCACAGGCCAGAAAGTTGTGCCTTTAGGAGAACCTAGGTTAATAAGGAATATATCGGCCTAGATTCATTTTTTTCTTTGGTAATACAATTTAAGTATGCAGTGCTGCCAACTGTGCAACTTATGCATTATTTAAATGCTCCACACTATGCTGATCGATAGGTTAAATACTTTGGACATGTATTTTCAGTGTGGTCATGTACAAACAGATTCAAGTTGATAAACGAGAAGTATTGACTGTTCAGGTTTCTGAACAATTGGTAGCCATTACCATCCTGTTAAACTCTCAATCTAAAACAGTTGATTATGCATATATTGTGTGGCACAAAGAGACTTTATATCAGTCTATTTAGCATCTTTGGATTTGAATCTTCATGTGTTGTAATACATTTCATTTCCTTCCTCAGGCCCAGATAATTTCTGCCTCATTCATGTCAGCCTAATACCTGTGCTGGGTGTAGTTGGAGAGCAAGTAATACACCATAATTTTCCTTAAACATAATACATGAATTGCTAGTTCTTTTAGGCCATTGTTTAGATTTTATTTTTTAACTGAGGTTAGTTAAGTTCCTTATTAGACATTGCCACCAATTGTGGTGAAAATAATTCTCCCTCCCTCTCTCTATGATGCAGAAAACTAAGCCTACACAACATAGTGTTCGAGAACTTAGGGCATTAGGCTTGACTCCTCATCTGCTTGCATGTCGCTCAGCTCAGGTTCACTACCTTTCATGTACTTTCATGCTGTAGATGATTTTGTGATTAGTATCTTTTTGAAGAATTGCATCATTCCATTTTTTTTCTTTCTGGAGTATTACAGCCTTGGATCATTGTAGCACTTTTTAGGCATTTTTATTAGTTTTTAAGTGGGTTGGCATGAACCTAGCAATCATCTTCTTGGAGTGTGGCATTGTGTTGGCACTTTACTTTTGTAAGTTTGCTTAGAACATATTGTTGGACTTGTCATATATAACTTGGCATTCATATCATATGAATATTTTATTTAAAATTGCATTTTTTCTGCTTTAGCTCTTGGCTTTACTTGTGTTTTCTCTTCTTATTTTGCTGGGTATCCTTTTGATTGCTTTGTTTTATTGATTTGTCCTTGTCCCAAACTGATGGTAATTATACTCTTTTGATTGGTGACTTACAGCCTTTATTGGATAATACAAAGGTGAAACTTTCACAATTTTGTCACGTGGAGGTAAATTTGTTTGCAAAATTTGGTTTGTATTCTTTTGATTTAGATTTGTCATCTTGACTATCAATTGTGTTTTTCTCCTTGTGGTTCTCCACAGGCTGCCAACATCCTAAATATTCATGATGTTCCCAACATTTGGCATATTCCTCTCTTACTTAGAGTATGTTCCATCGCAGCTTTTCATTTCTCTGGAACTTAAGGAAACCTAGTCTCTCATTCTTTTTTTTAATGATGTTCCATATTGACTATTGCTTCAGAACCAAAATGCCCATCATTCAATTCTGAAACAGCTGAATTTGCTCAGGTTAGTTTTTAGTCAACATTTCCATCATCTCCCTCTTAATTTATTTTATTTTATTTTTATCGTTGGACTAAGTTTATTTGTTATGACTTAAACTCTTCCCGCACAATGTGGCTGGCTGAGGCAATCAATATTTTGCAGTGGTGAATACAGAAATATTTTTCAGAGTAGGCAAATATGTATTAATAACAGAAATTTTTTGTATGGGGCGGACACAAATAAAATTTCAGGATAGGCATTTTTAGTAAAATGAACAACTAAAGTAACGAAATTCGAATTTCCGTGCCCACCCTGGGTTATATATGGATCCGCCACTGATATTTTGTATGGTACATAACTAGTTGATTGTTTTCTTTTTCTTTTTCAATTTCTATCTCAGTGATTTTAGTTATAGGCGCAAAAGGTTATATTTGTTACTAGTTGGCATGTCAGACTGTTGCATTAAAAATTGTTGCTGTTAACTACCAAATTTACCATTAAATTTGGATCAAGTACTAGTTGCAGGAAGTTTTTACCAGTTTTACTAAGTAGTTTTAAAGTGTTTCAGCATTGCCACGCCTCCAGATTTAGAAGCTTGGAACAGGAGGGCAGAAACTTTTGATAATCTCACTGATTCAGTTAGTATTCTTAATTTAGCTGTAATTGTCCAGTTTGAAATAGAAGAAATTCTGTCATTTGTGATACAAAAACGTATCATTTGTGTGCAGGTGAAGATTGCAATGGTGGGAAAGTATGTTGGTCTGACAGACTCATATCTATCTGTCGTGAAGGTGTAATACTAGTTTAATTTTATGGCTTTTGGACATCCTTAATTTTACCTTTACTATATCTTTTGGAAAAATCCTGATGTACACATTATGTTATACAAAAAGTCCTTCTGGTATACTATTATCGCTGTTAAATTATCCATCTTTTCATCCTTTTACACTATGATGCCTGGTAACTGGTAAGGTTTTCATAAACTATTATCCAAATGTTTCATTTGCTGGAGAGGCTAACACCTGGATCACTTCATAACTTTGTGTTACACCATATCCTACATCCTATTGTATAAGCTAAGATCATTTTGTTAAAAGCCAAATTGTGAAAACTAGGTATTTTTCTATTAGTGGTGCCTGCTGTACAGCCATATGCCTCCTAATTAGTTGCATGTTTTCTGGATACAGAAGTTCCGCATCTTCCTGATTGATTAATATATTCCGGTGGTAATCACCGTTATTTTCTACTACCCCTCACTATAAATGTTTTCCTTTGCTCATAGGCACTTTTACATGCTTGTATTGCATGCTCTTTGAAGCCATCTATTGACTGGATTGCTGCTTCAGATCTTGAAGATGATACTGCCCGTTCGGTACTGATCCAGTAGCACTTTTGCTATTACATTCTTTTATTTCTCTGAAAATGACAGTCTAAATATTTTTCTATCTCATCCAGGCACCAGAAGCTCATGCTGCCGCATGGAAGAGTTTAAGAGTAAGCCTTTTATAGTTGTACTTGTACCCATTGTTTTAAATGCTCAACTTCCTGCACTGCAAGATTCTTTACCTAACAACCTATCTTGGTTTAGCACTTTTATGGTCTAGTTTCTTGCAAGTTAGTTTAAAAATTGATTATTTATGTAGTCCTTAAGACTTAAGTTTGTGTTAAATTGGATCATGCATTATCAGTTCAATAGTTATCCCTTTCTATTTAGGTCACTGGACTGTTTTGAGGCAGAATAGCGTACTCTAAAGAGACGAGCTGGTGTTGCGGAAAATGATTTTCTTTTTTCAAACTATTATTTGCAGAATGCTGAATGTGTCCTAGTTCCTGGTGGATTTGGAGATCGTGGTGTGTGTGGAATGATATTGGCAGCAAAATATGCTAGAAAGAATAATGTTCCTTATCTTGGTATTTGCTTGGGCATGCAGATATCTGTCATTGAGTATGCCAGATCTGTAAGAGACGTTTCTTTCAAATTCATGCTTCCTACTTTCCAAGTCACACATTAAAGCTTTTCAAATTATTTGATCCAGGTTCTTGGTTTAGAAAAGGCAAACAGTCGTGAGTTTGATGAGGATACACCTGATCCTGTTGTCATTTTTATGCCTGAAGTATATATTCTTCCTCATTGTACTTTTTCATACATCTTACACAAGCATGTGAAATTATTTTCTACTTTTTGTGTCAGGGCTCCAGGACGCATATGGGAAGCACAATGAGACTGGGATCTCGAAGAACACTATTTCAGAACCCTGATTGTGTTACTTCCAAATTGTATGTTATTATCTGTTGATTGTTTAATTTAGAAAATTGTTCTAGCTTTGCTTCTGAAAAGAAAAAAATCTGAATTCACTTGTCTCCCATTTGTGCAATGGGTGCTGTTGCCTTCTGACCTCTGGATGAAGAAGTTTATTTAATACCAAGTACTTTACAAGGGTACAATGCTGTCTTTTTAGGTGGCATTGCTTGCTTCCCATGAAATTGTTGCTTCATCTGAATTATTTATCAAGACGTTGGTCTGTAAAATAAGCCCTTTTTATGCACCAAAAGGAAAGCCTGTTTTTATTGTTCAGTAGGTGCTCCTGCTCTAATCGTCTGTTTTGATTGCCATGCACGATAAATTATTTATTATACCACTGGCTAGGTACTGCAATCCACATTATGTAGATGAACGACACCGTCATAGATATGAGGTTAGTCAAGTTGATTCAACTGGAAAGAAGAGAAAACTTGGATTTACTGGAATAATTTCATATCTTACAATATGATTTCTTGCTCCTTATATGACCATGCTGCAGGTAAACCCAAATGTCATCGGTGTTCTTGAAGAAGCAGGGCTAAAATTTGTCGGGAAGGATGAAACTGGGAAAAGGATGGAGGTGGGTTTACATGTGCATTTTCCCCTCATGTTGAAGTTCTTTTGTTGTGGGTTTACATGTGCATTTCTTCTTCTTTGTGTTCTGCAGGTTCTGGAGCTTCCAGGTCATCCATTTTATGTTGGTGTGCAGTTTCATCCAGAATTTAAATCACGTCCTGGGAAGCCCTCGGCTCTATTTTTAGGTACTTACTGTTCACATGCAAATCCAGAGCTCATGTGCATGTTTTTTCTCCACCAACTGCCTTTGTGCATGTTTGAGTGCATAATATTTCATTGATACCTCTATAAAATGAAAAATATGTGAAAATGACCATTGACTAGTATCCATGCAGAAGGTCGCGGTCTCATACGGGACAGTTAAATATTCATTGCTATTTGACTGTGAAATAGAATAACTGTTATGAATATGGATAAATACTTGATCATATAGTTTCCATGTTTTCTCGTGGATTTGGCATGTGAGACGATAATAACATTTATTCTTGTGCGATTTTAGGTCTTATATTATCTGCAAGAAGGAAATTGGAAGCATATCTTACAAGGCATCAAATGGAAGTTGATTTACAATTTAATTTCAATACATCCGCATCAGTTTTACGAGGTAAACGGCCCTCCGAAAGTTTTATTTTTCGAAACTTTCCACCTGCTTGGTTTAGATGAACATGATTTGACCTTGATATTATCATCTATGGCTGGTTTGGTCAGCTGCATTTTCGGCTAATGTTTGCTCATATCTCTTTCGACTTTTACGTAATTACATTATTTCGCAACTCAAATTGCGTAAGGATATAAAGTTGTCCTACTGGTCTAGTGACCCAACCGGTACTAGGGAGGGTATTTTCCCTTACATACGGAAGTTGACGTGGTCTAGCATCGGATAGCACAATTAAATGCAACTTTCACATATTTTGCTTTGTTTTAACTGATACCTTGATCCTTGAATGTAGGGGAAACGATACATTCGAGTCTTATGGTATAGATATACGCAAAAGAGGTTCTTCACGCGAGTCCTTATTGCAATAGAACTAAGGTCCGAGCTCTCTTACTCGATGTGCTGTTCTTATATGCCCATGATGTAGGGATATAACCTGATATGAGGCCAAATTTTCAAGAGCTTATTCTTAAAATTTGTAGCTTTATGTTTGAACATTCTTGATTGATATCGTTTCTATTGTGCAAGTCTTTTTGTTGGATGGAAGTCATGGGATTAGGAGTGAGGAAAGCCGTAATTTCCGACGAAAAGCATGTCTTCGGAACTATGTTATTCGGACTCGAGTATTCGTATTTGTTCAAGGTCTTTCTTTTCATAAATGTTTGGAAATTATAACCCATCTAATTTAGAATGCGTCTAATGTAAGTGTCGGATATGAATATATATATATATATATATATATATATATATTAAAGCAGTTTACCCTATTTTTTTAATATTATTTTGGTTT
Source organism: Hibiscus syriacus (assembly GCF_006381635.1). Classification (NCBI taxonomy): domain Eukaryota; kingdom Viridiplantae; phylum Streptophyta; class Magnoliopsida; order Malvales; family Malvaceae; genus Hibiscus; species Hibiscus syriacus. The sequence goes on along the minus strand of NW_024063046.1, from coordinate 513,802 downwards.
GATTATCTTATTGTTTTTATAACTTTTTAATAGATTTAAAGATTTTGTATTAAATTTGAACACTAATGTCTTGTATTTACTCATTAATTTTAAAAAAATTATATTAAAGTAAACTATGACATAGATAGCTTACAACTTTATATCATTATATTATTAAAGATTATATTTTTTATTAAGTTATAGTGTTTACAAAATAATACTTATTCTAAATATTAATGAAAATTCTCTTCGTTGGTGTTCGAATTTATAACTTATAATAATGATTTTTTTAATTATTAAGGTAAGTTGGTTCGAGTTATTATAAAGATTAAAACGGTAATAAAAGTAATAAAATAATAAATGAAATTAAAACTCGATTACTAACCTAAAAATAGAAAATTTAGAAGAACGTAACTTGTTTAAGTACCAAATTAACTACCAAATTCTTTAATACATTGAGAGAGAACACGATTTAAACAGCAAAAAGAAAAAAGAAAAGAAAAAGAAAAGAAGGGGTTAATTAAAATCCTTGTTACAATTCATATCTAACAACCTGAAGGGGATAGTTTAAGATGAAGATCAACGTTTACGTCCGCCTCTGCAGCTGATGCTGCGAAATACAATGGCGGCGCCATGTAAATCCCAGGGCGGCACTGATCACAAGGTGTCGAACGAACCAGCTGTGGCCGTTGCGACACGAATTTACCGCCGGTGGTGGTTGTGAACCCCGGCGGCGTCGACCTTACAGCATGGACGACGGTTAAAACGGGCGGCGCAACTGCCAAGTACCGTTGATGATGATGATGGGTGTGAAACTGGGTTCGCCTTGCTCTTCGACGCTCTATTTTGTGAGCATTTTGATGCCCGCCAAGTGCTTGTGAATTTGCGAATACCCGGCGACAAAACGGGCACTGGAATCTCCTGCTTTCACCGAAATATCCAGCTTTATCCGGAACCTCGTCTTGCTCGGTCAGTGAAAAGCCAAATAGCTTTAGCGACGAAGTGGGTTTAGGGCCCGATTGTTTATCAGATGAAGAAGATGACAAATTGTTGGTGATTGACGTCTCAGTCATTGGAAGAATCGAAGAGAAATGGTATGATAATTTGTGTGTTAACTTGATGTAGATGCATACATATTTATAGCAGCATTTGAGGGTTCGTAGATTTAAATCACATGCGTCATTTGTCAATTTGTTTAGCTATCTAAATAAATATGAACTATCATCAAGTGCCTAAATAATACTAGGAAATGTTATCGGTAAGGTGTATTCTTAATTGGTTAAAAAAAATTCAACTACTATACTGTGATAAGTAATTATTCTCCAACTATAACATATTGTTTTGTTTAGTCATCTAACTATTAAAAGTTACGAAATTATCCTTCAATTATAGGGCATTATTTTGTTAAACATCTTTATTATTAAAAGTTACAAAATGATCACTTGACCATTTACATGTTTCAAACTCGTTGTTTTCTATTAAAACATTGACGAAAGTCTGAGCTGGACGTTAACTTGCTGATCGTGATATGATAAAATATGATCCCAAAATCTCAAACGACTATAATATTTTAGTCATCATTTTAACGTCCAGCTCAGACTGTCATAATCTTTTTAAAGAAAAAATACGAGTTTAAAACAAATGAATAATCAAATGATCATTTTATAACTTTTAATAGCTAGGGGACTCAACAAAGCAGTATCCTATAATCGAGGATCATTTGCATACTTTACCCTAAAATATATCTAAATAAAGATTAATTTTACTGAGTCAGATATAACCACAATCTTATTAAAAAGGGTAAACTATACTAATGATCACTATTCTTTTAAGGCACTTGTACTTTGATCATCAAAATAAAAAATATATTAGAACTATATTCGTTAAGAAAAATTTTAAGTTCGGTCACTGGGTCGTTAAATAATTAACGGCACCTAATTTGACATGTCCACATGTCAATGATAATGCTTGAAATAAAAGTGTTTCTTAATAGAAATGACTAAAAATATTTCAATTTCAGTGACCAAAATGAAATATCCTAAAAGTTTAATGACCATAATCTAATTTACTTTTAAAAATTATAAAATTATAAACTAAAACAATGATAAAATTATAGTTTAACCTTTAAATATTTTATAATTTAATTTTAATCCTTTCAAAAATTTTCTAACTTCGTCCATGCACGTTAAATATTACGAACGACTACAATAGAAAATTATAAATTTTTTGTAAAGCACAATTGTTGCAGCCTAACCTATAGGTACCTCTAAAACAATATAGACAAAGATGTTAATTAAGTTGATAAGTTCCTCTTTTATATGCCACATTTGTGCACGCAGCTTATTTTTTAGGGTTCATAATGATTCAACCATCTCAACATGATACTCAGTTCGTTATTTGTCATTTTATTATCTATTTTTATCTTGCATGGTGTCGTAACCGTCCTTCGGATGAGCTCAGAATCGAACTTCGACTAAAATTTAATGGGTTAGAGCCGCCACCTATCATTTAAAATTAGATTGGTCGAATACCTTAATTTCCCATTTTACCAGATCTGCATTTTTACCAGAATTGAATCAGATTCGGGAGTCGATTACAGTCAGGGAATGATTAACACTCATGTACTGCCCTTTTGGTACCAATTTAATTTCTCAATTGTCTTAACGGCGAAAATTAAGAGTCAAATTAAAATTTATAAGTTCGGTCCGAATTACTTACCATTGGAGAATTTAAAATTGACCTAAAAAAATATAAATCAAACCAGCGTTAAATATTAAAGAAAAACAAAATTAAATTAAGAAGTATAAAATAAGAAATTAAAATTAAAAAGGATTTAACTGCAAAAAATTTAAAATTATATATATTATATATGTTTTCAAAAATCGTTTTAAAAACTATATAACATATATATATATATTTTCAAAACTATATTATATATATATGTGTGTGTTTTCAAAATATGTTTTCAAAACTATATTATATATATTTTCAAAAACTGTTTTTAAACTATATATTATACGTTTTCAAAAATGTGTTTTCAAAACCATATTATATGCTTTCAAAAACCGTTTTCTAAAAACTATATATTATATGCTTTCAAAAACCGTTTTCTAAAAACTATATATTATATGTTTTCAAAAATATTTTCAAAAACTATACTATATTATTATATATACTAAATAAGCACCGGACGAAAATAAGTGACTACAACTGCCCTTTTTTGCCCATTATTGTGTAACAAAAATAGAGCAAAGACAAAAAGATACAAATTTTCGTTTGGTGCACGTGGACTTGAAAGCAAGCATTTTCTTATGAGGGTTGTCGATCTCTTAGTTTAAAATCTGACTCAGTGTCTTAATCGACTCTTTTTATCGCATATCCTTCATCGCGAAGTTGAAATTCAACTTAAAAATAGAATATGGCTTCCTGTTGTTGAGCTGTATTACGGGTGACTCCTTCGTCGTAAAGTTGAGTCAAGCTTGAGATATCTTTGAACATGATATCCTTCGTCATGAAGTTGAAATTGTGGTTGACCAATTTGTCATGAAGTTGAGTCAGTCGAGCGTGATATCCTTCGCTGTGAAGTTAAAATCTAGCTCGATGCTTGGAGTAGGCGGTACGCCCTCGCCATATTCTATCCCAATACCCTACGCCGTGAAGTTGGAATTTGACTATATGACCTTTGTTGAGATAGTTCCTCCTTGTTGCAGATGAATCATTCGCTCTGAAGTTAAGTCGATCTGTTGGGCACGATATCCTTCGTTATGAAGTTGAAATCGTGGGTGACTCCTTCGTCATGAAGTTGAGTCGAAATTGAATATATTTTCTGAGCCGTATATCCTTCATCGTGAAATTGAAATCCAACTTGGATGGACTGTATTGTCCTTAATCTTGATTGTTCCCCGAGTTCAATATCCTTCATTGTGAAGTTAAAATTGACTCTGATAAAAATCTGCAAAAACTATGCATGTGCGATGCTATGAATGCAATATGCCTAAAATGTATATGTGAAGTATGTTATTTTAGGATTTTTAGAGAGAAATCTCAATCTCTTGCTGTCAGTCTTCATTTTTCTGACGTCTCTTGATCCCTGCCAATCTTGAATTTCTGATTCTTGATTTTGGATTCTTTGATCTGATATCCTCTCCAGGAATTTTTAGAAAGAAGATTTGCTTCTAATCTTAATCAATTCCTAGTATCTGTGCCATTCTTTCGAGTATGGTGCAAGAACCTTTACCTACTTCCAAACACCTGTACCTTTCAAGAAATATTTGTGCAATAATACACAATGATCTTTTCAAAAGTGAATAAATTATTCTTATTTAAATTCAATGTAAGATGCTAAGGAGTTGATTTCTCTCAGACAAATGGCCATATTTATTTATGTGGAAAATAAAATACATGGCAAACATAAAAAACGAAGTTATTCAGAAATACAAGTAGATGCCCTAGATCTCGATAATATGGACGCTTTTGAACTGGCATGCCGTTAGATGACTTTTGAGTGTAGCTTTTGTCAAGGGGACTTCGAAGATGTGGAAACATTTGGAAGTGTGCAAAACTCCTCCCAAATCACCAAGTCATTTGAAGAAGACTTGGACGTCGTGATGCTTTATTGCCTTGATCAGGGACCTTCCCGTGTATGGATCCTAGATCATTACTCAAGCTTCCATTTCAGGTTTTCAACTTGGATCCTCCCTCGGTTTCAAGATGCCCTTTGCGGGTTTTCATCTTGGACCCACATTTTATTTATCTTTTTCCTTTTTATTTAGAGCGCCCTTTCAAGTTTTCACTATAAACCTTTTTTTAACTTAGAGTGCCATTTTGGGTTTTCACCCTAAACAAAATATTTCTTGACTGCATCAGAGAGGATTTGGTAGTTCTGGCCCGTCTATTTCAGCCAGGATTAGTGCTTCTCCGGAGAATGCCTTTTTCACAACATAAGGCCATTCCCAATTTGGTATCCACTTTCCTTTGAAGTCTTTTTGGATTGGAAATATATTTTTTCAGTACAAGATCTCCTTCATGGAATACTCTTGGGCACACCTTCTTGTTGTGTGCTCGGATCATTCGTTTTTGGTAAAGTCCACCATGGTGAATGGATTTCAACCTTTTTAACTTCTATTAGGTTTAGTTGATCATATCGAGTTTGCGCCTATTCTGCATCATCTAGTTTAACTTCTAACAAAACCCAGAGTGATGGGATTTTCACCTCAATGGGCAATACAACCTCCATCCCATATGCTAATGAAAATGAGGTTGCCACAATCGAAGTCTGCACTGAAGTTCGTTAAACAAACAAGGCAGAAGGTAACTTCTCGTGCCAATATTTCTACATCTTAGTCGTTTTATCCACTATTTTCTTGATATTTTTATTTGATGCTTCTACCACTCTATTCATCTTTGGTCGATAAGTTAGGAGGGGTCAATTAAATTACACATTAAAACTGCAAAATTTAAGAAATTTAAATCGGGATTAAATTGAATAAATTTTAAATTCAAGGGCCAATTTACAATAGGTGACCAAAATGAATTACGCATCAAAACTACATAGACAGTAGAAATAATTTAAGAATTTCATAATTGCAGAACAACCCTCCCTATAAATAGCCCTTTTAACCCCAAAAAAATCATTTCAACATATTTCACGAAAAAAACCTCTCTTCCATCTAAACTCTCTAAACTTTAAACCGACTGACCTATGGCCAACCAACTTCCCGAGACAAAACCACCGCCCACACCGCCGCTGGCGGTGGCCAGAAAAAACAAAACTATACTGAAATGTTCCCCTCAACACCTCGAAACTAAATTCGAGCCTCAAATCCCCAAAATAAACCTCAAATAGCATAGATCTAAGAAAAATCAGTCGGTTCTTACACCTTTTCGATTTTCGGTGGCCTTTTCCCTCTCGAGCCGAGACCAATGCTGCTTTTAGGCTTTGCTTTTCTTTGTGTTGAAAATATTTTGATATTTCGATATAACAAATTAAGTTAAATGAATTTTAAGATTTTACAAAAGATTTTCTAAGTATATTCGATGTAATTATTCGAATATCAAAATATTACTCCAAGTCTTTCAAAGTTCATTTTAATCCTTACTAAAGTGTAAAATTGTGTTTTATACTTTAACTATTTTAAAACAATTTTACAAAGTATTTCGAGCCTTAAATCGAGCCAAAAAATTTTCTTTTCAAAGGGTTTCAAGAAAAATCAGATTGCCCAGGGGGTACCGATTCCCCCCTGTTTAACGGTCAAAAATAGATTATAATTTGGGAACCGATTCCCCATAAGGGGGTACCAATTCCCCCCACACTTCAAGCTGTTTTATTAATTATTTCTCATCCCTAAACGGCTCTAAAACATCCCTAACGGCTATATACGACTTCAAACACATTCCAAGCTATAAATACAACCTAAGGACACTTGAAGAAGCAAGAGAACAATTATCCAAGCAATCAAACACAAGAGAAGAGTTTTTCATTCTTATTTCATCTTTCTCTTGTAAATATTTTGTTCTTGTGAGCTCAATCTTGTAAAACCTACCTTAGAGAGGTTTTCTTGTTTACTTATTTTATCCTTTTATAAAGGGGAAATGTTCTAGCTTATCCCGTGTAAAAGCTAGGGAAAGGTTCTAGTTTAGCCCGGAAAAACTAGGGAGTTTGTAAGATTACTCTTTATCCTCAAAAGAAAGAACAAATTAGTGAATTTGTTGGAAAATCCTTGGTAATGAGCTAAGGTAGTGGACGTAGACTTTGGTTGAGAAAGTTGAACCACTATAAATTGTTGTGCAATTATCTATCTTTCAATCTCCTTCCCTAAACACAAAACCATTCCGACCCCTCTTTGCAAACCGTTCCGGTTGTCGATTTGAGCTTTTGAAAATCCCAACACTTTACTTCGGTGTTTTGATGCTCTTTTCGTAGTTTTTTTTGGGTATTTTGCTGATATCTTCATATATTGTTGGGTTCTTTTGGTGATCTTGTTGCTTGATCGGGTTTTTTGGCTATTGGTTGCTCCGGTGATGATATTTTGTTGTTGTGTTCTTCGTTGCCTGGAAGGGGCTTTTATAGCCTTGTGGCCGATTGTTATGGTCCCAAATATCTCGGGGTGTTCGGTGTGGCCGATCTTTCGGCACGACGTTGTTGTTCATATTTTTCTCCGATTTTATGTTTTTGCAGTTTCAGGGGCCGAGAAATTCGGTCAGCTCTCGAATTGATTAGGCGCATGGAATCTATGTACGCTTCCCGTATGGCGCCCTTGCTTGATACAAAACCTTAATTTGTTATTTTGGGCTAGGTCAGGCCCCTTAACTGGGTTGGCTTGCTGGATCAGGGCTTGTTTGCTCGGTTGGGCTGCAGTTTGGACTAAATTGGACCTAAATAATAAATAACTAATATATATATATATATATATAATATAAAAATATAATAAGATACTAAAAAGTAGTAATAGATAATAAAAAACAGAAAGGATAAAAGGAAAAAAAATAATAAAAGATATAATTAAATATATATATATATATATATATATAATATAAAAAATATAATAAGATACTAAAAAGTAGTAATAGATAATAAAAAACAGAAAGGATAAAAAGAAAAATAATAATAAAAGATATAATTAAATATATATAATACGGACTAAAATGAAAAAAACAAAATTTGTAGGAGAATTTAAAGAGAATTCAGGATTTATAGTAAAATGTGGGGGGAGCTAATTGAAAGAAATAAAAAAAACAGAGTCAAATTAAAAGGAATTCGACGTTTAATCGTAGGAAATATGCAAAAATCAAATATTTTTAGACTACGAGGGATCAAATGGAAATTATCCCAATTTTGTGTGAAAACACGCGGATCTGATGTGCAATGGGTCGAGTCAGTTTGGTCCGCTGGGTTTAATATAAAACCCAAAAAAAAATTTAAAACCCTCATTTGTGAGGTTTTTAGCTAAAAACCCCCCTTTTATAATTTCCTCTAATATGTTCTTCAAACCGAAGAACACGATGAGCAGCCCAGAATCCGACCACCCTACACCGCCTCGCCGCCGTTGGTTATCGGCGGCAAAAGTTACTTTTTTTTTTGTTTTTTTTGAAAGATCTCAGCGTCCTCGTTCCAAAAACTGATTTTGTTTTTCAAAATGGGCCTTGGGAAATCGTAGATATAAAGAAAGTTCTCATTTTTACCCTTATGTTCATCGACCACCGAGTATTTTGGGTTTCGTCAAAACTCAAACACAGAAAAAAAGAAGAAATCGCATGCAAGCTTTGAAATCGAAACGAAAATGTGAGATTTTTACCCTTTTTTACTTATTTCGAAACGTTGCAAGTGCTTGGATTGCTCTGAATATTTGTGATTTTTGCTCGTATGTTCCTAGTATTTCCACTGTAAAAATTACGTATGATTTGTATATATCAATCGTGAAAAATACAATGGATGATTACATGTTATTTATAGTCGAACAAAAACCTTATTTTTAAGACTTCTATTCTAACTGGAATCTTAATACTGGTTGGTTGTTTGGGTTGTTGGTAATGCTCGCGAGATCTGCGTGATGTTGGTAGCTTGGAGTCACGTCCACCGGAAATATCGGAGGAGTAGCGTACGGTTGTGGGACTCTCCTTGGCTGCTGTGCGGCGCTGTGGAGAAGATGAGGCTAGGGTTTAAAAACCCTAACTGATTTAGGGTTTGACTTAGGCTTCAACAGATGGGTTGTGTGTGGTGGGCTGCTGTACTGATGTTAGGCCCCTGAATCGGGTTATTTGATTTTGGCCAGTAAAATGTAAAACAATATGTAAAAATATGTGTATTATAAAATATAATAATTTTAATTGAATGGAAAAGGTCAAAATTTGGTGTCTTCAGCTGCCCCTATTTGTTCATTATCGTGTAACGAAAATAGAGAAAATATTAAAAGACACAGATTTTGTCCACATCGACTATCCTTTGTCGTAGAGTTAAAACCCGATGCTGAAACCAATTTGTCAATCACGAAATGACTCCCTCATCGTGAGTTTGAGTCAAAACTGGAAAATTCTGAGCACGAAATTCTTCGTCGTGAAGTTAAAAACGAGCTCAAAGCTTTTGGCAAGTGGCCTCTGAATCGTCTTCTGACTCAAGATACTTCATCATGAAGGTGAAACTTGACCTGAAGACTTTGGTGCTGTGGTGTTACAGATGACTCATTCGTCGTGAAGTTAAGTCAATCTGCTGGGGTACGATACCTTTCGTTGTGGAGTTGGAATCATATATGGCCTGTCGTCGTGAAGTTGAGTCGGGGAATTGGATATTCTTCATCGTGAAGTTGAAATCCAATGTAAGTTGCTTTATTTCGAGGCCAATATCCTTCGATATAAAGTTGAAATTGACTCTGAAACTGAAAAGTTTATTGACAAACACTCCTTATTTGAGTTGGATATCCTTCGCCGTGAAATTGAAATCCAATCTAGAGATGGATGTTGTTTGTGTGTACGATTCCCTTCATTGTGAAGTTGAAACCGTGGATGGGCCCTTCGTCGTGAAGTTGAGCCACTGAATTGGATATCCTTCATCGTGAAGTTGAAATCCAACGTAAGTTGTGTTGTTTCGAGTCCAATATCCTCCGCCGTGAAGTTGAAATTGGCTTTGAAACTGGGAAGTCCCTTTGTTGTGAAGTTGAGCCTCAAATGGCACAATATCCTCCGTCGTAGAGTTGAAATCGTGGATGTGTGGGTACGCTATCCTCCGTTGTGGAGTTGAAATCGCGGATGGCCCATTCGTCGTGAAGTTGAGCCTTGACTTAAATATCCTTCGTCGTGAAGTTGAAATCCAAGTATTGTATGTTGCGGGTGGACGCGATTCCCTTCGTCATGAAGTTGAAACCGTCGATGACTCCCTTTATTGTGAAGTTTGATTTCGAGCTAGATATCCTTTGTCATGAAATTGAAATCTACTCTCGAGTAAATTGTGTCGTTTCGAGTCCAATCTCTTTCACTGCGAAGTTGAAATTGTCTCTAGTTAAAACCTACAAAGTGATGCATATATGTAATGCTATGAATGTCATGCTCTTAGGTATGCCTAAAATGCATATGCAACATATGTTATTTTGGGCTCTGGAGAGAAATCTCGATCTCTGGTTGCTTGTCTGGAATCTTGATTCTGGAATCTTGAAGTTCTGATTGAATTCTTCAACGTTCAAATCTAATGAGTACATTTTTTCTTGATTTGAGAAATGCTTCTCGACCATCTCAAGTATGTGCATGAGCCTTAATCTACTTTCGGGTACCTGTACTTTTAAATGAATTTTTTTTACAGTAATATGCGATTATCTTTTGCAAAAGTAAACAAATCATTAGGTTTAAGTTCAATTCAAGATGCTCAAAAGAAATTGATTTAGAGAAAAGATTGTCTTTATTCATAAGGGGAAAAAGAACAAATAATACATGACAAACATTTTGGAAAATGAATACATGATGAAGTGTGTATGAATGTCTTAGATCTCGATAATGTGGGCACTTCTGAGCTGAAAAGTCGTCAGGTGACCTTAAATGCAGCATTTATCGAGGAATCTTCAAAAACGCGACAACATTCTAGAGAGTGCAACCTTTCTCCGACTTGTTGAGTTTGTAGAAGATCCAGAAACCGGGATGGATCCACTGTCAATATCCAAATTGCCCTTTTTGGGTTTTCAACTTGGACCCATCCTTTGTTGCAAGACGCCCTTTGCAGGTTTTCATCTTGAACTGTTGAGTTAATCGATCGACGAATATGGCCAAGAGGGGGGTGAATTGGTAATTAAAATTTTGGTGGAAGCTTTTGCAGAAAATTGAAAGTAATTGCACAACGATTTAGAGTGGTTCGACTTTCTCAACCAAAGTCTACGTCCACTACCTTAGCTATCCACACTAAGGATTTTCCACAAATTCACTAATTTGTCTTTCTTTTGAGGACAAAGAGTAACCTTACAAACCCTCAATAATTATACCCCAAATTCTTGAGAACACTCTCTCCCAAAGAGAACAATACAAATTTGCAAACTTACAAGGAAATCCTCACAAGGTAGATTGCTTGCACAATTCTAGAATAAAGAAAAGAACACTCAAGAATAATACAATTGAGCACAATAAGTGTTCTTGAAAGCAAAATGAATATTGAATGAAAGATTGGCTTGAAATGCTCAAACTTGAGGTTTGATGCTTTCTCTTTGATTATCTCTTGATTCTAGTTGCTTGATGTTTCTTGTTGTTTGTTGATCAATGGCTTCTAATCTTGCTTAAATACACCTTGAATCACTTCTGAACGTTGGGGATCATTAATGAAGTTATTATAGTCGTTTAAGTGTGAAAACAATAAATATTTCCGCTTGGAGCGTGGGGGGAATCGGTACCCCTGATGGGGAATCGGTTCCCTAAGTGTAAAATTCAAATATTTCGACCGTTGAACAGTGGGGGGAATCGGTACCCCTGGGGGGAATTGATTCCCTCCGAGCATACTGGAATTCTCGGAGCCAAACCATTCAGGGGGGAATCGGTTCCCTCTGAGCAATCTGGAAGTTTTGGCTTTGAAATGGTTCAAAATATTTTGTAAAATCGTTTTGAAATTATTTTAAGATTAAAACTTAATTTTACACTTGAGTAAGGATTTAAAATGAACTTTGAAATACTTTGAGTAATATTTTGATATTCGATTTAATATATCGAATATGCTTAGAAAAATCATTTTCAAAATTAAAATTCCTTTAATGTAATTTGTTATATCGAAACATCAAAATGTTTTCAACAATCTCCCCCTTTTTGATATAACAAAAATATTTTAAGATTTTCTAATTTCAAAATGAATTTTGATTTTGAAAAATACTACTCCCCCTTACTTTAACACTACTCCTCAAAAACGCCTTTTATCTCCCCCTTTTTGTTAAATCAAAAAGACTCGTAAAAGATTTTAAACAAGGTTTTGAAATCATTTAGCCAATTGATTATAAATATATATAGCTTAAACTGCTAAGAACACAATCAAAAGAGAGGTTAGCGATTAGTTTCATAAACAATATTCATAAACATGTAATGGATAATTGGTCATATATGTCTAAAGATGCAAAATAAACACGAAATCCAAATCAAATGTATTAAACATAAGTTCGAACAACAAAAAATAAACAATCCAAAAGCATTCAAAAAGTTTTAACAATAATGTAAATATCCAAGTTCAATCCAAACAAGCAAAGCAAAGATTAAAGTTCAAGCATCCATAGGAGGATCGGGAGGTGAGAAATGAGCTCGCATAGCTGCCATTTCATGAGTGAGTTCATTAATACGAGCGTTGGTTGCCTCATTGTTTGCACGCATCTCTCGGAGAATTTCCAATTGTTGAGCTTCCATAGTCGATAAGTGAGATTCTATGGAAGTGAAGCGAGAATCCAAGGATGCATAACAGAAATCAAATGTCTCCATGAATGATTGAAAATATGGAGGCACATGATATTCTTGGTGAGCTTATTCCTCGTGTTGTTCCGGCTCATCGTCGGCTTCGTCAATATCTTGCATTAATTGCTCAAGTTCGGGATCGTCGTTATCTGCTGGAGGAGCTCGTGAAGAACTAGCTCCCGGAGTATCTTCAGAAGATCGAACCCATTCACCGGTGTCCTTATTCTTTATCCATCCCGCTCTCATTAAGGAAAGAAGATTAATTTGTTTCTTGAGAGGAAAGATGACATCTAGACCTACTCTAAGCCCGGCTTTAGAAAATAGATTACTTAGAATGCAACCATAAACTAGAGAGGAATAAAGTTTCTTATTTGGTACTAAGTTTACGGTTTCAACGATTTCAGCAAAAATAATCTCAGGAAGATTTATTTTAATACTGTTTTGGAAACAATGTAACCACCAAAGATCTAAAGCACAGAGAGTAGAGTAACGACCTTCGGATGGTCGAAACCACCGAGAAATCATTAGATAAAGAAAACGATCATGAAGATCTAAGACACTCGCACTATCCCTTCTTTTATAACGAGAACCTAAAAAATGTTTTTCATTTGATATACCATCATTATCTAATCCTAATTCATTAGCTATGTAAGCCGAGTCAAGATGGATGAATTTTCTTAGGAGATAGGAACGAACTGCTATGGTTTTGGTTTGAGCTCGGTTTTTATCACACGCGACATTAGAATAGAATATGCGAACAAGTTGACGGTAAACTATAGGTTCAAGGTCACAACGTTTATCAAATTTCCACTCTTGTAAAAGAGAAAGATATCTAAAATTGATATCTATCATAGCTTGACGAGAAGGATACGTTCTTCTCTATTTTGTAAGAGTCAAAATATTGATAATACCAAAAACGATGATTTCTAGGACCAAGATGATTGAAACACGAGTTTTGGATAGTCATATTAGGGTCAACAGGATTAGGAATAGGAATTTTAGGAATAGGTGGAGGATTTGGAGGTGGGTTGGATTGACGGTTTGAGCGACTAGATGATGACCTAGCACGTTTAGGATTGGACATGGTTTAGGAAATCAGAATAGAATGGATAACCTGCAATTTAGAAAACACATGTATGCAATTCAATCAATCCCAAAACTCAATTGAGTTCTCAATATTTCAAGGTTCTCTTAAACTAATCCTAATGGGCAAAGTTTTTGAAAAACTTATTGAAAAATGATATTTGAAAATCAATTGTTTTCAAACAACATAATTCAATCAAAACACAATGAATAATTTTTTTTATTTCGAAAATTCCAAAAATTTCAAAAAAAATCTTGTGTTTTTGATGAATTAGTTGTAAAATTTAGTTTGTAAACACTAATAAGCATGCCCGATCACTATTTCTATTAGAACTAATTGAAAAGTCTTATGTTCAAAATCAATGAAATAGAGAGTTTAGAAAAATTTACCTTGAAAGATGAGATTGAGTGGATTTTGATGTTGTTTGCATGATTTTAATGATGCTAGCAGGTTTAGAAGATGATATTTGAAGAGAATTCCGATTAAAAACGTTGTATTGAGGCAAAGTGGAGATAAGAAGAGAGTAGAGAGTGGAAACGACGACAGAGAAGAGAATTTTGGGTTTTAACATTTGGGAGTTCTGCCCGATTTAAAAACCAGAACCCTAAATTAATCTTCTCTAGTGGTATTGGCAACTCATATATCAAAAATTAATTATGTTCAATCAATCAAATTAATTCTTAAACTACATTTGAACATAAAGTTAATTTTTCATCAAGAATCATAAACTCCCCCTAACTAATAGCAATGAATATAATCAGAAATTACTATTATAAGCATTTTTCATTTAGTCTTAAAAGTGCTAAAATTATTTTAAACACTAAGTGAAAATAGGTCAGTTAAACCTAATTCTCTCCTAAGTTTCCAAAAACGTTCACTGTCTAAAGGTTTTGTAAAGATATCCGCTAATTGATGCAAAGTATCAACAAATTTTAGAACTACATCTTCCTTAGTGACATGGTCTCTAATGAAGTGATGTCTTATTTTAATGTGCTTAGTTCTAGAGTGTTGGATGGGATTTTTAGTGAGACAAATAGCACTAGTATTGTCACACTTGACAGGAATGGTACCTACTTCAATTCCATAATCAAAAAGTTGTTGTTTCATCCATAAAACTTGTGCACAACAACTACCAGCTGAAATGTATTTCGCTTCAGTGGTAGATAATGTAACACAATTTTGTTTCTTTGAAAACCAAGAAATCAACATATTTCCAAGGAATTGGCAAGTACCGGAAAAATTATTTTAAAACTAAGTGAAAATAGGTCAGTTAAACCTAATTCTCTCCTAAGTTTCCAAAAACGTTCATGTCTAAAGGTTTTGTAAAGATATCCGCTAATTGATGCAAAGTATCAACAAATTTTAGAACTACATCTTCCTTAGTGACATGGTCTCTAATGAAGTGATGTCTTATTTTAATGTGCTTAGTTCTAGAGTGTTGGATGGGATTTTAGTGAGACAAATAGCACTAGTATTGTCACACTTGACAGGAATGGTACCTACTTCAATTCCATAATCAAAAAGTTGTTTCATCCATAAAATTTGTGCACAACAACTACCAGCTGAAATGTATTCGCTTCAGTGGTAGATAATGTAACACAATTTTGTTTCTTTGAAAACCAAGAAATCAACATATTTCCAAGGAATTGGCAAGTACGGAGGTGCTTTTCCTATCTAATTTGTATCCTCCATAATCCACATCAGAAAAGGAATGCAAGCTAAAGCTAGAGTCTCTAGGATACCAAAGTCCTAACTAGGAGTGTCCTTAAAGTATCCAAAGATTCTCTTAACAGCTAGTAAATGTGATTCCTTAGGGCATGATTGAAATCTAGCACATAAGCAAACACTGAACATAATGTCCGGTCTACTTGCAGTTAGATAAAGTAGAGATTCAATCATTGACCTATATAATTTAACATCTACACATTTACCTCCTTCATCTAAGTCAGCTTGTTGAAGAACTCATTGGAGTGTCATGAGGTTGCCATTTTCCAGTCCAAACTTCTTGAGCATATCTTGACGTACTTAGCTTGATTGATGAAGATGCCATCTTTTCTTTGCTTGATTGGAGTCCCAAGAAAAATAAGAGTTCCCCATCATGGTCATTCGAATTCGCTTTGCATTAGCTTATTAAAATTCTTGGCAAAGAACATCATTAGTAGAACCAATATTATATCATCACATAAATTTGAACTACTAATAAATCTTTACCTTTATGCTTTAAAAACAATGTAGTGTCAACCTTCCCTTTTGAAAAACCTTTTCAATTAAAAAAATTGACAATCTTTCATACCAAGCTCTAGGAGCTTGTTTTAAACATAAAGTACTTTTGTCAATTTAAGAACATGATCGAAAATTTGAATCTTCAAAACCTGGAGGTTGTTCCATACACTTCTCTTTTATAAAACCATTTAAAAATGCACTTTTAACATCCATTTGATATAGTTTAATTCATGAAAACATGCAATTGCTAATAACATTCTAATGCTTCCATCCTAGCTACGGAGCGTATGTTTCATCATAGTCCATACCCTCTTCTTGAGTATACCCTTGAGCAACAAGTCTAGCCTTGTTTCTCGCTATATTACCACTCTCATCAAGCTTATTCCTAAATACCATCTAGTACCTACAGTAGATTTATTACTAGGCCGTTCAATTAATGTCCATACTTTACTTCTCTCAAAATTGATTTAAACTCTTCTTGCATAGCCATAATCCAATGTTCATCATTTAATGCTTCTTTAATATTCTTAGGCTCTATGCATGAAATAAATGCAACATAATTAAAATATTTCTAAGAGAAGATCGAGTTGTTACCCTTTTGATGGATCACCTATAATCTCACCATCCTTGACATAGTTGCACTGTCTTGGATAATAATTCCCTTTCTTCAATGGTTGGATTCTCAGAGGATCATGAGTTTCTCATCTTTCGTTTCTTCCTTTGATGATGATTCTCCAACGTCATGTCTAATGTCATTTGTATTTATATACCTACATCATCATTCAAACAAGAATCCTTCCTTAGAGAAGATTATCATCGAAACAACATGTATAGACTCTTCTAAAACCAAAGTTCTTTTATAAATACTCGATAAGCTTTAGAATTTAAGGAATAGCCCAGAAAAATTCTTCATCACTTTTAGCATCAAATTTGCCAAGGTTTTCTTTACCCATTGTTAAAACGAAACATTTACATCCAAAAGGATGAAAATAGCTAATGTTAGGCTTTTTATTTTGAAAATTGCATATGGAGTTTTCTTTAAAATTGGCCTAATCATTACTCGATTTATAACATAACAAGCGGTATTTGTGGCTTCCACCCAAAAATATTTGGCAAATTATTTCACAAAGCATGGTTCTAGCCATTTCTTCTAAAGTTAGATTTTTCCTCTCAACAACTCCATTTTGTTGAGGGGTTCTAGGTGCTGAAAAATTATGGCTAATACCATTAGAATTACAAAACTCATTAAATCCAAGATTTTCAAATTCAGTGCCATGATCATTTCTAACACTAGTGATAGAGTAACCCTTCTTTTTGAATTACTTTTGAAAATGTGATGAAATTTTCTAATGCTTCATCTTTAGTACTTAAGAATAGAACCCAAGTATATCTAGAATAGTCATCTACCAAAACAAATGCTATTGTTTTCCACCAAGCTAGTAGTCCTAGTTGGCCCAAAAAGATCTATATGGATCAATTGTAATACTCTACTAGTTGACATCATTAATGGATTTAAAAAGAAACTCATTTTTGTTTTCCTTTAGCACAAGCATCACAGATTTTATCATTATCAAATTTTTTTTAGGCAGCCCTCGAACCATTCTCCTTGAACTAACCATTGCAAAACACTCATGCTAGCATGTCCTAGTCTCATGCCATAACCAACTATCATGCTCATCCTTTGCATCTAGGCATAAATAGTCATTTCTATAGAGTCTAAATGCACTATGTATATGTTTCCTATTCTATGACCAACAAGCATAATCCTATTAGATGCAATGTCAATGACTTTACAACCATTAGTTTCAAATATGACATTGAATCCCTTATCACATAATTGACTAATACTCAAGAGATTATGCTTTAATCCATCACATATAACATTTTTAATTTGTATGGAAGATGTATTACTATTGTACCTATACCTTCAATGTGACATTTGAATCATCACAAAAGTCACTTCATCCATTTTTGGCGTTAAGCTCATGAAACCGGTTTTTTGTCACCGGTCATGTGTCTCAAGCATCCACTATCAAGGTACCATGAATTTAGATTTGTTTACCGTGCCTTGTAGCAATGCTTCTTTTCCTATAAACATAGATTAATTTTGATTTTTGGTACCCAAATTCTTTTGGGTACATATTCATTAGTTTCCAAAATCCTAGTCCCCATAGGTATCCATTTATGTAGGATATCCTTATCTTAGTAGTAATGAGCTCTTTAGGAACCCATATACTTCTAACCATTTTTCCATTAGAGGTTTTTTGGGACCTCTATGATTGTAGTTTTAAAACTTTTTCTAACAAGTTGGATTTTGAATTTTCTCAATTTTCAAAACGTTTTGTTCCAACTTTATCAAAAGAAGCTTTAAGATCATCAATTTTATTTCATTGACATTTGAAAGTAAATTTTGCAAATCCAAAATTTCTTTTCAAACTCTTCTAGTTGATTTACAAATCTTTGATTTTACTTTAAGATCGTTGTTGGTTTTGGATATGAGTTATTTTCATTTTTCAATTTTGAAATATCATTTTTATATTTTAAAAACAATTTCTCATAATCCAAAGCCAACCCATTATATTCCCTAATAACTCATCATAGGATAAATCATCAAAATCATATGAGTTAAAGGTTACTTAGAATCTTCCCGAATGCCATCAAGCACAAGTTTGCTACTTTATTCCTCTTCATCGAACCTTCTCATCGCTCCATGTAGCACATGAGCCTCGTGCTTATTCTTTGATCGACCCTTTCTCTTCAATTATGGGCAATCATATTTGACATGCTCCGATTTTTATTCATAGCAAATGATTGGGTCCTTCTCTTTTGGTCATTTTTGAGGCCTTCATTTCGTTTGAATTTTCTTCCTTGGTAAGGTTCATCATTTTTCTGAACCGTTGGCAACAATGCCATTTCCTCGTCATCGTCATCGTCATCTTCATCCGAATCACTCTCATCTTTTGTGGATTTGAGAGCAACTCCAATGTTTTTCTTCTTCTCATTCCCTTTGGTGTCTCTTCAATCTTATCGAGGTCCACCTCATCTTCAAGCATCATTTCATGAGTGAGGAGTGAACGATTAGCTCTTCAAAAGTTAAGGACGTTAGGTCCTTAGACTCGATGATTGTCCGTCTTCTTTGATTACCATGATTTGGAAGGGAGTAAACTAACTTCCTCACAAGCTTTTCATTGAAATGATCTCTCCATATGATTTGAGACCATTGAAAATCGTTGAGAATCTATCCGTCATAGCTTTGATATCTCATTGGTTTATCCTGAAATTTTCATAGCTATGCGTTAGAATACTAATTTTAGATTTTTACCACATCGTACCTTCATGAGACTTGAAGTTTGTCCCATATTTCTTTGGTGGTTGTACAAGATGAAACTCTTGTTATCTAGTCCAAGAGCACAAAAATATGATGGATGGCTTTGGAGTTGAGCTGGAACATTTTTGTCTCTCCTTCACTCCACAATCTTGGATGAGTGAGAGGCTTGATGTATCCTTCTTCTACGACATTCCATGCTCCCATGTCACTTGCTTGAATGAAGTACATCATCCTATTTTCCAATAGGCATAGTTAGCCCCATTAAAGAAAGGAGGCTTGTTGACGGGCATCGAATCGAGACCGGAGTCAAGTTTGAAGTTGAGCCATTGATGACTTGATATCGATGTAACTCTTCCCGAATCGACTCAAGAGGCTATTAAACCTTCAAATGAGTTAGGCTCTGATGTTAATTGTTGAGTTAATCGATCTACGAATATGGCCAAGAGGGGGTGAATTGGCAATTAAAATTTTGGTGAAGCTTTTGCAGAAAATTGAAAGTAATTGTACAACGATTTAGAGTGGACGTCACTACCTTAGCAATCCACACTAAGGATTTTCCACAAATTCACTAATTTCTTTCTTTGAGGACAAAGAGTAACCTACAAACCCTCAAGAATTATACCCCAAATTCTTGAGAACACTCTCTCCCAAAGAGAACAATACAAATTTGCAAACTTACAAGGAAATCCTCACAAGTAGATTGTTTGCACAATTCTAGAATAAAGAAAAGAACACTCAAGAATAATACAATTGAGCACAATAAGTGTTCTTGAAAGCAAAATGAATATTGAATGAAAGATTGGCTTGAAATGCTCAAACTTGAGGTTTAATGCTTTCTCTTTGATTCTCTCTTGATTCTAGTTGCTTGATGTTTCTTGTTGTGATCAATGGCTTCTAAGCTTGCTTAAATACACTTTGAATCACTTCTGAACGTTGTGGATCATTAATGAAGTTATTGTAGCGTTTAAGTGTGAAAACAATAAATATTTCTTCTTGGAGAGTGGGGGGAATCGGTACCCTTGATGGGGAATCGGTTCCCTAAGTGTAAAATTCAAATATTTCGATAACAGTGGTGAATCGGTACCATGGGGGGAATCGGTTATACTGGAATTCTCGGAGCCTTGGGGGAATCGGTTCCCTCTGAGCAATCTGAATTTTTGGCTTTGAAATGGTGAAATATTTTGTAAAATCGTTTTGAAATTATTTTAAGATTAAAACTTAATTTTACACTTGAGTAAGGATTTAAAATGAACTTTGAAATACTTTAATATTCGATTTAATATATCGAATATGCTTAGAAAATCATTTTCAAAATTAAAATTCCTTTAATTTAATTGTTATATCGAAACATCAAAATGTTTTCAAATGAATCACCTTATTTTCTCTTCTCTTTTCTTTTGTTTTTTTTTCTCTTTTTTAATGTTTTTTTAATTTAGGGCGCCCTTTCGGGTTTTTACCATAAACATTTTCTCTTTTTTGTTCTTTTTCTTTTCTTCTTCTACTTAGGACGCTCTTCGGGTTTTCATCTAGGAGAATTATTTCTTGACTGCATCTGAATTGATAATATATGGCAGTTCAGGTCGTCCATTTCAGTCAGGATAAGTGCTCATCGGAAAAGGCCTTTTTCACGACATAAGGTCTTCCCAATTTGGCGTCCATTCCTCGGAAGTCTTTCTGGACCAGCCAAATTCTCTTTAGCACCAGATCTCTTCGCAGAATATTCTCGGGCACACTTTTTTCATGTGCTCGGATCATTCGTTTATGATAGATTTGACCATGGTGAATGGCTTTCAGTCTCTTTTCATCTATCAGGTCAGCTGATCATCGATATTGCACCCATTCTGCATCATCCAGTTTGACTTCTACCAAGACCCGGAGTGACAATCTCTATCAATGGGTAGCACTGCTTCCATCCATAAGCTAGTGAAAATGGAGTTGCCCTAGTGAGGTTCGTACCGAGGTTCGGTAAGCGAACAAAGTAAAAGACAACTTATCATGCCAGTCTTTGTAAGTATCGGTCGTTTTCTCCATTATCTTTTTGATGTTTTGTTTGCTGCCTCTACTGCCCCGTTATATTTGGTGGTAAGCAGTAGAGTTGTGATGCTTTATGTTGAATTGCTCACAAGCAGCATTCATTGTTATTCAAATTTGTAGCATTATTGGTAATGATCGAGAATGAAACAATGACCATTCGAAGCCTTCGGATGGATTTGCCCGATAACATCCATTCCCATATAGAGAAAGGCCATGGTGACATCATTACATGGAGTAGATGAGGTGGAACATTGATTTTCTCCATAAATTTGACATTTATAACATCTTCTAGCATAGTTGATGCAATCACTTTCCAGTGTGGACAAAAAATATCCGCATCTCATGATCTGCCTTGACATCATATGTCCATTTGCATATGTCCCACAAACTCCGTCATGTATTCTTCCATTATCATTTTTGCCTCTTCAGCATCAACGCACTTAAAAGGACTGATTATGGCTTCTATTGTACAAGACCTCCCGTCAAGGACTTCCAACTACCATTATTCTAATGGTTCTTTTATCAGTTTTGGTGGCTTTCTCTGGATAACTTCGATGCTTGATATACTGCAAATGTAGTAGTACCAAGGCTTAGTGTCTTTCACTTCTTCAATTGGTAGCAATGAGCCGGGTACTCATACGACTGCATGTCAATTGGCATCATTTTAGACTCCCTTCCAGCCTTGAATGCGGCTACAAGGTAGCTAAAGCGTCAGCCATTTGATTTCTTCTCTTTTGGCATATAGTGGAAGGTGACTTCATCGAATTCTTCGAGCAGATCCAGTATTAGCTTCCAGTATTTCATCAGCTTTGTATCCTTGGTTTCCCATTCTCCACGGAGCTGATAGATTACTAATTTCGAATCTCCGTATATCTGCAAGGTCTTTATGTTTTTCCCCAGTGCAACTCGAAGTCCCAATACACAGGCTTCATACTCTGCCATATTGGTGCAATCGAAGTTCAGTATGCTGGTAAATGGGTAGAGTTTCCTTTTTGAAGAGATCAAGATTACCTTGATGCCATGTCTAATGCATTTGATGCCCCATCGAAATACGTTCTCTAGGAACTGCTGTTAAAGTACTTGTTTCTTCTAAGATATAGCCATCAAGTCTTCGTATGGGAAATTAAAGTCCAATGGCTCATAATCTCATCGGTTCTACTTGCCAATAACTCGATATGACACTTCCTTGATTTCTTTCTGGCTCACATACTCGATGTCAAATTCAGATAAGAGCATATGCCATCGGGCTAATCTTCCAGATAGAGCAGGTACACCCATCATGTACTTTAAAGGATCTAACTTGGAAATCAACCAAGTAGTGTGATACAACATGTATTTTCGTAGTCTTTTTATAGCCCAGACTAAAGCACAACAAACCTTCTTGATAGGAGGATATCTGTCACAATCGGTGAACTTCTTGCTCAGATAATAGATGGCTCTTTCCTTTCTCCCAGATTCGTCATGTTGTCCCAGGACACACCCCATTGAGTTCTCGAATATGGATAGATACAAGAATATAGGTTTGCCTGGGATAGGGGACATAATGATAGGAGTGCGAGATAAATACTCCTTTACTTTCTCGAATGCAATATGGCAGTTTGCATCCCATGGCTCCTGGATGTTCTTTCGGAGAAGACGGAAGATGGGTCACATTTTTCGGTTAACTGAGATATGAACTACTATGTAGTTCAATCTTCCCAGAAAACCTCTGTCCTCTTTTTGTTCATGGGGGAGGCAATTATGGATAGCCTTGACTTTATCATGGATCGACCTCGATACATTTCCTGCTAACCACAAAGCCTAATAGCTTCCCGAATATTACCCGAAGGTACACTTGTTAGGGTTCAATAGTTGAACTCCCTCAATCTCTGGAAGAGCTTTCTTAGGTTCTCGACATGTTCATTCTCGGTTTATTCCTTGATAATCATGTCGTTGACATAAACCTCGATTTATTTGTGCATTATGTCATGGAACAGGTCACCATAGCTCTTTGATAGGTTACCCCAGTATCTTTAATCCGAAGGGCATCACTTTGTAGTAAAAAGTTCCCCACATTGTGACGAATGTGGTATTCTCCATGTCTTCAGGATGCATCTTGATCTGATTATATCCCGAGAATGTCCATGAAAGAAAAGAAAGCATTCCCGGTTGTATGTCTACCAACGTGTCAATGTAAGGCAGAGGGAAGTTATCTTTGGGACTTACCTTATTAAGGTCCCGATAGTCAACACACATGCGTACTTTCCCATCTTTATTCAGAACAGGAACTATGTTGGCCACCCACTCCGGATACTTGGTCACTTGAAGAAAACCAACATCAAATTGCTTCTTGACCTATTCTTTGATCTTAAGGAGTATTCTGATCGCATTCTCCTTAGCTTTTGTTGCACGGGTTTGCATTCTGGCTTGATCGGTAGTTTATGAACTACCATATCTGTGTCTAGTCCCGACATGTCTTGATATGACCAGGCGAACACATCTCTGTACTCTGAAGTAAGACTATCAGGTTTTTTCTTGCTTCAGCCGAGAGAGTTGTGCCAATTTTAACCTTATTTCTGTCATCTTCAGTGCCTAGATTCAAGATTCGACGCCTCTCATGTGGTAGTATTTGTTTTCTTCTCTTTCAACCATTCTCAAAAATTCGGTAGGCAAGTTGCACTCTATTCATTGTCGCATTCATCGAATTCCCCAAGACAAATGGCCGATTCAAAATCCACCTCCGAATCAGAATCATCAGTGTCTACATTATCACCATCTAGGGACCTGAAGGAAGAGAGAATGTGTATGTGTGAGAGGAAAATATCCCACACGGAATATCAAGAATTAAATTCGAAAGAAAATGGAAAATGAAGTACTGAAATGAAGAAGATAGACAATGAATTCAAAAGAAAAAAAGAAAATTTGTTTGCCATGGAAAGATACAAAATGCATCTTTTATTGAAATTAAACGAAATGTTTATTCACCCTTACAAAAGATCACCTATTGCCCCGGGTATAGGCAAATAGGGATAGTTCGAATATTACTCTAAAAGAGTCTTGTAAACCACATGTAATTCTTCCACCGACTAGCTACTAGGCACGAACCCAGGTGGCAGAGGGCATATCCCAGATCTATCTTCATTGTCAACATCTTCTGTGGTCATGTCAGATCTTCCAGAGCCACATGTAAATCGGATAAGGTGGTTTCAAACACATAACCACCTGACTTGAATGTATGGTAAAGAGAAGGGAATACCATGGGTTCCCATTGAAGTTCACCTCCAGTTAGCCTGACTAGTCTTTTTTCTCGGTTCTTCTGGACTTCCCTCCTCTTTTCTTGGTAACTGGGCTGAAAATCGAGCCCAAACTGGTTTAATTTTGAAATGGGAAGGACTAGACTAATCCTTCATTGTAGCTGTTTCCCAAACCCCTTTCTGGTCTTGGCGCCTCAACCCAGGGTTTGCTTGATCTCTATCTTTGTGTACTTGGAGAGTCGGGGTATAGGAATCTTATTTCTTTCTACCACGAATGTGGCATTCACAAACTCCAAGGAGCGGAATGAACATTCTATCGCTTCATCATGTACTTCGATGTATGAGACCACCGTGGTCACAGTTGCCTCATATCTTCCTCAGTATTGATAATTACTAAAGCCCTTGTCAATAACAAATTTGACCTTTTGATGCAGCATGGATGGTACTACACCAGCTTGATGAATCCATGGTCTTCCCAAACGACAATTATAGGAAGGCATGATATCCATCACTAGAAACTCAACATCGTAGGTGGTTGGTTCGATGGTTAGCGACACCTTGATCTTGTCAATTACCTCTCTTTTGGTCTCATCGAATGCTCGGACCATGTTCTGGCAGGTTCTCATATGTGAGGTATCTATTGGTAGCCTTTTCAGTGTAACCAAAGGCATCACATTCAGGGCTGAGTCGTTATCGATCAATACACTTGGTAAGGCATGCCCCTTATAATAGGTAGTGATGTGTAATGCCTTAGTTCGACTTCTTCCTTCGGATGGAATCTCATCATTTGAAAATGAGATGAGATTATCAGATTGAATATTATTCACCAGTCGATCCATCTTGCTGATTGGTATGTTTTGCGGTACGAACGTTTGATTTAGGACTTTCAACAGTGCTTCTCGGTGTGCCTCTGAGTTCAACAATAGTGCTACATTGAAGTACGCGTAGGTAAGCTGTGGAGCTGTTCTACAATGTTGTACTTGCTGTGCTTTAAGATCTTGAGGAACTTCTTAGCTTCTTCCTCTTTTATAGGTTTGTCGGCAGCTAACACATCTTCTTTGAAAGGCTCAAGTGGTCTCTGCCCCACTTTGCTATCACATCCTTTAGAAGTACTTACCTGGCATTCGTACTTCTATGGTACTTGCCGATTTTCCTTGTATTGAAAAGGCCAAGGTGTTGTGATCACCACCTTGGTTGGTGTTTGTTGTTTTTTTTGCTTTAGGGGTAATTATCAAATGGCTACCCCTACCGTACTTCTTATCGGATGACTCTCGGTAGCATAAAATATGCTTCCAAAGAATCTTGAATTTCTTCGTAAAATTTCATCTTTTTCCGGTCCATCATGAGCTGGATTAACGATCTGAATTCTGGGCACTCTTGCACTTCATGCCCTTCTTCGTTGTGGTAACAACAATGGTTACCATCTTCATTCCTTGCTGCACGTGACTGGGGTATAAGAAGCTCTGGTTTTACTATTTGGCTCCAAACCCAAGCCAAATGAGCTTTAACTTCTAAAACATAAGTTTTAACTCTCTGCCGTTCTCGGTGGTGATTGCATTGATTCCAGTCTCCGGATGATTAGGCAAGGGATTCTTGGCAACGTTCGGTGCTCCGGAGTTGAAATAGATCTAATTTTTGTTCCGCATTCATTGTACAAGCCTCTTGAATGCGAGACAATTTTCGATTGAATGCCCCTGCACATCGCCATGATATTCGCAGTGGGCGTTCTCGTCAAACCATCTCGGATAGGGGGCCTTATTGGATCCATATGATAGGGTGACACCGTGTGAGTGTCGAAGAGCTGTTGATATAACTCTTTATACTTCATGGGAATGGGATCGAACTGCTCCATTTTCCTTTCTTTCCTTGGTTCTCTATGAGCTTGGTTAGAAGTACCATATGGTACAGCTGCAGTTGTTTTTAAACTTATACCGTAACACATTTGTTGGCGCTGTAGGTGTTGACATTTTTGATCTCTCACTCTTTGTTCTTCATGGGAGGCTTCTTACTGGAGTCCCCTCCCTCGATTTTTCCTTGTTTTATAGCTAGCTCGACCATCTCGCCAGCCATAACTAGATCTGAGAAAGTTCCCGATGTAATTGCATCCAGGTACCCGAAGTAAGGTGTTTTTAGGGTTTGTACAAACAGCTTTCTAGTTTCCTTTTCATTCAAAGGTGGATGAACTTGCACAGACAGATCCCTCCATCTCTGTGCGTACTGTCGAAAACTATCGTTATGCTTATTTTCTAGGCTCTGCAGCATAACTCAGTTTGGTCTTATATCATTGATATGCTTGTACTGCTCTAAGAAAGAATTGGCTAAGTCTTTCCACATCTTGATATGAGTTCGGTTGAGCTGGTTGTACTAACGGATAGTTGAACCGAACAGGCTCTCCTGGAAGCAATGGATCAGGAGTTGGTCATTTCCCCATATCCTGTCATCTTCCGACAGAACATAGAGATATAGGCTGAAGGGAAACTGTTCCCGTCAAACTTCTTGAACTCTGGGACTTTGAATTTTAGTGGAAGCACCAGATCTGGAACCAAGCTCAATTCTATCGCATCCACCCCATAATAGTCGTGGTCCCCCTTGACCATCTTCATCTGATCTTCCAATATCTTAATCTTCTCTTCCATCTTATTTGCCTTATCCTCATCATCAAAATCTGGGACATTATAATCATCCGGATGGTTGTCAGATTGGTGGTAGAAGCCTGCCTCTTTACAGCGGATGTTGCTTTTCCCTTGGTAGCAGAAGAGTCTTCTTGCAGTCTGGGTAAGATCTCGGGTGAAATAACCACCTATGGGGTCGGTGATAGGTTACCCCCTCAGACACCTACTGGGTGCACTTGCTTGTTGTTGTAATGAGACAACTTAGCCACGATTTGGTCGACTAAGGATTCTTGGCTTTTCGTTATGGACTCTAAGGTACTCTTATTGTTCTGAGCCATTTTGTCCTCCAATTGTTTTTGTAGCTTTTCCATGTTCTCCTCAATCTTTTCGATTCTGGCTTCCATTTGTCTCTTCTTTGCTCGAGTGTTGTGAGGGTGATGTGTGTCTTAACTTGTGGAGGTAAGCTTGGTGTTTTCTCTTTCTCTTTCTGAGACATGTTCTGTTAGTTAATAAGAATAAAAATATGGAAAATATAAAAATAAACATGAAATATAAATAAAATGCAAAATGCAAAATGCAAATGCAATGCATGATGTATGTGATTTAGAGGCATTGATCCAGAAAAGTGTCTATTATTATAAATAATCCTTATTTAGACAAAAATGTTTTATCTTTTAAGAGACATAAAAACAATCAAAGGTACATCCGGACTAAATCCTCTAGACCGTGTAGAATGCCTTGTCGAACCACTCCAGCTTCCAGTGCTAGGCCGTGTAGATGATGGGTTGCCCTCTGTACTTGATCCAAAAATCTCAGATGATTGTATCTCTGGCCTTCACCCTTTGTTGTGCTTGCTCCCAACGAAAACGCCACTGTAAACCTCTGTCGAAGGGCACTATCTCAAGTTCATTTGCTTGCTTCTTGAACCCATCTACAACAGCTTCTAACTCAGCTATTGTCTTGCCATCTCTCTCATGTTGTTTCTCTAGATCATCCACTCGGATTCTCAAGCATTGGTTCTGATGTTGACTGTCTGCTAAGCGCCTCTAAGTAGTCTTCAGCTGTTCCTTCCAAGCTCTTTCATCATGCCCTTCGAACTTTCTTTTCGTGAGCTTCGTCTTTCCAAAATTCAGAGGTCACTTTCAACTTGGAGTTATCCTTTACTTTATCTTGATACCCATTTCTCAAGTCTTCGAGCTCGAAACGGATTTTCTTCTGTTCTTTCTCCAGTTTGTCTGTCCGATCTTTCTGAGTGTCGGCATTTAGCTTCCACTGACAGCGTTAAGCTTCAAGTTCTTTTACCCTCTGCTTCAGCTCAATATTCACAACTTCAAACTCTTCCTTGGCTATCTCAAGTTCAGAAGGGACATGCCTGAGATGTTCCTCCATGGTCCGGGTGTCTTCACAGTATGGTACCGGGATGTTGTCATTTTTCTCAATCTTCGCCACTCTACATAATCTGGAGTAAGCATGTCTCTAGAAGCCACAATATCCATCCAGAATACTTTTGTAACACTCTCAACCCGGATCCGAGTCCTAAGTGTCACATTTTACAAAACATATCAGAGCTTATACTATTCAAATCTTTAGACTACATGCCAACTACATTCTATAAAACAAAATACATATATTTAATATGTTTCCGATCCGATATTCGTAAGGAAGATGCTGACCTGTCTTGCTCCTCTTAGCTTCTCTCTCACTTCTGCAAACTACGTAAAACAATCACACGCTAAGTCTATGACTTGTGAGGCTTATAAAACATA
Organism: Hibiscus syriacus; assembly: GCF_006381635.1. Lineage (NCBI taxonomy): Eukaryota > Viridiplantae > Streptophyta > Magnoliopsida > Malvales > Malvaceae > Hibiscus > Hibiscus syriacus. The sequence continues at coordinate 485,147 of NW_024063046.1, read as the reverse complement.
TAATATAAACTAAAACTTCTAACAATGCATATAAATAATTAATGTTATTATAACATACATTTTCATGTACATTCATCAAATGAATACATACATACACAAACCTTATAATATCACCTATGAGTTTTACTATTTCATATTCTTATAATCATTTAATTTACACTACTTAGCTTATATATTATTCTACTATCTTCATTTAATTTGTTTACTTACCTTATTCTTAATCCTGTAATTTTGATCACAATCCTACATATCTTATTTATTATTTCTATATGTTTCTATTTAATATTTCACCCATAAATTCTCGTTACATATTCTAGTATCCTAATTTCTTATATTCTCTTAATTCATTCCTCACCTAATCTTCATTTAATAAACATACATTTGCATAACTTATTGTTATTTGATTCCCCTGATATTCTCATACGATTTCTTAGATTCTTATACTAAATTTCATATCCCTTACTAATTTAGCAAGGTTAGTTCACAGTTCTATCTTAAACGTATATACCTTCCTACACAACTTATCTAATATCCTTTTATATTTATTTATATACCTTTTCCATAGTTAATATACTATATGATTTGTCTCAATTCTCATTAATCATATAATTCACCACTTCATTATTTATGTATATATATATATACATAATTCACCACTTCATTATTTATGTATATATATATATATACATAGCGTTCACTATATTTCTCGTGAAATTACTTCTAACATATCATATAATTATATTATACTCACTTACATTCCCATATATCATATCAACATATTTCATATAGAACCTATCATATATGCAATAAATAAAGCTCATACATTCACATTCAAATGTTCAATCACATATCACAATCATATTAAGTTTCTGTATATTATTTCTTTATTAGCCCATGTACATCTTGGAGAACTAAAGATATGTGAGTTCATTGAGGTTGTGCACTGATGCTGTCACCACAGCTCAAATAAATTCCCACTAGGGGCACTGTATATTTGTCCCGAAGGACCACTATGTCCCAAAGGACCACTATGTCCTGAAGGACCACTCCTTAAGAACCATATACATAATACAATGGACCAAATAAATGTACCGAAGTACCACATATATATGTTCAACAGAATTATATATATGTCCCGAAGGACCACGTAGAACCCTCGACTCTTGGCATGCCAACTATACCTCTAGCTCTCATGACACGTAACATGGCCATATTATTATGTTTACCATATATTCACATACTTTAGCTTACTTCACCTTCCATATATCCATACAATTCATTATCACATAACAATAACATACATTCACACAGATCATACCACATATACAATAATATATCACAATTATGCTCATATCAATAACATGCTTATATGTATGCTAATATAGGAAATACAATTATCGCAAGTCTTATTTCCATTCATCATAATATATCAACTAATACGCACTCACCTTGGCACTAAGTTCCAATCCCATTTTATGATTCTTTTCTTTCGATCGAATCTTAACTTGATGGTCGTCCAGGAACTTGTTTGTGCTCGATATCTATATAATCATAATTTCCAAGACGATTATTAGAAGCCTAAACCTTATAATTCAACGCTAATAACTTAAACTAATTCATTGAACTATAATTCATTTTTTCCTTTAGGGGTGTATCGATGCACTATGGATGCATCGGTACACAAATTAGGTTTGAAATTCTCATGCATCGATGCACCTCTCAATGCATCGATGCACCTTCAAAATTTATTTAGTGCATCGGTACACACTTATAGTGCATCGCACCATCCCATAATAGACTATTTCATCTGAAAATTCCACAACTTTTCATTAAATTTCCTCATATAAAACTCCATTTATACCACTAAACTCAACTACAACCATTTTAACTAACCTTTATCATTCCAATGCCTTATTATCTCCCATATCTCATCCAAATTCTTAAAGCTAAGAATTATACCAAATTTTCAATATGTTCTAAATTCAATTCTATCACTTCAGCTCTTAATTAAGTTGATGACAAGTCAAATTTATCTTCCAATTTGAGTAATGAACTTTATTCCAAGATTTTATTTGAAAACTCTTAATCTTTAATCTCTCCTAACTCCACCATCCTTTGCTTTTAAGATTATTTAAGCTTTCTTTAAGTTTAATTATCATCTAATGATCATAAATCAACCTTGAATTCAACAAGAAATTAACTAACAAGAGGACTTACCTTTGCAACCTTGGTTCACGATGGAGAGAAAGAAGAAAGATGAAGAGAACTCTGGAACTCCCTTTTCCCTCTTCCCACGTGTTTTCCTTATCTTATAAGGGAAAATAAAAATCTTCCTTATCAAATAACCATTTTACCCTTTACTTCATTTAATAATTACCAACAATCCCTTAAAAATATTTACAAATAAATTCATGCACTTTACTATCTTTTGAAATCATACTTCAAAGTTTCAAAAAATTTCATTTTAGTCATAACCCTGATTTTGGAATATTACAACTTTCTTCCATGAGTCGGCTACCTCTTTGTTCATCTTCTTATAGTTATCACCATGGTACACAAACTCTGATGTAGATAATTCGTATGTAGCCGGGATGAACTGACGTGCCCTATATTGTCTAAGTGTCAAAAGGGAGAATATCCAACTCCACCCCATTGTCCAAGTAGAGTCATAGTATCAGAATCCCCGCACCGGAAAAGAACGTCACTGAGGAATAACTAGGGGGCTCTCCAAGCAATATCCCGGTCTTGAAGATGAGTGAAGACCTTCATCCACTTTTCCTTTGTAGCGCCTTCATGCCATTTCATAGTGATGAACTCTCCCAAAAGGTGAATAGGTGGTGTTAAATCGGCGGTAGGCAACCCCGTTAGTCTTCCAAAAGTGGTTGTGAATCCAGACTTGAAGGAGCTGAACACACCCAATGAACCTTCCCCCGCCAGTTCTTCGAAAATGGTTGAGAGATCGAAAGGTCTCGGCTAAGATGGCAGGTGCTGGGTTGACTAATCTCGGAAGTTGTTCAAACAGTTCCACCACGGCAGCATCGATGCACCCTAAAGTCTTCGAAAAAATAACCAAACCGTACAGACCCAGTGCAAAAAGGTCTATAGTCTTCCATTCATCAGGGTGGTTCTTCATTAGTTGCTTTATGTAGATCCACTTGATTCATTCCCTACTACCTTTGTGTCGGAGTCGATCAATCACCCATTTTTCATCAACTCCTGCAATCTTAGCTAGTTCGTTCTTGAAAGGCTAACTCTTGATGTGTTTGATATATGCCCTCTCTAGTCTGATGCTTTCGCAGTGCAGTAGTGTAGTATACTCTTCGATAGTGGGCACCATGTCCTCCCGGTTAAAGGTGAAGCAACTATATCCCGGGTTCCAGAATTGAATCAATGCTCAGAGCAGGGGATCATCAGTCTTGACATGAAGTAAAAGGGAAATATCACCATATCGTTGACTGAACTTCTGCTTTTTGTCATTCTTCTAACTGCCCCAAATGTTCCACAGCTCTTGGACATCGTTCTGTTTTAGGCTGAAAGAGGCGTAGCTAACCAGCTCTGACACATAGTTCCCCTGAAGATTGTCTCCCTTTTCTTTATGAGTCTTCTCGGACCATAGTCGTGTCTCTGCGTTTTTAATCTCTTGTAGTACAACACCTTTGACCATTAATTCAGATTATTTTGTATGTAACAAATATTTTTTTAGGGATCAATAACCTCTTGATATTATGCAAATGCTAAAAAACAAACACAAAGGCAAAAAAAAGTTAGTAAAAAAAAAAAAATAAAAAATGATGAAAAGAGGAAAAACACAAAAAACATGGTTAGGGTAAAAATATCATAGGTTTTGGAATGTGGTTTTGGGGTATGCTCTAATTCTTCATAGTCTCTCGGTTTAGGTTCTAAAAAACGGTACCCGAGTTCTCCTTGTCGGTGCCCCCTTGAGCTTGCCAGACCCTTAGTCCTAAACCCATCACAGGCTTGTGTGGACTAAGTTAAACTCGAAAGGACACATTCCCTTATGCCCGCACGGTGAATAAATTCACACGAAGACATAAGGTATATGAATCCCGAAGGTTACTTGCTAGGCCCACACGGAGAATAAATTCTCACGAAGGCGTCGCTTTCACCCCCACTTAAAAAGGGTTTGGAGCTCGGGTATAGATCCTGAGATGAAAATTTTGAAAATCTGAAATCATTGAAAAAAAACGTCAGTACAACTATTTATATGGAAAAATCAAAGATAAATAATAAGAATCGAAGAATTATATTAAAATTTAAACTTACAATTTTTGCTTAAAAAGATAACCGAAAATTAATTTCGGCCTGACTCACTAACCTGTCCCCAGCGGAGTCGCCAAGTTATGGGAACCGTCTTTCAGTTGGCCCGAATTGGGCTTCAACTTAGGAAAATAGATTAGGAGTCGCCACCGATCATTTATTTTATAAAAAATGGGTTGATCAGATATCTTATTTCTTACATGATCTGTGTCTTACCAAAGATATGTCGGATTCGAGAGTCGGTTACAGTCAAGGAAGGGTTAGCACCCTTGAACTGCCCTTTCGGTACTACGTAATTTTCAGTTGTCTTAAATTAAGAAAATTGCAAGTTTAATTAAAAAGGTAAAATAACGATCCCAAAACTTACCTCTGACTGATTGAAATAACCTTAAAGGAAAAGGAATGTTAAGAAAAAAAATGAAAGTGAATCGAAAATAAAGACAATAAGAAATAAATAAAATAAAACAAACGAAAAAATTAAAATAAATAAAGTAAATAATGTATGTAAATAAATAAATACATAACAACTAGATAGGAAATAAAATAAAATAAGATAAATAAAAGAAATGAAATGAAATAAACAAAAGAATATGTATAAAGATAATAATAATAAAGAGAAAACTATATATATATATATACATTAATAATAGTAAATAATAAATAACTAATAATATATATATATATATAATATAAAAAATATATAATAAGATACTAAAAATTAATAATAGATAATAAAAAAACAGAAAGGATAAAAAGAAAAAAAATAAAAGATATAATTAAATATATATAATAAGGACTAAAATGAAAAAAAATTGGTGGGCCAATTTAAAGAGAATTTGGGATTTACAGTCAAATGTGGGGGACCTAATTGAAAGAAAACAAAAAACAGGGTCAAATTAAAAGGAATTCGACGTTTAATCGTAGGAAATGGGCAAAAATCAAATATTTTCATACTACGAGGGATCAAATAGGAATTCTCAATTTTGCGTGAAAACACACGAATCTGATGTGCAATGGGTCGGGTCGGGTCGGTTTGGTCCGCTAGGTTTAATATAAAACCCAAAAAAATTAAAACCCTCATTTGTGAGGTTTTTAGTCAAGAGCCCCCCTTTTATAATTTCCTCTGATCTGTTCTTCAAACCGAAGAACATGATGAGCAGCCCAGAATTTGGCCACCCCACACTGCCTCGCCGCCGCCGTTGATCGGCGCTGGCCTCCAGTCATCGGCGGCAAAAGTTAATTTTTTTTTTTTAATTTTTTTCGAAAGATCTCAGTGTCCTCGTTCCAAAAACAGATTTTGTTTTTCAAAATGGGCCTCGGGAAATCGTAGATCTAAAGAAAGATCTCGTTTTTTACCCTTACGTTCATCGGCCACCGAGTATTTCCACTGTAAAAATTGCAAGTGCTTGGATTGCTCTGAATATTTGTGATTTTTGCTCGTATGTCCTAGTATTTCCACTGTAAAAATTGTGTATGATTTGTATATATCAATCGTGAAAAATACAATAGATGATTACATGTTATTTATAGTCGAATAAAAACCCTATATTTAATACTCTTATTCTAACTGGAATCCTAATACTGGTTGGTTGTTAGGGTTGTTGGTGATGCTCGTGAGATCCACGTGACGTTGGTAGCTTGGAGTCACGTCCACTAGAAAGATCGGAGGAGTAGCGTGTGGCTGTGGGACTCTTCTTGGCTACTGTGCGGCGCTGTGGAGAAGATGGGGCTAGGGTTTAAAAACCCTAACTGATTTGGGGTTTGACTTGGGCTTCAGCAGATGGGTTGCGTGTGGTGGGTTGATGTACTGATATTGGCCCCCTGAATCGGGCTGCTTGATTTTGGCCAGTAAAATGTAAAACAATATGTAAATATATGTGTATTATAAAATATAATACGTAACTATATTATATAATATAATAATTTTAATTGAATGGAAAAGGTCGAAATTTGGTGTCTTCAATACATAACAAAAATATGTGGTAAACAAAACTTATATTCATGATTAAAAAAAAGTAAAATCACATTACAATATTCAAGGTTACTATAAAGAAACTAGAACATAGTCAACAATTAAGTTATTACAAACTAATGCAACCCTAAGTATTATAAGGGGAAATTTTTATTACTACATTGAAGCAAAGCTCACCATATGCCTTTGAAGTTGCTCTTTGCGTTTCATGAAGTTGAGGAGGCAAAACTCACAAAAGTACAACTTCAATGAATCATTATATTCTGGTGGAAAGGGGAAAAGTACCATGTCTCAATTTCATATCTTCCAAGTTCTATGGTCGAAATATTTCACCTTTGTGAATTCCTCATGCTCACGCAAGCTAGCAACATCTAGTTCTTCATGACCCTGCTGAAAAGAAAGCAACATACAGTTACGTATAACAGAATTTCACAAAAGCAACAAGTAGAAATTTCAAATTAGCCTCTGATCTTTACACATCGCCGAGCAAAAGGCGTGCATTTACTTACATCCTCGATGTGTGTCTCATTAATCTTACGTTTTTATGGCGAGTCATTTTTAAGCTTGTAACTGAGAACCCCATGAGCAAAATCTTCACATAAATACACCCTCAGAACATAAATAGAGAAGAAACTGAAATGTAATGCTCGACATTGTAAAAGAAACTTTACCTTGTCTTCAACCTTAACATCGACAACTGTTTCCACGAATCAAGATCAAGTTGTTCAAGCTTCACCCATTCATCTAGCCTCCTATTAACTATCATCACCATAACACAAAAAAAACATAACAATTTCCAAAGTTCCTAATATAAATAATTCTAAAATTTTTAATTAAATAATAAAGACCTAAAGTAATTAAATTTAATTAGAAACCATAGGGAGAACATAAATCTTACACTCGGTGTAATGAACGTAATATTCATAATCATTAGACTCAGAAAAATGCATCTTGCGGTGTTCGATGACTTTGACAGGATGATACTTGTCGTCCCTCCAACGGCACATCACGCGAGTACCCTCCTCTAGAGGGAGTATACTCGACCTCCTCTTTTTCGTTGCCTCAGGCTCCGGCGTTCCATTAGAGGAGGCCAGAGGCTTCTGGTCGTCACCGACCGACTCTACAGCAGCGTGGGATTGTGTTGAACCATTCTCTGTTATCGTCGGCGTGTCTATTGAACCCATGGTGTCGGTTTTAGAGGGTTTCAGCCTTCGAGTGGGCTCGGTAATACAAAAAGGGTTGGAGAAACTCAAATAAATTAAAAGACGACTTTTAGAGATGACACACAATGAAAAGTGTACTACGTGTGTTTGATAAATTTTTTGGATTATGACTATTAAATATGACACACATTATTGTAAGTCATAAATCGTTCAGATTTTAAGAAACATGACATTTTTATGACACACATTTTTTGCAAGTCATAAATTATCGTGTGTCATCGTTCGTGTGTTATATAGTTATAATTTCTTGTAGTGATACTATATTATTATATATACTAAATAAGCCCCGGAGGAAAATGAATGACTACACATGGTTTAAACTTTGATTCTTTTATCTATTTTTTGGTTTATAATCTTAGTTTAATATTTATTTATATATACACATACATGTATCTTTGGTGATGTATAAAGTTAAAGGTAGCTCGCTGAACATAGGTTAGGCCCCCAAAGTAGAGATGGAAACTCAACCCGAACCCGACGGGTTCCGACCCGACCCGATTGGGTCAGATTTTTTAAAAAAAAAATTCGAGTTCGGGTCGAGTTTAGGGTGGAAAAAATCCGACTCGACCCAAAAAAATATATAATTTTACCCTATATATTTAGGGATAATTATAATAATATCCCTCTATATATAATTTTTTTTCAATTAAGTCACTGTTTTTATTGAATAAAAATTTTTTTTTTATTTCGGGTCAGGTCGGGTTTCTAAGTCATATATTTGGGCCGGGTCGGGTCGGGTGAAACCTTAATTTCTTCGGGTCGGGTCTGGTCGGGTCACGGGTGGAGGACCATTTCTTCTCGGGTTGGAACACGTTTACCTCGTCATCCGTTAGTGCTTCATCCGTCTTGATTTTGATGGAGAGTTACGACTGGTGACAGTACAATTGTTGCCTGATAATTTTCTGTGACAGAGAGTTGGTCATAAAGAAGGAGAGAGAGATTGTGTAGTTATTAAAGATTCGACCCCCTCTCTCAATTTTGGTTGAAGGATATTTATAGTGACCCTTAACTAGTTGAGTCAGACATACGGTAATTATGGTTTTTCGTAGGTTAACGAATTAGATAGATATGATAGTCAGATCTTGAATTTCGCCATGACAGGTCACATGAACCTATCAGATATCTTATCTATGCACTGCAATTGACTCAAAGGCTTGTGTTTGGAGGATACAAATTCTGGAGGAATTAGTCTGGTGTCCTTATTGGAGGAGAAGTGGCAGTTTCCGAAGATTATTCTTTGGAGGCATAACAAATATATAAATTTATTGTACATTCTCTAGATTTTCTTTGCCGACCATGTTTCTACTATTACTCTTTCGACTATCGAAACCTCCAGAGGAATTCCTATTCATCGACCAATCACAATCCTTTGACATGATTTCTAACTCACGTGATTATAATCAAATATATTGTCAGATGATCATATCCATTTATCGTGCTAACTTATGAGTTATCATCATTCTTAGACTTACCAGCACCAAAGATCAATATAATAACCAATACACATGATTGAAGAAGGGATTAAATTCTGATTCTCTCTCAAAGCATCTCTCATCATACTATGCATCTTATTCTTCAACTCATTTGAACCATCAGTCGTCACTTTCCGTCAAAATCCAAAAAGAGAAATCATTCAAAATCGTCTAAACTCACACTTTACAATCAACAATATTCATTACCAAGGAAGTGAAATCAATAAAGATCTCGGTATATTTATCCAAGTTTGTCGATGGAAAATATGTTATTAAACCTGGAACATGGGTGCTCGACAAGTGGTGTTGGAAATAGATAGTAAGGTCAAAGGAGGCAGTTCAAGCCAAGGCTCATGATGCATTACTTAGAGGCATTAAACATGCCGACATATCTTTTTTAAGGTGGGGGAGGGGGAGGTGTTGTTTTGAGATTGGTGAAGGACGTGAGACATGAGGTTTGATGTTAGCAAGTGAGGTATAAATGAAGAGGAAACAAATGATTCGTTGTACTTGGCAAATCGTACCACGATGATTCTCGTACTCGGACACGTTTCTAAACACAGTTCGCTCCTCCATCACACTGATTATCTCCCACTACCCTATGCATGTACGTCCTCTTCCATCCATCCGTGCCTTTTCTTCGGTGGTGAAAACACCTACCTTAAAATTCAAAATTTTTATTAGTTATCAATTTTATTATTTGTATCCATCTTGATATTTAAATTTTTTTAAATTAAATTTTATGTTACTAATATACGTATGTCTACCATCAAAAATATTTTTGCAGTCCATTATTTTTCTTCCTCTTCTTAATATTGCTAATCTCAATATCAATCTAATACTTCATATATGTCATATTTTTCCTAGTATTGCCAACATTAGTGTATTACATATTTATAGTGGGACTTTAATGTCATTTCCCCATGTGTGCAAATGTTACTTTGCAGGCTCTGCCCACCATGCTAGGCACACAACTGAGCTAAAAACGCCTAAACAAGTGTTTAACCCCAACTAATGCTGTCATTTCGCCCTTCCCTTGCCATTATTTTTCTTTATTGAATCAAAAGCTAAGAGGAAACAAACACCTATAGGGGGTCCGAATATATCCCTATCAACAAGACTTTGAACAAATACATGGATGTCATTATAGGGGGAAAAACACACGAACATTTACATGCATGTGTTCCTAGTATCTACGGAAGATGCATAGTGATCCTGATGTCTTACTCTTAGCACTACAACAAATGCCCTAGTTGAGAAAATAATTCTCCTAATACCCTATACCTGTCAATCTTTTTCTTATTTTTTTTCATCACCCCATCCAAGTCATATTTCCTTTCTTTTATTCCACCCTCTTCGGAAGGTGCGAATATAGGTTTCAATAGTGAGCCCCTGAAAATTTAACCTTTAATCCATAAAATTATAAATAAGTGTCATTTTGATCGGTCGAAATGACTTTAAATCCAACTTTTAAAAAATAAACTAAATGTCAGAATTGTCTTCAAGCTTTTTGAGCTATGGCGGGGAGCGATCCAACTTAATTTTGGAAAAGATTGAGTTTTAAAATAAATGCATAAATAAACAAATTTAGAGTCAACATCGACCTTTGGGTTGGTAAGTCGAATGCCTAAAAATATCTTTTAAAATATTTTTAATAAAAATAATTTTAAAAGATAAAAAACGATCTGCGTTTAACCAAAAATTCGTCTTGAAAAAAGGTTAGGGAGTTGATTACGCGTGGGGAAGGATTAGCACCCCCACAATGCCCGTCCTAAGCGATTATACATCATTTGAATATTGAAATTTGTAAATTCGAATATACATTTAAATTATGATCTTTTAAAAAAAATATATATAAGAGATATTATTTTGCATGAACAATCCTCAAAAATACCTTTCTTGTCAGTTAAGGGAACATTTCCATTGTAACATCCCAAACACCGGGTTAGTGACCAAATTGCAAGATTTTAGAATTTCATGATCAAATTAGATAAATTGAAAAGTTCAAGGATTTACTTGGGAAATTATTTTTATAGGATTGAATAGCAAAGAATGAAAGTTGTAAGGGTATATTGGTCAATAGTTAAGAAAATAATTAAAAACTCTTTGTTTGTGATATTTATGCATGTGAAGATAAAGAGAGGAGATATCTAGAATTCTCTTCATCCTTTCTTCCTCATCATACCGTGACTTCATAACTAAGGTAAAGATTCTTATGGTTGGTTATTTCTTGCATTTTATAAGTGGTTTTGATTCTTGGAATATTAGGAAAGCTTATGAAGTGTAAAGAGAATAAGAAACTAAAAGATTTATTAGTTATGAGTGATTATATAAAAGGGGTTTTTGGGGAAAAGTTAGTAAATGGATTTTGAAGTTATAGTTGACTTGTCATCAGTTAGAATAAGGAATTTAAAGTGTTAGATTTGGATTCTTGACATAATGGTTATCTGATATAATTTTTGGATTCCAAGTGTTCTAGTGAGATATAGGATATTAAAATGTGTTAAAGTGTGATAAGTTGTTTTGGATAAGTATAGTTAAGTTATATGCTTAAAATGATATCAAAATGGAAGATTTAAGTAAGTATTGGTAAATTTTTGGGATTGAGATGAGTAAATTCTGGGCAGGGGGTATCGGTACTGGATGAACAGTACGATACTTCAAAGCAATAATAAACGAATCTGGGTTGAGTATCGATATTGGAAGAAACAACATCGATACCATAAGGTAAAATTTGATGATATGCTTTAATCAGTATCGATACCGAGGGAGTAGCATCCATTATAAAGGTATCAATACTAATGGATAAGTATCGGTACCATTTTTAAAGGTTGAATTCCATAATGCAGAATAAGTATCGATACTGAAGTATAGTATCGATACCATAGTACGGAAATATCGGTCCTGGGCCTGGGGTACCGATACTATTCAACATAAATTTGTGAATCAAGTGTCATTTGAACTTAAGTTTGTATGATTGATTATTAATGATTCAAATTCCGATATTATATAGATCATATTTGTGTAGATATCGATCGAAGGCAAGTCCAAGACGATTCAAAGCTATAAGAGTGTTCAAGAGTCATAAGTTTTTTGATTTGATTAGTGAGGCCAAGGTGATTGCATATTACTATGGTATATGATTATATTGAAATTAGACTTGTGATAAGTCTATTTCCAATGTTTTGCTTTCATGATTACATGAATTATGGTCTCCATATGTACGTGAGTATATGCATATTACTGTATGTTACATGAACTGTTATACATGAGTTATGTGTTATATATTATCCTATGTGATAAGCTATTTGAAATGGTATAAAGGGTAAAGCCCATAGTATGTGATATGAGAGCTGAGGGTATAGTTGGCATGCCAAGAGTCGAGGATTCTATGCGGTCTTTCGGGACAATTCTACGCGGTCCTTCGGGATATTTCTACGCGGTCCTTCGGGATAATACTGTGGTCCTTCGGGACAATACTATGTGGTCCTTCGAGATATTTCTATATGGCACTTTGGTGCAATTTATACGAGCTATAGTGACAGAATTTATGCACAACCTCAATTCACTCACATACCTTAAGTTCTCAATGATGTACCATGGGCTACAAAAAGGAAGATATAAACGAGAGAAATGCATGATGATTATGATGATATATTTGCATATGTGCATTTTGTTGTATGATATGTTCTATGGATTACATATTATATGATTATTTAAAATGCTCAGATTATGTTAAGTGTTTAAGATTTAGTACGCATTTTATACGTCTCACTAAGTCTGTAACTTAGCGTGTGAGTGTTTCACACGTAAGTTCGAAGAAACAAGAGAAGTAAAGCTAAGATCAAACAAGACAGCATAACTAGACGAGAAGATCATATCAGAACCAACTTATGCCATATGTAATTTTGTAGTATTTATGTGTTGGCATGTAATTAAAGTTTTGAATCACATATGCTCTGATCGCTTTTGTAAACCTATGTTACTACATTTATGTAAATTATTGAGTTTTAAATTTCAATATAAGCTAAATTTTGTTTATTTACTTTTGATCAAAGGTTCCACCATTTCATTTCAATTGTATGTTTAAATGTCAACTACCTTTTTAAAAGTAAATGTTTCATAAAGTCAATGTGACACCTCGGATTTGTATTTTGGTCGGATACGAGTTGGGGGTGTTACATCCATGGATTCCCCGTACAAAATAATATTGCCTTAGCTTTTAGATAAAATAGATATATTAAATATATTATTAAAAAACAAATTTATTTGAATATAAAAGGTATTATTTTGTTCGAACAATTCTTGGAAACATGCTCCTTGTCAGTTAAGGCGCGTTTATATGAATTCCTCATGAAAAATAATATATGATGGATAAAAATAATAAAAATGGTGACTTTGAGGATTAAACTATACAACCAACTAGAAATCAAGGCAACCATTGCAAATAATTTACAAACTAGGCACTACAATAGTAAATAGACCAACTTCAATCATTCAGGACAAAAATAGACATATTTAAAGTAAAGCACTCAAATTAAAATATTCCTAAAAAAAGATAACAAGCAAAATGGGACTAAATAATAAAACTGGAAATTTAATGTCTCAAAAGCAAATTAAATACATAACACAACACATAATGTAATAAATCACATATTACAAACACCGAAAATGTAATAAACCCATATATTCAGGACCGAAATGTTAATATTCAATATTACATGCTAGAAATTGAAATAAACAGAAATACATTGCTTAAAGTGACCAAAATGAACACGCATAAATAAAAGAGGCAAAATCATTAAAAACCATACTGTTGATGATGGTTTTTTGTTGATTTTGTATTTTTATTGATTGGTTTGATTTGGTTTACTGTAGATGATGGTGTGCAGTTGAAATGACGGTTGAATCATCAGGAACTGGTTGGAACAGTGGCGGCGAAGTGACTCTTCACCTGCTAGTGGTGGCGACGGCGGTTAGAACTAGGGTGAAAAGTTAGGGTTTCAACAAACTCTACTTTTAGTAGGCTTGGGGTTTGGGTCGGTTAATTGGGACTGATAATTTAATTTGGGCCCAAGTCTATTGGGCCGGTTGGATTTTGCAACATGTAAATAAATAAATAAATAATAATAATAATATTACTAATATCGGGATGAAAACGAGTGTCTACACTAAAATATAATAAAACTTATAAATCTTATTCGATAATACAAGATTATTTAGGTTAGATATTACTGTTCTTGTAGAAGAGTAACTTAAAAAGAAAATTAAAATCTTCTTTAATAATTTTTGATACATCCTGTAGTATTTTTTTTATCAAGAATGAAAAGTATTTTCAAGATATTTATTAAATACAAAAAAATTATTCTGTAAAGGGTCCAAGATTCTCCAATTCCTTTCATTGTACTGGTACGTACCACATAATTGGACGTGTTGTTTGGCCATTGATTTCCTGTATAATCTTCAAGTTGGTGGAATTCTACGTTTCGGTTGCAGATTAATTTACCAGATTTTCTTCCAGATATTATATCAATCATAATCAACTCTTGATTTTGCTTATTTCTCGAGGAGTCGTATTATTATTTATTTTTTTCTTAGGAATATATCACCTTTATCGTATTTGAGTTAACAAGTTAACGTATCGTCAATTTTTAAGGATAAACTGTCAATTTAATACTTAAAATATCAGTTTTGATCTATTTTAGTACATCATATATCAGTCAATAAGTTAACGTCTAATTCAGACTATCGTCAATTTTTTAAGGATAAACTATGCGTTTAGTACCTAAACTATCAATTTTGATCTATTTTAGTGCCTAAACTTTCATTTCTTTTAAAACCATACCTGATGTTTAGTTTTGGTTTCATTTTAGTACCCCGCCGTTAAAAACTTAATGGACGGGCTCGCCGATTGCCGCATCTACAGTCGTCGCATCCTTCACTCGATAAAGCCCAAACTTTCTAGCCCGCACCTTTTTGACCCCTTAAAGCGATTTTCGTCTTCATTTCACCGAGAAACACCTCAATCTCCCCAAATAGACGATGGACTATTCGATTTCTTCATCTGTCGGTCGATGAAGCCCAAACTTTCTAGCCAACACCTTTTCGACCTCCTTAACGCGATTTCGGTGTCCGTTTCACCGAGAAACACCTCAATCTCCCAAAATCGACGATGGGCTCTTTGATTTCTTCATTATTCGATCTCCATGGTTCACTGTTCGATGGACCTGAAACTGGACTATGTTGGTAGATTTTCCATTCTCTCGTGGTCCACTATTCAGTTTGGTCGTCCATCCACTGGAGCTATGCCACGTCAGCCCGCTCGTCAAGTCTTTAACGTCGGGATACTAAAATGAAACAAAAACTAAACGTTAGGTATGGTTTTGGAAAAAATGAAAGTTTAGGTATTAAAACATATCAAAATTGATAGCTTAGGTTCTAAACGCGTATTTTACCCATTTTTAACAGAAAATGATGAGTTTAGACATATGAATAGCTAAGTGACCATTTTGTAACTTTCAATAGTCGTGGGACTCAATAAAGCATCACCCTATAATTTAGAGATTATTTTATAATTTTTAATAGTCGGTGACTCAACAAAACAATACCATATAATTTGGAGACTATTTTGTAACTATTAATAGTTGGGAGAATCAACAATGCAACACTATATAATTTGAAGACTATTTTAGAACTTTTAATAGTATAGTACTCAACAAAACAACACCGTATAACTTGGAGACAATTTTGTAACTATTAATAGTTGAGAAAATCAACAATGCAACCCTATATAATTTAAAAACTATTTTATAACTTTTAATAGTCTATGGCTCAACAAAGCAACGTGCTATATGAATCGTAACCAATTCTTGATTTTGCTTCTTTTCAACAAAGTGTATTATTATTTCTTTTTCCCTTTAAATGAATATATTATTCGTAGATATACAATTAGTTAGATCCGAGTTTAGTTGATATTATTATTGATGTAATAATTTTGAAGAATTCTATAGAAGTATCAGTAAAGTTGTTATTTCTCTCTCAATATGATTAAAAAAAACACAAAGGCTTCAAACCTACTTTAACCCATGTATTTTAGTGACATTTTTCCATTGATCTGTTTTATTATTATTTTATGAGTTTAGACCTTTATTTATTTTATCATTTGAGTCTCTAAGAATGAAGTGCCTTAATCGGTTTTGCCATGTGGAAAATAAAAAATAAAAAATCTAGAAAATGAAATTAAAAAATCATTAAGAAATTATTTAAAAATATAAAATTTAAATAAAAATAACCCAAAATATTTTATACATTTATATTTTAGATTTTAAATATTTTTAAAATTTTATCCATAAATTAAGAATAATTACATTTTTAAAATATAATTTCAAAACATAAATATTGATTTTTTGATAATTTTTTTAGATATTTTTACATTTTTATGATTTTTTAATAAAAATATTATGTAGGAAAATTTGATTGAATCACATAGTATTTTTAACTATTTTTGATAAAATAAAATTTGAAAGATCAAATCGATAAAAAATAATAAAAATTCAAAGTAAGAATTATCCTAAAAATACAGGGTCAATCTCGGTATTAAGCCAAAATAAGGCATGGCTAGGGTTTTTCTCGTGGGTCTCTATCTTATTTACATCGAAAGATGGGTATTTGTGACACATGCGCACTTGGGCTTGAGTTTAATAGTCCAACTATATTTTATAATTAAGTTTCATTTATATCATTTTCCAAGTACTTTTATTTGTTTAAATGTTGCATTAGAATAATTATGTTGGAAGGACATATATCATATATGTATGTTTATGTAGCACATGGGAGGTGGTCATTAAAGGTGATTAAATGGATTGAAAATGTGGGGATGATCGATCGATCATAATTCATCTTTTTTAATGTTAATAGAAAGTCATATTTCGGAAATAAAGACTTCTAGACGAATTGTCATAGGAAATAGATCAAAAGAAAATTAGAGATATCAATCTTTTTTTTCTAAAAGTTCCCCCTCAGGTGAGAGAAAGTTTGATAGCCATTGAGTGATCTTAGTGGTAAAAATGAATCTTGTTATCTCTAAAAGACTCGGGTTTAAATGATTGTATTTATAAAGCGTGCTTGGCATTATCAATGACAAAAAGGATTCTAAACAAATAATGTCTTGAAATCACTCCACACTCTAACAAATTGATTTTTTTCTCAATTGTTTTCCTTTTTCTTTTACTTTTAGTCTTAAATAAAACTATAAAATATTAAAAATAATTAAACCACTTTACCTTGAATATTTCAAATCCGAAAATTATATCCTATTCTTAATTATGTATGATGCATATAGGTTACCCACATTACATAAATTAAAGTTCTTAAATAAATTGTGATTAAACCAACGTGACTCCATCTAATCATCAAATGTGGTGTGCACATGGGAGGGAATCAAAGGTGGGCTGTCCTTGAGACTTTGGGACATAATCCAAAGGAATTGTTTTTTTGACCAAAAAATAAGTATCCAAGTAAAGTGGTATTTGACCTTTTCAATCATCTAATTATCGCTTCTAACTTTTTTAGCTTTTTTTTTAAATGTTAAAGATGTCATAATAAAATTTAAGGTTTAGAGTCTAGAATTTATTAAAAATAAAAATCGAAGATCGAAAAAAAATGAGAAAAAAATGAAAGAGAAGACAATTATATTATTATTATTTTGTTAAACAAAAATTAGAGAGTGGAGGATCACGATAATCAACTTTTTTTTCGATGGAGAAAAAAGAGACATGTTGATGGAATAAATTAGTCTCTTTGGTCGTTGAAAGTTCATACATTCTAGTTTAAGCAAAGAGCTACAGTCGGTGAGAGAACGGTTATTGATCGGTGCTTTTATGTGAGAGAAAAGAAGAGAAAGATTGTGTGAGAGAAAAGATGATTATCATAGATAAGAGAGCTGAGAGAGAGACCACTTCTCATCCTTTGCTTGAGATATAAATATCATGAATATATGGTGACTAGTGTCAAGTCTAACGTCATTATGTAGGCCTATTGATAGGTTGGCAGACTGCACAGATACAATGATCAACTATCTGGTTTGACTATGTCAAAGGTCATGTTAAAGATACACAAACATGGACTCGAAAGAACGCTCACGACATAAGATAGTTCCGGAGATGATGTGATATCTCCATGAATCTTTATTGGCAAATATTTGATGTAGTTTCTAAAGAATATCTTTGGATATAACAATACTTTTACTATTTTTTTATTTTTAAATATATATTTAAAATTTATTTTAAAATTAGGAAAAAAAACAAATGGATGACACACAGCTCAAACCCTAATTCATGGTGGTTACTAATTTCATTTCTTTAACAAACTTGTATATAATAATTATAATAATATTATTATTAAATGATACTATGTATTATAAGATACGTGCCATCAATCTCCCAACCACCTACCTTCGTTTCTTTCTCTTGCAGAAACAAGAACAAATCAGGAAAGGCTCCATCAGGAAGAAGCCAAAAGTATTAATGGAAGGCATTTCTGTAACTGTGTACAAGAATTTGAGAGGCTACTGGAAGCGGAAAGGCTACGTCAAGCTCAACAGTTCCACAGGTGCACGACGGAGCAGGGTGGTGAACCTTGGTTCCACCCGGCGGAGGAGGAGGAGGTTGTGGAGGATGAGGGTCAAGGCGAAGCTGAGAATACTGCCTTCCCCCAAGAAGTTGTTTGTTTGGTTACGAGATGCCTATGTGAAAATGATGCAGGGATTAGACAATTCCGGGGTGGTGGTTAACACCGCCTACGGAGGAGACATTGGTGGTGGTGGTGGTGGTGGTTGGAACATTGCTACCTTTGGGAAGCGTCCGGTGAAAGAATACGACGACAAAATGATTGTCGATGTCTATAAATCATTGGCGATGGTGCAAGGTCAGCTGCTGCCTCGTGAGGCAAGGAAGCTTTGCTCTGCAATTATTTGTCAACGGTGAAACAAATTTGAGGGTAATTAATTTAGAATCTTGTTATATTTTTTCTTAGATTATGGAAATTATATTAAAAATTACATTTTGATATGTAAATTATCATTTTTCTTATTATTTTATTAAATATTACGAATATCCAATAAAAACATGATACAAATACATTATGATTAACAATTTTTTGATAAATTAAGACGACAGTATAGTTTGGATATAAAACTGAAACAAGAAAAGTACTAAAATGAAAAAGAATAAAATTCAAGTGTCAAATTGTAAATCAAGTGTCAAATTTGCTTACCTAATTAATTTGGGGCCACAATTAATTGATAGTGGAAGCATGCCTATGCTTGTTTTAAAAAATTAATTAGTATAATTAAGCATAAATTATGTTTAAAGCGTGTTACATCGTGCTGGGATTAAAAACAAACAAGAATAATAAAATAATGTTCAGTTTAGCTGAAAATCTCTTTAATTTCAAATATATTAAAATAATTTTCTACTAATATTATATCATAAAATTTCAATAACAGTTCTTATTGAATAGTAATATATTTGAGTTGGTGGATAGCCGGATATTTAATATAAAATGAGTAACCTATTGAGAAGGATCATCAAATAAACCAGATTGATTTAATAGGATAAGACATTAAATTTAATAATTTAAATTTTAATGTTTACGAATGACTGAATTTGGAGAGTTTCCTCGTAATAGGCCTTTGCAAAGCCCAATCCAGATTACCACCTCATATCTCTCTGAGTTGCAGAAAGACCGGCACGAACCGCCATTGGAGTGCCGGATGAGATCGTCATTGACCGAGGTGATCAGGTGCCTGCTGCCTTCATCAGAGGAGATGAGGAAGATGTCTTTGATTTGATATAAGACACATTTGTCCCACAAAATATGTCTCAAAACTATAACCTTGTTTCTATGTATGTACAGACATCCTAGAAAATTTTCAGAATTTCTCTACCATCTGCATATGCTTCTGTGTATAACTCTGTGCCTAATCTCTGCTAAAGAATAGAAGTACAATCGACTAGACTCCATTAAACTCACTGAGGAGGACAGAGCTTCCTCAACAGCCACTTCTTCCGCAGTTTGACATCCAGTGCCATAAAAGTTTTTGCTTTTATTTCATCTTCCAGGAAGTCGCATGCATCCAGTATAAAGTCTTCATCCATGTCCGGTAACGCCTGTACTGCTGTAACTACACTCTCTATTGAGATGGGGTTTGAGTTCCCGTCATCCTTCTTCTCCGTTAAAGAAGAAACAGCACTTGCCATCTCTCGAAGCACACTGGCCATACTGTCATATTCGCTTCGTAATTTCTTTGAATGTACAGAACTCGACTTGTTTTCTAGTTGGCGTTTGTAGTTATGGTTAGACCCGGTTGTGTTTGAATCCAGACATGCTGGCTCCAGCAAGTAACCGATTTCACCTTCACTCGAAACAGATGCTACAGGAGACTGAGAAAACTTAGGTGCCTGCAGTGGCTTCACTTCTCGATCCACGTTTTCTGGTTCGGAACATTGGAGGGCAAAGCAATCACTGTTATCAGGGGAACTGCATATCAAACACAGGTCTTTATAGTACGGCACCGGTCGGGTCATGAATTGTCGTGCATCCTTATGCCCCTGCATGTAGTGATATGCATCAAAAGCCTCTCCATTACAAGCCGTAAAGGACATTTAATAGTACCAAATTAATCAATAAACAAAATGAAATGACAACAATATCATCTTCCTTGTAACATCATTTCACTACATTAAGTTCAGAATATGATCCTCCAAATACATTGAAAATTTTGAACATTTCCATGTCAGATACATACCAGTATCCGAACATTCACACCGATTAACTGTAACATAGCTCTAAACAAATAAAACAATGCCATTAATACTTGATGGCATATATCGTCTCCAAGTCCTAAGGTACACAGATTCTACGTCGCTTCCAAGTAGAGTATGTAAGCTTCAGGTATAATATGGCCTAGATTATAAGAGCATTGACTGTAGTTCGAGATTTACACATAATTACATACCTTGATGTAGTCTTGCCATACACTATCATCAGCAGTCACCATTTGACGTTCATCATCCCAGGCAAATCCATCCAGTTGAAGAATATTCTTGATAACATTATATTGCCTTCTTAGAGTTTTAAGGCGATTCTTTAGTATGTCCATGTCATAGTTAGAACCGAATTTCGCATTAAATGAAGCAATCATCTCTATCCATGCCTGCTTGCAAAATACACCATCAATCTGGTTCCCATTGTGCACTTGCTCAAGCATAAGATCAATGAAAAACCGGTCCATCGGTGGTTGCCAGTACATCCTATTACGACCATAAGGTGGGTTTGCTGTTGCAATTGGCGTACTCTCCGATGCATCCATCACTTCTAGGGGAACGGAAACACATTCTTCACCCAATACAATTTCATGAACAGCCTCCACGGTTCCATCATCACCACATTCTAATCGAGCGGCTGATCCTTCTTTGTCCTCACCCAAGTGTGATGATGTCTCCGGCACACTATAACCTGGTAACAAAATATATGAAACTTCGGTTGCAAACACTCTTTTTTGCTAAAGTATCTGCATTAAATATATGTATTTGACGCATTCGGACATAAATATGGTATATCGTCCTCCAAATACATGCAAAATCTTTGAAGATGGAGCATACTTTGTTCCTTGTACGTATCCGACACACCTCCTCCATATATAACACACAAAATATTAATAAACAAACTCATCTCTCAATTTGAAACCGGACTAAAAATATTACCCTCTTTCCAATTGAGCTCGCAAACATATATATGTATACCCAACAATTTTTTCTTTATATTTTCTATTGATGATCTAATTTGTCTCCTAAAATTTTATAATTCATCCGACATAAAATTTTAGGTCCGTTCCTACCCGACACTCGCCTCTAAGTCGGAATAGCAGACCAATAACTTAGAATTAGTAGTATCAAGGATAGAATTATTTACCCATTTTCCCAGCTAAATTATCTCCATATATAACACAAAGATCATCATAGTATGGAAGACTTTTCAGTCTGTAAGGACGAACATCTGGGTTTACCTGTAAATCAACAAATAAGACTCTAAAATGTTATAAATCCTTCAAAAAAAATAATCAAATAATTAAAGAATTGAACCTTGACATATTCATCCCAGATTTTACTCTCAGCGACCACCATTTGTCGAGTAGCATCCCAGCTAAAACCCTTCTGATTCAGCAGATTCTTAACAGCTTTGTACACATTCCTCAGCGTTTTGTGCCGGTTCTTCAGCACATCCATTTCGTAATCGAACTTGAATTTCTCGTTGAACGATGAGTTCATGTTCACCCATGCCGTTTTGCTGAACACATGGTCATCGAATCTATTGCCCTTGTTGAGCTGTTCCAGCATTAGGTCGATGAAATATCGGTCCATTTCGGGTGTCCATATCGTTCTTAAACGATCCAAACTGCCTTTGCCACGGATACCCATTCTTCAACTATGTAAAATCAAACGTAGAAATGCAAGAATTATGAGTCGATATGAACATTTGGACATGAACAAAATCAAATGAGAATTGGATTAGTGGAAAATATATACCTTGGACTGGAATTGTGGAACAACGTAGGGAAATAATCTGGGGTGTCTGCAGGTTTAGGGATAAGGTTTTCCAACTTAGGGTTACGATTGCTTTGCGGCTGGAATAAGATGAGAACCGGTTTGTGTAATCCCAATTCCAGGGTTTATCCCAAAGAACGTTATTCGCTTCAATTTCTTCTAGGCGACCCCTAAACTTTAGTTGTTTAATCATTACAGCCTCTAAATTTTTATCATATTTTTCATTTTGATTTTATGGAATAATCTCACTGATTCTAGTTGAACCTAAATACAATATTGAAGTAGGCATGAAGATCGAAAATATCATTTTGATAGATTATTCTGGGAACGGTTCTAAATGCGTCGATAAACTATTGCAAAATGAGATCCAATTATGAAACATCGTCGACATTTCTTGATCAGAAAATGTATTGTGATAAATGTAACATGAAACGTCAAACTACTATAATGATAGAAAAAATTGTGTCATAAAATCAAAGGAATAAATATGTAATAGAAGCAGACAAAAACAAACTCTTAAATGATATGTAAAAAGAATAAAATTAAAACACTGAATATAATTATTTAGATATAAGTCAAAATGAGATCTAATTATGAAACATCGTCGACATTTCTTGATCAGAAGATGTATTGTGATAAATGTAACATGAAATGTCAAACTACTACAATGATAGAAAAAATTGTGTCATAAAATCCAAGGAATAAATATGTCATAGAAGCAGACAAAAACAAACTCTTAAATGATATGTAAAAAGAATAAAATTAAAACACTGAATATAATTATTTAGATATAAGTCAAAAATTAAATAAAAATAAAAAGGACAACAAAACTTAAATAGTCATCTCATGCAACAACATTACGAATTAATAATATATCTCCAAACTATAACCCTCATTTTCTTCAATGTGTCATCCACGGCTACTTTTTTCAATATAGTGATTATTGCAAATAATGTCCATGTGTTGTATCGGGTGGGGGTTGTGAGAGTATTTTTCTGCATCACTTTTTGATGTTGAACGTGGCTTATAATTCCTTCAACAACCTTCCGATCCAGAGATGATCAAAGCAACTTGTGCCTTGGACCTCTTTTTTTTAAGGAAGAATTACTTATATTCTAATAGCATTATCAATGACAAGTTGTTTAATACAATCAGGTTCATCCAGGAAAAAACAGACTGGATTATGGTTCGATAAGGCTCATTGTGCTAACATGTGGGCAACTCTATTTCCTTCCTTACAAACATAGTGCACTTTGAAAGACGGGTAGGCATGAAGAAGCGATCTAGCCTCATTGAGCAACAATCCAACTGTAGAGATGTCCTGGGTCTTGTTCTGGGTCTGGTTAGACAACTTGTACACAATCGAAATGGCATCGCCCTCAATAATAACATTATTCCACCCATTCTCAGTAGCAAAGCGAATACCTTGAGAGAAAGCCGTAGCTTCAGATGATTCGGCTGTAAAGGGAGGATCAATCTTTATTAGCAATCCCCCAAAGACCATACCATGTGCGTCTCTGGCCACAACTCCAACGGCGGCTAAGTGTGATTCCTTACTAAACGCTGCATCCACATTAATCTTGATCAGTCCCCGCATTGGCTTGCTCCACTTTCGAAGTCTATGGGAAAGGTTTCCACCAGTTGAGCAGCGAAGAGGGTTAGAGACCTGCTTAAACTCTCCAATAAGGTTCCAGGCTTTAGAAATAGTGTCTCTGTCCGATTGAAGCTCCGCATCATGAATCCACTTATTTCTACGGTTCCAAATATTCCATAACAATGAGAGGAACAAATCAAACCCTTCGTAATTTAACTTGGATTGAACCCGCGTGATCCATTGGAGGCAAGAGTGTCCTTCCCAATCAACAAGCTCTTGAGAAAGGCCCGACATCAAAAGAATCATCTTCGATTTGGGGCAGTCTTTAATCGTGTGCAATGCCGACTCAAGCTCCATATTACAAAGTTGGCAAAGACCTTCCCCAAGATTAGCTTGCTTTAGTTTTGTCCCCATTGGAATAGCTTCTAGGCAAAGCCTCCATCCGAAAATTCTTATCTTTGAAAGAACATTTGCCTTATCTACTGCATTCCAAATGCCTTCCGCAATTAAAGTTGGGTTGTTCTGAATTTTTAGCCAATTGTAGCCCGACTTAGCAGAGTAAGAACTCGAACTATGATGGCACCATAATATTTTATCACCATGAACCGGTGCAATCAACGTGTTGAGAACCTCTGATGCATTTTCACTGGAAAGTACTCTTCTTACTTTGAGCTCGTCCCATCTGGTGCAACCTGGAATTAAGAAATCTGCCACCCTTATTGGTTGGTCTGCACTGTCCAAGTACCTCTCATTCCACCAAATTGGTCCAGAATCCCCCCAATTATCCGAGAACATTCTAGCCTTGCTTTCAATCCCCACCCTCCAGAAAAATCCCTCCTTAAGTGTATCCTTGGCCTTCATAATACTTGTCCATGCATAAGAATGCCTATCCCCAAGTTTTGCATTGAGAAAATTCGTGCATGTTAAGTATTTAGCTTTAAGTACCTTAAAGGCCAATGACTCCTCGTCGTGAATGAGTCTCCACACCTGATTGCCTAGGAGGGTAATATTAAACAATTTAAGATCCCTGAAACCCATCCCACCAAATTTTTTAGATCGGCACACCTTTTCCCAAGCAATCATAGCTCATCTTTTAGTATTCTACTTTTTTGACCACCAATAAGACCTCGCTTGAGACTTGATATCCTCAATAACCCCTTCCGGAAGCAGGTAACAAGACATAGCATAAGCATGAAGCGCTTGAACAATCGATTTGATGAAAACCTCTCGACCTCCAAAAGAAAGGAGTCGTTTTGTCCAACCTTGAATTCTCTTCACCGTCTTGTCTTTAATAAAGCTGAATGCCGCTCGTTTGCCACTTTTTCCCACAACAAGAGGTAACCCAAGATAGTTCCCTGGATCAAGAGACTCCACAACTCCCAGCTCATTCAAGAAGATCAATCGCTCTGGAACGAGTGTATTAGGGCTAAAAAGATGCTGGACTTCTCAAAGTTCACCTTCTGCCCTAAGGCCTTTTCATATTGGGTCAAAATACTCTTTATTCTTTTCACCTCATCGATCGAATTCTTCACAAACATGATACTATCTTCGACATAAAGTAGGTGTGAGATCCTCGGTCCTCGAAGGCTAGCACGAATGCCCTTAAGATCATTCATCCTTTGAGCTGCAAGAAGCAATGTTGAAAGTCCTTGTGCGCAAAAAAGAAACAAATACGGGGACAACAGGTCCCCTTGTCGGAGCCCCCTTTGTGGAGTGAAAGGATCTGACGATGCACCATTAATACGAACTTGAAAGGAAACAGTGCTAATGCACTTACGTATGAGATTAACAAAAGAAACATTAAATCTCATACGAAGCATAACATTAAGAACGAAATCCCATTCAACTCTATCATATGCTTTTTCCATATCTAACTTAATAGTCGCCCCCTTATTAGGGCCATTTTTTTAGCCCTTTAGGTAATGGATAAACTCATGTGCAACTAAAAAGTTATCTGAAATGCGCCTACCGGAGACAAACATACATTGGTTTTTCGCAACGCAAATAGGCATAAAAGGCTTTAACTGATTAACAATAGATTTGGACATAACCTTATAAATGACCAAGCAAAGGCTTATCGGTCTAAAATTTTTCATTGACATTAGACTGGTTACTTTGGGAACTAGCACAATTATAGTTCGGTTAATAAAATCAAAGTTTGATGAACCATTCAACGGACTTAAACAGAGTTCAACAAAATCACAACCAATAACATCCCAAAAACAGCGGAAAAATTGACCGGGTAGACCATCATAACTTGGTGCTTTCGAAGGGTTGACCTGAGAAAAAGCTTAGGTGACTTCCTTGGTGGTGAAGTTGCGGTAGAGCATCTCATTATCCATCAGCATCACGCAACAATCAATGGCTCACAAGATCTCCTCATCGGGTGCCGCACCTAAAGACCGAAAGAGAGAGGTGAAGTAGCTTGTAGCGACATCAAAAATGTCTTCCATCTGATCACACCAAACCCTCCTCACTCTCCAACCCCTCAACCTAATTCTTTTTCCATCGACCATTCGCTCTTACATGAAAGAAGTTTGAGTTCCGGTCTCCATCTTTCAGCCACGCTACCCACGACCTCTGATGCCAATATGCCTCTTCTTTATCCATAAGGTCCTTAAGCTTCACCAAGGCCTTGCTTCGTTGCTCACAGACACCATCCAAAATCTGAGCCGAATCAAGATGGAGGATTCAGTCTCTGAGACGCCTCTCATCATGCTTTGCTTGCCTTCTTCGCACCATTTGTCATTTGTCAAGTCTGTCACCCACCTTCTTAACTTTACTAGAAAAGAAATCCTCTTTGTTCTCCAAAATCTCACGAACAATGTTTCAACACTGTTCCTTACTCGCCCAGCACGCGTCGAATTTAAAATAATCATCCCTGTGAGGTCGGTTTGGAGAACCACTCTCCAGGCAAAAGAGCACAGTGGTCTGATGAAGCGATCGGGATCATGGACACTGAACAACTGGGAAACATAAGTCGTCAATCATTCTTGGCCACAAACCGATTAATACGCTCTTGCATAAAGAAATGCGCCCGAGTTCCACTCACCCATGAAAACCAACCAATCTTGGGTCGAATGTCCCACAGGTCAGCATCTCGTAGATACCTTTGGAAATCCTCCATCTGCACCCTCACCCGTCTTCGACATCATTTCTTTTAAAATAGATGAATAATCTCATTGAAATCTCCTCTCATACACCATGGGAGTGAGGAGATGGAGGACATGTGTGAAATCATCTCCTACTTATTCTTAGCAGTCCACGCGTTACGACCATAAAACCTCTCATTCCTTCTAAATCAACATCAACCTAACACAGTCTTCTGCTCTGTCCACAGAAAAACAACCGAGCATCTGCATTGCAAGTCGTATAAACTCAACTTTATTTTTACTAATCTTTGTTTCCGAAATAAAGGTGAGCATTGGGTCCTTTTTGGAGATAATTATTCGTAGCTCCCGAACTGTCGAAGGGTTCCCAAGCCCCCGACAGTTCCAGCTTAAAACCCTTACGATGATTGGTGGGGCTGAGCCTTAGCCACCGCCGTTAGTAACATATCACCCGGCTACTCAGTCAAAGCCTCGCTTGGGTCTTCCTCTTCGCTGGTGCCAACTCTAGAATTCAATGAAGAATTTGTGGTGTTCGTCTCCTGTCAGGCCATCCTCTTAAACTTTTTTTGCCTTTACTGGACTCACCGCCTTTTCTATTTCCGGAGCTTGAGGACCCTACCTCAGCTCACACACTAGGGATCCGATTCTACTGCTGGTCCTCTTCCCTTGAAGAATCATGGACCAAGAACACATTTGGTGGCCAGCTGTCCGGGCCAGTTGGATCCCTCCCCGGGACCCACGGTCTGCCACGAGCAACTCTAGCGGGCCGATCTGAGAGTGGACTATTACCCGAACTCGTGATCGATCTTCCTTGAGCCTCGTTTTCAATGTAAACAATTATCTCTCTTCTTTTTCAGTTTCTTTCCTCAGTTCGTCTGTTGGCAGTCACGCGTAACCATTCACCAAATTGAAGGGGATGCTGGAGATGCTCCGAGAACCCCGGGTATTCGGTTAAGACATGCCCAATAATCCCACATCTATGACAGAATGACGACAATCTCTCATATTTTAGTAGGCATTTTCTAGGCTGACAATTAGCAAGTTGCCCCATTTTGGCACAACGGCGTAACGGCTTCGTACAATCAATTTCAACTCTAATACGAAGATAATCTCCCATCCTGCCTTCCCCGGACCGATCATCTATTGCAATGGTCTTTTCAATCTTGTTTCCAATTTTTTCCACCGTCTCCTGCCGCATCAGTCCCAAAGGGAGTTCATAGATTCTCACCCATACTACTAGTTGCTGGAAATCGAACACCTCCAAACTTAATGTGGAATCGAAATATGTTATTGCCAGAAGATTCCCTTCGAAACTCCAGGGCGTACGCTTGAGAATAGCTTGCTTGTCACTTAGGGTCTTGAACTTGAACAAAAACATATTTGCTTTCAAGATGCTGGAATCCAGAAGCCTTCTATTGCCCCATATAGTTCTGAAAACTCGCAATCTACCTTCTTGTAGCCGATGATTTTAGCAACTACCCACTTGTCCATCTTCATGAGATCATCCTCAGAAATGACTCTCGACGGGGAGATATCCTCCGATTTTTCCTCTGTAAAATTCAGTTGTTGCATCATATGTACTACTTCTTCTAATATTATGAGATCAAGCAGAGCGGTTGTGGATTTTTGGTTGGAGGTAAAAATTGTTTGAAGATACACGTATAACAGAACACGGCAACAAGTTTCCAAAGCTAGAGCAAAATACTTCTCTTTGTGAAAGTGTGAAAGGTGTAACATCTCTATCTTCCTTAGACATAGTCTCCTCTCATGACTCGGTTTCCAACCAATTTGAACAATTTTTCCAGCCTTTGGCTTTTTCTGATATCCGTGTTTCTCACCAACTTCCTTCAGCTCTTTTATCCAACATGTAAAAAACTCCATCATATCAGTAGTTCCTTTTTCGTGTAAGAACCATCTATCCCGTACATCTTTTAGCATTTTGCCGACTTTGTGCACAGTGTGTCTGCTGCTTCTATAGAGATCCTGTTGCAAGATACACAAGATCCCTAAATTCCTGCTACACTCGTTCCAGCTGGCTGCTTCCACTACCAGTACAGAACCACGATCTGTCATACCACGATAAATCAGAACATCCTCGGATACTCCCCTTTTTCCTCGATACCAAGGTTTCAACCCTTTCCCGCCTTGAAATATCTCTTTATCAGTCTTCCTATCAGTATTTCCAGCATATTTCCCCGTACCTGAAGTCTCCCAAAACCCATCCCCATCCTTCCTATAAGATTTAGAAAATCCTCCTTCGAGAACTGGGCTTCTACCTTTTTCCTTTTCTCTTATGTAATATCCCTACCACCCCTATTCAACTTTGGAAACCGTAACTCCCATTCACAAACATAGTACGTTGGCAGCCCTAAGAATCTTCATTTTCTCTCTCAACAAAGATCCTCGTAACTCCTTCCCTATCTTTGTCTTTGTGAGTTGAATATTTCCTTCCTAAATACTCTTTCCACGTTCTTTTTGGCACCTTGGGCAGCGAGACCTTTTGACACCAAAAAGGAAACACCAGGAAGAGCCATACTACAACATCTTTTAGAATCATCCTATTATTGTACCTCCCTGATATTCCATATCCTCTCTTGGAATGTGTGCTTCTCATATATTCCTCATTCCCTCTATCGAAAACCTCGCTATTCTCCCAGCCCGAACTCCGCCTTACACGGTGGTTGTACTCTAAAAATTTCAAAAAATACCAAGTTTTGGCCTTTGAACTGAAGCACTTCAAAGATATCCTTCCCTTATTGCACATACGAGGCCATTTCTTACTCACTATCTTCCTCATATCTCTCTCCAATCCAACCTTAAAGAATTTTCCATTATGAGGACTCTTTTGAGTGTTCACTATATCCACCACACCTCTCTTAAACACTCTTCGGTGCCGACGCCCTTTAAGGAGATTCTGTAAAACACATAAATCAAGTAACTAACACCAATAGAATCAAATGACTCTTACCTTCAACTTTTTCACGAAGGATGATGAACTATAAGGACATTGGACGAAGAACTCTCGACCCAAACCAAGATCCTTGACACCACCGTTTAAATCCAACAGTTTGGAGATCCATCACGAGATCTTGATGACCTTGTTTCCATGGATTAACATGGAGGAGACCAGTAAAAACCGACGAGGACACCCACAAAGAATGAAGACCTCTAGAGAGAAGGGAGAGGATATTCTCTCACTAGAAACGCTACGTTGCCACCAGTAGTTGTGGCTTAGACCTCTATTTGTTGTATAAATGGGACTAAAATCTTGATGGTTAACCAATTTTATCTTACCTTAACATCTGATACGACGAAAGGTGTGGGTTACCTTTATAACACCTTAACCTTGTATGGACTTAAGGTGGGCCACCGAAATGACTATTATTATAAAAAATTTCAAATAATTATAAACAATTAAAATTTTATGAATTTAAAAATTATAAAATAAAATAATAATGTTAACAATCAATAATCTAAAAAATAATATAGATAATATTAATATTTGTAAAATTATTCAAATGGTCTTATTATAAAATATATGAAAATATTTGTTAGAATTAAATAATATTATTTTGAAGTTTAATTATTTTTAGTTTTATAGTGAAGTAAATATATTAAATAAATAAAATTAACTTTTTAAAAGCATCTCTTTTAGTAAGGGACTTAGGCTACTAAAACCATCTCTTAAAATTGATCCGTAAATTTTGAGATTCGAAAAATCTCGATAAAAATAAATATATTTTTTTGAAATATCTCACACAAAGCATACTCTAAAATTCATATCGCATTCTTACATTAGATCTTCTTATCTTAAAATAAATTTGTTCATAGATCGGGTTGAGAAAATAATATTTGTTTATAATATTTTTAACCATTGACAACGCACACACACCTTTCATATCATTTACTAAAATCCAAAACCTTGATGATAACAATACTCTTTTAACCACAAAAACTATTTAATATATTTAAATTTAAATTTTTGAGTTAATTACATCATATGTCCTCAAAGTATGCCCATCATTTTAAATTGGTCCCTAAACTTTTAAATATTCTAATTTTATCTCCAAACTATTACTATCATTCTAAATTATTCCTTAAATTTTTGAACATTTCAATTTCATCCCCAAACTATAACTTTCATTCTAAATTAGTCCCCAAACTTTTTAAACATTCCAATTTCATCCCAAACCATACGTATATACTAATCACATCCCGTGTCAATAAAACCGGTGGGCCAAGTTAGATTTTATATGTTTGAAAAAACAAAATTTATGTTAAATTAGGGTTGGAACTAATTACATATTGGATGAAATTAGGATGAAATTGGAATATTCAAAAAGTTTAGGGACTAATTTAGAAAGAGGGTCATAGTGTAGGGATGAAATTGAAATGTCAAATGTTTAAAGACTAGTTTAGAATGATAGTCAAAGTTTGGGGATGAAATTAAATACTCAAAAGTTTAAAGACCAATTTAAAATGAGGGTTATAATTTGGGACATATGATGCTATTAACTCTTATTTTCTTTTTATGAAATAAACTTCAATATGAATAAATGGCAGAAGCAGAAGGTGGGGCAAGTCTCTCCATCCTCCGATCAAATTTCTTGCCTTGATTTGCATTAATGTTGGCATATTCTTAGCCTTCTTACCGGATCAAAGACCCCAATAATTCATTTTATATCTTTTTAAACAAATAATCAATCATACACTATTACTTCATCTATTATATTATAAGTCAAGCCAACTCAATCATAGAATAAACCAAAATTCTTAAATACAATTATTTTAATACATGTACAAGATTAAGACCAAGCAATTGATATCGTTTAAACAAGTCTCAAGGTCAAGTTTTTATGTATGTAGAAAATCTCCGTTGGATGGTTCACTTATCAAAATCAGGTATACGACTCGAGTCAGTACATATTAGTCAAAGAATAACCTTGAGAACTGAAATGGCTACAAAAAAAACTAAGTGTGGATAAATATAAAATAATTATTTTTATTTTTTTCAAAAAAAATTTGAAATAAAAAAAATCCACCCACGTATTTAGTATGTCAAATTCGTGGCACCTAATGAGTGCATGTAAAGAAATATTAATAAATATGTCCCATTCTTCTACATGTATAAATAAACTACGCATGAAGCTGCACTAATGTCTCAACAAAGCATTTCACCCATGGCGTCCACTTGCGATGGTTCTTTTAGGGAAGAACGAGACACTTTCGGCCCCATTAGTGTCCCTTCTGATAAGTTCGTTTTCTCCTTCTCGTCGGATCTTCTTCTTTTTCTTCTTCTTTAACGACTGACAGTGTTAATTGCTGTTGTTGTAGATTATGGGGAGCACAAACTCAGAGATCGTTACAGAATTTCAATATTGGAGGTCCGCGAGAACGGATGCCCGAACCTATCATCCGTGCATTTGGCATCCTCAAGAAATGTGCATCCAAGGTGAACATGGAGTACGGTCTTGATCCGTCTATCGGAAAAGCCATAATGGACGCGGCACAAGAAGTAGCCGAAGGAAAACTCAACGACCACTTTCCTCTTGTTGTCTGGCAAACCGGAAGTGGTACTCAGAGTAACATGAATGCCAATGAGGTAAACATGGATCGTGTATGAATTTTTAGACCGAAAACACATCAATATAAATTTTATCGTAAAAACCGTAATTTTTGTCTTGAAACTTTGAAAATTTCCTAGGTTATTGCAAACAGAGCAGCTGAGATTCTGGGACATAAACGTGGTGAAAAGTTTTTACATCCTAATGATCACGTCAACAAATCTCAATCTTCCAACGATACATTTCCAACCGTAAGTAAAAGTTAACTGATCTATTTTATCGATTTCTGATCTTTCAGATTAGATTTAATTCGATTCAAGTTAATTTAAAAAACCAGAAATCTCTTTCTAGGATCCAAATCTAAAATCAGCCAAAAACCCATTTCCTACCACTACATTTATGGCCATATTAATTTTTTTGAACCAACTAAGCCTCTCTCTTTTCATGGTGAAATGAAGAAAATTTAACGTAAAAAGGGTGAAAAAGAGTGGAGATGATGAGACATAAGATGGACCGACATCCATAATGGATAATTTTCAATATTCATAAATCCAATAGGGTGAATTTGGACAAGGCAATACCTGCCCTACCTTTCTCCATTATTACCACCAATGAAGCTCATGATTCATGGTGGAGAGGGACTAGTGTCTTTTTCTTCTTATGTTCTTTGAACTTTAAAAAGAAAATGAAAATGAACGAGTGGCTTAGATTTAACAAGTAAAGCCGACACGGGTTTCAATTGAAAGTCAATTTTGATTTTCATAAATAATGTAAAAAAAATTGTGGAAAAGTTGGTGTGCTCGTCAGGATGAATAGAAGAAGAAGTATTAAATTTTTTCTGAAAATTTTAAATTAACTTTAATATAAAAAATATCTAAATTATATGTATTTTTTATTTAAATATTTAATTTTTTTCGGTTAATCCAAGTACTAATATTACAACATTATCATTTTATATGTTTCGGTCGTAACCGTTGTAAAAATATCCCGTTAAATTAAGTGATATTTTTATATTTATATAATTTTGAAAAAAATATTTAAAATAAGAAAAGCTTAAAATTATATATTTAAAAAAAACCCAAAATGTTCTCAAATCTTAAAAAAATCTAAAACTTTGACAACTATAATTTCAATCATTATGTCCACGCTGACCACCGTCAATTGTCGTTGTTGCCATCGATCGAACCTCCACCTGATGGCAAGACGAACTCAATCACTCATAACCCAAAAACTCATAGCGAAATTAGATACTAGGAAGTTTTAGGAGTTTGGAGTTTTGTTTGTTTTGATTTTTTTAATTTTAGAGAAATTAGAGTTTTTTAAAATATTAATCTTTTATTTAAATAAAATTTTCAAAATTATTTGAATATGACATGTGTCACTTAATAAACTTTTTTAACATATGTTATAGCAGAGACACTTAAAATGATAACGTTTGTAACTTTAGGCACCTAGATTGGCTGGAAAAAAAAGTTTAGGTACCTAAATGAGTAAAATGATATAGTTTGAATATTTTATTTTATTAAGCCTTTAAATTATTATATTTTATAGATTTTTTTATATTTTTATTAGTAATATTTCCTTTACCTCAAGAATAGGTGTGTAAATGAATCCGTTTGAAAGAACAAGTATGTGTTCATGTTCGTTTATTAATTTTTAAAGGTGTTTATGTTTGGTTAATGTTCTTTTAATTTTTTAATATAATATTTATGTTCGTTTTTTTTTGAAGATATTCATGTTCATTCGTTTAACGTTAATGAACATGTTCGTTTAACGCTTGCGAACATGTTCCTTTAAGGTTCGTTTATATGTTTGGGAACATGTTCATTTGCAAGCTAAAATGATAAAATTACGTTACTAGTGCTTAAACACTTTAAGCTTCATAGTTTAAACTCTAAATTTCACAATGTGTTCAATTTAATCCCTACATTTACCAATATTTAAAATGTAAAAAATGAAATAAAAAAGTAAACGAGTTTGTTAATAAACACAAACGAACGACCCGATAAACGAGCTTGTCCATGAACATAAACGAATGACCTGATAAACGAGCTTGTTCGTGAACATAAACGAATGACCTGATAAAGGAGCTTGTACGTGAACATAAATGAACGAACACATCGATATTCATGTTCGTTCGTTTATTAAATGAACATAATTTTTTTGTTCGTACTTGGTTATTTAGCTTAATAAATGAATGTTATACAAACTACAAATAATTCACCGAACGTTCTGTTCATTTACAACCCTACTCAAAAATTTTAAAAGTTATTCCCGTAAGATAAGATATTGCGTCTATCCATGATGATCACTCTAACATGCTATATCTTCTTTTTTTCCGGGTTCTTTTTGTCAAGGATCATGGTATGTCTCACGCCTATTTAATATGTTTATCTTACTTTTATATATACATTTTGCTTTTCCAGGTAATGCACATTGCAGCAGCAATGGAAATAAACACAAGATTAATACCTGACTTAAAGAATTTGCATTCTACTCTTCAATCAAAGGTTTTGCACATTCCCTTACTATATTAACTTATTATAAACTGAATTATTAACTTATTGTGTTGTTATTTATTTATTTTGGACAGTCTAATGAATTCAAGGATATTGTTAAAATTGGTCGCACTCACACTCAAGATGCCACACCTTTGACTCTTGGACAGAGTTTAGTGGCTATGTTACACAGGCAAGTTCTTCTTTTACCCTACTTTGGATTCGAATCTAATTCGATTTGTTCGGTTCAATCATTTTATTTCGAATTAAACTGAATTCAGATAAACATATTTAATATTAATGCATCTAATTTATACTCGATTTAATCTAATACATAGAAATATATTAATATTTATTTTGGGGTTGGATTGTAGGTAAAATATGGAATCGATAGAGTTTCCGGTACCCTGCCACGATTATATCAGGTTAGTCATTGTTTTTTCTTTTTTCGAATAGTCTAGAATGATTATAAAATAATATATTCATAATATATATAAACGAATGCTTGATATATGACAGCTTGCGCAAGGTGGTACCGCCGTAGGGACAGGATTGAATACAAAGAAAGGGTATGTTTTGTTATGTTTTAAGATCCGGTTGGACCCAACTACGTTAAATTAAAATTCGTGTATCATATTTTATATCGAATAAAATTTATACATAATTTTAAAAATATCACAACGCAAGAGTGTGTAATGGTAAGAACAATCTCAGGTTTGATGTAAAAATAGCTGCTGCAGTAGCTGAGGAAACAAAGTTGCCATTCGTTACAGCAGAAAATAAGTTCGAAGCTCTGGTTAAGTCTCTCAACTTCTTTTATTTTTTTAGAAAAAATCTTATCTGACGTATTTTTATATTCGACATTCACATTCAAAATCGAATAAACATCTTTTCAGGCTGCACATGACGCCATTGTTGAAGCTAGTGGAGCTTTGAATACTTTAGCTGCATCATTCATGAAGATTGCAAATGACATTCGTTTCCTGGGGAGGTTATTTTTTTTAATATTTTTCATAATTTTTTGGGACTAAAATAACATTTAACCCTATTTTTTTTAAAAAAAAATTTATTTTTGTTGTTTAGCAAAATTATTCTGATGGTTTCAACAATCTTAATCTTCCTTATCCAGTGGTCCTCGATGTGGGATTGGTGAGCTTATTCTTCCTGAAAATGAGCCTGGCAGCAGTATTATGCCTGTATAATTCTCATTTTATACATCGATTTATTAAAACGAATATGAATATGATATGATAGGCTACAAATAAAATAATTCATAAAATTTAATTTTCTTTTTTCAGGGAAAGGTGAATCCTACCCAATGTGAGGCCCTTACTATGGTATGTGGCCAGGTCATGGGCAACCATGTGGCTATCACAGTGGGTGGATCAAATGGTCACTTTGAACTCAACGTGTTCAAGCCATTGATGGCTAATGCACTCTTACATGTACGTTGTCGTTGTTGTTTTTTTCTCTCGTAATAATCCATTCTTATTTTCATGTATCCGACATACATGAATGTCGGATACTCGTCCGTACTTCGGATATTACTGCGAAAGAATTTGCGATTTAACAGCTTTTCTTTTCTTTTTATTGGTATCAGTCCATAAGGTTGCTGGGTGATGCAGCTGCTTCCTTTGAGAAGAACTGTGTGAAGGGAATTCAAGCTAACAAGGAAAGAATTTCGAAATTACTGCATGAGGTCTGTTTCCTTTTAATGTTAAACTTTGATTAGAGATGATAATAAGTAATGTGAATTCTGATAACATTTCGATTTGAATATTACGATGCAGTCTCTAATGCTTGTGACATCCTTGAATCCCGTAAGTTTTCGTATTCTTGTTGTTCATATCAAATAAGACTCTTTGTAATTCGAATCGAATTTCTAATCGGTTGTTGAATCTTTGTGTTTGTAGAAAATTGGGTACGATAATGCTGCAAAAGTTGCCAAGACAGCACACAAGAAGGCTGCTCCTTGAAGGAGGCGGCCACCACGAAGCTCGGTGTGCTGACACAAGAAGAATTTGAAAGTCTTGTGGTGCCTGAAAAAATGATCGGTCCATCTGAT
Organism: Hibiscus syriacus; assembly: GCF_006381635.1. Classification (NCBI taxonomy): domain Eukaryota; kingdom Viridiplantae; phylum Streptophyta; class Magnoliopsida; order Malvales; family Malvaceae; genus Hibiscus; species Hibiscus syriacus. Next base: position 447,767 of record NW_024063046.1, on the reverse strand, counting down.
TGAACTCTTAGATTTCATTCGAACCCGTTTTTCTCAATCGGTCCATGTTCTGATTTAAGAAAATCGAATTGATCGAGTTTTTTATTGTTATTGTAATTTTTTTAAGTATTTTATGTACTAAGAGAATAATCTTTTAATCGATGAATAATGAAAATATCTATATTAGAAATCAATCCATTCTATAATTAATAGATGAAGAATTAAAACTTAAATACATGTTATTTTAACGTATATTATATAAGTCCAAATGACTCCTTTCCTAATTAAAAATAAATATTTAATAATAAAGACTTTATTTTCTATTTTCTATAAATGAATTTTATTTTTAATTTAATGCATCTAAAAGTTTACTTAAAAATACTTAAATATACACTAAATTAAAGTAATAAGCTTTAAGCATCTATAAATAATTATCTTTAAATTAAAAACAAAATATCTTATTAAAAATTCATTTATAATCAAGTCACAACATGACATGGTCCAAACAGTAAAAAAGTGCGCTAAAGGTATATATTTTCACAAAAATATAGGGCGTAAATGAATTGTGATTTAACATATAATGTTGTTTTTATATTCGTTTATTTATTTTTGAAGTATTCGTGCTTGATTCATTTAACGCTCGCGAACATAAATATATTCATCAACATGTTTGTGTAACGTTCGTCAACATATTCGTTTATATAATTTGAGTTCCCTTCTCAACTAACACTCTATTTTCATCCTTTTATTTGCAAGTCAAAAATAAATGTAAAATTATATCACTAGTCTTTATGTTCTTTAGGCTTAACGGTTTGAACTACAAAGTCCACCTTGTATTCAATTTAGTTTATACCTTCATCAATATTTAAAATGTAAAAAAAAATGAAATGAAAAAAAATAACCGAGTAAACGAGCTTAAATGAGTTCATAAAAGAGCTTATAAAAGAGTCAATTAATAAGTTTGTTCGTGAATATAAATGAACCCAACATACATATGTTCGTGTTCATTCGTTTACTAAATAAACATAAAAATTTTGTTTATACTCATTTATTTAACTACATAAACGAACGTTATACGAACGATTCACAAACAGTTCATCAAATGTTCCGTTCAATTACACCCGTACGAAAGCATAACATAATCTAAATACACACGAACAACACCAAGCCAAAAAAAAAAACAAACGAACAACAACAAGCCAAACCGATCAACAAAGGGACCAGAAAAAAAAAACACAATGAAACAAAGATAAATAGCAAATTATAATAGTAATTCAAGATAATAAAATATCCGTTCCTTCCTTATTATATGTCATGCAGTACGTTGATGAGTACATATATAGTTTCTTTTCTATTACAACACAAATGAAAGTTGACTTGGAAGGATTTCATACAAATGAAGCATTTATTTTAGTAAGGTTTTTGACCGATAAAATTGCCTGGAGGAGCATAGTTGCAACCGATGAAAGTTCCGCCATTGTTGCACCTCACCTTAGCACAACCGAGGCGAACAGAGTCACGCCAAACCACTTGAGTGTAATGCCCGCAGACCTTTTCCGGTGCACAACTGTTGGAATTGTAATCGTAGTCGGCCCTCTCATCAACCCACAATCGTACAGCATCGGTGCCAGAGAGGTCGACACTACTCCCAGCTAGGTTCTCACCGTATTGTCCACCGCCACCGGAGTGCACAAGGTTGCAATCGGCGATGCGTTGATTAGCATAGTCCCGTGCAAAGCCAGCAACGGTCTCATCCCAAGTCATAGGACCGACATTGACGGCGGATCGAGCCTCGTTGTGAGCGTTGAGGTAGTCTTGTGGTGAGTCTTGGGCATGGGAGGGAAGTATCAAGGTAAAGGCGAAGAGGCAAGTAAGAGCTAAGGAAGAAAACTCCATATGTTTGATTGGATAAGAATAATTGCAATGTAAATATGTTTATGGGATGATTTTTATGCATCTTTGAGGGATGTATTTATAGACATTATTAGTTTGGCAGCTGAATGTTCAAACTATACAACTACTTGTCAAGAATTGTTTTGTGAATTTTCTATAGAATAAAACCAAAGAATTTTAGAGTTGTAGCTTCGAAGTAATTCATAATTTACCAAAATAATAATAATAAGGGTAAAGTACACAAATGGTCCTCCAACTATAGAGTGTTGTTTTATTGAGTCCCCTGACTATTAAAAATTACGAAATGGTCCTTTGACTATAAGGTATTGTTTTGTTGAGTCCCCTGAATATTAAAAGTTATAAAATGATTGTCCAACTATTCATATGTTCTAAACTCGTCCCTTACATTTAAAAAATTGACGGTGATATGACCTGAATGTTAACCTACTGACCGGGATATGATAAATTTTGATCTCAGAATCTCAAACGACTATCATATCTTAGTCAGCATGTTAACGTCCGACTCAAATGACCGCCAATTTTTTAACGAAAAATGATGAGTTTGGAACATACGAATAGTCGGTGACCATTTTATAACTTTTAATAGTCGAAGACTCAACAAAACAACACACTATAATCGGGAGATCATTTACGTACTTTACCCTAATAACAATAAAACTCATATTTGCAATATATATATATATATATGTGTGTGTGTGTGTTCTTGATAAATGAAAAAGAGAAAAGAAGAAGAATAAAAAAGTATTGGAAGAAATATAAAGAAATGAAAAGAGTCGAGATTGACCCTCAAGACACCATCGTCGTCAATCGACTAAATTTATTACCTTTAACTAATAAAATAAGTTTACAATTAAGCCAATATGATATGAGTTTATCTCTTAAGATTTCAAGATACTTTCTCTTTCAAAAATACATTTTACCATATATACAATTAAATAAATATATATATATATATATATATATATATATATATATATATATATATATGTTCCACTTTAAATGGATTTATGATTGTGGATGCTCAATGTGTTAATGAAATACACACTTAGATAAAAAAACTAATTCACAGAAACATTTTGTCAAACAGTTGGTGTGCGTACAGAAACATCAATATTTCAATTAAAACTAATCCTGATCAAATGCTAAATCCATAAATTTGATTCATTAAATTCGAAAAAACATAATTCCTAATCAGAATATAAATCAAAATAGATCAAACACTCAAATTTTGAACAAAAAATTCAAGAACAGTAAACACATCAAGTGAAGTCTTTTTCACTAAAAAAACCACATAGGAAAGTCAACATACCAGTACCAGAGATAGATTGATGGAAGATTACACCTGCAAAGGCCGAGCATATGATATTGATATCAAGCAGTACAAGTTCCCAAGTTGCAATAGCAAGAGCTAAGAGGCCAGAGGGCTAGAGTTCGAAAGTAGTAGGTTTAGTATTTTGGACTTTAAACTAAATTGAAACGAAATAGACAAGGTCCGTTTTATAGCCTTTTTTGTTACTGTTTAGAAGTAAAACAGTTTGCACATTTTATTTGATGAATGAAATTCAATGACTGCAGTTGGGATTTTATGTTCTTTACGCCCCCTCAATACATGTTGTCCTGGGCTAAGGCCCAGGTGGCACAGGTATTGGGGCCAGCCTTGGAGATGAGCTAAAGAAGGTGATAGAGGGAGAGTCCAAGAGAGTCTCCTTTCTTCCAACCATATATGGTGATATATATACATATTCTTAGTGTTGGTGGCAAGCTTAGGGTGATGATGATTATTTATAGATTGAAATGACAAATAAATTTGAGTGCTAGATAAAAGATTTAGATCTAATAAATCACGAGTCTCCAGTGATCATGTCATATGATCGTAACTGGTCGGAGAATTAAAATTTTAAAAGTTTCGAAGAATTCCAGAAAAATGACTACAAAGATATGACTCGAGAAAAAGATTAGAAAGAGATACAACATTTATTAAGAAAAGTAATATCGATCCATTGCTGAAACATAATTTTAGCTATCTCTATAATAAAAGCTCGGCCTGATAAAGCTAAAGGATTTTGGGTTCAATAAGTTATATCAAATTTATAATATTTAAGGGAAAAGATTATTGGTAAGGGGAATTTTGACGTCTGTTTTGAGAATTCTACTTCTTCCTTATTTCTCTTCTTGCATTTCTTTTCTGTAATTACTTTGGATCTTGTTGGTATAGCGATCGTCTTTCGGTTGGGCCCGAAATTGAGCTTCGACTTGAACAAATGGATTAGGAGTCGCCACCGATCATTTATTTTAAAAAAAATGGGTTGATCAGATACCTTATTTCTTACCGGATCTGCGTCTTACCAAAGATGTGTCGGATTCGGGAGTCAATTACAGGCAAAGAAGGGTTAGCACCCTTGAACTGCCCTTTCGGTACTACGTAATTTCCATTTGTCTTTAGTTAAGAAAATTGTAATTTAAATTAAAATGTACATATGATCCAAATTATTTACTAATTAGTTATCTAATCATTAATCATACTTAGCTCAAACATGCCTAATTTAAATATGTATCAACATTATCAAATTTTAACTGAGGCCAAAGGAGTTATAATTATCAAATTTCCAAATTTTTCTTAAGTTAATTATAAGAATAAGAGTGTCTAGGTGTCAAATTAATCGGTTAACAAGATTAAAAATATTAATAAAAGAATTACAATAAACAAAATTAATGCATTGACAACCAAACTATGGAGATGGAATTCAACACGTTAATCAACCTAAATCTAGCACATTGATTCACAGTTCACTAACCACGAGATAAAAAATTATTAAGTCATGCCACATTCCAAGCAAGGAAATCGGGATGCTCAATGCACTTTTCACACCAAGTTTGATTCAATTGAAGAAAATTAATAATTTGATGACACAAATTCATCTTGCTAAGAAGTCAGATACATGGAATTCAATGGTGATCAGCAAATCCAGGGATTAAATAGCATTAAGCGCTATATTACACGGCAACATGACATTAATTAAGTCTAATTACGAGACCAAATTGAATTCATTCTAAAAACGGAAGGATCTGGCACATTGTTTCCCAGAAAAAGAAAACAACACGCGGGTTAAAAGACTCTAAGGGGGTGTTTGGTTGGCCGGGAATATCATTCCCGGTAATATTTTATTACCAATAGTAGATTTTTTGGGGTATATTACCGGGAATGTCATTACCTCCCTTCCCTTAGGTATTGTAACATTACCAGCGTTTTGGACTAAAATGCCCTTAAATTTTTATTTTTTTTCAAAAATATCATTCTTCTGTCATTGAATAATAAAAATTCTACGAAGGTTAAATTACAAATTTATCCTTAAATTATTTTAGATTTACAAAAAAAAGTCTATAATTAAAAGTTTATATGAAGTTCAGGGGTTAAATTTTTTTTACCCTTTCATTAAACCTTTTTTATATTTTTTATTTTGTAAAAAAAAAGTATATAAATATTATGAATTTATTTTTTTAAAGAAAATATAAATTTTACAATTTGTAATATTATAAAATATAATAAGGACAATTTGGTCAAATATGCATTCCAACAATCTTTTATTCCTTTAACCAAACACAGTAATCTTACATTCCTGCTAAACCAACCAAACACAAAATACATTCCCATTAATCCTATTCCCTGGTAATCTTTTATTCCCTCTGGTAATCTTACATTCCGTGAACCAAACGCACCCTAAATGAATCGGGTAACATCTAAATGGGTTTATTATAAGTTATTTTAAAACCCAATTTCACTTTTGTCTAATTTCTAAGATTTCAGCTATCTCCCCCCTTTCAAATGCTTTGGTATTTTCAGTTGGGTTGCTTTCTAATTGTTGTAGCGAGCCTGTTACAAACAAAAAAAATGACATATAAATATGAAATATTTATAATAATTTTATATATTATATAATATAATGAATTTAAATCAAATGAAATTTGGTGTCTTCAGCTGCCCTCTTTGTCTTTTTTCGTGGAACGAAAAAATAGGACAAAGATAAAAAGACACAAATTTTCGTTCAGTGGAGTAAAAAATTAATTTCAATTAAGAATAACTCCATGTCGAATTATGTTTGGGAGGACTCATTCATCGCGAAGTAGAGTCCACCTTGAGATGATATGAGACTGAGGCCGTAATTCAGTATCGAAATGTGGCTTCTCGTTGCCAAATTGTAGTCAACTGCAGTCTTCTTCTCGGTTTAAAGACCTGGTTTGAAAATTCGACTGGAAAATAATTCTTGACTTCACCAAGTGGTTGATAGGCACTCAAGTGAATAGATCGAACTCGAAAGGTCTTCGTGACAGATAGCTTTTCTCGACTTAAGTTATACTGCAACCGATGTGCCTTGAGCTGAGCGTAATGACTTGAAGGTTTTGTGTTTCAAGAGAAACATTTCAAAGGTTTTTGTGTTTCAAGAGAAACTGTCTCGAGAGAGATGAAATTGTTTAATGGAAAACAGATTCAAATATTTTGTTTCAAGGGAAACTGTCTCAAGAGAGACAAAATTTAGTTCTAAAAGAAACTATCTCAAGAGAGACGAATTTGTTTCAAGGAAAACAGATTCAGAGATTTTGTTTCAAGAGAAACTGTCTCAGAGAGACAAAATTTGTTTTACGAGAAATGTCTCAAGAGAGACAAAAATAGAAAATGTCTCAAGAGAGGCGACATTTGTTCAAGGAAACAGATTCAGAGATTGTTTCAAGAGAAACGGTCTCAAGAGAGAAAATTTGTTTACGAGAAAATGTCTCAAGAGAGACAAAATTTAGTCTAAAAGAAACTGTCTCAAGAGAAACAAAATTTGTTTAAAGGAAAATAGATTCAAAGATTTTGTTTCAAGGGAAACTGTCTCGAGAGAAAACAATTTGTTTTAAGAGAAGTCGTCTCGAGAGAGACAAATTTATTTTAAGAGAACTATCTCAAGAGAGACAACACTTTATTTTGGTAAATTAGTCTTAAGCGAGACGACCCCTTGTTTCGAGAGAAACAATCTCAAAGGTGATCGATAATTGCTTGTTCATGCATGTTGAAGAATCCTTTCAGAAGCTCTAATCATTGACTTAAGGAAGTCAAATCTGGATGACATGTTTGTTGTGACACTAAATCACTTCATCGGGCATGATATCATTATTTGTGAAGTTGAAATCGTGGATGGCTCATTTGTTGTGAAATTGAGCTTTTAATTGGATGTCCTTCGTTGTGAAGTTAAAAATAAGAAACTGTCTCAAGAGAGACGACATTTGTTTCAAGGAAAACAGATTCAGAGATTTTGTTTCAAGAGAAACTATCTCAAGAGAGACAAAATTTGTTTTACGAGAAAATGTCTCAAGAGAGACAAAATTTATTTCTAAAAGAAACTGTCTCAAGAGAGACGAAATTTGTTAAAGGAAAACAGATTCAAAGATTTTGTTTCAAGGGAAACTGTCTCGAGAGAAACAAAATTTATTTTAAGAGAAATCGTTTCAGAGAGACAAAATTTGTTTTAAGAGAAACTGTCTCAAGAGAGACAAAACTTTATTTTGAGTAAATTAGTCTTAAGCGAGACGACCCCTTGTTTCGAGAGAAACAATCTCAAAGGTGATCGATAATCTGCTTGTTCATGCATGTTGAAGAAATCCTTTTAGAAGCTCTAATCGTTGACTTAAGGAAGTCAAATCTGTGGATGACATGTTATTGTGACACTAAATCATTCATCGGGCACGATATCCTTCTTCGTGAAGTTGAAATCATGGATGGTCATTTGTTGTGAAATTGAGCTTTTAATTGGATGTCCTTCGTTGTGAAGTTAAATCCACACATGTAAATTGCATCTCTGTCTAGTTCAATATCTTCGCTGGGAAGTTGAAATTGACTCTAACATGAATCTGTAAAATTATGCACAATATGTGATGCTATGGATGCAATGCTCTTATGTATGTCTAAAATGTATATGAAATATGTTAGGGTTTGGAGAGAAATCTCAATCTTTGGTTGTCAGTCTGATGACTCTTGATTCTGAATCTGAATTTCTGATTCTTGATCTTGGATTCTTCAACATGCTTAATATGATGTTCAGAATGTTGATCTGTGAAGGGAATTGCGTGAGCAGTCTTCATTCTCTCAGTTTGTCTTCATTTCCAACGGGGTGTATCTTGTAAACCTCAACCTAAGACAATTTATTTTCCTTTCCTTATCAATTTTGCCCTAAAAATGGCTTCCTTTGCCCCAGCTTCAATCTTGAGCTTCGGAGGGATATTTTTTTAATTCTAAGACATACTTTCAGAGAACTTATCTTGTTTAAAAATGCTTTTCTCCTTTGACTTTTCAAAATTTTGAAAAATATACTCCTTCTAGGTTTCACAATTGAAGCAAATCATAAACATGAGTTCATTGGATATCAAAAGAATCAAATGCTCTTTAATCTTTGATAGTTGCAAACCTTTGACAAATGTCAAGATCAAAAAGTTGGTTTAGAGGGGGTTATTAAGGTTGGTTCATCGATTCGGTCATCGTGAAGATCATGACATACCCTTCTTTCTTGATTTGGCATTTTGATCGGAGGTGAACAAAATGACACAACTAGCATAATCAATGGCTTGGCCTTTCAGAACACTTATATTTCAGTTTTTGAAATCTTCCATTGTCAAGTTTAAGCTCTTCTAACAAAGGTAGTGCAGAAATATCGGTCTAAAAATGAAATTCTTGAGTGTTCGTGTGAATTTAACTATAACAGGTGTTCCTTAACTCCCTTAGTCTTTTTACCGAAACTCCTTATTTAAATAAATTAATTCGCCATTGTCTGGCTAGCTGAATCCATAAAGCCTGTACGTTTAACCAATGCTCCGGAGGGACATCTCAACATATAATATCTTTATCAGGTTAGCTGAATCTTATCCATAAAGCCGGGGCGTTTAACCAATTGCCTTAGAGGGACAACTCAAACTTTATTGTATAGTATAATCACCTTATCAAGCTAGCTGAATATTATCCATAAAGTCGGGGCGTTAACCAATTGCTCTAGAGGGACAACTCAAGCTTTATTGTATATATATAATATTATAATGTGGGTATACGGGCCAATTTCTTAAGTTTGTTAAGAAGAACCTATTATAGTCTAGGTGTTTTGAAAGTTAGAAAATTCATCGTTAGAGTTCAATTCCCAAGCAACTGACCTAAACTAGGTTCACCTACTTACCATTCCATCTGAGAAGATCTGATCATCATTGAACGTCATTAATAGAAGTATAAACCAATTAGTTTGCAATCTCATGTGCTAGTTGCCCCATTATGTGCTCCTACACATACATGGATACTAAACCTTTGATTGACTCTTCATGAGAAGAGAAACTAACTCGGTCCTGTAAGAGAAGAGCATGTAGTCTGATGTATCTTTTAAATTAGACCAAGGGGTCTTTGTTTTGCAGGGTTGAATCTTGTCATTTGTTAAAGATTTACAACCTCAATTATTAAACATCTTTTAATTAAGGTGATATTCAAGGAATTCAATATCAAAATTTGCTCATTTCCTTAGAAGGAAAAATTTTATTTAAAATGTTTGAACATCAAGTGACTTTAAAAATAAGAAGAACAAAACAAAAATAATTTCAAACAAGATGAGAACACAACAAAACTCCTGATGGATGCCCCAATCAATTCGATCAGAATGCCCCATTACACATTGAAAGTCAATGCCCTAAATCGATCAGATATTGGACCTTACGTTTCAATGCCCCACAATTCTCAGTGGTGTGCCCTGTGCTCCCAATATGATAGTTGCATATGGCGTTAATATCATGGCCTTCAGGATATGGGGCCTCTCTAGGTTTGGATTGAACTGGAGTCACAAGATTATTCTCAACTAGCGTTGGGAGCAATCCTCATATGTCATTGGGATTGGACTGATGCGAGTCTTTTTATGGAAGACATTATGAGGTCTAATCCCTAGATTAGTCATGTAATATTCCCTTTCATTCCCTGGTTCTTTCTGAGTTTGTTTAGAAGTACCGGATGGTACAGCTGCAGTGGCTGAGATCGTAACACCTCTGTTAGCGTAGTAGGTATTGACATTGTTGATATCTCGCTCTTTGTTCCTCATGGGAGGCTTCTCACTGGAGTCACTTCCCTCAATTTTTCCTGTTTTATAGCTAGCTCGATCATCTCACCAGCCATAACCAGATCTGAGAAAGTTCCCAATGTAATTGCCACCAAGTGCCCAAAGTAAGGTGTCTTCAGGGTCTGTACAAATAGCTTCTGGTTTCCTTTTCATCCAAAGGTGGATGAACTTGCACAGCCAAATCCCTCCTTGTGCGTATTGTCGAAAACTTTAATTGTGTTTTTCTCCAAGCTTTGTAGCATAACCCGGTCAGGTCTCATATCATTGATATGCTTGTACTATTCTAAGGAAGACTTGGCTAAGTCTTTTTATGTCTTGATATGAGTTCGGCTGAGCTGGTTGTACTACCGGATAGCTGAACCGGACAAGCTCTTGAAAGCAGTGAATCAGGAGTTGGTTATTTTCCCATATCCCGTCATCTTCCGACATAAAAGTAATGTGGGTTGAGGGAAAGCTATTCCATCGAACTTCTCGAACTCAGGGACCTTAACTTTGGTGGAAGCACCAAATCTGGAACCAGGCTCAGTTCCATACGTCTACTCCAAATAATCATGGTCCCCTTGGACCATCTTCATCTATCTTCTAACATCTTGATATTTTCTTTATCTTCTTTGCCTTATCCCCCTCGTCAAATCGGGATATGATAGTCTTGGATGATTATCAGTGTTGGTTGCGGAAGCTTGTATTTGCACCAGATATGGCTTTCCACTTGATAGCAAATGAGTCCACTTGTAATACGGGTGATCCCAGGTGAGACAACCACTTGTGGGATTGGTGGTATAGTGACTCTTTCAGATGAACTTCCCTAGTATACTGGCTTGTTGGAGACCCGATAACTTGGCCATAATTTGATCGACCAAGGACCTGGTTCTTCTTGATGGACTCCAGGGTATTTTGACTGTTCTGAGTCATCTTATCCTCCAGTTCTTTCTGCAGTTTTGCCATATTCTCTTCGAATTATATGATTCTAGCCTTCATTCGCCTATTTTTTAAGCGGGAAGTTATGCGGATGGGGTGTGTCCAACGCTTGAGGTGGTGTATCCAGATTTATTCCTTTATTTTGAAGCATTATTTCGTTAGTTAATGCGAATGCAAAGAAAATAACAGAATGCAAAATATTTCTAAATGCATGATACATGAAACATCCGAGGCATTGATCCCAAAAATGTGTTTGTTATTATGAATAATCTTTTTTGGGGACAAAATTGTTTTATGTTAGGATTTTCGGAAGCTCGAATCGACAACTAGAACGGTTTGTAAAGAGGGGTCAGAACGGTTTTATGTTTAGAGAGTAAGGAGATTGAAAGATAGAGAATTGCACATCGATTTATAGTGGTTCGACTTTCTCAACCAAAGTCTATGTCCACTACCTTAGCTCCTCATCAAGGATTTTCCAACAAATTCACTAATTTGTTCTTTCTTTTGAGGATAAAGAGTAACCTTACAAACTCCTTAGTTTTTCCGGGCTAAACTATAACATTTCCCTAGCTTTTACACTGGATTAGCTAGAACATTTCCCCTTTACAAAAGGATAAGAAATGAAACAAGAAAACCACTCTAAGGTATGTGTTTACAAGAATTAATCTCACAAGAACAAAATATTTATAAGAGAAAGATGAAATAAGAATGAAAACTCTTCTCTTGTGTTTGATTGCTTGGATGGTTGTTCTCATCATTCTTCAAGTGTCCTTAGCTTGTATTTATAGCTTGGAATGTGTTTGAAGTCGTATATAGTTGTTGGGGATCTTTTGGAGCCATTTGGGGATGAGAATCAATTAATAAAATAGCTTGGAGCGTGGGGGGAATCGGTACCCCCTCATAGGGAATCGATTCCCTCTGGACAATCTGGAATTTTTGGCTTTGAAACGGTTCGAAATACTTTGTAAAATTGTTTTGAAATTATTTTAACATTAAAACTTAATTTTACACTTGAGTAAGGATTAAAAATGACATTTAAAAGATTTGGAGTAATATTTTGATATTCGAATAATTATATCGAATATACTTAGAAAATCTTTTGTAAAATCTTAAAATTCATTTAACTTAATTTGTTATATCGAAATATCAAAATGTTTTCAATAATCTCCCCTTTTTGATATAACAAAACATTTTAGTAATTTTAAGATTTTGAAATCAAGTTTAAAAATTACACTTTGAAAAATTACCCCTCCTCACTCTAACACTCCTCCCTCTTATTACTTCTCCCCCCTTTTTGATAAATCAAAAAGATTTTAAAATGTTTTAAACAAGGTTTTGAAAAGCATAGCCAATTGATTATAACTATAGCTTAAGCTGTTAAGATCAGAGATTAAGAGAAAAGTTAGCCATTAGTTTCATAATCCAATTGTTGAATTTAAGATCAAATGCATAAAGTTTAAAAAAAATGTTATGCAAAACACTTTTTGATATTAATTGTTAGAGAGATATCATTTTCATTTAAACCACATGCATAAACATTCAAATTTAGGTCAAAAATTAAAATTTGTAAAATCAAATTATTTGAAAATTTTGATATCAATTGTTAGAGATATATCATTTGCATTAAAACCAATTTTGACCAAAATTTTATTATGATGAACTAAAATTATAAAAATCATTAAAATTTAAAATGTTCATCACAACCAATTTTTTTAACATAATGAGATTAAAAACAATGCATAATCATTTAAAATCAAACTCATGCATGCTTAAAATCAACGAGCAACCAAATAACCAAAATTAAAAGCATTAAGCTTAGAGGTTACCCATTCCTTTTTTTCATGTGTGGCTAGAATATCTTGAATATTATCACTTTCATCACCATTTCTCCACACACCTACAAGAGACATTTAAGTAGATTTTGGTATCCAAATTGTTTGGATCCTTGAACGTTAGTTTCAATGCCTCTTGTTCCTTTAGAAATCCACACTTGTCTAATTTTAAAACGTTTTCCTTTCTTCAAAGGACAAGTATGTTCCATATGACCATGATAATGGCAATGTGAGCATTTTGCCATATTTAAACATAATAGGTTGTTTTTAGAAATTAATTCTTTTTCTTTTATTAAGCTTTCAAGATTAACTCCTAACTCAAAATTTTCTTTTTCTAAATCATTTATTTTGATTTTTGAAAGCTCTAAATTATTTTTCAAAATTTCATTTTGATTTTCAAAATCAACTTTTGCTTTCAAAATCAAATTATCTTTAATTTTGAGTTTTGAAATTAATTTTGTATATTTGGAATTCATGGTCTCGAATTCTTCTTGAGTGGTCATGAGGCATAAGTTGACTACTTCATCTTCATCATTGGAATCATCTTCATCGCTCCAAGATGCAACAAATGCCTTCTTCCCCTTTTCTTTAAAGAGGACATTCATACTTGACATGCCCCTTTTTTGACAATTGAGCAAACCGAGGGACTCTTCTTCTTGGTTGATTCATGTTTCACTTCCTTGGAAATCATGAATCTCTTGAGTTCCCTCAAGAGATTGACCATCTCTTCTTCTTGTTCATCATTATCTTCATCCACCTCATCACTTGAATCTTGATAGCTTTCATTGGTGGATTTGAAGGCAATGCCTACCTCCTCATTCTTCTTATTCTTCTTTTTTTCTTCTCTTCCCTTTCTTCATCTTCTTTCACCATCATCTAATGAGTGAAAAGGGAGCCAATTAGCTCATCGAGAGTGAGAGACTTTAGGTTTCTTGCTTCGATAATGTTTTAGATTGCCACTCCTTTGGAAGAGAGTAGATCATCTTCCTCACAAGCTTCTCATTTGGGATTACTTCTTCATATCCCTTGAGACCGTTGAAAATCACGAAAAATCTATCCGTCATAGCTTTGATGTCTTCATCGAGTTTCATCTTGAAGTTCTCATAGCTATGGTTGAGAAGACTTTTCTTTGATTCCCTCACTTCGTTGGTTCCTTCATGAGTAACTTGGAGCTTATCCCAAATCTATTTGGCACTGGAACAAGATGATATTCTTCCATATTCATTTGGGCCTAAAGCACATAATAGAATATGTATAGCCTTAGAATTAAGCTGAAAATTTCTCTGCTCTTCTCTACTCCAATCATTGTACTTGCCGGGTGGAGAGGAGTAACCATCTATAATTGAGCTCCAAGCTCCTAGATTGTAGGATTGAATAAAGTACACCATTATTCTTCCAATGTGCATAATTTGCTCCATTGAAGAAGGGTGGCTTGTTGACCGGTTGTGAATCCATAATAGGGTATTCTTCAATAATAAGCACCGGAGGAAAAAGTCATTTCTTTGTCGGTGGATCGGGAATTGGTAGAGCTTATTCGAGGATAGTCTCAAGGTGGTTAAACCTTCTTAACGAGTAAGGCTCTGATACCAATTGCTAGGATTTTCGGAAGCTCGAATCGACAACCGGAACGGTTTGCAAAGAGGGGTCGGAACGGTTTTGTGTTTAGGGAGTAAAGAGATTGAAAGATAGAGAATTGTACAGCGATTTATAGTTGTTCGACTTTCTCAACTAAAGTCTACGTACACTACCTTAGCTCCTCACCAAGGATTTTCCAACAAATTCATTAATTTGTTTTTTTTAGGATAAAGAGTAACCTTATAAACTCCCTAGTTTTTCTGGGCTAAATTAGAAACTTTCCCTAGCTTTTACACGGGATTAGCTAGAACATTTCCCCTTTACAAAAGGATAAGAAATGTAAACAAGAAAACCTCTCTAAGGTAGATGTTTACAAGAATTAAGCTCACAAGAACAAAATATTTACAAGAGAAAAATAAAATAAGAATGAAAAACTCTTCTTGTGTTTGATTGCTTGGATGGTTGTTCTCATCATTCTTCAAGTGTTCTTAGCTTGTATTTATAGCTTGGAATGTGTTTGAAGTCGTATATAGCTGTTGGAGATGTTTTGGAGCCGTTTAGAGAGGATAATCAATTAATAAAATAGCTTGGAGCGTGGGGGGAATCGGTACCCCCTCATAGGGAATCGATTCCCTCTGGACAATCTGGAATTTTTGGCTTTAAAACGGTTCGAAATACTTTGTAAAATTGTTTTGAAATTATTTTAACATTAAAACTTAATTTTACACTTGAGTAAGGATTAAAAATGACATTTGAAAGATTTGGAGTAATATTTTAATATTCGAATAATTATATCGAATATACTTAGAAAATCTTTTGTAAAATCTTAAAATTCATTTAACTTAATTTGTTATATCGAAATATCAAAATGTTTTCAACAATCTCCCCCTTTTTGATATAACAAAACATTTTAGTAATTTTAAAATTTTGAAACCAAGTTTGAAAAATTACTCTTTGAAAAATTACTCCCCCTTACTCTATCATTCCTCCCTCTTATTACTTCTCCCCCCTTTTTGTTAAATCAAAAAGATTTTAAAATGTTTTAAACAAGGTTTTGAAAAGCATAGCCAATTGATTATAACTATAGCTTAAGCTGTTAAGATCAGAGATTAAGAGAAAAGTTAGTCATTAGTTCTATAATCCAATTGTTGAATTTAAGATCATATGCATAAAGTTTTCAAAAAAAATGTTATGCAAAAAAATATTTATAGCAATTGTTAGAGAGATATCATTTTCATTTAAACCACATGCATAAACATTCAAATTTAGGTCAAAAATTAAAATTTGTAAAATCAAAGTATTTGAAAATTTTGATATCAATTGTTAGAGATATATCATTTGCATTAAAACCAATTTTGACCAAAATTTTATTATGATGAACTAAAAATTATAAAAAAATCATTAAAATTTAAAATGTTCATCACAACCAATTTTTTTTAACATACATGAGATTAAAAACAATGAATAATCATTTAAAATAAAAAATCATGCATGCTTAAAATCAAATGAGCAACCAAATAACCAAAATTAAAAGCATTAAGCTTAAAGGTTACCCATTACTTTTTTTCATGTGTGGCTAGAGCATCTTGAATATCATCACTTTCATCACCATTGCTCCCACACACCTAAAAGAGACATTTAAGTAGATTTTGGTATCCAAATTGTTTTGGATCCTTGAACGTTAGTTTCAATGCCTCTTGTTCCTTTAGAAATCCACACTTGTCTAATTTTAAAACGTTTTCCTTTCTTCAAAGGACAAGTATGTTCCATATGACCATGATAATGGCAATGTGAGCATTTTGCCATATTTAAACATAATAGGTTGTTTTTAGAAATTAATTCTTTTTCTTTTATTAAGCTTTCAAGCTTAACTCCTAACTCAAAATTTTCTTTTTCTAAATCATTTATTTTGATTTTTGAAAGCTCTAAATTATTTTTCAAAATTTCATTTTGGTTTTCAAAATCAACTTTTGCTTTCAAAATCAAATTATCTTTAATTTTGAGTTTTGAAATTAATTTTGTATATTTGGAATTCATGGTCTCGAATCCTTCTTGAGTGGTCATGAGGCATAGGTTAACTACTTCATCTTCATCATTGGAAACAAATGTCTTCTTCTCCTTTTTTCTTTAGAAGAGGCATTCATACTTGACATGCCCCTTTTTTGACAATTGAAGCAAACCGGGGACTCTCTTCTTGGTTGATTCATGTTCACTTCTTGGAAATCATGAATCTCTTGAGTTCCTTCAAGAGATTGATCTTCTTCTTGTTCATCATCATCTTCATCCACCTCATCACTTGAATCTTGATAGCTTTCATTGGTGGATTTGAAGGCAATGCCTACCTCCTCATTCTTTTTTTCTTCTCTTTCCTTTCTTCATCTTCTTTCACCATCATCTAATGAGTTAGAAGTGAACCAATTTGCTCGTCGAGAGTGAGAGACTTTAGGTTTCTTGCTTCAATAATGGTTGTCTTCTTCGATTTCCACTCATTTGGAAGAGAGTAGATCATCCTCCTCACAAGCTTCTCATTTGGGATTACTTCTTCATATCCCTTGAGACCGTTGAAAATCACGGAAAATCTATTCGTCATAGCTTTGATGTCTTCATCGAGTTTCATCTTGAAGTTCTCGTAGCTATGGTTGAGAAGACTTTTCTTTGATTCCATCACTTCGTTGGTTCCTTCATGAGTAACTTGGAGCTTATCCCAAATCTATTTGGCACTGGAACAAGATGATATCTTCCATATTTGGGCCTAAAGCACATAATAGAATATGTATAGCCTTAGAATTAAGCTGAAAATTTCTCTGCTCTTCTCTACTCCAATCGTTGTACTTGCCGGGTGGAGAGGAGTAACCATCCATGATTGAGTTCCAAGCTCCTAGATTGTAGGATTGAATAAAGTACATCATCTTATTCTTCCAATGTGCATAATTTTCTCCATTGAAGAATGGTGGCTTGTTGACCGGTTGTGAATCCATAATAGGATATTCTTCAAGATAATAAGCACCGGAGGAAAAAGTCATTTCTTTGTCGGTTGCGTCAGAAATTAGTAGAGCTTCTTTGAGGATCGTCTCAAGGTGGTTAAACCTTCTTAATGAGTTAGGCTCTGATAAAAAGTCATTCTTTGTCGGTTTGCGTCAGAAATAGTAGAGCTTCTTTGAGGATCGTCTCAAGGTGGTTAAACCTTCTTAATGAGTTAGGCTCTGATACCAATTGTTAGGATTTTCGGAAGCTCGAATCGACAACAGGAACGGTTTGCATAGAGGGGCCGGAACGGTTTTGTGTTTAGGGAGTAAGGAGATTGAAAGATAGAGAATTGCACAGCGATTTATAGTTGTTCGACTTTCTCAACTAAAGTCTACGTCCACTACCTTAGCTCCTCACCAAGGATTTTCTAATAAATTCACTAATTTGTTCTTTCTTTTGAGGATAAAGAGTAACCTTACAAACTCCCTAGTTTTTCCAATCTAAACTAGAACCTTTCCCTAGCTTTTACACGGGATTAACTAAAACATTTCCCTTTACAAAAGGATAAGAAATGTAAACAAGAAAACCTCTCTAAGGTAGATGTTTACAAGAATTAAGCTCACAAAAAAAATATTTACAAAGAAAGATGAAATAAGAATGAAAAACTCTTCTCTTGTGTTTGATTGCTTGGATAGTTGTTCTCATAATTCTTCAAGTGTTCTTAGCTTGTATTTATAGCTTGGAATGTGTTTGAAGTCGTATATAGATGTTGGAGATGTTTTGGAGCTATTTAGAGAGGAGAATCAATTAATAAAACAGCTTGGAGCGTGGGGGGAATCGGTACCCCCTCATAGAGAATCGGTACCCCCTCATAGGGAATCGATTCCCTCTGGACAATCTGGAATTTTTTGCTTTGAAACGGTTCGAAATACTTTGTAAAATTGTTTTGAAATTATTTTAACATTAAAACTTAATTTTACACTTGAGTAAGGATTAAAAATGACATTTGAAATATTTGGAGTAATATTTTGATATTTGAATAATTATATCGAATATACTTAGAAAATCTTTTGTAAAATCTTAAAATTCATTTAACTTAATGTTATATCGAAATATCAAAATGTTTCAACAATCTTTTAAGAGACAAAAATATCATGACAGCTTCTGACATGTTGACCAGTCTTCTGCCTTCGTCTGTCACTGGTTGAATAACCTGTCGAACCGCTCCGGCTTCTCTGGATGAACCGTGCAAATGTTGAGTTACTTTTTGTACTAGCCCAAGAAGTCTCGAATGACTGTATCTTGGGCATTTATCTTTTGTTGAGCCTATTCCCAACGAATACGTCATTGAATCCCTTAAATGATAGGAACTATGTGAAGTCCATTTGTCTGTTTCTTGAATTCGTCAACAATGGTCTCCAATTTCAGCTATCGTTTTGTTATTGTTGTCTTTGAAGGGACTCCCAAGATCAGTGACCTTCATCTTGCCCCTGCAACCTCTGCCAGTCAATTCTTCCAAGATAGACTTTCATTGTGCTTGATGTAGACTCGATTCATTCTAAGTCCTTTATAACGCAGCAGAGTGATATACTCTTCAACTGTGGGCGTTACGTCTTCTGAATTGAATGTGACACATAGTCGCTTGTAGACTGTCCTCTGTATTTTCATCTCTTGTATTACAACCCCTTTGTCCATTAATGCATATTATTCATGTTTAACAAACATGTTTTTGGTGGATCAACACATCTTTTAAATGATGCGAATTATGAAAACAAAATAAAAGAGAAAAATAAAAAGAGTTAGTGAGGTAAATCAAAACAATAATAAAAATGAAAAATCCTAACCCACATGATATCTACCCCACATGCTTATTATTCCTACCCGGACATGATCTCTATCCCGCATGCTAATTTCAAACAAATCTTAACCTCATATTTGTCTAGTTCGTATGCTTTGAATGGAAAGTAAAGCAGAAATAAATCAGTCATCCTAAGGTTTGAAATGAGGTTTTAGGGTGGGCTCTAATTCTCCATAGTCTCCCGGTTTAGGTTCTAAAAAAACGGTACCCGAGTTCTCCTTGCCGATGCCCCCTTGGGCTTGCCAGACCCTTAATCCTAAACCCATCACAGGCTTGTGTGGACTAAGTTAAACTCGAGATGACACATTCCCTTATGCCCGCACGGTGAATAAATTCACACGAAGACATAAGGTATATGAATCTCGAAGGCTACTTGCTAGGCCCGCACGGTGAATAAATTCACACGAAGACGTCGCTTTCACCCCATTTAAATAGGGTTCAGAGCTCGGGTATAGAGCCTGAGATGAAAAACGAGTTTGGAAGACTGAAATCATTAGAAAACGGTTAGTACAACTATTTACTTGAAAACATAATCAAAAGTAAGCAATAAGGATCGAAATGTTACCTTAAAATTAAACTTACCCTTTTCGTTAAAAAGACAACTGGAAATTACCTTAGCCTGACTCACTTACCGTCCCCAGGGAAGTCGCCAAGCTATCGCGACTGTCTTTCGGTTGGGCCCAAAATTGAGCTTCGACTTGAACAAATGGATTAGGAGTCGCCACCGATCATTTATTTTAAAAAAAATGGGTTGATCGGATACCTTATTTCTTATCGGGTTTGCGTCTTACCAAAGATGTGTTGGATTCGGGAGTCGGTTACAGTCAAGGAAGGGTTAGCACCCTTGAACTGTCATTTAGGTACTACGTAATTTTCACTTGTCTTTAGTTAAGAAAATTGCAATTTAAATTAAAAGGTAACATATGATCCAAATTATTTACTAATTAGTTATCTAATCATTAATCAATACTTAGCTCAAACACGCCTAATTTAAACATGTATCAACATTATTATTCAAATTTTTAACTGAGGCCAAAGGAGATATAATTATCAAATTTCCAAATTTTTTCTTAAGTTTAATTATAAATAAGAATAAGAGTGTCTAGGTGTCAAAATTAATCGGTTAACAAGATTAAAAATTTATTAATAAAAGAATTACAATTAAACAAAATTAATGCATTGACAACCAAAACTATGGAGATGGAATTCAAACACGTTAATCAATCTAAATCTAGACACGTTGATTCACAGTTCACTAACCACAAGATAAAAAATTATTAAGTCAGGCACATTCCAAGCAAGGAAATCGGGATGCTCAATGCACTTTTCACACCAAGTTTGATTCAATTGAAGACAATTAATAATTTGATGACACAAATTCATCTTGCTAAGAAGTCATATACATGGAATTCAATCGCGATCAACAAATCCAGATTAAATAACATTAGCGCTATATTACACGGCAACATGACATTAATTAAGGCTAATTACGAGATCCAAATTGAATTCATTCTAAAAACGAAAGGATCTGACACATTGTTTCCCAGAAAAAGAAAACAACACGCGGGTTAAAAGACTCTAAATGAATCGGGTAACATCTAAATGGGTTTATTATAAGTTATTTTTAAAACCTAATTTCACTTCTGTCTAATTTCTAAGATTTCAGCTATCTCCCCCCTTTCAAATGCTTTGGTATTTTCAGACATAGCTGGAAAATCAGTTTTCACAAACGATTGATGACCACCGTCGTCGGTGACTGGAAATTTACAAAGTTCGTCCTTTTAAACGTTTTAAAGCCTGAACTACAAATCTAAAGTTGGTTTTTCAAGTAATCAAAGCAGAATCCAGTAGATCTAACAAAAAGATTACGTTTTTTACTTTCTTTAAACATAGAGATCCTTTATCGGATGCTAGCTTGCTCGGAGTTTAAAGGTTTGTTCGCCGTTTTAATACTTTGATTCTCCTTTCGCAGACTTTCCTTCTCACAATCGTATGTTTTTTCTTTTTTTTTTTTTTTCAGCTCGAAACTTTTTGCTCGTATTTCATATCATTTCTGTGTACAATGGGGTGTTGAGTACATCATTTTATAGTAAAATAATTTGCTATTTTTAGAGTCTGATTCGGACTCAATTATTTCATTTTTCAGTGTTTTATTTACACTAGAATGCTTCTTGACGCCTTGTTTGTTATTTGTGGCCGAGTAAAACAGCGATGATTGTGGGTTGTTGGGGCGAGACGTGCGGCATTGTGGAAGGTTCACGAGATGGAAGCTTCGACTGAGGAAACGACACACTAGGGTTTGGCTTGGAGCGATTCGGGTAGGGTTCCACGTGGGCTGCTCCAGCGGATGCGAGTCCAGGTTCCAAGTTGGTCACCAGACGGGTCTACTACTGGGCCCCTTTTCGTTTGGGCTGCTTTGTAATTGTTGTATCGGGCCTGTTACAAACAAAAAAAGATAACATATAAATATGAATATTATATAATATAATGAATTTAAATCAGATGAAATTTGGTGTCTGGTTTGAGAAACTCCATCCAAAAAGAAGACAGAGCCTCCATTGAAGCCTTCACTATCTTTTCAAATGGATGTCATCTTCGAAACCCAAAGTGGCAAAGCATTTTCCATTGAAGTTGATTTCTTCGATACAGTTCTTGAAATCAAAGGGAAAGTGCAGAAATACGAGGGAACACCTGTAGATAATCAAACCCTAATCTTCAATGGCCAAGTCCTTCAAAACGAACGTGACGTCGAGTACTGTGAAATCCTACAATACTCACGCATTCAACTACGAGTGGCTCCTGCTTCGGATATTAAAAATAAACAACAACGACGAAGTTCATCGCCGTTGAAGGAAGTGCAACTCAACGCAGATACCCCGTTGTCGGAATCCTCGTTCCCTTTTGAAATCGACGACCACGACATGGCTTTACTTATTTCAACTGATGCCGAGTTGCGAGGTATTATGTCACCAGGGAACTACACGGTGACGGAGAATAACAATGTGGATGTGAACATCAAGAAGTCGTCGAACTCGGAAACCTCAGTCCCTCTTGAAATTGATGACTAAGACATCAAGGTTGTGCTTCAATCGAGTGGTGCCGAGTTGCATGGTGATATGTCACCAGGGGACTGCATGCTGACGGAGAATGACAATGTCGATGTGAACATCAAGAAGTAGTCGGAAACCTCGGTCCCTCTTGAAATCGAAGATACGACATCGAGGTTTTAGTTAAATCAATTGGTGTTGAGTTGCATGGTGATATGTCACCAGGGGAGTGCCTGCTGACAGAGAATAACAATGTCGATGTGAACATCAAGAAGTCATTGGAAACCTTGGTCCCTCTTGAAATCGAAGGCTTCGACGTCAGGTTTTACTTCAATTGAGTGGTGCCGAGTTACATGATGATATGTCACCAGGGACTGCTTGCTGACAGAGAATGAAAATGTCGATATGAACATCAAGAAGTCATCGGAAACCTCGATCCATCTCGAAATCGACAAGAGCGACAACGTTTTACTTCAATCGAGTGGTGCCGAGTTGCAAGGTGATATGTCACCAGGGGACTGCATGCTGGCCGAGAAGAACAATGTCAATGTCAATGTCAATGTGACTATCAAGAAGCCGCCGTTGCCACCGCGTTCGAGGAAGGTGTCACCAACTGCGGCTGCCTTGACGGG
Organism: Hibiscus syriacus; assembly: GCF_006381635.1. Taxonomy (NCBI): domain Eukaryota; kingdom Viridiplantae; phylum Streptophyta; class Magnoliopsida; order Malvales; family Malvaceae; genus Hibiscus; species Hibiscus syriacus. Next base: position 424,931 of record NW_024063046.1, on the reverse strand, counting down.
AGCGGCAATGGCTACTAGAGGTTCGAAGAAGATGAAGCTGTGGGTGTTGCCGATGTATGGGACGAAGAAGATACCTGTGGCGATGAATGCGAATGATAACGTTGGGGAGCTGAGGAAAGAGCTGCAAAAGTTGCAGAAAAAGCTGCATTTTGATTTATCAGAAGAAGGGTATTTTTTCATTCATAAACAGAATGTGATGGAGGATGATCGGTCGTTTAAGTGGCATCAAGTTGTCGAAGGTGATACCATTGAGATCTTTAATGATAGAGTTACTGATGGACCATGTGATTAGGGTTATGATGAGAATGCTTTATCATGTGAGGGAATGATATTGAAATACTTTTAGAAATAAATTTACCCTATAAGTATGAATGAAAAAATACACTTCTGATAAATCAAAATGCAGCGTCCCAACGTTATCATTCGCATTATTGCCACCGGTATCTTCTTCGTCCCGTACATCGGCAACACCCACAGCTTCATCTTCTTTGAACCTCTAGCAGCCGTTGCTGCTCCCGTCACCGCAACCACAGTCAGTGACGTCTTCCCCGAACACGGAGCGGCTTCTTGATAGTCACATTGACATTGTTATTCTCCGTCAGCTTGCAGTCCCATGGTGACATATCATCTTGCAACTCGGCATCACTCGTTTGAAGTAAAACCTCGATGACATAGTCTTCGACTTATAATTTATTTTAAGGGCACATGCGTTTGATATAATTATAAAGTAGTATTTATTTATAATTTTTAAAGTACTGTTAAATAAATTCTTTTGAAGAAATGAAACATGCAATTGAGATTTTAAAGAAAATTTTGTTCTCTTCCAATTCTCAAAATTTTGTCCTAATTAATCTAGATCGAGGCGTATGTCACACATTAATTTTAATAAATAAATCTTTTAATAAATTTTTTTATATACACAAAAATTATAACGAACTTTCAGACATCAATTTCCGCATAAATCCATAATGTGCAGATCTCCATTAAAGGTTGAATGTGTTGCCTACTTGTTTGGGCACACGTCCCAAAAACATGCATAGGTAGGATCAAAACTCTTCGGTGGCAATCCCTTTGATTACTTTTCTGAGTAAACTAAACAAATGGTCACTAATGTTTAGTAATTTTCTATTTTTCTCATTGAAGTTTCAAAAGTAATAAATTGATCACTAACATTACTGTTTTATAACAAAATGGTCACTCCACCGTCATTCTTGTTTAATTGATGATGTGGCAACATTAACAAAATGGTAAATATTTATTTTTACTCCTAAACTACTGCTAAAACATCAAATAGGTCATTGAACAATGATTTTATATTTAACTTATCCCAAAAACTTTCTAATTTAAAAAAAAAACTTAAATTATAATTATATTTAATTAAATTTAAAAAATTAAAACACTAAAAAAATTAAAAATTAAAAATATTAAAAAGTGATGAGTTTATAAGAAAATAAATAGTAAATATATTTTTATTCCTTTAAATAACCTCAATTTATCGAAGATTTTCAGATACCCTCGAGGAGAATAAACTAGCTACAATTGCGACAGCAACTCTCATAACAAGAAAAAAATCTCATCTTGCTCTCAGATAATGAAATCAATTCCCCCTTTGCTCTCGTGGTGAAAGATTGCAGCATTCACTCAACACACTGCCACCAACCATGATAAACACTAAGCTAGATGCATCACTAGTCATCACTGGTTACTTTATAGCAAAGGTATTTCGAGTTTTCTGTCACTCACCCAGCAACCGTGACATAAGTGATGGTGAAGATACCATGATATTATTCTAAATAGCGCACCACAACTGCCCAAATTGGGGTTAATTATAATTTTTTATTTTTTAAAAAAATTAAAAAGATTTTAAGATAAATTAGATATAAAGTTATTGTTCAATTACCTATTTGATGTTTTAATAGTAGTTTATGAGTAAAACTAAATATTTACCTTTTTGTTAATATTGCCACATCATCAATTAAACAAGAATACAGTGGAGTGACCATTTTGTTACAAATCGATAATATTAATGACCATTTTGTTACAAATCGATAATATTAATGATCATTTTTGTTACAAATCGATAACATTATAGATCAATTTATTATTTTTGAAATTTCGATGAGAAAAACAAAAACTTACTCAAATATTACTTTTGGAACAACGACAAGCCAAACCGATCAACAAAGGGACCAAAAAAAAACACAATGAAACAAAGATAAATAGCAAATTATAATAGTAATTCAAGATAATAAAATATCCGTTCCTTCCTTATTATATGTCATGCAGTACTTTGATGAGTACATATATAGTTTCTTTTCTACTACAACACAAATGAAAGTTGACTTGGAAGGATTTCATACAAATGAAGCATTTATTTTAGTAAGGTTTTTGACAACCGAGGCGAACCGAGTCGCGCCAAACAACTTGAGTGTAATGCCCGCAGACCTTTCCCGATGCACAATGTTGGAGTTGTAATCGTAGTCGGCCCTCTCATCAACCCACAATCGTACAACATCGGTGCCAGAGAGGTCGACACTACTCCCAGCTAGGTTCTTACCGTATTGTCCACCGCCACCGGAGTGCGCAAGGTTGCAATCGGCGATGCGTTAATTAGCATAGTCCCGTGCAAAGGCAGAACGGTCTCATCCCAAGACATAGGACCGACACTGACGGCGGCTCGAGCCTCGTTGTGAGCGTTGAGGTTGAGGTAGTCTTGTGGTGAGTCTTGGGCATGGGAGGGAAGTATCAAGGTAAAGGCCATGAGGCAAGTAAGAGCTAAGGAAGAAAACTCCATATGTTTGATTGGATAAGAATAATTGCAATGTAAATATGTTTATGGTATGATTTTTTGCATCTTTGAGGGATGTATTTATAGACATTATTAGTTTGGCAGCTGAATGTTCAAACTATAGAATTACTTGTAAAGAATTGTTTTGTGAATTTTCTATAGAATAAAACCAAAGAATTTTATAGTTGTAGCTTCAAAGTAATTCATAATTTACCATAATAATAATAATAATAATAATAATAAGGGTAAAGTACACAAATGGTCCCCCAACTATAGAGTATTCTATTGAGTCCCTTGACTATTAAAAGTTACAACATGATCCTTTGACTATAGGGTATTGTTTTGTTGAGTCCCCTGACTATTAAAAGTTATAAAATGATCGCCCAACTATTCATATGTTCCAAACTTGTCCCTTACATTTAAAAAATGACGGTAATATGAGTTGAATGTTAACATACTGACCGGGATATGATAAATTTGATCTCAGAATCTCAAACTTTTAATAGTCGAGAGATTCATCAAAACAATACCCTATAATTGAAGGACCATTTTATAACTTTTAATAGTTGGAGACTCAATAAAACAACACACTATAATCGGGAATCATAATAACAGTAAACTCTATTTGCATATATATATATATATATATATATAATATATATATATATATATAATAATAATAATAATAAGTTCTTGATAAATGAAAAACAGAAAAGAAGAATAAAAAGTATTGGGCTCCATCAACTGATGTATGCGATGATCAACGACTATAGACACAACGGTCGGCGAGTCCATCCGTTAAATTTTTAATAATATGATATTAAAATGAAATAAAAACTAAATATTAGTTATAATTTTGAAAAATAAAATAAAAGTTTAGGTACTAAAACAGATCAAACTGATAATTAAGGTAGTAAACGCATAATATACCAAAAACATTATTCAAATCAAATTGAGTTATTCAAGTTTTTGTTTAAGTTTATTCTTAAATATTTATAATATTATGATATTAATTCATTTCAATTTAAATAAATTTTTATAATTATATATGATATGTATATATATTTCTTCATTTTTTATGTACGATATGCATATATTATGAAAAGTTAAAGAGTTTGACTCGAATTTGAATACTCATACACTAATTATTAAAAATTGAGTTATTATTTTAGAACAAGATTTAAATTTAAATATTTTTAAATTAAATCAAATTTATAAAATTATAAATAAAATAAAGTTTTTTTAGCATCGATCCAAATAAAAATAATAATGTTTTCGAATCCAATTCAATTTTACTCACCCATAAAGACAAGGAGCAACGGTTCTATGTTGCGTTGACACGTGGATGTTTGAAATTGGAGAAGCTTTGGTCTTAAAGAGAAAATAATCTCAGTGACCAAAAATGCCTTATAATATACGATTTTAACCAACTTTTTTTGGATTTGCCAAAATGACCAACTAAATCGCAATGCGATCGATAATTTGCAACGCGATCTCCGGTATCGCAAATCAGTTTCCAGATTCGCAACGCGATTCTGACTATCGCATTGCGATTTTCCAAATTCACGTTGCGATTTTCCTAATTCGCAATGCGAATACGTAAATCGCAACGCGAATTTGGAAAATCGCAATGCGAATACGTAAATCGCAATGCGAATACGTAAATCACAATGCGAATATGTAAATCGCAATGCAAATTTGACTATCGCAATGTGAATCTGACTATCGCAATGCGATTTACATAGCGCCATTCGTATCCAACGCGTATTTTTTTTTCAAATTCCAAACACGAATATATTAATATATCGGAACACTGAACCGTCCACAGTATATCCCGTATCGCAACTCATAACCTAAACCCTAAATCACAACTCAGACTCTCCATCTCTCACTCTCTAAGGCGACATCCGTCCCCATCTCCGACGAAATCAGTCCCCATCTCCGACGATATCAGTCTCCATCTCCGGCGAAATCATTCACGGTCAGAAATGGAAATCAACCAAATCAACCACCGAGGGTTAGTTTTTTAATTATTTATTTTGATATTTTTGCATTATTATTAGGTTTTTCATATTGAAATTGATGATAAGTTTACTGGTGTTTTCAATAATAGATTAACCATTTCACTTAGATTGCTTATTATATTCATTCGATTGCTGTCAATACTGCTAAACTGTTTAGTCTAAGTAATGCAGTCCATTCAAGTTTCTTTCAATTTTAGTATTTGAAACCGAGAATGACTATCGCAATGCGATTCTGTCGTTGCGATTTTCATTTCGCGTTGCGATTCTTGCGTTGCGATAGTCAAATTCGCGTTGCGATAGTCATTTTCGTTGTTGCGATTTTCATTTTCGTGTTGCGATTTAAAGTTTCAAACTATTCTTCTTCTGCAAATTGAAACTTGAATAAATTGCATACTTCAACCAAAAAACAAATACTAAATTTACAGTGTTGCAATTTAAGTTTGAAGAATAAACTACTACTCTTATGTTTATTGTTCATATCTTCACAGTAGTTTTTGGTATATCTAAATTGGTATGTTTATTTTTTGCATAACTTTTATTCGGCTCAATTGACCTTAAGAAATAAAGTAAGCCTGGCCAAAATAATTGCGTCGAAGCTTTCACCTGCACAAAGAAAAATATTTGAGGATACTTGCTTCGGGCCATGGCTGAAAGTACAACATCCGGGTGGAGATGCTATGTTGACCCATCTGTTTCTTCAAACCATGACTAGCGATCTACCAGAGACTATACAATGTCGTGATGAAGAGATATGGTTTGATTTTCCACCGGCGTATACGTGTTTTGGGCTGGAGGAGTTTTGCTTAATCACCAGTCTACGCTTCGGACACGATGATGTAGATCGGTACACTAGACATATACTCGCCTATCATGGTTTTCCTGGGTTTTTCCTGAGCTGTCAACGGAGAAGTCGAATTTACCGTGGAAGACTTGACGAGATTATTGAATAAAAGATGGTTTTACTCGGATGGATGACGTCGATGTTGTCCGAGTATGCCTTCTAATACTTTTGAAGCTGGCTTTTTAGGCAAGAGGCCCGACAACCTATTCCTAATGATCTAATTAAATTGGTAGAGGACCTAAATGCATGGAACCTGTTTCCGTGGGGTTCATATCTATGGAGAGCTACATGGAATAAGTTGTCGTCTGCCTTTAATGATCGGAAAAGTTTGCGTGGCGATGGTTCCAAATACACTTTGCCAGGCTTTATTTGGGCCTTTAAGGTAATAATTTTTTATATAATGTTTCCAAAATTATAATTAATTCTTTAACAATTACTAATGTTTGTTATTATATTGTTTGTAGATTTGGATATTTGAGGTCTTTCCCGCCATGCAGACATATGCATTAAAAACTTCTAATGATATTCCTATGGCTATTTCCTGAAAGAGGAAACGGTCCTTGCAGCAATGGGAAGATTTACTACCGTATACTACAATAAATAATATAAGTTAACACAAATACTACCATATGTTTATAAACAAGTTATTACTAGTACACGTTTAACTTTGTTTGAGCTTTTATATTGTTAAGAGGCCAACACTCCATTACAGAGGCTGACACCCACGGAAGTTATTACTAGGCCACTGATTGGTGGCAAGCTAGTAAGTTTTTTTATGGCATGGATGATGAGCAGCCACCACTTCGAGAGCCATCACCTCACCCAGAGCCATCACCTGATCGACCCGAATATACACCTCCACAACGAGAGTCATCACCTATTTTGTCACATCATTGAGCCTCTTCTCCACCATCACCTCATGATAGGCGACCGGCAAAGATGCCACGACGTTTATCTCCCTGTTCTCCACCTCCACGGGATGAGTTAGGGGAGTTACGTAATGCGGTCAATGCCTTGCGTGAGGAGGTCACTACTTTACGCGATAACAATGGTGCATGGCGTGTTGAGGTGTCTACTTTACGTGGTGAGGTAGCAGCTCTACGTGAGATTGTAGCATCGTTGCAGAATGAGGTTCATACTCTACGCAACGAGGTAAGTTTAATATTTTTCATATTTAACTTGATGTTAAATTTACTCTTAATTTCACTTAGATTGCTTAGTAAATTCATTCGGTTGCTGCCAATACTGTTTAACTGTTTATTCTTTAACCCTATGAAGTTAGTATTTGTTTTTGGTTGTCTTTTGGTTGAAGTAATGCAATCCATTCAAAGTTTCAATTTGCAGAAGAAGAATAGTTTATTATCGCAATACGAAAATGACTATCGCAACAAGAGAATCGCAATGCGAAATGAAAATCGCAACTCGAAAATGACTATCACAATGAGAAAATGACTATCGTAATGCGAAAATGACTATCGCAATGCGAATTTGATTATCACAACGAAAGAATCGCAATGCGAAATGAAAATCGCAATGCGAAATGAAAATCGCATTACGATTCTCTCGTTGCGATAGTTAAATTCGCATTGCGATAGTCAAATTCGCATTGCGATAGTCATTTTCGCATTGCGATAGTCATTTTTGCGTTGCGATAGTCATTTTCGCGTTGCGATTTTAAGTTTCAGATTCTATTCTTCTTCTGCAAATTGAAACTTGAATGAATTGCATTACTTCAACCAAAAGATAAATACTAACTTCACAGTGTTGAAAATTTAAGTTTCAAGAATAAACTACTACTCTTTATGTTGTCATTGAACCTGCACTAGACCTATATGTTGTCCTTTTAAATGTTTATATAAGTGCTTACTTCTAGAATGTTATCTGATGCATTTTTTGAACAATGATATAATAATGACTTGGGTGAATACCGTGCAAGTTTGAAATATATTTATCTTTGTTTTCACTGTTTAATATCATGTCTGTTTATTTACTGATTTATGTATTAATTTATTTTTAGCGGCCCGCTAAGGTGGATGCTCTACGTTGGGTTTTTCTTGCAAGACGGAGTTCACGCATCAGACGGCGTGCATGTGCCATTACGTCTCCGTTCACCCCAATAGTGCGAAGAATCCGTAAGAAAAAAGCCCGACTCACCTGTCATCGTTCAAGAGGCCTCCCCTATCGTTCAAGAGGCCCCTATCATCCCTCAAGAGTCCCCTCCCATCGTTCAAGAGGCCACTGTCATCGTTGAAGAGGTCCCTCCCAACATTCTAGAGCCCGATTCACATGGCGTAATATATCGAATTATTGAGAAGCCCCCTCACGTGCCGGACATGATGGATGACTGTTGGCTTTCGTATAAGTTACCGGCCAGTACCATTCCCGTAGATGAAGTGGAGAGGAAACAACTACCGGAAATAATTCTGGATAATACCCTTTGGGCTAAGACCGCAGTTGATTTTTATCTACATGAGCGGAGCCAAGGTTTGTTACGCTGACATATACAAACTCAACGATGATATGCATTTGTTGATTGAACGTTCTTGGTGGGGGTATATTATTAGGGGTTGAAGACAACGGCTATTTCGATGGGGGGTAAGTCTTATATTTCTTCTTATATTTCAGTTTGATTAATTTTTTTAAAAATTTATGTAATTCACTAATATATGTCTTTTTTTGTAAAACAGCATATTGATGCATGGGTGACACGTCTTCTAATTATAAGGAAATTGAAGAAAAATATAAAAAACGCGATATACAATTATGCCGACGTCTTTTCACGTAGTTCACTTGAAGAATCAACGACAGGAATCATATGTGTTGGCTAATGGACAAGCTAAACTTTATCCTGCATGGTGGGAGGTCGATAAGGTTAGTATATTTGTTTAAATATTTTAAAAGTGTTCATAAATAAGTGCGCAATTTGAATTATTACATTTCGATGCAGGTGTTTATCCCTGTTTTGGACCGTACTCATTGGCTTTTCGTCGAGCTTCAGCTCCCATCCCTAAAGACAATAGTATATGACAGCATGATAAATTACATATCATTGTATAATTTGAGAGATATTATTAAGGGATGGAGCTCTCATTTGGCTAAATTCTTGGATGCAATTAATTATTGGACTAAGTCTGGAAACAAGAGAAGCCAAAGAAGTTCAATGTTACAGTTATCAGAGATGAGACCGCGCCACAACAAACGAAGGAAGCCAGAAGGGATTGTGGTCCTCTCGTATGCATGTGCTTGGAGCGTTTGACGACAGGAAGTACACAGTTTCTACCTCCCACCGATAGAGATAGAGGTGCAGTAGGCTTGTGGTTTCGGCATTTTATGGCTAGAGCGATATATGTGAGACGCTGCCTACCTGCATCCGCGTTATGAAAGTGTCCATAAACAATTTTCAAGTCAAATGCAAGTGTTGTTAAACATATATACTCTTTTTGGTTTGAAAATGTTTGGTTAAGTAGCTAGAATTCAATAATTTGGTTTGTAGGTTTTAGATGTGTAGAAAGTGTTTTGATTCAATGTTTGGTTTCTGCAGGTTAATCCTGAAGTGAGCTGCGTGAAATGGATGTATGGGTGCAAAAGTTGATTCAATAATTGATGAGGAAATAATTCATTATTATTTTTTGATTGTTTAATTGATTTGTAAAAGATGATTTGTAAATGTTGATTTGTTTAATTGATGTGTACATAATTATTATTTGTGCTTGTTTAATTGATTGAAATGTAATAGTTGATTTGTTGATTTCAATCTGCATTATGTTGAATGCAAAACAGACTATCGCAACGCGGAAATGACTATCGCAACGAGAGAATCGCAATGCGAAATGAAAATCGCAACAAGAGAATCGCAATGCGAAAATGAAAATCGTAACGCGAAACTAAATTCATGTTGCGATTTTCATTTTCGCATTGCGATTCACTCGTTGCGATTTTCATTTCGCATTGCGATTCTCTCGTTGCGATAGTCATTTCCGTGTTGCGATAGTCAAATTCACGTTGCGATTGCGCTGATAGTCAAATGAATGTCTAATAAGATAACAACTGAACATATCATAGCAATGTTCAAACTCAAGTTACTAATATATGCCTAATTGAAAATGTTAAAAGTTCACACATAATATACACATAATACAACGTTTGCATTTAAAAATCACCTAAGTTAACAGTCCCAAAGGTGAAGCCGGTTGTGATTGGGATTTTGATGAGGATCCATATTTTGGTAGAGGAAAAGATGATTGTGATGGCACTGGTGATCCACATGTCAACCTTGTTATACACTAATACAACGTTTGCATTTAAAATCACCTAAGTTAACAGTCCCAAAGGTGAAGCCGGTTGTGATTGGGATTTTGATGAGGATCCATATTTTGGTAGGAAAATGATGATTGTGATGGCATGGTGATCCACATGTCAACCTTGTATGACCACTTTCCTTGCACCGACTACATGTCGATCTCTTTCTCTTCACCCTTAGACGGTATACGATCGTGACTTTTTGGTCGGCCAGGTAGCCTTCTGTCCATGGTGGCAAACTGTTTGTAAGTCATCTGGTATGTCCCACTCAGAAGGATGTGGAATAGGGTAGACAATCTACATAAGTCTGTCGATATACTCTGTAGTGTAGCAATCCATAGCCTATGCGCTTGAATCATCTTGGTTTAGATGAAGAGAAACTTTTACAACATGGCCACACGGATAACCAGATGTTGCCATTTCATACAACTACACGTTTGCATTTAGATCGACAAGCCCATTTAAGTTATTATCCAGTACTTCAAACAAAGTGTTGAACAGGTTCAACTCTCCATGACGTTGACTTCACAACCGTTTCGTTATCTTTTTTCAGTCCATGGTGTACCACGATGTTCCAATGTTCCTTTAAATTTAAATAAATAATACTTAAAATATATGATAAGTTACGAATTTAAAGAAATAATACATGCATGGTTTCTTTTCTTGTAGTACCACTGTTGAATAGAGGCTCGAAAAAACTCCATTAACATAGTAATGGGTAATTTTCCGGGAATGACGACTTAGAGCGTTGATTGATTCTGCACTATTAGACGTCATGAAACCATATCTTGCTCCAAGTTGATGTACTCTTGACCATCTTTCAAACCCGACATCTTCTAGTGTTTGAGCACACTGAGGCAAAACACCGTCTTAAACAGTTTATATGCTTATTAAAATCCACTTCCGATAAGCTTTTACAAGCCTTCCAGTATGTCATTTGTGATTTTTTATACCAGCAGACCTTGATTTTAGATTTCTATACAAATGAACACCACAAAGTCCATGAAAAGCATCTGGAAAACACCTTCTAACAGCGTTGTCAATTGAGTTTGCCCTATCGGATATGATTGTCAGATTGCTAATAGGACCTATGCAATCCCTAAGATCCCCATAAACCATGTCCATGAATCAGAGGTTTCAGATTTGCCAACCCGTAAGCTATTGGCAGTATCCCATGTTAGCATTCATGGCTACTGCTAATAAGTTTACTCCAAGGTATCGACCTTTTAAATGTGCTCCGTCAACTATAATAATTGGGCGCATGCAAGTAATAAACGAACGAATCTACAAAATCATATACACAAGAAATATAATTATTTAAATATGAAATGCATGTAACTAACAAAAATGAGTCAACAAAATTATATTGATTTATTAACCGCCACCAATGGCGATAAATAGCAACTCAAAGCGTCCATCTCTATCTAGTTATCTGTTTGATATGAGTTACCGACCCAGGATTTTTCAGCTTTAAATTGTGATAAAAGCCGGCAGTTGGGCAAACGATGCTTCTGGCGACCACCTCAACAATTCCAAGGCATAACATTTGGCTCTCCAAGCTTGAGAATATGAGATACTAATCTTGAACCGAGCATCCATGTCAGTCATAATTTCATGTCCCTGATATACCCTGCCATTCAAAAACATTAACTCGGCCAGAAAACCACCCAACACCTTTTGTTGCCTGTCTATGGTGAGGAAAAACATGGGTTCTTGAACATGTTGTTTATATAAAAGTCCTAACTTGAAACATTTGCAATCTTTTATCCTCTTTGCAATAATACGCCACGTACAGTTTTTGTCAATCATACACCTTGTTTCGAAACGATCTTTGCTTGATTTGTTAACTTGTAGTTGATAGTCATCTTCCACACATTTCGTATACAAAGCTATCTTCAAGTCTTCATTTGTATCAAAACAATCATCTTTCTTGATACGAATAATTTTTGTGTAACAATCAACTGCTATCTTTACCAACTCTTCTTCCGGTATCTGAAGTAATTCTGGCATATTCCAGTTATACTCCCTTGGCATTTTCTTCGGGGACTTTTCTTTGGGGATTTCTTCTTCTTCTTCTTCTTTTTTAGGGTTATATGAATTACAGAATGGATGTTCAACATGTTCATTTACAGTCGTAACTTCCTCCTCATTATCATCAACAACATCTTCCTCAGCAACAGCTGTTTCATCATCAAAATTCGGGTATTGACCAATATCAAAATCATTACGCATGGTCTTTCTTCTTCTGAAAAATCATCAAAATCGAGTATTGACCAAGATCAAAGTCCGGGTATTGACTAAGATCAAATTTCGAATACTGACTAGTACTCATAATTTTTTCTGTTGGCTCATCATCGTCTAACTGGTCAATACGAAAACCAGAATTTGGTGCTAAAAGTTGATTGGGATTTGGATTAGGGAAATGTTGTGGGTTTTGAGATTGTGTTTGGTATTGGAAATGTGGTGAAACAATATTTGCTTGGTGATGAAATTGTGGTAGAACCATTAAATTTTGAGCACCATAAACTGGGGTTGAAAAACTTAGTTGATTACTACCCGCTATTGACCCAACTTCACTACTTCTAGGTTCAACAACATACAATGTAACATTATCACTTGAAACACTAATGTAAGCAATGAATCGCTCAATATCTTCATTGTCGGTTAAAAAATAAACTTTACCATTTCTCTGATAAGATAGCCTAAATCCACTTAGGGGCTCTAAATTCAATTTATTTGCAATACGTAACATTAGAGTTCATAAGTTAACTTTTTTAATGACAGTTTTAGTTGAAGATTCATGGGTAAAGGCATATATTGTAAAACACCATGAACATTCTCCCATGACCCTCCAAAACACAAATCTATCCAAACATGATCAACATTAGATTTCATTATTGTAATTAATTTACTAAACAAACGAGCTGCGAAACTAAAACATGTTGGATGGGGAAGGATGTCGTTGGATATAGGAACGGATGTCAGAGAGAGTGATAGATGGAGATGGAATGAGTTGTGATTTAGGGATTTAGGTTATGAGTTGTTGATGCTGCATAGTTATATACCCAAAACATTTGTGTTGCGAAACTAAAACCTGTTGCGAATTCAGAAATCGAGTTGCGAATATGAAATTCAGTATTGTGATAGTTAGAATCTCGTTGCGATAGTCAGAATCTCATTGCGATAGTCAGATTCGCATTGCGATAGTCAGATTCGCATTGCGATTTAAGTATTCGCGTTGCGATTTACGTATTCGCATTGCGAATTAAGAAAATCGCAACGCGAATTTGGAAAATCGCAATGCGATAGTCAGAATCGTGTTGCGAATCTGGAAACTGATTTGCGATACCGGAGATCGCGTTGCAAATTATCGATCGCATTGCGATTTAGTTGGTCATTTTGGCAAATCCAAAAAAAGTTGGTTAAAATCGTATATTATAAGGCATTTTTTGTCACTGAGGTTATTTTCTCGGTCTTAAATGGGTTGAGTCTAAAAGAAGAAAGGGGTGAGTCTCCTAGGTTGACGGATTCTTAACCGTTGGATTTGGAGCTGATGGCGATATCGCACCCGTTCACGCGCGAAAGAGAGTCGTCAGTTATTAAGAGAGGCGGCGGGGCTTCTTTTCTTCGTGAGTAAATTGTAATCTACACGCGGGTTTGACAAATAATTCGTGAATAAACTATTATTTTTAAGTTAAATAAATAAATAAATAAATAATATTTAGTATTATCAAGTATAGATCATGATAATTATCTATAAATCATTTGGTCACATAAATTTAACTCTGAAAGATTATATGGATATTTGTTAGGAATTTGTAAAGATGAATTCAATAAACAACTGCATTCTTTCTCATATCTTACTTGATACGGGATACATTGTTTATATAGCTTTGAGTTGATGAACAATGAAGCAACATTTCTAACAGAATTGACAAAGATAATTGCTCCTAACTTGAGCTATTCCAAACAGTCTGAGGTTGTAATCATCTCATACATCACATTCCTTGCATATGAACCTGACTGCAACCTTCTTAAACCTTCTCCATGCATTACATTCAACTGACCAGTTGCACAATCATTCATCTAACATTCCTCCTACTTATCTTCTCTTCCTTCATTTGCTAGACAAACATCCACCTTCTCTCTGAATAATGCAAAAGCTAATTTTGACAGTGGTTTTGTGAAACCATCAGCAAGCTGATGTGCTGCTGGAACATAGCTAATAAACAACTGATTTCCAGTAATCTTTTCTTGACAAAATGTACATCTAAATCTACATGTTTATGTGAATGTTGAACATGATTAGCACTTAAGGATATCGCACTTGTGTTATCACACCATATGATTGGTCTTTCATGCCTTATTACTCCAATATCATTCAACAATGCATCAATCCAGGTAACTTATGCAACCGTATCTGCTAGGCTGCAATATTCTGCTTCCATGGTGGATCTGAAGACAACTTTATGATTTTTGCACTCCAGGATACTAAGTGTCGTAACCGTTTTCGGGGGATAATCGTTTAATTGTTTTAAAAACTGTTACGATTTTAATTTTAAAAATTAGTGATTTTGAATTAAATTGGATAAAATCAAAAAGAGTCGCCATCAACTTTTGAGTTAGGTAGGTCGAATACCTAAAAACATCTTTTAAAAACAATTTTAAGAAAAATTATTTTTTAGACAAAAGCTGATCTGCGTTTACCAAAGATTCGATTAAAACAGGTTCGGGAGTCGGTTACGCGTGGGGAAGGATTAGCACCCCCACATCGTCCAAAATTGGTACTGTATCACTTACACGTCGTAAATGGTAGAAATAATGAATCAAATATAAAGCTAAATTATGATTCATTTATTGAATATTAATTAATTACTTTAAATTAATAACTTAAATGAGGAAATTCAAACTACTGGAGTAAAACAAATAAATATACAAATCTAAATACAAAATAGCAATATATATATATATATATATATATATATTTAAATTTATAAGGACCAAAATAAAAAACTTTAGGAATCAAAATTAGAAAATTAAAAGGCTAAAATGACACAAACAGAAATTTAAAGACTAGAATAGTAAAAATATAAATTTTGAAAACCATTTTTGAGTATATATATATATATTAAGGAAAATGTATATTCCAAACGAACTAAAATATAAATAAGTTCAACCAAAATATCATAAATTAATTAAAATTTATTATTAATACGTATTAAGTATATATATATATATATATGCACACACAAATATATCATAATATTAATTCTTGCTAGAAAAAAAATAAAGTAAATTAAAACTCAACATAAATAGTAAAATATTAAACATATAATTAACAAATAATCTAAACAATAACAAGACCAAACAAGCAAATACATCCAAAATGGAATGAATGCATTCAAAATAATGGTGGACCTCGTATAGTGGTGGAATTTCAAAATAATGGATTCTTGATATCAGGTATTTGAAAATGGGTGCCACTAAAACTAAAAAATAGCCTAGGTGCTCATCTCAAGGTTTTTAAAAATTAAATACGCACAACATGGGTGAAATTTAAATATTGATGAAAAATATACCAATTATGTTAAGGAAAAAATATGTATAATATAATATGGTCGAATTGAAACAAATAATATTTTAATGAAAACTCTATAAATAAATAAACCTGAAACAAATAATATTATAACAATAACATGACTAAAATAGGATATTTAAAATTTTAGTGGTTAAATTGAAAATAACCGAAAATATTATAACAATATAAATCAGTGACTAAGATACAATAATTCCAAACATTATAGCTAAAGTCAAATAATAATATAACATATAATAGTGTGACTAAAATATAAATATAAAAATAAAATACTTAAAACAAAATAAACATAACTTTATTTTATGACTTGAAAATAAGAATACAAATGCAGAAGGACTAAAAAGAAACATGCAGAAAATTAAAAATCAAATGTATAAACAAACAGAAACTAATTACATTACCAATTACGACTGAAATTAAATTCGGGTAAAGCATGGAGGCAATATTAGAAATATAAAAATATTGATTTAAGGACTATAATATATAAAACCGAAATGTTAAAACTCAAAATAAGATAAATAAAACTTCATTTAATGACTATAAGGTATGGATACAAATCAAAAGGGACTAAACGTATGGTTATTCCATGACTGAAAAACATGGTAATGATTGGGCTAAAACGACCGTGTTTTGTCAATCATATATAAGCCTAATCATAGGCAAAAATTTCAATCCTTTCTCATTTCTTTTACTTTTAGCAGAATGAGAGAGAGCCTGAGAAAAATGCTCTCAGTTCTCTCTTCAGTGAGTTCACCGGCGGCGTATAGTCCACGGTGGCCGGCGCGGCGGCCGGCGCGGCGGCGTAGGGACCGAATGTCCCCAAAATTTCTCTCGTCACCCTCGACCCAAAACCGAACCTCTCTTAAACTAAAACCTCCTATAAAACTGTAGATCTTAAGAGTTTACCTCTCGAATATAAGTTGAGATTCAGTGACTTTTGATGTTCCAGCGCTTCCAACGATTCTCCCTCGGTAAGATCTCTTTTGAATGCTTCATGTTCCGATTTCTTACTGGTTTTTTTTCTGTGTCTCTATTCGAATATGGCCTTCGGTTCGAATCTGTCCTCCCCTTTCGGGTCCTTGCATGCACCATTTATACTGAATATTTGGTGCGTTTTCCACTAATTTTTCAAGTAGTGGTAGAGTAGATATCAACACCGAATTTTTTAGATTTGGCTTGATAAAATAATATGCCCAGTGGATTCAACATTTATTTGGTCTGATTTTATTATTTTTGGTTGCATGTTGACATATGCAATGACGATGGTGTTGCTCGATGGCTTGTCGGTGATGGCTGGTCCGGTGGCTCGATCGGAGCGTTCGGCTGGAACATGCGGCGGCGTGCTCGGTGGCGTGGACTGGACTGGTCACTGGCGGCGGTGCTGGATGACTATAGGGTAAAACCCTAATATCTACTAGCTGAGGACCGTTGGATCTTCATTAGATCCAACGGCTGCAAGGGCGACGGCGGCTGGATGTTGTAGTTTTAGGGTTTCAAAACCTAATCTATAATGGGCCAGTCTGGATCCAAGTCTTATAATTGTTGGATCTTGTATTGGACTGTTGGGTCTTGATCCAGTTTGTTGCATTGTAACTTGTAATCTGGACTGAATTGTAACTGGAATTGGGCTGCAAGCTGTAATAATTTTATTAATATTAAATATAGTAATATTAATAATATTAATAAAATTAATAAAAAAAATTTAAGTCTGATCAAAAACGGGTGTCTACACTAAGTTACCACCAACTAGAACACACTGGCCAGACATGGATCTTTGATCATCCATGCAACCACCCCAATCAGCATCTGCAATCACTGCTTTTGATGGTTAAAAACTAAACCATATTCGATAGTGTCAGCTAGATATCGTAAGATGCATTTGACAGCCAATAGGTGATTCTCACGAGCAACTTTCTTGAACCTTCTCCATGCATTCCATGTAACGTGGCCAGCTGGACAATCATTCATCTAAAATATTTGAATATCACATCGAAAGAATAATTAAAAATGATCATTCAGCTCAGTTGATAGAGCATAAGGCTCTTATCCTTGGGGTTGTGGGATCGAGTCCACGGAGGTATTTATAATTCAGAGGTCTCCTACAGAAGTTGTTCTCACCCTGACGTTGGGGGCACTACTATTACTCCCCCTTACTTCCATTACATATGAAATAAGGGTCAGCTAATATCGAAAGAATAATTAAAATTTGGAGAATATAAAACTTTAAAAGATGATAGCAAGTCGGAGAATATATAACTTCGAATATACAAATAAAGTATATCAATATGTAAATTTAATAGCTGTGCATTTAAATCTTAAATAATATTTTTAGTTGCTTTATTTAATAATTTATATAAAATATATGAAAAGAAAAAGGAATTTGTATAATAATATTAATAATGATTTGCAGAAAGATGTCTTAATCATTTCACATTTAACTTAAGAAATTTAATTAACGGATGATACTAATTCAATCATATATATTATTTTTTTAAGATGATAATATAATTATAAAGTAATGCATGTGTTCGATTTTAAATATAGATAAATTTAAATATATATAGATAAAATCACTTAAATCAAATCTCTTTGTGAGAACAATGTTTCCTTTATTATTATGATTGTTCCTTGAGTTCAATTATGCATATTATAAACTATATAAATATTGAAATATTTAATTATATATATTAAGTTATGTTCATAAAAAGCAGGGGGAAAGAGTGTGCGCGATCGCCGTGCTTTTGTATTTAGATAAATTTTAGGGTAAACTACATTAAACACCATCAAACTTTAGGTGTTGTACCATTAATTTTGTCAATTACAACACTAAACTTTGATTTTCGTTGCAATTATATCATTAAATCGTTAAATCATTAACGGCATATTGATGTGACTGATGGCTATCAACGTAGACACCTCCTCAAAATAACGTCGTTTTGATCCGACCGTTAACGATTTAACGACCCAGTGATATAATTGAAACGAAAATCAAAATTCAGTGCTATAATTGATAAAATTGAAAGTTTAGTGGTATAGAAGATACAATGCCTAAAGTTTGGTGGTATCCGGTGTAATTTACCCTAACATTTTATGTAAATAATCAATTTATTTTATTTTTATTTATATAAAATTTGTCCGTCGTAAAAAATATATTATATTTATATTTGATTTGGTAATGTATTTTAGCAAAATTTCAAATATTTATAAGAGTTTTTTTGTTATACTTCAAATAACCTAATTTGGTTTCTATATAAAAAATACAAAATATTTATTTAAAGAACTTGTGTATGTGTTCACTTACACAATGTAAAACTCTTTAATTTTACATATATTTAGAACTGTTGGATGAGTGAAAATAGATAACTGAGATTACTCATTTTTTTCCAGTGAATATCTTCTCATTTCTTATTGTTAATCTCATTCATATATTTTCACTCATTCAGTGATCTAAATCTGTGTAAAACTAAAAGAGTTTTTGTTGAACTAAATTTTGTTATAACAATTTATGGAAAAATGTGTTTTGGACTTGAATTGAATTTTTTTAAAGTTTTCAAAAATAATTCAAAGTCCATTTAACTTGGAATTGAGCACAAAAATGTTTTTTTGAACCAGAAGTATCGATATAATTCTTACAGTATCGATACCTTATGAACTGTATTGATATTGTTCATATAATACGGATACCAAAGGTAAGGAAGTATCGATACTCACTAGGTAGTACTGATACTAACAGTACTGCTCAAATTCCAGAATGCAAAAATGGTACTGATACCCGAAGGGGTACTGATACTACTTTACATAGTAGTATTGATACCATAGGCTTAGTACGATACCGTCAGGCCAACGGCTAGTAACGACTAGTTTTATTTAAAAATAACAAAAGTAGTACCGATACTCCATATATGAGTATCAATACTCTCTATACTGGACAGTTTTATTTTACAGAGAAAAACATCTCCAACGGCTCCAAATCACTCCCAACAGCTAGAAACGACCATAAACTCATTTCAACATATAAGTACAAGTTGAGAACACTTGAAAAAGAGTTAGAACATCTATCCAAGCAATCAAACACAAGAGAAGAGTTTTTCATTCATATTTTACTTTCTCTTGTAAATATTTTATTTTTGTGAGCTAAATTTTGTAAACACCTTCCTTTTTAGAGGTTTTCATTGTTTACATTTTTT
Organism: Hibiscus syriacus; assembly: GCF_006381635.1. Taxonomy (NCBI): domain Eukaryota; kingdom Viridiplantae; phylum Streptophyta; class Magnoliopsida; order Malvales; family Malvaceae; genus Hibiscus; species Hibiscus syriacus. The sequence continues at coordinate 405,196 of NW_024063046.1, read as the reverse complement.
TTTTGTAAAGGGGTTTTTGCTTCTAGCTGAGCCTTTGAAAAAGCTATGGAGTCTTGTAAAGGTTATCTATTTGTCCTTGAAAATAAAGAACAAATTAGTGAATTAGGAGCTAAGGTATTGAAGATAGACTTAGTTGAGAAGTCGAACTACTATAAATCTTTATACCAAATTTTCTATCTTTTACTATCCTTACTCCCTAAACAGTTTTGTCAATTCACCCCCTTAAGCAATTTTTGGTTGTCACAAATTGAGCTTCGAAATCCCAACAGTTTTACATTACTTAGTTGAAGTCGAACTACTATAAATCTTTATACAAAATTTTCTATCTTTTACTATCCTTACTCCCTAAACAGGTTTTGTCAATTCACCCCCTTAAGCAATTTTTGGTTGTCACAAATTGAGCTTCGAAAATCCCAACAGTTTTACATTGTATAACAGGATTATATATATATATATATATAATATCTATTTGTAGAAAGCATTAAGCATCCTCATTTAATATCTTTTAGACAATTTGAGCCTATCGAAATCAATTTTTCGCAAACTTTTCTGAATACAACTTCTTGTATTTGTTGTTTACGCTTCTATTTTCATTTTTCCCCCAAAGCCTCTTGTAGCTACGAGTTAATTATTATTGATTTAATTTAAAATATTAAAAATTAGGGATGAGTATAGATTAGTTATGATCATGTTTTTGACTTATTCAAGCTTGACTAAAAAATTTAATATTTGACTTGATCGAATTCGATATTTGATGATTTTTTTATTTTATTCGTACCTGATTAAAAATTTTTAGGTTAAAACTCATCTCGACCCGAAACAAACAAAAAAATTTCTATTTTCATTCAAACAAGGATAATAAAAAATAAAAAAGAAGTTATATTAAATATCATTATTTTCCTCCTTTTCATTCGATAAAAAAAGGAGTTGATTGAAAAATATAAAGTGAAATATATTATAGTAATTATTTATAGATATATATTAGAGAAATGTACTAATATCTTGAAAATGTATTTTTCACCCTAAACTAGAAATCGACCACGACCCAAACCCAAATTGTTTTTTTAAAAAATAGATCCAATAAAACTCAATCAAATCAAAACTTTTCTAATTCGAATCTCATACTCATCTCTAACGAAAATGCCTTTTTTTAATGATAAAATATTTTTATAATTATGTTTTCATCTTTTCATATGCTTACATAATTTTTTATTAACCTGAGATGATTACAATGTAATATATGTTTTAAAGATTCTAAATCATTCCATAACGAACGCTCAAACACCTTTGCAGGCGCTAGTGCGTAAACTCGAGTCTTATAGGAACAACAATCATCCCTTTAAACACTGAGATAACTTGGTTCGTACTACACTTACATAATTTTTAAATAAAACAATAAAATATCATACATATAAGAATTGAACATGTTTAATATTAAATTACATTTACCAACCATAATTTTCCCCATTTCTTCATAAAAGTCAACGCCACCACTTTTTACTAAGGATTGAAATGAATAAAAAAGACTATTTCAAAGGATTAGAGATGCAATTGCCCTAGGCACAACATTTTTTTAGTTGCTCTCCAATTTCCAAGGCTTCGCCTTGACTGGTCCGGATCGACTCGCATCGCACCTAACTTTGATGAGTGAGTCTTCCAACAATAATTTTCTACATACACAAGAATTCAAACTCAATACCTTACTTAAACGATATCAAACTACTTACTACTTGAATCACCCCTATACTATAATATACTACGTACTTAGTCACAACTCTGAATTGCTAGCGTCCATGACATTTATCTTTGCCAAGTTTTACAAAACTAGTACTACTCTAGGACAAGTTGAAATTCATAGTATAAGTTTTTTTTTTTTTTCCCTTTTTTCAATTTAGGTCCGGTAATACCAGACAATATATAAAATATCAACATGAACATACATAAATGTCAAAATCTATTTAATATAAAGGGTAATTTGTTTCATAAATTAATAATATATATTTGTTTCATACAATAATAATATATATTTTTTCGCAAATAATTATAATTTACTACGATGATAACAAATCTAAAAATATTTTTGAGGATGAGTACATATATTAACAAAAAAAATTGTATGAGATACATACAATTAAAATTTCAGAGTTGACACAATCAATAAAATAAATAATTAACTAAAGAAAATTCAGATTTCAATGTGATTACCTTTTTCTTTTATTTAATCTGGAGTGAGTACGAGGTAGTACTTGTTCAAAGACTCTCAATCATTTGACATTGAACGCACGTACCCCGACATACATGGTGTTCGAATCTGGAATTTCAAGGAATAATAATAATTCCTTAATTACTAAAGTCGTTTGAATCTACATTTCAAGGTGAGCACTTACCTAATTATTCATCCTAAATCATATGTGGATCCACTTCTAATATAGTGTCATGTATTTCTAATAAAAATTAAAATAAATAAAATACATTGTGTATTAGGATTGATTACAAAACTAAGTAATAGGTGGGTGATCAAATAAGGTAGTTCATCATGTAAATTATTAAGAGTTAATTGCACTACATGTTTCTAAACTATGACCCTCAGTCTGAATTAATCCTTAATTTTTTGAATATCTCAAATTCATCTTCAAACTATGACTTTATTCTAAGTTGGTCCCTAAACTTTTGAATATTCAAATTCCATCTAAAAATTTTGAATGATTTTGAGGATGTTATTGGAATGTTCAAAAGTTTGGGGACCAAATTAGAATGAATATCATAATTTGGAGAATGAATCTAGAATCTTTGAAAAGTTAGGAATCAATTTAGAATAAGAGACATCATTTAAAGATTTATAGTGTAATTAACTAAAACATTAACTTATAAAATATATTTTTAAAAGATAATGCATGCGTGTAGACTACACTACTCGAACTCATATTACCTAAGAAGAACAATTTTTTTTAATAGAAGTTGCTAGTCTAATTAAAAAGTAAAATACCAAAAATTACAATAAAGTTTACAACTATCATCGTAAATTAAATATATAACTTGGATATTTTCTTATAACATTGAAGCTAGCCACCTTAAATCATATAAGAACAATACATTGAAAAGGTTAAAAATCCAACAAAAAAACTTAAAAAAAATATATACAAACAAATCTGACTTTATCGATAAACGAATCACAAAAGTGGATTAAGCTATTGAAGGACTATCGAAAACTGCAATTAGAGCCAAGCGTCGTGGGAAACTATCCACAAACGTAAAATTACGTATCAACATTCAATTCAAGTGTCTATGGCACAAAAGATCAACAGGATTACAAATAAGCGTCATCTTGATCAGTCGCAGTGTCGTCAAATCCAACCCTAAGAAAACATAAAATAAAAAGAACATCCAAATGATCGAGAAAGAAGACAAAAAATGAGCTACAAAAGCAAGAAAAATGCCACAAATGTAAAATTATTCTTATTAAAAAACTAAAAAAGAAAAAAAAAGAGAGAAGAGAACCGAAGGTCGGTAATAAATATCAAAATTGGTACCACCACCGACTAAATAAAATCAAAGAAGAAAAAATTGATGTGATTTATAAAAAAAAAGGTATAGACTAAAAAAAGAGAAACAACTAAGGTTTTTATGACTCTTATTTGAGAATAAAATTCTCTTAACCACTAAAATCACTCAAATTCATATATATACATAGAGTAATATTCATTATTTTAATTTTTTATTATTACAAATAATAAATTAAATATCTAAACCTATTATTCAAATTAAAATTTCAAAATTATCGATGTAGTTTCACAATCCTTAATAGTTCGGGCCCATAAGATCTGAGTGAAAACCCTAAATCCAAAACCAAAACCAAAGAAGCCACAGTGGGGCCAGTTTTTAAGGTTACGGTTAGGCTAAGCAGACCCTTTGATGACGACGATGATTACGATAATGATTTTGAACCGTCCGATGTCAATAATCGAACGACGCTGATGCAATAAAAAAACTCATTAAAAACATCAAAAAGTTCTAAAATAGAAAGTACTAGAAGCAGGAACCTTTCTTCACCCTCAAACATAAAATAAAAAACTTGAGAAACCAAAGGCCAAAGCTTGTCTGGTTCCATTGCACTTCTCTTGCACATTGTTATCATTACCAGTTTGCTGCTTCTCTTAGGGTTTTACAGTCCATTCTTTCTTCTCCATAACCATGAGGTAAGCTTTAAAATCTCTCCTTTTTCTCTTCATTTCTTTTTTTACATGTTCTGATGTTGTGTTTCTCCATTTCGGTTTCGATTGCTGTAATGATTTTTCCATTGTTGTCGTCAATGTTCTTTGTCTCTTTCAAAATGTTTTTTGTTTGTTTTTGAATCTGTTCTTGAAATCTGAGTCGACAACATAGGGAATGTTTGAACATTGTTGGTAAAATAAATTTATTTAATTAGTTTGTTAGGGTTTGTTAATTAATTATTGGAAATAAATGCTGTAATGGGGTTTTGATTAGATTGCCTATTTGGAATTTTTACATCTCCAATTGCTGATTTTGGGGCTTTCTTTTTCTTGTTGTAGTCGTCATCCTGAGTTGAAGTGGGCTGAAAGAGCTGACAAGGTTTACATTACGGTGCTATTACCGGATTCGAAGAATGCCAAGGTCAATCTCGAGCCCGAGGGAGTGTTCACTTTTTCGGCTAATGCCGGAGCTGACAATAACCTTTATGAATTGAAGTTGGATCTTCATGATAAGGTCAATGTGGAGGTAAGATACTCTTCTACAATAACTTCTAAGAGTCGACATCGCATTTGCCTCATATTTTAGGGTTTTTGATTATTCAATGTCAATTATGATCGATAGTACTCATAGATTTATTCTGACGATTCGTTGATTCTAAATGATTTGAAACATTTGCTAACCAGCTAATTGTCTCTCGGTGCTCATTTTCACAGCTCACCTCTTTCTCGAGCTGCTAGATTTTGTAAAGTCATGGTTCGGGTGTGTTAGTATACTTTCTATCATAGATCACACACGGTTGAACAATGTTTTACATTTTCTGGACACGTGTGTTCCGGATATGAGGATGAGTCTTGATTATCGAAGATGATGATTGGTGGATGGCACCGGTAGTATTATGCTGCTGATTGGTGTTTATTTTCAGGGATCCTTTCTTCCCAAAACTGCTAGGTTTTGTAAACACAATTTTTCAGGTGTATTAGTGTACCTAATATTGATTATATGATCGAACAATCTCCTCTGTTTTCGAACATTTTGCATGGTATTGCCTTGTTGATGCCCCTGATGCTTGTCTTACTATAAACATTTTGCACTTTGAACGTTTGGTAGTTGTTGTGATATTGATTTCTAAGCAAGTTTTCTTCCGAAATTTTCTTATCGTATGCTTATTTATTTAATTATTTATTTCGGGACAAAAGGAAAGCAAAATTAGTGTAGGGGTTCGGAACATCGTCTGCGTATTGGAGAAGGTTGAGAAAGTGTGGTGGAAAAAACTATTGCGCGGTGATGGCAAGACTCCCCATTATATTAAAGTCGACTGGGACAAATGGGTTGATGAAGATGAAGACAATGGTGAGTCCTTTATTACTGATGCTCCTCCTTTATTATTCCGATCTTCATTTTTAATACCTATTTCGATACTTGTTTCTGATGTATCCATATATGGTATGAGAATATGATCATCAAAGGACCCTCCAAAGTATTAAGGAAATTGACATACTCATATCCAAAACCCGCATCCAAGTCTACATGTAAAATAGTGCTTTTTTGTTCAGATTGAGTTGATTTAAATGTTTGTACAATTTAAGCTGGTAATTTACCGATTGCTAATTGTTTTAATTAGGTCCTGGCGATGTTGACTTCGGAGGAATGGACTTCTCGGTACGGATATATTGTACTTGGTCGACATTTTTCTTAATATTTCCTTTCTGACCGAATAAATCGCGGTGTTTTTCAGAGCTTTGGTAATATGGGAGGCATGGACGGTGGCATGGATGACTCCGAAAACAGCAGCGACGACGAAGGTAAGAACTCCGCGATACGTTGCCATTGAACATCCTTTTCTCTTTGCTGGTTCGTTGGTTTCAATGTTGGCTAAAACGTCTCATCATCCATAGAGCAAGAAGTGACGAAGCCGGCAGAGCCGGACAGAAAGATGGTGGACGGAAATGCTAAGCCGGAGGAGCAAGGTGGCGGGGATTCGGAAAAAAAGGAAGCCGATGCAAGCACATGATCCGATGTTAGCCAAGGATAAATGTCAAGTTGTGGTAAACCTTCTAGAAAGTGTGCTGTTTTATGAACTGATTCTCGCATTAATCAAAATTTGATCGACAATCATAAATTTAGCGTTCATTGTTTATGCATCTACAAAATGTATTGGGAGAAAGGGCTTAAAGTTATAGGAAATTATAAATTTAGCCCTCATCTCAATCAAAGAAAGGACATAAGTTTTCTAACCGGGAGAGCGATTAAACTTTTAATTATTTTATTTTTTTTACCTAGTCTTTTATCAATTAAGAGGTACTTATTTAATCTATGTCATAAATCCGTTAGAAAACTAATGGTCGAGTGAATAAAATAATTTAATCTATAAAATTCAATTAGTAAATTGGAAAAACTGAAAGTTTAGTGAATAAAATATGAAAGAGAGTAAAGTTTAATGAGAAAAGATGGAATTTACCTTTTTTTAAAATATAATGTATAAGAATGTTTGTGAAACAACAAATGTTTGATAGCTATACCAATACACTTTACAAGAAAACACATTTATATTGTAAAAAAGTATATAAATTTTCTTTTATTAGTCTAGATTATAAAATAGTATATGTTTAAGAATTTTATAGTCAATTGATAACAAGTCTTGTATATAATAGTTATTCAAACTCGGAACATTTAGAGAACAACTCCCTTTCACCATTAAGATTGCTAAAACGATTTGATAAACCTTAAATATAAATCATAAAATGAGCGTGGAATAAAAAGTAAAAAAATAAACACACTTCCCTTTACAATTCTAGATAATTTTTTTAAAATAATAAATTAAAAAACTAATTTTACTCGACAGTTTGACGCGATGCATTAAAACCAAATGTTGTATCTCCATTAATCAATTGTTTTATCACAACTAACTAGGGAGAGCAATAGATATAGCAAGTTTAAATATTTACAAACTTAAATATTCAAATATTATGATTAATATTCATTATCCAAATATTGCAATTATAATTCATTCGGATATCCGAATGCATAATGATCCTCTAAATACACAAATAATTTCTAAAAATATCAACTATATTCGTATCAGATACATATCCTTACCCAACACTTAAACCCAAATCCACGTAACATAAAAAATAGAGAAACCATCCAAACATATTTTATAGACACAAGAATCAGAATGGGACCAAAGTGAATTAGATTCAGAAAATAGAGAAACCTGCAGCCTGGGAAAACTCAGAGAAATGCAAATTCAGACTACAACTTCTTAATGGAGATGGTCCAAAGAAGATTGGAATCCGATTGCACCGTGACTTTCTCTCCTTCGATTACATTCGACGTGCTTACTAAACCACCGAATTTCATCTCCGTATTATCTGGAACGAGATAATATTAATAATAAGTCATATCGGTAATGTCGAAGCCGACTCTTGGGTGAAATTATGAGAACGGTAGAAAGGAATGATCCCATATGCTAGCAATAGCATGTTAGATGATGAGTTATATATGTGAATACCGCAAAATAGGTACTTACTAAAACAGCAGACTGAAGTTCAAATATAGTCACTAACACACTAGTGCGTTGGTTATAAATGTTTCTATCCACGTTACGCGGGTTCACGGTGACGGCACCGTCACCATCGGTGTGCGTGAATAGAGGATAGAAGAGAATGACACAGAAACGATAACAGGAAAGAAGCTATTTTAAGTGACATTTGATATCTACCACCACCCAAAAACAAGCCAATATCCCCTTAGTAGTTTGGCTCATTATATAATCACGGGCAGAGCCGGATCCAACATCGGGAGGGGCCAAATTACTGAACTTCAAAAACACACGGGCTCATTAAGTATTTAAACTCAAACTTTGGAGGAAACAAGGCCTAATTTGTCTAATATTTAAACTTATAGAGATTCAAATTGTCATTAGACCAATAAATTTGAAGGGGCACGCCCCCATCCTATCCCTTTTTTTTTATTTTAATTCCGTCCCCGTATGTAATGACACAGATAACATCATTCTAAACAGGTATAAGATTTACCGATATTTATTAGTGAATGGATGGGATACATAATAAAGCATATAGAATCAAATTAGTTTCTTTGACTACATGTACATGCAAAGCAACATAATAAGGCATGCAGAACTGATAACACGAGTAAAACATGAAATTATGTCTACGGTTAATGTAATCATATACTTACTCAGATTCCATTGAAGCCCAGTTGTAGTACTACTACTTGACGGCATCCCGAGTGGGATGAGTCCACAGTGTGGTCCCTCGACAGAAGTTTGAATATGTATCTCGTGACGGTGAGTCCTAGGAAGAAGGTAGACGAGACTGTCATTGGATAAAAGGACTATTCGCAGGGATGAGAAACAATACAGGACATTTAGGTTTCCGATCTCATGGTCAAATCGTCCACCAAGGGCTCCAGCAACAAGAATGCAAAGCTGCCATTAAATCCGGAAAAAGAAACGATAAATTAACAGTCAAAACACACAACAAATACCAGCTACCAGAACCACTATTGAAGTACTCGTGATAATAAACATAAAATAAAAGCAAAATGAATGTTCATAAACAATCTAGAGCATTTAAATTTAACATACATTAGATTTGTTCACATCCGAAGAGGAGTCCCGAATGTATGTTATGCATTTATGTAGATCTGTGGTGTCTTGATCATGAGATTTGTCAATAATCTTTGTTCCCTGCACCAAAGAAGCAAGTGAAAATGTCTGAGCAACCGCATATAAACTAGAGAGATGGTAACAAGTTAACTACAAGGAAAAAGACACTGGTATTTTCAATTGGTAAAAGACTAATGCTTATAAAAACTAGAGGGATGTAACATGTTAACCCCAAGGAAAAAGATGCTAATGCTCACAGAAAAACGAGACCGGCAAAGAACAAGTGAGAGCAACCTTAAGCATGGAAGGAAAACACCATCAACATGATCTACAAAGAGAAATTTGAAAACTTACTATGCTCTTGTAAAAATCAAGTACATCCTTTCGTATAGAGTCCATATCTCCTTTAATTGCATCCGGTTTGTATCTGCTATGAAGCAAAGCGCCTATGTTATCACATCATTTAAATTAACTACAACCAAAGCATTTTCCCAGAATCAGCTAACATCAAATATAAGATCCCTTTTAGCTTTTCTGTTGGCATAATTTTTTAGGTCTAAAACTGCATTTCATTATAAATGCAACGCTAAACGAGTAAAAAATTTCAACTATTGCGAATAAGATCATGATTTGGCAATCCAAGCCAAATAACAAGAAAATTGAGCCTTTTTTTCATTTGAATTTTAAGTTTTTAAATAAAATATTATTCTCGAAGTTCTAAACATTAACTTCATAAATAAATTTTATATTTCTTTTATATTTCAAAGTTCTAAAGAACTTTCTCACGTCAATTTTCCGAACACTTGAAATCATTAAACCGCAATTATTTCACCACAATTTTTGCACTCTAATGATTTTCTGAATCAAATCTTGATGAAACTCAAAAACTTCTAAACTAATGCAAGTATTCAAATCACATGATGCAGACAGTGCCGATTTAATGGATTCCAATTGAATCGCATAAGAAAACCACAAAAGCAGCAAAGAGATACAAAAAAGAACCTGCGTCGAACATCGGAAGCATTTTCCTTAGGGAAGAACAGAGGCATTTCATCGAATAGACGGTTGGCGCCACCATCAGCACAGAGGTGAAGCCGGGCTGCACTAAACAAAAAGGAAAAGGACAAGATATTAATCCAGGAAAAAAAGGACAGAAACAAATAAAACAAAGGGGAAAAAGGAGGGTGCAAGATAAGTACCTTGCTGCCAAAGCAGAGGAGTGAATCTGGGGAGGCTCTGGTTAAGAACCACAAGGGCGTATGTTAGAGGAGGGCGGTGGCTGTCGACGGGAATGGAGGGGAGGAGGAAAGTGGAGGAATGGTGCATAAGGTCCATGGCTAACGTGCGTAGAAGAGGAGAGGTGAGAGATGTTTGAATTTTTGTAGCATAATTCGTAGATCAAAATAAATGGAGTTTTTGAAAACAAATAAATTAATAAATAAATGAGAAATGAGGAGGAGAAGAAGAAAATGATTTGACTTTTTCTCAAATAAATTAATTGCAGGATTGTTTATAGGTAAATTATAAATTTTGTGACTCAATTTTATTTTCGTTCTTGTTTTGTTTATTAAAATTTAGAACATTTTAATTTAATCACTTAATTTTTAAAAATTTGTTTGTTTATGTTATTCAATAGTTATCTCTTTAACTCTCTTCTAACTTTATTTTATTTTTATTAATGTTTGAGTTATGTAGACATTAACTCAAATTTTAACCACTGCTCATTGTAATTGATCACCTTATCGATCGACCACAATCTTTAATAAATGTTAAATCCAAAATTTTCAGATCGTCATATTCTAATCTTTTATATTAAAATCTAACCTCCCATCACCTAAATTTTAAGGCCATCGTCATCTAGGGCCACCACCCCCGAGACTTTCAGTAGGTTTCATCGCTTTCTTTAACCACAAAACTTTTATGCTTCTTTAGATTGAACAGATAATTTTAAGAGTTGACCCAATGATTGAAGATTCTTTTGGCAAAAATATTAGGCATAATATCAAAAGTAGCCCCTAATATTCATCAAAATAGTCATTTTGACTCATATCCTTTTTTTAGAGCATTTTGGCCCTCAACGTTTCATTTTGGGACAAAAAGCTCCCTCTATATATGAAAACTATTAGATAACACACGATTAACGCTTCAAAATAAAAACATTTTTAACCTCAAATAAAACATTGAGGGCTAAAATGCTCCAAAAAAATAAGAGGCAAAATGATTAGTTTGTTAAAATATTAGGGGCCTCTTTGTTATAAAATGGAATAGAGGGTAAAATGACTATTTTAGTAAACATTAGGGGATGATTTTGATATTATTCCAAAATAATTAAGTTATTGATTTTGGGTCTCATTTTTTTATTGGCTTAAAAGAATAATTTTATTTTGACGAAATCAAACATAGAAATGATTGGTCAAAGTTGTTCTTAGACATGGTGGATTAACCTTAAAATCTAAAAGCTAGTAGGTTTTTTATGAATGGTGTTTGTTCATGTGTTTAAAGACTTGAAAATGATTTTTGGGTTGGATTTATTAAATTTCAAATATCTTTAAAAAAAGAAAAATACAAGAGAAATACGATTTTTATAATTTTTATTTGAAGATTTCAACGGTGAAAAACAGTATATCTTTGTTCTGATTTTATTTAACGACGAATTATAAAAACTAAAAAGTTAATAATTATAGTGTTTAATGATATATTTATAGATTTTGGTATGTGTTTTAACTAAAGAGACGTCAAAGGTTGTAAAAATTAATCTGATGAAATTTTTTCGATTTATTGGTAGTTAACCCTGGCGTAACGTATTGGGGATCGAAATCTGAGTTAGTTTAGATAAAGGGAGAGAAAATGAGAATAAAGAAGAATAGTAGGAAAGTGAAGAGTAATCTTGTAAGTTTTTATAAGGATTGAAAACGATTATCGTTCTTATGACTTTTCTAAAGACTCAAAACAATATCATTAACTAATTTATTATTTTATCACATTATTTATGATCTAAAGGTTGAATGATTAGAAACAATATAATACTAAAATATTGAATAATAAAACTAAAAAAATATTTTAATGACTAAAAGAATAAAATTAATTGATTAAATTTATAATTTACACTTGTTTATGAGGAAGATTCACGACGTGGGATTCACGGTCAAATAAAGTACCCCGGCCCCACCAATATGGTACCGCCATCCCCAGTTCATGAGCTGGACGGAGAGGTGTGGTTCCATTTGTAGTCAAAGTTGGATAAGCTGATTTGAATTAAAAATTTAATGATAAAAAATGATATTATTATTAAATTAAAAAGAGTTATTACATCAATCTCAGTTATGATAATATTTATTAATTGTTTTCCGTATATTACGATTATATGGCGTTCTCAATTACCTTGTTAAACTACCATAGCATCTAATTAATAGGTAAATTGTAACTTTCATCCCTCAATTTTTTTCATATCTTTTTTATGGAAATTTTCTTTCAAATCTTAACAACGAAACTGGTGAAAAAGAATGAAGTGAGTTATATAATGTAATTTTAAATCAATTGGATGATGGATATTATAGATTAAAGTGGTTTGAGGTTGAGTTTCATGTATGGATCGATGAGACGAGTTCGTCGAAGTCTTGAGTGATTGGAGAAGATATTAGAGGATAGTGATTCTAGTGTCTCTAGAGTTTATATCGTTTTCTATAGATTATATTAACTTTTTCTTCTTTGATTTTATTTAGCTGGTGGCGACATTGGTTTTGATGTTGGTTGTCGACCGTCGATTATCTTCTCTCTTTGTTTCTTTATTTCTTTTTTAATAAAAATATTTGTCTTTGTGACATTTTTTCTGTGCCTTTATGACACATTTTTTCTGCCTTTGTGGTATGTTTTTCGCATTCTTTCTTGGTCGTTTGACTGTTTTTTTTATTCTATGTTTTATCAAGGTTAGATTTAACGACGCCACGACTGATCAAGATGATACTTATTTGTAATCTTGTTAATCTTTCCTGCTATGGACCCTCAGATTGAATTTGGATACGCGACTGTGTTCGTGGATAGTTTCTCGCGACGCTCGATTCTGATTTGTTGATGCAGTCATATTTGTTTGTATATATTTTTACATTTTCCATATATGATCCTTATATAATTTAAAGTGGCAATTTCAATGTTATAGAAAAATATCTAAATTATGTATTTAATTTACGATGATAGTTGTAAACCCATTGTAATTTTGGATATTTATACTTTTTAATAAGACTAGAGACTTTTATTCAAAAAAACAATATGTGTTAATTACTTGATTGTCAATCAATTAACAGTTTATATACAATATTAATTATTTTGATAAAAAATTAAAATGTTATTAAAAAATAGGAGATAAAAATAGTTTTCTGTATAAATATTGAGGGTTACTTTTGTCGCCAACTAAAATTAGGGACTAAAGCAATATATTAACCCAACTTTATAGGAGTTTTGTATAAGAAAGTCGAAGATAAGAGTCAAAGTGTCTACATCAAAGGTCTAAAAAAATAGCTTAAATATGAAACAAAATGAAATTAAAAATCAAATCATTCATTTTCGCATTTTTCTAAATTTTTGTTTTCAAAAGTATAAAAAAAATCTATAAAGCCTATATTCTGTGCTAAAGAAGATGTTCAAAGAATATGCGATAATATAAAAATAAACTATAAAGTCATTGAAAATTCTGTTAAAAAAATACTAACTCACAACTTAAAATTATGTGATTAAAATATAAAGTTATTCATAATTTAATGATTAAATATAAATTCACTCAATAAAATGAATATCATAAAAGTGAGATGATTTTTATTAATAGATAAATAAAATAATTTAATGGTGACTTTTAGAATATTATAATTCAACTATAGATTCTTTATAAAATAATAAATTATGGTGTAATTTTAAACAGTGATATCAATTAAATTTGAATTGGTTATAAACAATGTTTAGTTCCATTAAACAATTTTAAAACAGGAATTATCTGTTAAAAAATAAAGAATGAGGGACTGTAAAAAAGTTTCAAACGACAAATGAAACCCTCGCCGACACATCGCGCCGCGTCGGGTCCCGACAGCTGTCTTAACAATTTCCTGTCTGAAAAATAATTCAAAGCGCCATTTTCATCCCCCAACAAAGGGAAAAAATATTCTGGAAATATTTAAAATAAACTTTGAATTATTCGTTCAACTCAGTTGATAGAGTAAAAGACTCTTTATTTTATAATCGTGGATCTAGTCTTATAATGAACAATTTATAATTATTAGAGGTATCTCAACCTAATGTTAGAGCAACCTACCATCCTACCTCCCTTATCTCATTACATATAAAAATATGATCAGCTAATTTTCGAAAAGCTTTCAAATTCCAATTCCTAGGTTTTTCACTTCTCTGTTCTACAATTCGGGCATTGTTAGGCACTGAAGTTAAGATCAGGTCGGGTCTGGGAACAGGAAGATGATAGACAATTGTTTGGGAGCTCAAAGATCTAGGAAGATCCGGAGAGCTTTACGTCACTTCCAGGTCACGATCTTCTGCCTCGTTCTCACCGTCGTCGTCCTACGTGGCACTATCGGAGCCGGGAAATTCGGGACTCCGGGGCAAGACTTCGCCGATATCCGCGACCACCTCCACCTCTATTCCCGGAAACGCGCCGAGCCGCATCGCGTACTTGAAGAAGTCCAAACAACGTCGTCGAATGAAAACGTCGGCGCCGACACGAACGCCGGGACCAACAACTACAACGAGTTCGACATTAATAAGATTTTACTCGACGAGGAGTCCGACGAGTCGAAACGCGACCCTAACGTCCCCTTTTCTCTCGGGCCCAAAATCTCTGATTGGGACGAGCAACGATCTAGATGGCTGGAAGAAAACCCTAATTACCCAAATTTCATCGGTCCGAACAAGCCTAGAGTTCTCTTAGTCACTGGGTCGTCTCCCAAACCTTGTGAGAACCCTGTCGGTGATCATTATTTATTGAAATCGATCAAGAACAAGATCGATTACTGTAGATTACACGGGATCGAGATATTTTACAACATGGCGCTTTTGGATGCGGAAATGGCAGGGTTTTGGGCGAAATTACCACTGATTCGGAAACTTCTGCTCTCGCATCCGGAGGTGGAGTTCTTGTGGTGGATGGATAGTGACGCCATGTTTACTGATATGGCATTTGAAGTTCCTTGGGAACGATATAAAGACTCCAACTTTGTTATGCACGGCTGGAATGAGATGGTTTATGATCAAAAGAATTGGATTGGGCTAAATACTGGGAGCTTTTTGTTGAGGAATGGACAATGGGCACTTGATATTCTCGATGCTTGGGCTCCGATGGGACCTAAAGGCAAGGTTAGAGAAGAAGCAGGAAAGGTTTTGACCCGGGAACTTAAGGATCGCCCGGTTTTCGAAGCTGATGATCAGTCTGCAATGGTGTATTTGTTGGCTACTCAAAGAGAGATGTGGGGTGATAAGGTTTACTTAGAGAGTGCTTATTATTTGCACGGTTATTGGGGGATCTTGGTTGATAGATATGAGGAAATGATTGAGAATTATCATCCAGGTTTAGGTGATCATCGTTGGCCGTTGGTGACTCACTTTGTGGGATGTAAACCTTGTGGGAAGTTCGGGGATTACTCGGTCGAGAGGTGCTTGAAGCAGATGGATAGAGCATTCAACTTTGGGGATAATCAGATTCTTCAGATGTATGGATTTACTAACAAAGCTTTGGGTAGTAGAAGGGTTAAGAGAGTTCGAAACGAGACCGGTAACCCCCTCGAGGTGAAAGATGAGCTTGGACTACTTCATCCGGCTTTTAAAGCCGTTAAGGTATCATCCTCTTGATGATATATGCTTTATATGATATCTTATCATGCTAAGTGATAGTTTGTGTATGCGGTGAGAATCTTATGTTTTAGGTCTGGAGAAATAGTTGCTATTGGTCTGGTGTATGGAGCTTCGTCTCCTTTTATTCGAATCTTCCATGACCTGATTATGTTCAGAGAAAAAAAAGGGTCTGGAGAAAAAAAAAGGGTCTGGAGAAATAGTATTCTTTGTTCCTTATCTAAGTTATGAGTTCGTTAATCAATGCTTTCCAGAGGAAAACTTAGCCCATACTTTTGTACGCAGCTATTTGTATTTGTAGCATATCAGCAAACTTGGTTCTGTCAATATTTGAACATGGTGATACATTGTCGATCGAATATGCTTCTAGGGCAAGTTAAATGAAAATAGATTGCGGCGGATGCTCCGATTTTAGAAACATGTAGTTGAATGAGGCATTTAACGGTGATCATTAGTCTCTTTCTCGTTCGTTATCATTTGTTCCTTTGGTTAGGACTATTTTAGATCCCTATGAAGGAAACTGAGGTTAAGAATGAGGAATAGGAGATGAGTCTTGCAAGGAAGAAGATGATAGCATGCTCTGCAGTTTCTCACTTTTTATCATTTTAATGGCTGATACTTATGTTGCTCCAGCTCTCTCTTTTTCTTCGAATACCTGTCAAATATTCGTGTTTGATACATATCTAGATATGGGTGTCAGGAATGTGTCGGGGTATGATATCCTAAACACACGGAAAATCGAATAGACTCATGTCGAATATATAACCTTACCATATACCAGGGTAGTTCACAAGTATAAATAGCTGTAATAAGCGAACATCTTTTCTGTTCATCATGGACTTATTCATTCTCGTTTTAAGTATGGATGTCGGACACTTGCGTTTGATAGTCATTTAAATACGAATGTATACGTACTTATATCTGATGACCTTTCTATATTCGTGAAAAAACTTGAACATATTCGTATTGAACACGTACTTAAATCTGATACTCAAGTAGTAAAATAGCTGAAGAATGTGTGGTTCCTTTTTCAGCTTATTTTGACGTCCATGGGCAGGGTAGGTAAATAGGCTTCGGCCGGCTACTATAGATGAACTTAAGATAATAAAATTCCAAACCCCTCCCCCCCTCCCACCACACAAAAGGGTAGATTACATTTTTAACACATAACCTATATGTTTCGATCCGTTTTAATATCTAAGTTTTTAATTTTTTTTAATATCTAAGCTTTCAATTTTTTCAAAATCATACTTAACGTTTAGTTTATGTTTCGTTTTAAGAGCTGTTAAAAACTTAATGGGTGAGTGACACATTTTTTATGGGTAAATTATATCATTCATCACTCAAGTATCTTCTCACTCTTATTTTGGTAAATAAAGTTTAATTTTTTTTTAAATTTAATTACTTAACTTTCAAATTATTCCTAATTTAATCACTCCAACTTTCATTTTTAACTAGATATTAATAAAATAATAATAAAAATGTTGTGTCATAAAAATTATTAATAAAATAAATTAGAGTGATTAAAATAGGAGCAATTTGAAAGTTGAGTAGTTAAATTGAATTTTTTTAAACTTTTAATAAAATCATTATGTCAATCTATATTATTATATGTTTGGGAAAAAAGGTTAAACTATGATTTAATCTAATTACATATATAAATGAAATTGAAATATTTAAAAGTTTAGATATCAATTTAATATTAGGTATGCCTTCTCTGAATAGGAGGAGTCACTCCTAACCTAAACTTTTATGTAAAAAAAAACTAAACATAATATTTTTTTTCGTGCCACGATGTAACATTGTAACTTATAAAATTGTCTAGAACTGAATTAATATAATAAATCAGCTAACTAAATATGATTTGTTAGGTTTATTTTATTTTTATATTTTATGTATCTTTTTTGTTTTTCATATTCAAATTTAAATT
Source organism: Hibiscus syriacus (assembly GCF_006381635.1). Taxonomy (NCBI): domain Eukaryota; kingdom Viridiplantae; phylum Streptophyta; class Magnoliopsida; order Malvales; family Malvaceae; genus Hibiscus; species Hibiscus syriacus. The sequence goes on along the minus strand of NW_024063046.1, from coordinate 387,581 downwards.
ATCCCGTACAAAATATAATATACCTTACTATTTCATGCAATACTCCTTATTGCCCTCCATTTTCATGTTTGGTTCATAATTTGCCATTGCGTGTTGCAGTTACAAAACAGGGTTGACCAGAATCCACATACACATACAAAAAGAAAAGAAAAAACGCCTGATCAATCAAATATTATACTAGAAAAGGGGGGGGGGGAACAGATACAAACAGACTAAAATGAGATAAAAATATTAGTTTTTTTCCTTAACATAAATCGTTAGTATTATTAAAAACTAAAAATATTCAAAATTATAATAAGGATTTATAACTATCGTCATAAATTAAATATATAATTTGAACATTTTTCTATAACAATGAAATTAACCACTTTAGATCATAAAAGACATACATGAAAAATGTTAAAAATCTAACTAAACTACTCGAACAAAGAATAATTACAAACAAATTTGACTGCATCGGCAAACAAACTACTAAAGAAGATTAAACTATTGAAAGACCACTGAAAACCGCAAACTAGAGCTAAGTGTAGTGAAAAACTATCTACGAACGCAAAATCACGTATCCAAATTCAATCCGAAAATCCATTGCATAAGAGATCAATTGGATTACAAATAAACGCCATCTTCATCAATCGTGATATCTTTAAATCCAACAAAAATATTGAAAAAACGTGCTATAAAGATAGAAATAAATGTGTCACCAACACAAAATTATTCTTATTAAAAATTAAAAAATGAGATAAAGAGAGAAGAAAACCAAATTGACAGTGGACAATAATATCAAATTTAATGACGTTGTTTATTAAATAAAATCAAAGAAGAAAAATTTTGATAAACTTGTAAGAAGGCTAGAAAATGTAAACCACCAAATTAAACAACAGAGAAACGATGACATATATACATATGTATGTCTTATACATATCTTCATCACACCAGAAGGGGAAGCTTCATACTCTCTAACTAAGATTATCCATTTATTGCAACTGTTTTTCCATTTTACAAACGAAGAAACAGGAGACGGCGTCGGCGGACAACATTTAACCCCGGCAGCGAGCTATGGCGCTGCAGCCTCGGTTGTATGGGTTGGCTTGCGCTCCCGGCTGACAGTTATAATACGACGCGCCCCTTAGAGAGCACGGCACAGTGTCCCTCTGAAGTGCTCCGTAGCTTATGTACTGTGTGTTCGCCGTTTGCAACATGCGCCTGGTTAACTCAAGCCCATCATCCATGTCGTTTGCCATGCACTCGGCTGTTGACCCCCGACAGCTGCTTCCGGACTCGTTCGTCGTCGTCGGTATCCAGGTCAAGCCGTGCACGCCGCTTGCAGAGTAGGCCGACACGGAGGTGATATGAGTCGCGGTGCCGAGGAGGAGTAAGGAAATGGTGAGGAGAAAACCAGAGGTACTAGCCATTGCTTTGTTTTTTTGTATATATTGCAGTTTGTTCAACTGGCAGAATGGTGTGCAACTTGTTTTTAAAGCGAATGATAAAAGGAGTTTGAAGAATGGCATTGACGAACTCGTTATTTACTAAAATGCCACTTTACATGACCCCCACCAATTGACCAGGGGTAATAAATTTGGGATTTGGCACATTAAATATTTTATATAAATGTATATCTACGATTGCGTATTTAATTGAATTTGTAAAAAAAAGTATTTGATCGAATTAAGTCAAAAAATTTCAAGTTAATTGAATTGACAAATCATATTTTTTTATTTAAATTTCTTTTGACTTCGGTTTATGAAAATTTGAGTTAATATTTTAAGTTTTTGTTTAAATTTATTTGTAAATATTTATAATTTTTCTAATTTAAACAACTTCCTATAGTCATATATATAATTTGCATCATATTTTTCACATGTGATACACACATCATGCAAAATTGAGGGACTTGAAAATCAATCCATTAATTTCTAAAAATTTGAATTATTCGAGTTCTATTTTATAATTCAAATTTTATTTAAAAATATTCGAGTCTAATTGAAAATTTTAATTTTTTTCGAATCGAGTTAAATTTTTCTTACTTCTACATAAACTACATATTAATTTGCGTTTGATTGGTCGAATATTGTATTATATTTTGTTATATTATACTTTAAAATGATATTAATATTTTGAAAATTCCATAAGTTTTCAATTTTTTTATTTATCTATCGATCAAATGAACCAACTGAAATAAATTAAATAATATATTATATCCAATAATCCACCTTGTAATCTTAGATTCTCCTATTCTTATTACAAAGCCTAATCTTACATTCCTTAATGTAAATATGAAGAAAAATGATGGTTTATCGGCACAAAGGAAACAAATGCAAAGTTCTCAAAGTGGTTTCAAATATCCTTAGTTCTACCCAACAACCTTAAATGGTTTGCCTGTCCAAATCCTTTGACTATTAATAACAGTAATGAGAAAGCTTAACCTAACCCACCAATCGAGATAAATTCGTGTCCACCCTAAAATATAAATTTCTTTAGGTTAGTAGTTCATTTTACTGAGGGCGTTTATCCTGAAATTTTATTTGTGTCAACTTCATATAAAAAATTTATGTTATTAATACACACGTGACCACCCTAAAAAATATTTCTGGATTCACCGCTATTAACGATGGAAGAAGCAAAGATATGATTTACTACTCTTTTTTTCATTCTTCAATAAACCTCATTAGTTCAATTGACTCATTTACATGTTCAACAAACGCCTAGATAACTATTTTGAAAGTTATTGGGAAATTCTTTTTATATTTTTGTTAGCCTTTCCTAAACCTAATTCAAGAAAATGACTCAATCAATGGTGATGTTTTTAAAATCCTAGAGGTTTGGACAAAAGATAATGGGTTGGAATTTTTTACCATTCTTTTTTTTTTGGTCAGAACTGTTAATCTAAATTTATTTATGTCTTAACTTGAAAAATTTATGATTCGAACTCGATATAAATTCATTAAAAAAAAATCACGATTCAAATATATTATTTTATCTTTATTTTTTTAGTTAAAAATAATAATTAAATAACTACAATAGAAATGTGAGAATAAAGAAGTAACCAAATAGATAATTTATCTGTAATTAAATGATTTAATTTCATTTATAAAATTAAAGAATACTCATTAGAATCTCAGTAAAAATCAAGATTTAGATCTCACCAGTGATCCTATTCAATTTTTAAAAGAATAAAAATGATTGCATTAGATGGTTTTTTTTCTTTTGTTGCATTTCCTAAGATAAGAAATGGAATGTTATTTTTGTGCTTTATCTTAAAATAAAAGTAATATTTTTTATAAGTTTGAGTTGATTTTAAGATGAATTTGTTTAAAAATTTTCTGAATTATTAACAACGCACACACATCCTACATAAATCATCTTAAAATAAAATAATGTTTTGATATTTTCTCTCGCATTTTAATAGCTTGATTTCTTAAAATTTAATGTTTTCTATTTAATTATTCACTAATTTTTAAGAAATAAATTATGTACATCTGGATTTGATCACCAAGTAGTTGTTCTTCACTTGGTTGGTCCAAATATCAGTCCTTTGGCAACGAATTCATCTGTGCGTTTGTTTGAATACTAATACTATTTTTAAATGGTTTATTGGATGCCACGAGCGAAAGGGTTGAGATGGCCGAGTTGGTCTAAGGCGCCGGATTAAGGTTCTGGTCCGAAGGGCGTGAGTTCAAATCCCACTCTCAACGAGTTCTAATTTTTACTTCTTCCTTTCGTTTGTTGTTTTTCAATGGGTTAATTACATAACATAACCTTAAGCTAACATGTGGAGTTATTATGGTGTAAGTGACCTTTCCCTAGATTCATGTGAAATCTAAGTGCGTGGGCATTGAGATCAAGTGGATGGTACGATACCTCTCTAGGATAAATTCATAGGGACGATTTAGGACCGTAAGTGACCTTTTCCTAGATTCATGTGAAGTCTAAGTGTGTGGACAATGAGATCAAGTGGATGGTACGATATCTCTCTAAGATAAACTCATAGGGACGGTTTGGGGCCTGTTGGTCTCATATCACGCTCTTGGTTGAAGAATGGAGTTACCCTCTAACGTTTGTTATGTCCTGGGATATCTCCCTTTCAAGAGTATTTGGGCTTTGAGATTATATCGTGGCTTATGTACTTGGAAAAGTTAATGCAAATTGACTAACGAATTGAGACCTTGAGCTAGCATGTGGAGTTATTATGGTGTAATTGATTTTCTTCTAGGTTCAAGTGGAGTCTAGGTGTGTGGACATTTGGTTCAAGTGGATGATACGATATCTCTCTAAGATAAATTCATAGGGATAGTTTGGGCCTATGGGTCCCATATCACACTATTGGTTGAGGAGTATGATTGCCCTTTAGTATTCACTATGTCTCGCGAGATCTCCCTTTCAAGAGTACTTGTGACTTTAAGATTATATTGCGACTTATGGACTATAATACGTGACTTGTCTACTTGGATAAAATAACATGGATTGACTAACGAATTAAGGGAATAATTATTGTCAAGTGTGATCGATTTTGTGAGAGTTAATATAAGACATGAATCATTGTGAGGAAAGTTGACTTGTTTGAGAATTGTCCCACTCAAATATCGCACGGTGTAGTAATAGGACCGAAAAATTATGTCTGTAACAAATTTATCAAAGCTTTTAATATAATAACTCTACTTTTTTTTCTCCCGTTCCATTTGTTGTTTTTTAATTAGATAATGATGGAATAAAATATCTTAGAATGGCAGGACATGATAAGTGGATAGATTTTAGATAGGGATTAATTAATAAAATACAGAGATATAACAAATAATACGTATAAATTGTCATATAATGTTATGTTTTTCGAGAGAAGTTCAATGGAGGAGAGAAATAAATTAAAATTAATTGTTACGCAATAAATTAACAAAACTATTAACAATGTACTATTTTGATTAACCGCTAATTACCGTGTCCTAATTTCACTACAACAATAAATATCTGCACTATGAAGATTTTGATTAATTAGTTAATAGATCGGATATCAATTAATTTTCACTGTTAATTTGGCATGTTAATAGGTGCGGCTTAGCATTCGAATATCGATTTCCACTCGTTTCGAGTTCTGTGGTAGATGAATATTACTCTTTTGGATAATGGCATAGAAGACATCCGAGATGAATCCGCTGAAAAATTACATGTTACTGTTCCCTTCCAGTGGTGATTCCTCGTGTTGGAGGTCAGTCCGCATCCGGTAATGCGCAATGAGAGTAGGGTTGCACATTTGTCGGATTTCAATCCGATCCGGTTCGGTTTTTATCCGATCCGGTTTTTTCCCATAGAAAAAAAACCGGTTTATAAAATAACTGGTTCGGTTTCTAACCGGTTTGGAGGGCCGTATATCCTAACCGGTGTAACCGGTTTCGGTTTTAAAAAAACCGATTTTTTTAAAAAACCGGTTATAAAAAAACCGATTTTAATATTCCAGATTGCTCATAGGGAAACCGATTTCCCCCCAAGGGGGTACCGATTCCTCACTGAATGGTTTGGCTCCGAGATTTCCAGAATGCTCGGAGGGAACCGATTCCCCCATAGGGGTACCGATTCCCCCCTATTCAACGGTCGAAATATTTGAATTTTACACTTAGGGAACCGATTCCCTATGAGAGGAAACTGATTCCCTATGAGAGGGTACCGATTCCCCCACGCTCCAAGCATTTTTATTAAATGTTTTCACACTTAAACGGCTATATTATCTTCATTAATTATCACTAAAGTTCAGAAGTAATTCAAGGTGTATTTAAGCAAGCTTAGAAGCCATTGATCAAAGACAAGAAACATCAAGCAACTAGAATCAAGAGAGAATCAAAGAGAAAGCATCAAACCTCAAGTTCGATAAATTTAAATACTTAATTGAAATACTTAATTAACTCAACATAATTGAAATACTTAAATACTTCCAAGTTTGATAAATTCAAATACTTAAAAAACTTCCAAGTTCGATAAATTCAAATACTTAAAAACTTCAAGTTCGATAATTGAAACAAAGTTTACGATAATTGAAATAAAGTTATAAAATAAACTACATTGCCATCTCTTCTTCATCATCTTCGCCTTCTTCGTTTGGAGGGGATATTCCAAGTTCAACTTCTTCAATGTGTAAGTTTGCTTCCAAATCGGCATCAATTGCATCTTCTAGGGTGGTGATATGTTGCTTACGAGCCGCTCCATCCAAATAATCCTTTAAACAAATGCATACTTCCACCGACTCGGGACTTAGTCTTGATCTCCGTTGCGATATAACCCTGCCACTAACAGAAAAAGCGGATTCCGAAGCTACCGTAGAAGCTTGGACGGTTAGTAAATCACGGGCCATGGCGGCTAGAATCGGAAATTGTGCTTCCTTTTCTTTCCACCAAGCCAAAATATCCAAACCTTCAAACTCTTCAAATGTCATTTTTTATAGAAAATCGCATGACATGTAATTTCCCAACTCGCTACTTGGGGTGGTAGTACGTGATCGTTTGGATTGGGAATTTACAAGAGTGTTAAAAAGATTCAAATTTATGTTACTTGGACGTATACTAGATGATTCCGCATTCATTCTCATTTGATCGTGTATTACACTACTTGATCCGTATTTAGTTAAATAAATTGCAAACATGTCTCGAAAACATTTGTTAAAATAATTTATTTGGTTTTGGACAAAGTTGGGTTCATCATCGGTTAGATTAAAAGCAAACGCAATTTGTTCAATTAGTGTTTCAACCCCACCAACATTTAACGTTGGGTTTAAAGCGGCGGCACAAGTAAAAATGGGGGGAATCTCCTTAAAATATTTTAAAAGTTTTTCCTTCATTGCAAAGCCAATTTCTTGGAAAACTTCGGTTTCAAATTCAAAGTCATTTAGTCGGGTAGCCAACAAAATATTTGATTAAGAACCACGGGCTAGTAGGGTAATAAAAACCGGATAAAAAGTTGTTGCATTTTAAAACCTCAAGCAAATCGGTTATTTTGGCTATAGTTTCCAACTCGAATCCGGAAAATGTTTGGGACATGACCCCTCGAAAAGCCGATCGTGAAATGTTTGCAATGTTTCCCTTTGCTTTAAGGCAGTATGCATCATCATCCAAGTTGAGTTCCAACGAGTTGGACAATCCAAATTAGGACCCAAAGCTTTTTTATTAACGGACTTACAAAATCGTTTATAATCATTTAGTCTTTTGTTGTTGTTACAAAGAACCGATTTTATCATTGTTTTAAATTCTAATCTAATCGGCTCAATAACCTCCAAACTGGCTTGCACGGATAAATTAATTATGTGTGCAACGCAACGGGTATGAAAAAACGCACCGTCTAAAATCGGTGAAAGTAATATTTTCAATCTTGGAACCGCGTTTGTATTATTCGATGCATTATCAAAGGATATAGAAAAAACTTTATTTTCTAATTTATAAAGACAAATTACCCTTTTTAAAAGTGTAAATAAATTAGCACCGGTATGCGGCTCACCGAATAATTCAAACGCGATTGTTCTTTTCATCATTTGCCAATTATCTTGATCTAACCAATGTGATGTAACGGCTAAAAAAGAATTTCCGGTATTATGAGGGGAACTTCAAACGTCACATGTAAGCGACACACCATAACGGTGTTCTTCGAATCCTAAAATCATTTTTTCCCTCGCCGTACGCCATATTTTTATAGCATCTCTTCTAAGGGTAGTAATACTTACTTGAGTATAACGTGGTTGCATTAGTTGTTGAATTGTTGTCGTGAAATCTTCATCATCAAAGTGGTCGAACGACAATGCTTTTGTAATCACGAACTTTGTAAACGCTTCTTGTAATTTTTCGTTGTCGTAAACAAAAACACCACCTTGCGGTGTAAGATTCGATTGACTAGGATCCGATCTTGAGCGAAGTGCCTTGCATGATTTTGTCAAATGGTTCTTCAACGTTTGTGTTTCCTTCCGATGCAAGAAACTTTAGACAAAGTTTACAACACGCCATCCTCGATCCATTTGACATCTCACATAAATCGTAGTGATCCCAAATGTCTTTGTTTCGAGTGTGTTCGATCACTCTCACGACTTCAAGGTTTCCCCCGACGGAAGATTCAGTCGTGTTACTCATGATGAACAAAAAATTACAAAAATAAGATTTGAGAGATGTTTAAGTGTTGTGTAATAAGATTTGAGGAATTTGTAATCAACCAAATACATCTCCAACCTATTTATACATGTTTAGGGTGGTAAAATGGTAATTTTTTAAAGAAAAAAACGGTCAAAAACGGTCACAAAATCCCCCCCAACGGCTATATTAACGGCTAGTTTTTTAAACCCAGACCGGTTTTTTTTCCCGGATAAAAACCGGTTTTTTAATCGGTTTTTTTCAAACCGGTTTTTTATCCGGTAAAAAAACCGGTCTAGGTTTTTTTCTCCAAACCGGTTAAAATAACCGGTTTAAAAAAATCCGATCCGGTTAAAAAAAACCGGTTTTTCCCAAATCCGGTTTCGGATATTTTTTTTGCAAAATCGGATATTCGGATTTTTTGTGCACCCCTAAATGAGAGGCTAAATGCATGGAACCGACCATTGAAAGTTAGGTATCACTTTGAAAAATAAAATAATTAGTTGATCAAAACGTAACTGTGAAAATACTTGGGTGACTAAATATGTAGTTTATCATCATAGCTTTTTTAACATAGGGGTAGAATCGTAAAATGGCTTGTCCATTTCTCCCTCAACGAACCCTAACCCTAATTTGAATTTTTTTGCTATATATATGCGCGATAGCAGAAACTAATTTCGCAGTTGAAAGACAACGCCATTGATTTGCAACTTGTTTAATTTTTTCAAATCTCTAATTCTGTCCAATTTCTTCCGTTTAGTTTTATCTACGCTTGTTTTTTTTCTCCTTCTTCTCTTCGTTAGCATTTTTTTAATGAAAAATGGATGAAGGGGGCGATGATGTTGAAAACTACCTATTTTATGAATGGGTTTTCACCATTTTTCGTGATTAGAAATTCACCAATGGATCCTTCTGAGCCGCCTTCTTTCTTCTTCTTCCTCTTCTTTGGTTAATTTCGTGATGGCTCTATCTCAATTTTCTCTTTCTTTTCTATAAGGGGGCGATGATTGAAAACTACCTATTTTATGAATGGGTTTTCACCATTTTTCGTGATTAGAAATTCACCAATGGATCCTTCTGAGCCGCCTTCTTTCTTCTTCTTCCTCTTCTTTGGTTAATTTCGTGATGCTCAGAGCCGTTGAGATGAGGATATCTTTGTTCTGAATTTTTTTTTATTAATGTTGACTTGCAAATCAGACTACAATTATCTGATCATATGGCTCTATCTCAATTTTCTCTTTCTTTTCTATAAAGTTATTTCTCAAAATTATATGTTTTCATTCGATTTTTTTCTAATTAGTTTTGAAATAATTTTAAAAAAATAATTTTGGGATAATAAATAATTTGATTATTAGAATCAAATTTCATATATTCTTATTATAAATATTTTTTTTAATAATTATAATATAATATCCGTTTTAAAAAATTTCCCATTCATAAGCTATGCGCTTAACATATTCACTTATAAGTATGGTTGCTTAATTTCAAAAGACATCAACATTTTCTTTTACCACCAGGGATAATTTTCAAATATTTGTTTAGCATTATTTATGAATACAAACACTTAAGATTATGCTGAATGGAACCCTAAAAGTAGGCAAAATTTTCAACTGTAAAACGTCACCGGGGTGGACAATAACAGATATATTTCTAGTTGAAATAATGGGGAAAACAAACAATTTTGAGATATTATCACTGGTGTTTGAATTCCAGTTGGGAAATGAACACCATAGCCATTGAACCTTATGCAGCTTCCCTGTTTATGCAACTGCACAATTCATTCCACCTGAAATCAGATGAATCAGCAACAAACTCATCAAATTTGGCCACAACTCAGACTAACTTGACGATGATAGAAGAAACATCTCTCCCACAAACAGCATAACCAAGGATAAACCATCAAAAGGGAAAATTCCTCCTACTATAAGGTTATGCTTATCAACTAGTTTTTCTTTTTTTAATGGCCAATCAAGAGCCTTTTTCACAGAATATATAACTTCCTCATTTTCATTCCTCGACAAACTTGATTTAGCATGTGCAAAAGCAACTCGTGATTTCCTTGAAGCTTCCATGGCATAATTTACATCCTGTGCCTGCAAAATGTATCACATTTGGTTTTGGTCACCATGGACATGGATCACTAAACTTGTAGAGGATATACAAACCAATAAAGAATAAAATGACATAATCGATGATAATTCATTAGCAAGACTTAAGAACCTCTTGTGCTTTAAAAGCACAAGTTTCGAAACATGTGTTCAATTTTAGCCTACAGAAACCAGTAGGTATAGGGGGTAGAAAAGGTTTGCGAGAACGTGAAAAAAAAGCTTTTGGGCATTAGACCACAAAAAAATTGTTATGGGGGAAAAGTTTAGTATGTGTTGGTGAGACGGGAATGTTCAGTAATGCTTTATCACTCATAACATTAAAACCACATGAATTGCACTTTCAAAATCACATAACTACACTTACAAAATTGAGCAACCGCACAAAGTTAGGACGATTTCCAGCGACCTGGGGAGAGCTAACACCTTTTGGAAAAGCAATTTTGTCAGCTGCTGTTGGGTGGTTTAAATTATCAACATCAGAGGCAGAAGAAGAAGGAGACCCACCTGATATTGAAACATCCATCAATATCAAGAAAAAGGTAATTAGCTGTCATTTCTTCTCATTCAGCAAAACTTAAAAGTATTTATAAAGCACTTTAATGTCCACAGATTAGCATATAGCAGAAAGAAAAAAAAGAAGGGGGGGATCTAGGGAGAGAGATGACCAGGCTTGAAAATATCTTTTATGTAAAGCCTAAATTTAGGTCCAAAGGCAAATTTGTAAAACCATGTTATATGTCAAATAGCAACTACAACACTAAATTCATCTTCCCCACTTCCTATAGACAAATGGAAACACATTCATGGTGTGTAAGCAAGTAAACTACTCGTTTAAGCAAAGCTATCAATTTCTGCTCTGCTTCTAAAATGTAACCTTCTCATGCAGAGGTATCTTCACAGATTAAGCAACAAGATTCCAGAATAAATACGAGAGGCTGCTGCTCCTTGAACACTAAGTGCAGAAGAACCAGTGACAACGATTACAAGTTTATGGGCTAGACAGACAAGCAACAAGGAATACAGCAGGTATAATCACTGGGTTCTTAGAATTACCAGGAGGAAACATTTGTAAAGCTGTCTGCAACTCACGCCGATCTCTACTTGCATTGGCATGAGAGACATGTTGGAAGGAAAAGTAAAAAAAAGGGGGCTTATTTTTTTTAGAAATTGGGCACCGGCTTGGGTTTTCAACAATGGGATTTTTAATTAAAATAGAAATAGGGTTAATTACAAGATTAATCTCTAAGCTTCAACTAGAAATACCCTAGTTCATTTAGCTTCAAAATCATCCCAAAATCATTTCTTTCTCCCAATATTAGAGAGCTTTCTTGTGAGTAGTGAGTGTTTTATAAACACCTGTAAATTTTCTCTTTAGTAAAAGATCTGCAGCAGTCCGGAGACGTAGGCATAATTGGTTGAACTTCGTTATCAATTTCGGGTATTATTTTTCCGCTTTTATTTCGCATTCTCACTAATCTGGTTATAGGAAAATTACTCGTACTCGGTTTATTTCCTAACAACTGGTAATCAGAGCTTTTGATTGTGAATTTTGTCAATTTTTTGTGAGGTACTATTAATTACTATTCACGTGAATAGTGAATTTTGTGAATAGTAAAAATTTTGTCGACGATACGAATTTGTCGACGGAGGTGTTTTAATACACTGTGGTTCATAAGAATTGTCGAAAACAATTCAAACGAAGCTATATTCGAGTGGGAGCGATGACTGCAGACGAAGGGAAGGTGAAAATTGAAAAGTTCGATGGTGTGGACTTTGATTTTTGGAAGATGCAGATTGAAGATTTTTTGTACCAGAAAAATCTATATCAACCTCTCTCAGGAAAGCAACTAGAGGGTATGAAAAATGAAGACTAGGCTCTTCTCGACAGACAAGCCCTCGGAGTTATCCGACTGATGTTGTCCCGAAATGTTGCTTTCAGCATAGCAAAGGAAAAGACCACGACGAGTCTTATGGCGGCTCTCTCCAGTATGTATGAGAAGCCATCAACTTCGAACAAAGTTCACTTGATGAGGCGATTATTCAATTTGCAGATGGCGGAAGGGGCATCAGTGGCTCAACACCTAAATGAACTCAATACAATCACAACGCAGTTGAGTTCAGTGGAAATTGAATTCGATGAAGAAGTTCGAGCTTTAATTCTCTTATCATCTCTACTAGACAGTTGGAATGCTACTGTTACAATAGTCAACAGCTCGCCGGAAAACAACAAATTAAAATTCGACGATATTCGAGATCTGGCATTGAGTGAAGAAATTCGACGGAGAGAATCGGGTGAAGCATCAAGCTCCTCAGCCTTGCACACGGAGTCTAGAGGGAGAACTTCAAAAAGAAATTCAAATCGTGACAGATCGAAATCCAGAAAGGGAAAATCAAGAAATGGAAAAAAATATTTTACCTGTTATAATTGTGGCAAGAAGGGTCACTTTAAAAGAGATTGTCGAGCACTGAAGAAAGATACCGGCGTACATGAATCTGCAACATGACAAAGGAGACAGGTGATGCCATGATTCTAAGCGTCAACAGTTCGATTGAATCATAGATCTTGGATTCAGGGGCATCTTTCCATTCTACCCCATGCTAAGAAATCATGGAGAACTATGTCAGTGGTGATTTTGGGAATGTTCATCTAGCTGATGATGAAACCTTAAAGATTGTAACACCCTTAACCCATACCCGACCAGGATACGAGTCCAGGATGTCACATTGACCAGTCAAAGCATATACTTTTATAAAAACCCATAGAAAATTTAAAACTTCTATTCTATAAAGTAATTCTTTTACATAAACATGTTTAAAACCTTAACAAACTCCATCAGAGCGTACATGTATAATGACTTAGTTACATGCCAACATACTAAATTATATGACAAGACATACTTTACAAAATATTTCTGATCTGAACTTTGCGCGGAGATATGCTGCTTTACGGATCTGAAGCTTAATCTTCTGACTTATCCACACCTGCGTGTAAGACACTTACACGCTAAGTCATAGACTTAGTGAGACATGTAAATACACAATGCAAACTACTAAATACATACATATATCATATAATACACACTTTAATTACATATCTATTGAACCAATCATTACTTATTTTCTTGTCATTAATTCTATTCTATCAAATGAACATATATTGAACATAAACACATAATATAACTTCAAAACGCAACAATACATGAATAATTACTATGATCATATCATACATAACCACATAACATCTCATATCACCGTTACACATATGCACTTGTTACCATTATTATCATGTAATCCTAACATATCAATTATACATGTCACATATCACATGTACCATTTCACGAGAAACACACATATCATTATATCCAATTATGTTTTCTTTTCAAAGCCCATACACACTATTGAGAACTTAAGGTATGTGAGTACATAGAGGTTGTGCACAATGCTGTCACCACAACTCGTATAAATCCCATTAGGGGCGCGTAGAATTTGTCCCGAAGGACCACTTAGATGTCCCGAAGGATCACATATAACACATATATCCCGAAGGACCACTATGTCCCGAAGGACCGCGTAGACCCTCGACTCTTGGCATGCCAACTATACCTATAGCTCTCATAAAACATGACATGGGCATTATCTTTTACCTCATTACACATTCACATATTCATATCACATAGTTCTTTCACATAGCTCTTTATCACATTTCATATGATCACATAGTCACGTAGTTTACTTTCACATAACAATTTTTTCATGAATTTCACATTATTCATCCTTTTCACACATGGTCACATCACGTAGTTCACGTATACCTTTTTTCTCATATGCATATAACATATTATTTTTTATCTTTTAACTTATATTACATATGCATGTAATCTTATGACTTATTATCAATATCTCATAGATCACTATCATACAACACATATTCGCATATACATGTTCTCATACAATCCCGTTATTCAATTATAACATCTAATATATCTTATTATACTAACATGTATTCATGTCATTCATTTCACATACATAACATATCATAGAGCATTCTAATAGAAACACATATGAGTCATATTATTTTCACATATATTTTATCAGATATCTCATGATCACATGACCTATTATCATAAATACAAACATTTACATAGTTCACACATAAAGATGCATTCAACAATTAGACATATGCATTTTCTCATATACCATACATCTAACACCATATCACTACATGTTTATGCTTTAGCACTTATATCATATAATATCAGAATTAGACTCATCGCAAGTCTTAATTCCTTAAAATAATGTACACTTACTATCATGTACCCACCTGATCACCAATAACACTACCAAGCTATTTCTCTTTCTTGTGTATCTTACTCTGACGACCTATCCGAACTTTGCTTTCGATCGATGTCTACACAATCATGTATTAATACTTATCAGTATCCAATTCTATACATATGTAAGCCTTCTTATAACACTATAACAGTTCACTATCCCTCATAATCCACCATAATTCTTGAATCAAAGAATTTCATCAAATTTTCCATGTATTCTCAATTCAATTCTATCACCCCTAACTTCTTAATTAACCCTTTGACAAATCAAATCCATTATTAGAACTTCAAAAACATTTCTATAACAATAGTTCATTTCTGAACTCTTAATAGAAATTCCTTTCTATTTCTTTATTCTTGGTGTTTTAAACTTATATAAGCTTTCCTTAAGCTTATATAACACTCAAAGAATAAAACACAACTCAAATATTCAAGAATTAACCATCAAAATTAAAACTCACCTTTGAGGCTTGAGCATGAACACACGAGAAGAAGAAATAAAGAAGAAAAAAGAAGAGTTCCAGATAACTCTCCAAACCCACGTGTTTCACTCTTATAAAAGGGAGGAAAAATATCTTTTAAGCTAAAATTACCATAATGCCCTTATAATACTTTCATATTTACCCTTTATCCAATATTAAAATATTCTTATAAAAATCCTTGAATTTTTAAATTTTCATAAATTGATCTCCAAAATTTGACTAAAATTTCATTTTAGTCACTGACCCAGATTTCGGGATGTTACAAAGATCGTCGGAAAAGGAGACATCCGACTAAATTTGCCAAACCAGACCACCTGGAATCTGAAAGGAGTGAGACATATTCCTGGCCTCAAAAGAAATTTGATTTCTGTAGGACAGTTTGATGGAGAAGGATATAGTACAACCTTTTCAGGTTGTGAATGGAAGATTACCAAAGGAGCACTCGTCATTGCTCGTGGTAAGAAGATTGGTACTCTCTATGTAACCTCAAATTTAGAGAATATCATTGCAGTAACAGTTACTGATGGAAAATCAAACATATGGCACCAAAGGCTTGGCCATATGAGCGAGAAAGGGATGAAGACACTTTTGTCAAAAGGGAAGCTGTCGGATCTAAAGAATGTAAATGTCGGACTATGTGAGGATTACATCTTTGGCAAATAAAAGAAAGTCAGTTTTGCAAATATTGACAAGAAACCAAAAGCAGAAAAGTTAGAGTTGGTTCATACTGATGTATGGGGACCATCTCCAGTTCCATCTCTTGCAGGCTCACTATATTATGTCATCTTCATCGATGATTCTACGAGGAAGGTGTGAGTTTATTTTCTGAAGAGGAAATCAGAAGTCTTTGATAAATTCATAAAATGGAAGGCCATGGTGGAAAATGAAACTGGTTTGAAAGTCAAGTGGTTGAGGTTTGACAATGGAGGAGAGTGCATAAATAGTAGATTCAGAGATATCTGCGCAAATAATGGGATCAAAATGGAGACAACAGTTGCCATGACACTGCAACAAAATGGTGTAGCAGAGCGCATGAACAGAACTATGAATGAACATGCCAGAAGCATGAAGATACATGTCGGATTGCCCAAATTGTTATGGGCTGAAGCTATCAACACTACAGCTTACCTGATCAACCGTGGGCCCTCAGTTCCCTTGGATGGCGGAATACCAGAGGAAGTTTGGAGCAGAAAAGAAATAAACCTTTCACACTTGAGAGTGTTTGGTTGTATTTCTTATGTACACATAAATTCTGCTGAAAGAAGTAAACTTGATGCCAAGTCCAACAAATGTGTCTTTGTTGGTTATGGTGGTGATAAGTCCGGTTACCGGTTTTAGGACTACGAAAATCGAAAGATCATCAGAAGCAGAGACGTCATTTTCAATGAGAATGTGATGTACAAAGACATGTCAACCGTAGAATCAAGTAGCTCCAATATCGAAGCTGAAACAAAGGAATTTTTTGAGTTCGAGGAGATTTTTGGAAATGATGTTCAGATCAGTCCTGAAGTAGTTCAAGAAGAACCAGACACACCAGAACTAAGATGCTCCTCTAGAATTCCTAAACCAACCCAGCGTTATTCGCCTTCTTTGCATTACTTGTTGCTGACTGACAATGGTGAACCAGAGTGCTATGATGAAACAAAGCAGGTGGAGGATTTAGTCAAGTGGGATTCTTCCATGAAAGATGAGATGGACTCGTTTATGTCAAATCAGACGTGGGAATTAGCTGAATTACCATCAGGCAAGAAAGCACTTCATAACAAGTGGATTTACAGGATCAAAGAAGAGCACGATGAGAGCAAACGCTACAAAGCAAGATTGGTTGTCAAAGGTTTTCATCAAAAAGAAGATATTGACTACAATGAAATTTTCTCTCCAGTTGTGAAGCTGTCTACAATCAGACTGGTGTTGCAAATTGTAGCCGTAGAGAATTTACATCTTGAACAGTTAGATGTAAAGACAACTTTCCTTCATGGTGATTTGGAGGAAAAAATCTATATGAGGCAGCCAGAAGGCTTCATAGAGGCATGCAAGAAAAACCTGGTATGCAGGTTGAAGAAGAGCTTGTATGGTTTAAAACAAACTCCTAGACAGTGGTACAAGAAGTTTGATAGCTTCATGAGTAGCAATGGTTTTACCAGATTCCAAGCAGATCATTGTTGCTACATCAAGAGGTTCGACAACAACTTCATTATTTTATTATTATACGTTGATGACATGCTCATTGCAGGCTCATACATGCAAGAGATTATACACTTGAAGAAAAAATTATCGAAGCAGTTTGCTATGAAGGATCTGAGCGTTGCAAAGCAGATTCTTGGGATGAGGATTAAGAGAGACAAAAAGTCGGGGACTTTGATGTTATCACATGCTGAGTACATCAACAAAGTACTCTCCAGGTTCAACATGCAGGATGCTAAACCAGTAAGTACACCTTTAGTTGTTCATTTTAGACTCTCCAAAGAACAATCACCAAAGACGGAGGAAGAACGTGCACACATGGTGAATGTACCGTATGCCTTAACAATTGGAAGTCTGATGTATGCCATGGTTTGTACTAGACCAGATATTACTCATGCAGTGGGAGCTATTAGCAGGTACATGAATAATCTGGGCACTGGGAAGCAGTCAAATGGATCATTAGATATCTGCGGGGTACCACAAACAAAGCACTTTGTTTCAAAGGTGGAGATGCGATACTGACATGCTATGTAGATACTGACTTAGCCAGAAATGTCGACATCATAAGAAGCACTACAGGGTATGTCTATACACTAGGAGGAACCGCAGTGAGTTGGGTTTCTCAACTACAGAAGATAATTGCCCTCTCCACAACTGAAGCAGAATATATCGCTGTTACGAAAGCCAACAAGGAGATAGTCTGGCTCCAAAGTTTCTTGGAAGAGTTAGGCAAGAAACAAGAAAACAATGTCTTGTATTGCGATAGTCAAAGTGCTATCTATTTAGCAAAGAATCTATCTTTTCATTCCAGGACGAAGCACATACAATTGCGATATCATTTTATCCGGTCTCTTCTGGAAGATGGGATTTTGAAACTTGAAAAGATTAGTGGAGCTCAAAATCCGGTAGACATGTTGACAAAGACGGTGACCACGATCAGTTGGCATGCTAGAATAACAAGACTAGAAATGCTGTTGCATTGATCGAGGTGAGAATACATATTAAAATTAGTCTTCAAGTGGGAGATTGTTGGAAGGAAAAGTAAAAAAAAGGGCTTGACTTTTTTCAGAAATTGGAGGCACTGGCTTGGGTTTTCAACAATGGGGGCATCGAATTCGGTGCCCTAATTTTTAATTAAAATAGAAATAGGGTTAATTATGAGATTAGTCCCTAAGCTTCAACTATAAATACCTTAACTCATTTAGCTTCAAAATCATCCCAAAATCATTTCTTTCTCCTAATACTAGAGAGCTTTCTTGTGAGTAGTAAGTGTTTTGTAAACACCAGTAAAGTGTCTCTTTAGTAAAAGATCTGCAGCAGTCTGGAGACGTAGGCATAATTGGCTAAACTCCGTTATCAATTTCGAGTATTATTTTTTCGCTTTTATTTCGCATTTATTTCGCATTCTCACTAATCTGGTTATAGGGAAATTACTCATTACTCGTTTATTTCCCAACAAGACATAGATGACTCTAATATATGCCACCTCTGTACACTTGTAGGCCAAAGAAGAAGAAGACATGTCATTTAATCTCTCATATTCATGGGCACAAAACCTGAAAGATCAAAACAGACAAACAAAGATTAAAAGGTTAAGAAATAAACCATTCCAAAATAAAATGCAATAACATAATATTCCATGTTGCAAGAAACTTTTTAGCGAAACGAGATTAAGTTCCAAAAAAATGTTATAGAAAAATGTACTGTAGCACCTAAATATTTAACTTACTTGCAGAGGTTTGCAGTGCTACTATATATTTGCATAGACTGAAACATCTCTCCCTGTTTAGTATCCTCACTGTTGCAAGATTCTAGTAGAGAAGCACTATGTAGAAACTTCAATGTTGCCTGGAAGTAAGTGCAGTGCTCTCCTCATTTGATCCAGAGTTCTAATAGAAATTTTCAAAAGAAAAAAAAAGAAAAAAAAAGAAAAAAGAAGATAAAATCAAGCTTGATAGAGGCTAGGACAAAATGAAATTGCAACTAGGAAGCAACTGGGAAATAACAAGGAACAAACCTTGAGACTATCAGCTATGTGCTTTAAATCTTTAGCCTCCTTCAAGGCATTGGAAGATGCCTGATTTGAGGAATCCTTTCTCATTGGACTACGGGCATCAATGTCCCTGACCCTATGCCCACCAGATGTAGTATGTCTAGAACTACCATGTTGAGTCTCATTTTGATGATCAGCCTTCTTTATTTGTTTTTGTACCTTCTTCAATGCATCACCACCTAGAGATCCATCAGCTCCATTTCCCTTTTGGGATCCAGTAGGGCCGGGGCAGTGAGTCAGCATCTCATTCGGAATTCCTCCAAAGGGTGGTAATGACAGCGAGTTCCCTATCCCAGAAGCAATTTCAGCATGATCAGATTTGTCAGAGTGGGATCTCTTCATATACTTGCTAGCATTGCCATCCTGCGCAACATTCTGCTTTACAGTAGACATTACATCTTGACCTCCACTGACATCTCGTTTAGCATCTGAACAACCAATATTTGATCGACTCTCTCTTTTACTACTCTTACTGGAAGGTTTTCCCACAGATTCTTTATTATCATCAAAAAATCTCTTCTCACTTTCATTAGACTTAACTCCGAGCCTCTCCTGAAAATCATTTCTACTATCCCAAGGTTTTCCCTTCCGTGAAGGCACACGATCATCCGGTTCATCAACAGAATCAGATTTAAGTTTATGACTTCTATCCTTATACTTTGAGGAACCCTTGCCCTATTTTCTTCGCTGAGAGGCAACACCATTACCATGTTTTTTATTCCTATTTTCTTCATCATGGTGTTTATCCACTGTTGTCAATTCCCCAGCATATTTTGCCTCTTGGCCTAAATAATCAACAGTCCCATTCATAAATTGACCTCTTTTGAAATCAGGAGAAGATTCAATTGAAGCCTTAGCTCTACTTCCACCTAAATGATCATCATCCTTAACCTGAACATCAAGTATAGAAGAGTCAGGGGACCCATGTTGAGTTGCAAGAGAAGTTTTTCCCTTCCTTATACCAGACTTGTCACTCTGACCCTTATCTTCACAATCTGAGCACCTACTTGGAGTACCTGCACCAAAGAGACCAGCATCATGGGACTCATATTTACCTGTAACATTCTTCTTGATAATGGAAGCTTATCTGGATCAGCAGGTCTCATTGAAGATGAGGAAACAGATTTTTCAGGTGTGTCTTTTGTTTCAAGGATGCCAGGCTTTGATTTATGTGAATAAGAAAGCTTATATGAGCTTGTGGTTGATGCCAAGGAATGTTGGGAAGATGCAAAATCCCTTTTCAGTGAATCTGTACCACACAAGTTACCTTGGGACAGAGTGCTATCTAGTTCTTTCCCACTACGGTGATTCTTTGAATGTATATTTTTTTTCTCCAGCTTGCTACTTCTTTTACTTGCAGAGGAGGAATCCTTCCCCCCAGAAATAGATGTTCTGACCTTCTTTTCCTGCCTGTAGCCATTTTTGCTGAACTCTTCTTTCACAAACTCTCCGCTATCATCAACAACTTTCCTCTTTCTTGAAACTTCCCCACCATCAAAATTCACCAGATTGACTGATCCATCAGCCAAGGGAACCTGAACATTTTTCTTTGGTTTTTTACCTGAGACCCGTTGTCTGTCCTCCTTATCCAACTCTGGATCATTATAAGAAAGAAGGTCTCTATGTTTAAGATGATCCTTTCCTATTCATGTGGTTGGCAGATCGTTACTTGTGCTAGGACCCTTACCAGCCTGCTCAGACATACAATCTTCATGAGCAAGATGTGAACTTTCAGACTTAATTTTCTTGGACACCCTTAAAGAATTTTGATCAGAGGTCCTTTGTCTTTTCATCTTTGAAGTTTTGGCATCACCTAATTGGATGTGTTTAATAAAAGCAACATATTATATAATTTCAAAAAGAAACTCTAGATGTACAACAAATATATGTTAATAAAACATACCTCCACCAGCTCTGGGTTCTGACACTTTATGCTTCTCTTTCTGCTTACTTTTGTGTTTCTTGGCAATTAAATCACATTTTTTAGGATCATGCAAACCAAGTTCACTTACCACAGGAGATTTAGTTATATCAGTTAAACATCCGGATAGAATTGATGTATGCATGTTCTTCATAGGAATTGGCTCATCTTTATATATTGCATTTGATATTTCTTTTGAACCATGTTTCTTCCTTCCAGGAGGCATAGCATGTGAACCAAAACATTGTTGGTTTTGTTCAGGTTGCAGGGCATCAGCTGATTGTAATCTGGACATAGTACCGTCAGGATTATTTTGACTTGCTACAGCAGAAACTTGATACAATGCAAAAACAAGCTTTTGTAGTTTCCTCCTCATCAACACTGCAGTGGTTCATTCCAGGCCTAAAAATTTACAGGACAAACAATGTCAGAGAAGAAGAGGTATTTCTCTACAATCCATCACAAAGTAAATCACCAAAACAATTTCATGTTCATTGCAACACCATTTTAACAATATATATATGTATGAAAAATTTGGGAATCTGAACTCTGAACCATTAAATTATATTTAAAAGTTTTTAGAAGGGATGATAAAAAGAACTTACAGCCAGTTAAGCATGCTGCATGACCACTTCTCAGGTAAATCAATAGGCTTTATGCTTATTGGAAGAAGACGCCACTTCATGCACTTATCACAAGAAACCCAGTTTTCTTTAATCAATACAGGATCTGCAGTTCCAAGGCAAGCACCAGCAGCATTCACATTACCAGAGATAGAAGCATCATCCAGGGTATGACTTCCTTACCAGTAAATCATCACTTTTCTTAACACTTCGCCTGTCATTATGTGCATTGTTAATGGATAGTGTATTTTTTTCAATCTTATCATTTTCCTTCACCCGATTTTTAGAATGAATTTCTGATGTACTTGTTAGGTTCTCTTCCTGTTCTGCTTCTAAAACTCCAAAAAATTCTCTATACCCATCTTCAGCCCTTTGTAAAACTATTGCTAATTTTTGGTCTCCCGAATCCCTTTTGTTTGTATTATTGTTCACATGAGCAGTCTGCTTATTCTTCAGCATCAAAGAAGAACCAACCCTCAAGCTTTCTTTTGGTACCTCAGCAGCTAGAATGTCTTGACCATGATTGCCTTTTGATTTATTTTTTCCACCAGAAGAGGTATGCTTCTTGGCAGGAGGCCACTTCATATTGTCTTGCCCGTGCAACATAGCTCTCTGACTGCTCTTCTTCCTAAGAGGATCTACTGGTTCACTCTTTAGAGCTTTGCTACTTTTTTGAGTATTAGACTCAGATTTGACAAAATCACAAGTGTTTTCCGCTTGAATATACTCATCTTTTCTCGTAAAGCCTGAATTATCATCAAGAAACTTTTGAGCTGAACTAGCCCATATATTCTCCAAGCCAATATTTTGTGCAGGTATTGGCTCCACCGACTCCTCCATAGCTATATAATGGGCACCAGTATTTCTTGTCATGCTCTTATCTTTTACCTTGTCAACAGCAGAATGTGCCTTGGCAAAAGATGAAGTTTCAATGGTTTTGAAACAAGCTCCTTACAAGCCAGTGTGTCAATATCTACTTCTTTCTTTGACATGATACCATTGTCATTCCTTATTTCTCTTTTACTGCCACCTTTCCTTTCTACTGTGAAGTCCTTTTTCTCCACTGAATTTGCTTTCTCGTCTCCCAATAATATTTGATCACCCTTTCCAGAATTTGACACATTCTCCTTTAGAGTTTTCTCCTTTTCATTCAAGTAAAGTAGATGATCAGGTAGAGGTGACAGTAGGGCTTCCCCAGGAACTGGGAAGGAAGTCATCAACTGCTCAAGAATATCCAGAAAAAGAAAATATTCTGATCAATTCAGGTTCATCAGATGTAAGAAAATACAGGATTAGAGAAAAAGCAAAACATTCTTTATATGAGAATAATAATAAATATTAAATGTTGGAGATTCTAATAACTGTTCTTGAGTCTCCTGATACATCCCTTCACTTTCAGAAGGACTCTCATCTAAGGAAGAAGATGGTGAGACATCAAGGCCAAGACCACTGTAGATTGCAGCCTTTTTTCGTGTCAACAAGTTATCTGAATCCACTTTGATTCGTAGCTTCAATATTTTCTGCTCTGGCATATTGGCAGCTTTCTTGTCTGCATATTTGCACCTAGAAGCAAGCTCATGAGCATGAGTCAATGTTATGCTGATGTCTTGCTTAATCGAATCATTTGCAGGTGATGCCTTTAAAGCAGGGAGAGGTCCAAAATTTGTAGGATGACGTCCATCCTATATAACAAAACAAAGAAACTGCTCACTTTAACTTTGACTTCTCAAATCAACCAAGATCCATCAAAAGATTCCTACCTTATACAAGATGAAATATAATTTCAAGGGAGGAGAAGAGACGGAGAGGAAAACTCTTACCTCAACTTGTATCTTGTTAGGAGATCTAGGTGCATTGCAGCTCTTAACTTTTGACGGACTTTTCAGATGAGACCTGCTAGGAGATCGTGTATATGTAGGTAAGAACGATCCATATCCACCAAATTTTGCCCCTGCAAGAATGTCCAGATTCCCAAATTCATCTATTTCAAATTATGAACTCCAACTTATGTTGACTCTTCACTTTACGAGAACCATTGTTCTCTTTTTCTTCGAACTTACCTAGGTTTTCTGCAGATACTCCACCTTCAAAATCTTTTTGAAAATGTCCAAGAACATGTTGAATTTTCTCATCCTTAAAAAACAATACAGGAGCCACATCACTATAAATATCATGAAATAAAAGATGAGAGAATCAGATCAAGCATCAGAAAAGTGATAACACCCTGGGAAAGGTCTATGAACATATAATCCTACATCATAAATCATAATGTTAGCACTTGAAGCTAATCCTCTAAAAGCATTTATACTATAGCGAGACTCTATAAGCTAACCACTGAGCTAGAATCTCTTAACTTTAAATAATGAAATTCCCAGAACTTACCATAATAAAACACCATCAACCTTACATGGAAACTGATAGAAGCAGGGATAATGATACGTAGGAACAGCAATCTAAGGAATCAAAAAGAAATCTTTATTGGATAAATTCACTGATAAAGGCAGTCTGTATGGGAAGGACCAAAATCCTAATACAAAGATGATAAAGAAATCATAGATGAAAAACAAGGCTAGGACCCATTAGCATATTGATAACCAAATAGCTTTGAGGGGTCAGTTATTTACAGTGGAACAGAAAAAACGAGAAGCAAGTGATGCAGTTGGATGAAGTAGTGGGATGTGTGACTTAGGGAAGTAGATGATCAGTGTGAAACCTCCCTACTCCCAACAGATTCTTATATGGGTCTTCAGACAAGTCACTCCTCAAGTGGGGCATAGCTGTAAGTTTATTCACCCACGTGGCTTCCTAAAGTACGTGTGCACCGGTGGCAATATATCAGAAACAACCGTTACAAAATATGCTGTGCTAACTTCCCATTTTGAACGTTACATTCAAGATTACCATGATCAAACATCACCAGCCTTACACGGAAGCAAAGTTACAAGCAATGCCTTCTCCAGTAAACATTTGTCCAACTCACATCCAACAATTAAAAGTTAAGGTGCATGAATCTTACTCTTCTAAGTTCCAACTATCAAATCCCCAAGGTTATATTAAAAAATTACCACAATAAAACATCACCAACCTTACATTAAAACAAAAGTTCAAAAGAATGCCAAATGAATCTTACTTTGTTAACTTCCAATTACAAACGTTACATTCATTAAACATCACCAACATTGAACGGCAACGAAGTTATGAGCAATGCCTTCTCTGGTAAACATGTCTCTAACTCACATCTGACAACTTGAAAAACCCTAAACTATAAACACACCACTACATACACACACTAAACAAAACCCTTAATTTATGACCACGGTAGACATGTTGTGGAGAACAATTCTATTTACTTAACTAAACCTCTTAAAACTAGTTTCTCTGGATCCCCAAAGTTATATAAAAAATTACCACAATAAAACATCATCGAGCTTACATTAAAACAAAAGTTGCAAAGAACGCCATTTGAATCTTGCTCTGCTAACTTCCAATTACAAAAGATACATTCAAGATTACAATAATTAGCCATCGCCAACATTTCACGGCAACGAAGTTATGAGCAAGGCCTTCTCCGGTAAACATGCTCACATCCGACAACTTGAAAACTCTAAAACTATAAACACGCCACTACATATACACACTAAACAAAACCCTTCATCTATGACCACACTAGACATGTGGAAAACAATTCTATTCACTTAATTAAACCTCTTAAAAACTAAATTATCTACATCCATGCATCATAAAAAATAAAAAAACTTGCAATTTTGGAATAAAAAGCTAAAATGCCAACAATATCTTGTACAGAAAGTAACAGAGTTAGACAGTAAAAACATTTAAAGTTAAGTTATAATATCTAAATTGCAATTTATCCACGTAGAAATCCTTAATTTGGATCTAAAACCTATGTTGCACTGATACGGATGCGGGGACGGGGACGAGAAATGATAATTTTTAAAATTACAGGGTACGGGGACGACAAGAGTACGACATATAAAATAATAAGTTTTTTTATATAAAAAGAAAATTTTTTATTATCTTGGTATTGAATCAAGTGTGTGTTTGTTTGAAGGTAAAGTGGACAAAGAAAGGGAGGAAGTAGAACCAAAAGAAGTTTTCAAAGAATTATTTACCATTTTCTTCTCCAAACCTCACTCTTGCACTCCAGAAAGCATCATCAAACCGTCACTACAGCAAAACTGTTCTGTAGCGGCGTTTGGAGATAAAACGCTACAAAAGTGTTACATATAGCAACGTTTTCAATCCAAACGCCACAAATTGAGACTTTAGCGGCGTTTTTTGTGAAAACGCTGCAATAGAGTATAAATATAGCGACGTTTTTAACAAAACACCGCCATAGTATGGTATATAGTGGCATTTTTTAACAAACGTTGCAATTATTAACAGTTTTTGCGGCATTTTTAGACAAACGCCACGGAAAGGTTAATCAATAGCGGCGTTTATAGTAAAAATACCGCAATAGAGTAGACATTTAGCGACGTTTTAGCCAAAGCGCCGTAATAGAGTGTTAAAGTAGCGGCGTTTATACCACAAACGCCGCAATATAGTGGTAAATTAGCAGCGTTTATACCACAAACGCCGTAATAGAATGGTAAATTAGAGGCGTTTATATGTAAAACGCCACAATATGGTTGTTTAAGTGGCATTTTTTTTGTATAAACGCCGCCAAAAACATGTGATATAGTGGCGTTTTTATAAAAAAAACGCCGTAAAATGTTAAATATATTGTCCTCCCTTTTCTCCCACCTAAACCCTAAAATCATTTCAACTCTTCTTCCCTCACAGTTTCTTCTTTGGTACAACAAAGTTCCTCACACGATTCCAAGTGACGTCGTCTTTTGTCTATCCCGGCGACAAATCGGCCCTCTCACCGACGAACTATAACACAATTCCACAGTTTGATCCCTCTTATCACTAATGATCTTTTTCATTTTTGTTTTGGTTGGTATTATGAAAATGGGGAAAACCCAGAAAGCTAACGTATTTGAGAAAAAAAAGAGTAGGTCTTGCATTGAGTAAGAGAAATTATCGTCGGAATGTCTACGTGGCGTCTTTGCTCTGATGATGGATCAAATTATTGTTGGGAGGCTATCGGTCCGGTCTCGCTGTCGAAACTCAATGATGACTCGAAAGGAACTCATATTGCTCCATACCCTTCCATGACCGATCTCCTACTTGAAGGTAATATTCTATGAATCTTTATGCCGCTATATTTCCCTTTTTGTACGCTCACTCAAATTTCATAGATCATACGCATGTAGGATCTTCGAAGCTTATTGAGAACGATGATAGAGGAATGGATAAATACCCTATGTTTAGAACCGAATTTGGTAACTCTGTGGCGTTGAAATAATCTTCAATTGCAAAAGCAGTAGCGATCCTCAATGAAGACGATGTTGTCTCTACTGTTACTCCAAGTAAACGTTTATATCATCTATTTAAATTTATTTTAATGTTTGATTCAATACCTAAGCCACTTCCAATCAAGTTTGATACTGTAGGTAGAGGGTCGTTATCTGTTTCAAGTGAAGCACTGAAGCGCGCAAGGAGTCTTATTGGTGAACCGGAGGTAAGGGATTTATTTGGTGAAATAGATGAAGAGTTTCTCCATATAGAGTTTACACGGAGGAAAAACTTAACGATGCGTCGTCAAACAAGGAAAACAACTTTCCTACGTCATTTCCCCATGAAGGAGCAATGAAGACTAAATTGTAGTAAACAATATGGTGAAGACTGTTTATGCATAAGTACTTTAATGTTTATAAATTATAATATATTTTGTTGTTAAGTAGTTTTATGCATAAGTACTTCTGTCTTAATTAAAATGTATGGTTGTAAATTTAGGTTATGTATAGAAGAAATGAAATATTTAAAATATGTTAATATTATATAAATAAAGGTATTTAGCGGCGTTTGTATCAAAAAACGCCGCTATATATCTAACCTTTTGCGGCGTTTATATCCAAAAATGCTGCTAATGAGCAGTATATTAGCGACATTTTTATACAAACGCCACAATAGGTGCAATATATAGTGGCGTTTTTGGATACAAACGCCGCAACATATTTGTAATTTAGTGGTGTTTTTAAACGCAAATGCCGTAAAAAATTATATATTAGTGGTGTTTATAACAAACGCCGCAATAGGTATACTATATAGTGGCGTTTTCACCAAACACAACAATATATTTGAATTATTATGGCATTTCTAGGCACAAACGCCGCAATATATAGACATTAGTTGCATTTATTAAAAAACGCCGCAATAGAGTATAAATATAACTGCGTTTTGATTACAAACGCCGCAATTGTTGTCGTCCCATACCATTTTGCCAGAGCATTTCCCCCTTGAAATCTAATTCTAAACCTAATTTCATCGAAAACAACGGCTCCCCGTTGCCATTCGAAGCCGTCATCACCAACACCGTCGTTGCCCGGTACTCAACTGCTGCTCGTCGCTGCTTGAAGGGTCCTTTCCTGCTACTGCTTGTCATTGCCTACACCGTCGCTGCTACTGCTCCCCTTTCCTGCTGCTGCTTGTCATCCCCTTTTAATCTACTCCTCTTTTTGGGGGTTTTTTACTCTCAAAGAACTATTTGTTTTTCTTTGATTTTTTGGATCTGGGTTCTGCTTGCTTTCAGATTATCATCTCCAACCTCAACACCAGCTAATTATTATTTCTATCTCAAAGCTATGTTTTTTTGTTGCTTTATCAAATGGAATTCTATGAGAGCCTAAGCTTGGTCTTAGCTGATTTATTTAAGATTTGTCTTTGATTTGATCTTATTCGAATGCCACCCATGCTAAAATTAGCTCTACGGTTTAAAACGAGACTAAGAATTCGAACGAGAGCTGATAAAAAGAAGATAAAAGAGGGAATGTATAGGCCATTGGAACTTTGGATTATGAGTCCTTAACGTCTGAACTAGTTAGACAGATTTAACTATTGGTACTCTTACCGGTCAGTAGCTGTTTTGGGTCCATAATGAAGAATTTTGTAGATATTTCACCATTTTTTCCAGGAAAAAAAGGTAGGAAATAACAATGAAGCTTCGTGATCTTTCTTTTTTGGCAATCAGATAAGAGATGTGGGTGGTTTCTGTTAATTATTGATAAAGTGTTTGATGTGGAAATGGAATACAATGATAGATTATGTACATTTAGCATTGGCTTTGTAGAGCAGTGCTAGGCATTCTTCTACCTAATGAATAACTAATATGAATACACATTCCAAATTTGGTGCTTAATTTTTTGCTTTCATAATCTCGTTTATCGTGATTAGATGTGGTGTGATATCTGGTTATTAGAAAACATTGCTTCCAACATAATCATGAATTTAGTGTAATTTGTATTCCATAATCTCTTTGAATGATTTTTCATTCAATAAATTTGATTTCATTTTCAATAAAATACCATGAACAGTGTTGTTAGATAGTTTTTTGTTCTTTAGATTCTCTTGCTGCAGTAATTTATTTATCTATATAACTAATGGTGAGAATTATGTTTCAGGTTAAATCCATTACTTCCTTCAAGCTTAAGGCCCAGAAGATCAAAACATAAATTTAAAGCTACATAAGAGGTATGGCGAAATTTAGATCTCGTTATTAATTAACTTTCCAGGGTAAACCATTTTAACATACTCGATGAGTCCTGCTTCGTCCCCTTCAAATTTGCCTAAACCAAATTAGCTTTTACAATTTCAACGAGTGATTCATACTACCACTCAAATTAGCTTAACTTTCTGGTGCACGAAATTAGCTTTTAACTTGGTCATGTACACTGTAGTAAATAAAAGCTAATCGCCAGATTTTTGGCATGCCAATTTAAAAATATCCTTCAAGCTTAGACAATAATTCAATCATTGAATATATTTGAAATGTTGGGAGCTAATTTTGCTGTGAATTGATTGTAGATAATCCTCTAGTTCTTCGATCTGTGAATTCAAGAAACTTAAGAGTCGACTTGACTTAATGGACATGAGAATTCGTCATGATCTTCATTCGCAATTACATCCGAATGGAAGATATTTCTCGCCGCCTTCTATTTTTTCTCTTTCGAAGAAAGAAAAAAAAGTGTTTTTCACGGTGTTGAAGGATATAAAGGTCCCAGATGGGTATGCATCAAACATTTCTCGATGTTTCAGTGTTAAAGATCGAAGACTTTATGGTTTAAAGTCACATGATTATCACATATTAATGCAAGATTTACTATCAGTAGCTGTTCGCGGTTGCATGTAGAGTAAGGTGACATTTTGTATCATTGAACTTTCTAATATAATGAAAGTCATATGTGAGAAAGTTCTGATGGTTGAAGAACTTGATAAACTACAAGATCGAGTCGCCTTGACTTTATGCAACTTGGAGAAGATATTTCCGCCTTCATTCTTCACAATTATGGTGCATCTTCTAATTCATCTTCCGCACGAAGCAACAATTGGTAGACCGGTTTTCTATCGATGGATGTACCCTATAGAGAGGTGTTAATTGAATTATACGTTTAAAATTACTACTGATTATACCTTTTAAATAAATGTATTTACGTAGTATGTTCTTTTGTGTATAGGTTCTTGGGCAAGTTGAAGTCTTACTGTCGTAATAAGCGTTATCCGGAAGGATCAATTGCTGAAGGGTATTTGGCAAATGAATGTATGACATTTTGCTCTAGATATTTGGAAGATGTTGAAACAAGATGGAATAGACCATATCGAAATGATGTGTTAAGTACTAATGACTTACCTGAACATTATTTGTTTGGAAGTTATGGTCAACCATTAGGGAAAGTTGAAATTGCACACTTAGATGACACGTCTTGGGTACAAGCACACAAATATGTTCTTTTCCATCACGATTCAATAGATCCCTTTCGCACGTAAGTTTTTCGGACCCAAGCTATATGAAATCTCTTAATCTTTTATATATATATATCAATTTTTAACGACATTATATACTTTATAGTAAGTTTGAAGAAGTATTGAGATCTCGTGCACGCTCCCGAAGATTAAATCAGCGAGAGATGCATAAGTTATTCACATAAACTTTTCATGAATGGTTAGGCCAGATGGTAAGAAACTAAATCTTACGGAATACTTATAAATAATATATGTCTTGCTTTTTATATCGACATCAATGCAAATTAATTCACCATTCATGTGTAATAGGTTTGGAGTGGGAGAGAAGTTAGTGAAGATGTTAAATGGCTTTCTCAAGGTCCGAATAGAATAGTTAAAAGATATAATGCCTTCCTCATTAATGGTTTCAGGTTCCACACGAAATCTCGTGAAAGATTAAGGAGGACACAAAATTGTGGAGTCGTAGTTACTTCGTCAACTACAAGTTATGCTACTGTCAGGGACAATACGGACATTATTGAGTTAGATTATTATAGAAAACGAAAGGTTGTGTTGTTTCGGTGTGACTGGGTTGATGTAAACAGATGCATAAAAATAAATAAATTCGGGTTTACAATGGTGAATTTCTCTCGATTAATTCACATGGGTCAACGTTTGATGGATGAACCATATGTATTTTCTTCGCAAGTGAAACAAGTATTTTATTGTCACGATCCAATGGATGATGGTTGGTATGTTGTGCTCCGAAATACTCCCAGAGACTTGTTAGACATCGGGGATGGAAGTAGAGATAAAATTGAAACAAGATCAGAATGTTTACCTCTACTACCACAAAACTTAGATGAAACTATCATAAATACAACACAATTTCAATGGGTTCGGGAGGACGTTGATGAAGATATTTATGACAACTGACATTACATAAGAATGTCGTACGATTTTATATCTTTATTTATTTATGTATAATGTTATAATATTTAACATGTTGTCTTTCAATATATTCATTAATTAGTGAGTTTTTTTAATTATGTATGTTTGTTTATTACAGATATCATGTCGAGGAGAAAAATTACTGATTTGTGGGTTGTTCGAGCTTCTGAAGACCATGAAGAAAGAAATAACGAGGAATCGAATGCACCTGAGTCTTCCGAAGTTCCTGAAACTGTTGAAGAAGAAGTAGAAATTCAAGGTAATCTTCGAAACTTTATTTACAACTTTGTTCATTTTCAAAGCTGACATTTAATAATTTATTATATAGTTGAAAATGCTGGAACGCGCAAGACTCGAGGATGTACAACTTTGAAGGAATTATATCAACTTCCTACTGGGCATTGTGTCAAAGTTTCAAGAAACGATGTATGTCAACCTATTGGCCCAGAAGTACGTCTTCTAGCAGGTTACGTAGGCATAGTTGGACGTAATGCAAATCTGTTACCGATCAATTATGAGTCATGGCGCGAAATGCCTAATAGTAACAAAAATCAGGCGTTGGATTTTGTTAAGGTAATAATGTCATCATTAGTATATACTCTATAGAAATTCAATACTAATGTATTCTTACGGTGGACACTTATTTGCTGTATAGGAGAAATTTTCTTTAGAGGTCTCTAACGATTATGTGAAGCAAGCGTTAGGGAAGAGATGGAGGGACCACAAGAGCTCCTTAAAGAAGAAATACTTCAAGAATGATCTCAGCCTAGAAGAAAAGTTGCAAACAGTCCCACATGGAATGCTCAGGTACCAATGGGAAGATGTAGTAAGATTTTGGAGTTCACAAAAAGGACATGTATGATGTATTTTTCATTAATAATTGTAACGAATTATAAATCATCATTAAAAGTGTTTGTTTGACATTGTAGGACCGAGAGCATGTTGGTGTTGCTAGCAGGCAACAACAAAAGTTTACGCTCACAGCTGGATCAAGAGCTTTTCTTGTATAGCTAATGAGGAGGTATTATAGATTATTGACATTGTTATTTGTATTCCATGTACATACTAAGTCATAGTAATTATATTATGGTGCATTGTAGGAAAATACACCCGGTTCTAAAGTTGGCCAAATCCAACTATTCGACATGACACATACGAAGAAGGATGACACTCCTATGACTGTTGAAGCTGCAGAAATTATTGTACGTTTATTGGGTAAATGTTTTAATTATTTATATTTGTACCATGACATTTTTTATTTTAATTATTTATTCACCTTATTATTAGGAAAAATTGAGGGAGAAAATGGCGGAGTATCACGCTACTAGTTCGAGTCAAGGTCTTGTTAATGATGATGAAATTGAAAACTGAGCTATTAATGACGTTTTGGGTCCTGAAAGATATAGTCGGGTGCGCTGTCAAGGATCATTTGTTACTCCCACTAAATATTTTGGATCCAGTTCATCACAGTACACGTGATCACAGTCTCAATCTTCCCAATTAGAAGTTAGTCGTTTAAAACAAAAGTAGGCTGATATGGATCAACAACTGGCTAACATGAAAGCGAAAAATGAAGCAAGGGAAACAACAGCAGCACAGAGAGAAGCAACGACAACACAGAGAGAAGCAACATATCAGCAGAGATGTGAAGAATTTGAAAAACGACTCAATGATATGATGCAAATGATACATAAAACTCAACCTCAAAATCCACCATCATAGTCTCGTTTATGTTATCAGCATTCTGTTAATGTTACTGAACCGTGTTTAACTGAACTTATATTACGTTAATAAAAACTTTTATTTATTATATTGGATTTGATGTTGCTTGTTATTGATATAGAGTTTGATGTTATTGCTGTCATGTTTGTTGGATAATGGAACAGGTTGGAAAAATAGATTTGGGGTAATTGACAATAAATTTTTAATTGTTTAAATTCTGTGTTATTTAGCGACGTTTGTAAAAAATGCCGCAATATATCATACATTTAGCGGCGTTTTTATTAAAAAAATACTACGAAATATTAACACCTATTGCGGCGTTTATATAAAAAACGCCGCTATATACCAACCTTTAGCGACGTTTGTATCCTAAAAACGCCGCTAAATACCAGAATATTAACGGTATTTTCATCAAAAAACGCCACTAAATATCAAAACTTATTGCTGCGTTTGTGATAAAAAGGCCACTAAATCTCAACACCTATTGAGGCGTTTTTAAGACAAACGCCTATCAGAACTTATTGCGGCGTTTGTTTAAAAAAAACGCCGCTAAATATCAATACTTATTGCGGTGTTTTTTAAACAAACGCCGCTATATATCTTTACCTATTGCGACGTTTTTTGTTAACAAACACCGCGAACTTTAGCGGCGCTGTTTTCAGCGGCGCTTTTTGTGGCGTTTGTTAAAGCGCCGCAGTTATTTTTTGCGGCACTTAAAAACGCTGCTATAGGTAAAAAACGCCGAAAATAGCCAGTTTTGCTGTAGTGCGTCTCGTTTCGGATGAGTCAACTCAGCTTTTTTGTTATTGCCAACAGGAAAAGGGAATAGTGTGATACGTGAATATACAATCATACAACACAATTGAACTAGAAGAGAGTCTCTTGTACTCTTATAACATGATTTGAAGATCATCATCGGTTAAAATGGAGATGAGCGAGTCAAGGTCGCTTGCCCAGTCTCCTCCATCCATTCTTAAACTTAAAACATTTTTCATGAACATGGTAGAGAAAAATGCAGCCTTCCTCCTTGAGCTTGTTTGATCTCTTATCAACCTAAAATACTGGAGGTCCTAAAAGGTGGTTTGTTTTAATACTAAAATAAGCCACGACTTCACTATGTTACCTTGAAAACGATGGAGCGAAAAAAAATCTTAATGTGTAAAGTTTAATGAATATATTGAAAAAACAAAATATACAGTAAATAAAATAAAAAAAAAGTAAAATTCAATAATCAGATATTATTTGATTATTTCATTGTTTGGGCCATAAAAATATAAAAACATCAAACATGGTCTTAAGTGTCATGAATCAAAAACCAAGGGGCGCGAAAGGCACACCACAAATCCTTGGGCCATGCATCCATACTCAGAAAGAAACAGAGTAATCAAGAGCGGCTATTGGAGATCACACGTGTCAGTATTCGATTCACAGACCCAGATTTCGTTGGATGAGAGATTCAATCAACTGTCCCTCGCTATAACTCAAACACCTTCTCCTTCAACATCCTAGCTTCTGTCTTCACCGTCTCCACAAAAAATGGCAACTGAAATGGCACTCGTAAAGCCTATCTCCAAGTTCAGTTCAAGCACTCCAATCTTCACCAACTCACGTTATGTGAAGTTCACCACCATCAGGATGTCATCCACTTCGCAGCCAACAACAAAGATCGCCGTCAAGGGCGGCAAGAAAGTCGCCAAAACATCAATCAAAAAGACCCTTCTGACGCCGAGGTTCTACACTACCGACTTCGACGAGATGGAGACTCTTTTTAACACCGAAATCAACAAGAACCTCAACCAGTCCGAGTTCGAGGCGCTACTTCAAGAGTTCAAGACGGATTACAACCAGACACACTTCGTGAGGAACAAGAAGCTCAAGGAGGCTGCTGATAACTATGTTGCATGGGGACGGTAGAGGAAGGCCGTCCCTGAAACGTCTCCAACGAGCATCGAAACGTCTTCTGTATCGTTCGGCCGTATCCTGTCACCGTGGCACATCCTCGTACCCCGACCATCCCCGTACTGTCCCGTGCTAGAGACGTTTCAAGTACTTGAAACGATGTTCCTCTGCCGTCCCCGTGCAACATAGTCTAAAACCCAATAACAAAATAAAAACGAGTCAAAACAACATAATTAAACATCAATTAAAAACACAAGAGACAACTTTCTGCAGCTAAGATGACATAAAATGACCCCATTCAGAAGATAGATCATTCTCGGGGCCGGTTGTGGCATCATCATATTCATCGTTATAAGAGCATGTATCTCCTTCAAGCTCAGGCTCTTCCATTTCTCTTGCACCATACCCTAACCCTAGCCCCTTTCTCGCATCGTTACACCCTAATGAAATAATTCAACAACAAGATGGCAAAAATAAACATACAAAACGAGAATAAATCCCACCCGAATTACCAAATTCTCAAACATAATTTTCTATTATTCGAATCCCACAATTATTTTTCAGACCATTTTGAACAACTCACTGAAACCCACCATGAGGAAATGGGCACTTTTACCCTACTTTCCATTAAAAACGAAACTGGATCACGAATCCAAACACCTAATCAAAATTTTAGAACGGTTGAATTTCCAAAAAGGATAAAGCATTCAAACACAAGAATCTACCGAAATTTTATTGTTTTTAAGAGATTTTTTATGCTTATTTTCATTTGATCTTCTCGATGCGATCTCTTAGCTGGAATGTATTGGCACACAGAATGGAAATGAGAGAGAAAGAACGACTCTCTCTGATTTTTGGTGTACATTGCAGCCGCCTTTTATTTAGTTTTTAGGGTAAACTACGCAGTTAATATCTAAAATTTCACGTTTAATCTGATTTAGTACTTGAACTTTTAATTATTTTAAAATTATATTTAATATTTAATTTTTGTTTCAATTTAGTACACATCCTTAAAAACTTAAAGGTGGACCTGACGTGGCACGGGATAATAGTTTTTTAATAATTTTCAAATTCCCATGTAAGTAATTAAATAACATGTTTTTATTATTTTTATTTAACCAATAGGGTGATGAGACCCTCTTGATTGATTGTATTCAAAAGCTTAGCCACTGCACTAAGCTGGTTACTTATATCAGATTCACCATAACATTTATTTAATTGTTACTCCATTACAAAACAAAACATTTCAATTAAAACTAAGACTAAAAAAAAATTAGTGTCAAACCATTATGTTAGTCTATAAAATTTAATTTATATATTGTATAATTAAAAATTAAATTATTAAATTATTTAAAAATATAAAATGTTTTTCATTATAAACCAAATTATTTAATTAAAAATTAAATTATTTTAACTTTATTTTGGAATAAAGATAATTAAATAAATATTTTTAAAAAATCAATATTAAACTATTAATAATTAAATTTAAAATATTTATTTATAATATAATATAAATTTAAAAATAAATAAAAATAAAAAATATTTTTATCATAAATAATTTAAAATTTATATTAAATTAATAGTGGATTTATGAATTTCAAAAATAGTGTTTATTTTAATGATTTAATATTTTTATATAGCTTATACTAAAAAATATTTTACGTAATTCAGTCTTTAATTAAACAATTGTATAAATTAAATATAAAATTGATCTTATATAAATAATTGAAATATCTTGTTTGTGGTGGTAATGAAGTTTAAATTAAATACAGGTTGTGGTAAAATAGTAACCATTAGGTTACTTAGCCTAGTGGCCAAGCCATTTGCGACCTTCTTGGGAGGTCGTGGGTTTAATACCCTAGTTGCATAAAAATGTGTTGATTTTTTTTTTATTTTGATAAGGTGGTAACATGTATCACCGTCCTATTAGTTAAATAATTAAAAGTTATTATTTAATTGTTGACGTGAAAATTTAAAATATACTAAATCTACAACTTATACATAATACAGTCACTAATAGCAGAACATAACATAGGTTTCACATTACACATAAATGCTAGAATTATATACATGATAACATATTCTACATCTTTAGGTCATGATTTTTTGTGTAAATTTGGGTAATTTGTTGCATCTTACTTGTTAATATACATTGCATTTGTCGAGACGGTTTTCTGCCCGACAAAAACAAGTGTCATTGCTTTCTAAATCTCGTCTCGAAAAAGTAAATGTTTTTCTTCTGGTATAAGATAAAACACAATTTTTAGAGTCGCCACCAATCATTTTATTGAGGTGTGATTGGTCACCAAAAGTGTTATGTTATTTTAATAAAATTTATAAAAATAATATTAAAATAACACAAAAAGGGTCTGCTTACCAGAAAATGAGTTCGAGAGTCGGTTATGTGTGGGGAAGGATTATCACCCTCACAACGCCCAAAATTGCTACCTTTGTTTATTAAATAATGTATTTGCAATAAATTAACAAATTTGTATTTAATTTCAATTTATGATCCCATAAAAATAGTAAGGATATTATTTTATACCAATTAAATATAATAATTTTAATGATTTAATCAAGAAAATATAAAAATTAAGGTTATTATTATAACTACTTAATATGCAAAGTACTATAGTTGTAAATAATCCTCTAATAATATGAAAATATTAAAATTAAGAGAATAAAATACATATTTCAAGAAAACAAATAAAAAATGAAGCATTATAATTAATTAAAATAAAAAACGTGGGTTTATTAAAATATTTGTAGACACAACTTAGTGGAATGTATTTTAAAATTGAACACCATAATTATAGTGCTCCACTTTCTAATTTTTATTATTGCTTTTAATAATGATATTATTTTATGTTATTATTATTATTTTTCTATTCATTATATTATTTTATTTTAAGAACTAATATATATTATTAGGATACACATATATGAATAAAATAATAAATAAGTACTAGATTTAAAATATTTAAACATAAAAGGTAATAATAAAATAAAAATTGCAATTAAATAATAACCAAAATAATAATATAGGATTAAGTTAAAAAATATATAAATTATTTGTCAATATTTGAAATATTATAAAATATATATTAAAAGTGTAAATAATCCTAAAATATTATTTAAATATATGTAAATATACGGTAGTGACTAAAATAAAAAAATAAAATACGAAGACAAAATTAAAAGATATAGAAACCTGAGTTTGGTGACTATAATGGAAGATTATAGAATACAGGGACCACAGACGGGGTTAAACCAATTCTGAAATTACACAGACACTCCCTCCCCAAAACGACGTAGTTTTGATAAGTGTATAAATAGACCAATATAAGCCTAAAATCATTAATTCTTCTCATTTGTAATTTTTTGCTCTCTCTCTAAAGGGAGAGAAGCTCTCCCTTCTCTCTAATCTCCCTCACTGGAGGAAGCTCCGTTCATCGACCGACCACCGGCTAGTCACTATTCATGTCGTCGGTCACTATTCCGATGGAAAAAATAAAAATAGCTCAAATCGTAGATCGACTCACCCTAAACCCGAAACCATCCACATTTTTTTCTTAAAAAACTTCAAAACGACCTAGTTATAAGATTTTACCTTCGGTAAAATAAATTTTCCGACGACGTTTGGGCTTCGACGAAGGTAATATCTCCTTTCTTTTCTTCTCATTTTGGTTTGTTTGTTGCTTGTTGGTGTTGTTTGCTCTCTTCCCGTTGCCGTTGTCGTTCTCCTCCTCCCATTTTTTTGCTTTGCGAGATCGACTTTTTATAGGCCTCAGAAAGCCTTGGACGACCGTTCATTTGGTGAGTCACCGGATCTACAATGGTGACTCACCATAGAGTAGAAAGGTGTGCGGCTACCCTCGTTTCTTCTGGAGTCTTTTGGTGAGATCTGATGGTGACAGCGGCAGTGGTGAGGTGTTACTGGAGGCGGCGGCGTCGTGGCAGTCACCGGTTGGGGCACCTGGAGGCGGTAGTCGGAATAGCTTTAGGATTGGTGAACCCTAAAGTTTTTCCTAGATTGGATCAGGAAAATGGGCCTCTGTATTTGTAAACGGGCCTCCGGGATTAGGCCTTTATTTTTATTGTATTATTTGTAATAATAATATAATTATTATAATAATAATAGTATAAAAATACGGGATAAAAATGACTGTCGACAGCTGCCCCTCTTTGCTCATTTTTGTGTTAACAAGAATAGAGGAAAGATAAAAAGACAAGGAATTTTCGTCCAGTTGACTTCATATTTTGATGGGAAATTCGTTCCATTCTTCATGGGAGAGATCCAACTGGTGTATGACATTATTCCTTCATGATGAGGACGTCTGGCCATATTTGAAGATATTTGAGATAACACGGTTCCTTCGTGATGAGGACATCTGGCTATCTAATAATAACTCGGCTCCTACGTGATGAGGAGTTCTGATCGGTGGATGACATTGTTCCTTCGTGATGAGGACATCTGGTCATCTTTAAAGATATTTGAGATAACATAGTTCCTTCGTGATGAGGATGTCTGGTTATCTAAGGATGACACGACTCCTTCGTGATGAGGAGTTCTGATTGGTAGATGACATTGTTCCTTCGTGATGAGGACATCTGACCATCTTTAAATATATTTGAGATAACATAGTTCCTTCGTGATGAGGATGTCTGGTTATCTAAGGATGACACGACTCCTAAGTGATGAAGAGTTTTGATTGGTAGATGACTTTGTTCCTTCGTGATGAGGACGTATGGTCATCTTTAAAGATATTTGAGATAACATAGTTCCTTCGTGATGAGGATGTCTGGTTATTTAAGGATGACACAACTCCTTCGTGATGAGGAGTTCTGATTGGTAGATGACATTGTTCCTTCGTGATGAGGATATCTGTCCATCTTTAAATATATTTGAGATAACATAGTTCCTTCATGATGAGGATGTCTGGTTATCTAAGGATGAATCGACTCCTTCGTGATGAAGAGTTCTGATTGGTAGATGACATTGTTCCTTCGTGATGAGGACATCTGGCCATCTTTAAGACATCTGGCCATCTTTAAGATATCTGAGATAACATAGTTCCTTTGTGATGAGGACATTTGGCTATCTAAGGATGATGTTGCTCCTTTTTTCTCTTAATTTTCTTTCGGTTTAATTTGCTTTTTTTCTATGTTATTTTTCCTTTGCTTCCTCTCTTATGGATGCTAAGATTGCTTTGCTTCACTACTCTTATGTGGAGCCTAGGATGGCTTTGCTTCACTACTCTTCTGTGGAGGCTATGATGGCTTTGCTTCACTACTCTTCCATGGAGGCTAAGATGGCTTTGCTTCACTACTCTTCCGTGAAGGGTAAGATGGCTTTGCTTCACTACTCTTTCGTGGAGGCTAAGATTGCTTTGCTTCACTACTCTTCCGTGGAGGCTAAGATGGCTTTGCTTCATTACTCTTCCGTGAAGGCTAAGATGGCTTTGCTTCACTACTCTTCCATGGAGGCTAAGATTGCTTTGCTTCACTACTCTTCCGTGGAGGCTAAGATGGCTTTGCTTCACTACACTTCCGTGAAGGCTAAGATGGCTTTGCTTCACTACTCTTCCGTGGAGGCTAAGATTGCTTTGCTTCAGTACTCTTCCGTGGAGGCTAAGATTGCTTTGCTTCAGTACTCTTCCGTGAAGGCTAAGATGGCTTTGCTTCACTACTCTTCCGTGAAGGCTAAGATGGCTTTGCTTCACTACTCTTCCGTGGAGGCTAAGATTGAAATAAGAAGAATATGTTCCAGTACTCTTCCGTGAAGATCAAATTCGAGGTTGATTTGCTTCCACTACTCTTCTGTGAAGACCAAATCTGACCTAATTTACTTCATTTCTATTTATGAATATCAAATTAAAAGATTGATTTCTCTTTAAGAGAAAATCAAAGATTAGTTCCTCTGGGGAATAAGAAATAATAAAGGTTAACTTATCTTCACGATGAAGTCAAAATTTGACTCTACTGGGGAGTCAGGAATAATAAATGTTGACTTATCTTCATTAGGAAGTCAAATATTGACTCTACTGAGGAGTCAGAAATAATAAAGGTTGACTTCTCTTCACGAGGAAGTCAAATATTGACTCTACTGAGGAGTCGGGAATAATAAATGTTGACTTCTTTTCACGAGGGAGTCAAATATTGACTCTATTGAGGAGCCAGAAATAACAAATGTTGACTTCTCTTCACGAGGGAGTCAAATATTGACTCTACTGAGGATTCAGAAATAATAAAGGTTGACTTCTCTTCACGAGGAAGTCAAAAATTGATTCTACTAAGGAGTCAGAAATAATAAAGGTTGACTTCTCTTCACGAGGAAGTCAAAAATTGATTCTAGGAAACAAGATTAAGTTTCCTAAAAAAAATTTCCCATAAAGCCACGATTGGAATTCTAGGGAAACTATCAAAAGAAAAACAAAATTAATCCAAGCATAAAAATGTATCGTGGATGTATGAAATGATGTATGATGCAACGACATATATTATGTAAGTTTTTTTTGTGAAGGGATGACTTCAAAGGTGATCTTCATTAACGTGCACTCTTGCAAGTTTTGAGATGTGTTAATTCCTTCTTGCCCCAGCAAGTCCTTTTCTCTGATAAGGTTGGCTTTATTTACCTGAACTTGTGTAGAAATCCAATAAAGCTCTTATCTTTGAAATGAGAATGTATCATATTTGAAGAATGTAGATGTAACTATACCAAACTCGGTAAATACCAATGAGATATCAGCATCCATTCTGATTTGAATCTCATGATCCCTACAAGGTCCAACTTTGATAATGCCTCATTGTGAGTACTTGTAGCTCTCTTCGTGACCAAATCTGTTATTCTTGAATGCTCTCATTCCATTATTACTAAACAACAATGTTGTTAAGTAACTTGAGGGATTCTCTTCATGTTGTCTCCATAAACATTTAAGAAGTAATCAATCATTCTGACAGAAATGTCTGATATATGTGTCTCTTCTAAATGAGGTGATTATCTCATTCTTAATTTAGTCACATTCTTGCCTTTTTTGCTATGCACTGGGATATATGTCCTTTTTGAATAGGGTAATCCTTCTTGATG
Source organism: Hibiscus syriacus (assembly GCF_006381635.1). Taxonomy (NCBI): domain Eukaryota; kingdom Viridiplantae; phylum Streptophyta; class Magnoliopsida; order Malvales; family Malvaceae; genus Hibiscus; species Hibiscus syriacus. Next base: position 345,283 of record NW_024063046.1, on the reverse strand, counting down.
AATTGCTGATAATGTCATAAAAGAGTGTTTACAAGTGCAATTCTCCAGACTTTCTAGCTTATTGAACCACTTGCTTTCAAGAATGTGAAGTGCTTCATTATTCTGGCATTTCTTATTCTTTTTCTCCGATAGAGGTAGAATAAGTGTCAACTTGCTTCAAATACCTTTTTCCTTTGAGACTATCCTGTTTGGAAATGTTTTTCCTCATTTCTTTATCAAAGAATGAAAGAATTTTGTAAAATATTGCCCCTTACAGGTTCACAATTGAATCAAATCATAAGCATGAGTTCAAAGAATTTCAAATAAATAAACTAATCTTTTAAATCATTCAAAAATCATAGTCCAATGGCATGTGTCAAAATTATTGATTGGTTTAAGGTGTAGGTTAATTCTGGAAAGGTAAGTTCTTTCAGGTTGGTCTAGTATATATGTCTCTTTGAGCGTCCACTAACTTGAAGAAATAGTTGTTATGCTCGTCTCATAGAGATACTTCTTGATTCCAGAATCTCAGAAACATCTTTGGGATGTGCGGTTCTTCATCAAGAGCTTATTATCGTCTCTTATGTCATTGTTGCACCATTCAGTATTCGAGCTGCCTTTTCAGGTTTTCAACTCGAATCCTCCTTTGATTTCAAGATGTTATTTAGAAATTTTACATCTTAAACCCCCTTTTATCATTTTTCATATCATGCATTAAATATTTTAAAAACCAATTTTTGCAAATAAAAAATCAATCGTGAGAGGCGGAATGAAATCTGAAGATAATCTCTTTTAAATAGAAATCCATGTATGATTAGAATGGACTTTTCAGGTACATAATGTAGGCCATGGCTTATGGTTATTAAAGAAAGGGATAAAAAGGTCCAAACAAGTGTTTAAGGGTAATTGAACCGAGGATCAATTCATTATGATGCCTTCAATCTTGCCTTGCTTGACTTGGATCTGCTTTGCTTCTTGTATTTTTTTCTGGATCCCTCTAGACTGTCAATTTTTGGGTTCATTTCCATTTTCTTATATTTTCGGCATTTTTTGCACTTCTTGTTGAATATAAATCTTTGAACTGATTGCACTTGATCAACCTTGTAACTTGAAGCTCAATGAGTCATCCATCTTAATTCAATTTCTTTTCTTTTTTTTATTTCTTTTTTTTTCCTTTTTTTTCTTTTTTCCTTTTTTTTTCTTTTTTTCTTTTTTTCTTTTTTTCTTTTTTTCTTTTTTTTTTTTTTTTTTTTTTCTTTTTTTTCTTTTTTTTCTTTTTTTTCTTTTTTCTTTTCTTTTTCTTTTTCCCCTGATGGATGAGTATAGGACTAAAATCTCATTTGAGCACCTCCTTTTCTTCTTGCATTTCAGAAATTCTTTTGTTATTCTTGAATGGATTGATCTTCAAGCAATTTGTATTTGATCTACCTTGTAACTTTTTGATATTTCTCACTTTATTTCACCATGATTTACTTTTGTAGCGAAATTTGGATTGATGATCGTAACTCATGCAAACAGATGTGTTTCATCTTTGCCCCTTAGTGTGGATGGTGATCCTTGGTTAGGGTTGAATCAGAAGAAAATTATTTCATACACAAAAGTCTTTGTAAAAAGAGGTATCCCCAGGGGATGAATATTCAGGATTAACTTTATTTACATGAAACAATGTAATTAATGCATGATATAATTATTTAAATCAATCCCCTTATTTTTTTCTTTTTGCTTTGAGCATGCCCTAATTACTCAAAATTCTCTTCGACACGTTGATCCATGATGCCTTATCTTATCTCTTCTTGCAGGAAGATTCATGGATAATTTAAAGTTTGGTTCTTTTGAGGTTTTGGTTTTACCAGTATGATGGTTTTGTATCTGGAAGGATAAATGTATGACTTTTGAAGTCGTGTATATGGTGGAATGTTATAAACTAATCAACTCTACCCAAAAAGGTAAACATATGGATTTGGTGTCTCAAAAACAGGTAGACACATTATTTCAGAGTCTTAGATAAATGTAGTGTCAGGATTTGGTTTTTGTAAGGATCAAATAATTGGCGTTGGATGCGATATGGAAGGTATAATTTTACCACTTGCCAAAGATCTATGACTCTTGAAAATTAAAAGAATATTTAATTTACTTGATACTTAAAAAACTTCAAGATTAAAATTTGATTCCTTGCTCATAACCATAAAAACAACACAAATTTATTTATCACAAAAAGACGGAGAAAGGAACAAGAAAAACATGATCGAACAAGATGCTGAAAATAGAAAGTACTACAGTGGTAGATAACAACTTCCACTTGTTTATTAGGCTTACCCTATCATTCCTAGAATGTTGGGTTTATAATTGGACCAGAGTCTTTGTCCTCAATTGCCCCCCATCTTTTGATCATTTCTCTTATCTGGGCTCGTTTGGATGATTCCTCAGACGCACCAGTTTATACTTCTTTCTTAGCAGTTTTTTGCTCAGATCTCATCTCATCGTTTATCAATTTGAAGTTGGGCTCAAAACAATTCTCATTGGTGAAAATAGCTTTATCCTGGTTCTGAACACATATTGCAGCTGTGATGGTCGCAATAGTCTTCAGGTTCTCAAAACTGCCCAAAGCCCCATCTGTCCTCAGGAAGTCTGATATGGGTGTTTGAGATGTTTTCATGGTGGCATCTTTACAGTTTATTTTTAAACCTATGGGCCAATCTCGAATTACATCCATGGGAGCCTTTTTACTTTGATTTATTTTCCCATTTTCTTGCATCTGATATTCTTCACAGGATTTGATCACATTATTCTCTGTCGAGGCAATGATTTCTGAGCATTGAACCTTAACCCCTTCTTCTACCTTGTACTTTTGAATTGCTTGCTCTAAAGGATCTTGAAAATTTCCCTCAAGGTTACTAGGAACCTTAGTTGAACAATTTGGAGTTCCAGTCTCGTTTATCCAAGGAACCTCCTTATAGGTCCACTTTTCATTTGGAGGCCACTGTGGCTGGACATATCGTGGAGTAATTAATTCTGCTGAGAGCATTTTTGAATGCAAATTTTCACTCGAAAAGTGGAAGGGATGGAATTGAAAACCCTGCATATTCTTTTTCTTCTTGATCAACCTTTGACCCTTTTCTATGCCCCTCTTCTTTGGGTAAAGCTTATCTCTCACAAGGGAACTTTTTTCTTTCATTGATTCTTCATTCACCATTAATTCACCAATGCCCCCTGGGACCAAATCTTGAAGCTGTCTTAAATTATCATGCTCCCTAATAGGTTATTGATCATCAGACAATATCACTTCGAACTCATCATTATCATTCAAAACCTTATTCACAACCTTCACAGCAGGATCCTCTAAGGGTTTCTCTCCATGGATCACAACATTCACCAGGTCCATTAACGTGGTCATTTGTTCTTTTGAATCATCCTGGAACTTTTTTGCATGATCAGTCATTTCTTGTTGAATCTTGATAAATTGCTCTTTCAGTTTCTCGATTCTACCAACCCTTGCTAAAATCTCATTCATGACTCTTATCCTTCTCTAGGAAGACCAAGTTAGCTCCAATTTGATTTCGGAAATTCTGTCATGAAATCCTCCACAAATTATTCCCATATTTTTATGATTAAATGCATGTAAAATAGTTTGAAACAAAATACAAATGCATGATGTAAGATTGAAATTATAAATATAACTATGCAAAGATGCAAATGTAAAATGAAAATGTAAAAAATGCAGAAATGCAAAAATAAGAATGCGAATTGTGCAATGCAAATGCATGTATGTAAAAAGGTGTTGATACTGAACTGATTCCTTAGAACAACTTTTATACTAAAACGAAGTTTTAAACATATTACAGATATATCTGCAATATTTTCTACTTCATGTAGGACTCTTCGTTCTATATTTCTAGCCTTCTATATGAACATCAATCATGAATCAACACCATGGTATGAAAAATGTAATGCATAATGAAAATGAAAAAAAAACCAAAGGAAAATTAGGTAGTAATATCATAAAAATCCTAACCTCATGTAATCTAGTTCCATGCTTTATTTGGAGAAATAAATCTAACCGCATGATTTCTAGTTCGTATGCATTTATTCAGAAAATAAAGTAATAATGCGTAAATTGAAAGACACAACATGCTTTTCCTTGTGTATTTATTCTTACAAAACTTAATCAGGTTAGGTTCCACCTAGACTCCAGTTCTAGGCTTTATTATATGCTGGGTTTGGATTTAAGGTAAAAAGGTCATCAAATTGTCTTTTATTGGTGTCCCCTTGGGCTATCAAACCTCAATCCTGGTCCTTCATAGACTTTCAAATTGAGTTCAATTTGAAGGAACACACTTCCTTATGTCCATACGGAGGTGAAACCACACGAGGAAAATAAGGTGTGAGCTCAAAGAATGGTCCCCTATCCCATACGGAGGTGAAAACCACACGAGGGAGTAGTTTCTCATTCAAACTAAATATGATAAGAGCGGGGTTTTAGCTCATGTCATGAATACAGTGCTCAGTGCGTGAGGAAAAACAGAAAACACACAAATTTATTCTTTAAATCTAAAGAAACAAATAATGTACAAGACACAATTTTTTTTAAAATCTGAAAACATTAACAAACAAGTTAGTTGGACTATTTAATTATTAATTAATTCACAAAAAATGGTTATTAAAATAATCAAGGAAAAAATAAATTAAAGTAAATTTATAATTTTACTGCAAAGACAATTAATTAATAAACTAGTGGCTTGACTCTCTAAAAATGGTCCCCAGCAAAGTCGCCAAGCTATCGAGACGGTTTTCCGCCCGGCGAAAACAAGTTTCGTTGCTTTCTAAATCTCGTCTCGAAAAAGTAAATGTTTTTCTTCTGGTATAAGATAAAACACAATTTGTAGAGTCGCCACCAATCATTTTATTGAGGTGTGATTGGTCACCAAAATTGTTATGTTATTTTAATAAAATTTATAAAAATAATATTAAAATAACACAAAAAGGGTCTGCTTACCAGAAAATGAGTTCGGGACTCGGTTACGTGTGGGGAAGGATTAGCACCCCCACAACACCCAAAATTGGTACCTTTGTTTATTAAATAATGTCTTTGCAATAAATTAACAAATTTGTATTTAATTTCAATTTATGATCCCATAAAAATAGTAAGGATATTATTTTTATACCAATTAAATATAATAATTTTAATGATTTAATCAAGAAAATATAAAAATTAAGGTTATTATTATAACTACTTAATATGCAAAGTACTATAGTTGTAAATAATCCTCTAATAATATGAAAATATTAAAATTAAGAGAATAAAATACATATTTCAAGAAAACAAATAAAAAATGAAGAATTATAATTAATTAAAATAAAAAAACGTGGGTTTATTAAAACATTTGTACACACAACTTAGTGGAATGCATTTTAAAATTGAACACCATAATTATAGTGCTCCACTTTCTAATTTTTATTATTGCTTTTAATAATGATATTATTTTATGTTATTATTATTATTTTTTCTATTCATTATATTATTTTATTTTAAGCACTAATATATATTATTAGGATACACATATATGAATAAAATAATAAATAAGTACTAGATTTAAAATATTTAAACATAAAAGGTAATAATAAAATAAAAATTGCAATTAAATAATAACCAAAATAATAATATAGGATTAAATTAAAAAATATATAAATTATTTGTTAATATTCGAAATTTTATAAAATATATATATTAAAAGTGTAAATAATCCTAAAATATTATTTAAAATATATGTAAATGTATGGTAGTGACTAAAATAAAAATAAATAAAATACGAAGACAAAATTAAAAGATATAGAAACCTGAGTTTGGTGTTTATAATGGAAGATTACAGAATACAAGGACCACAGACGGGGTTAAACCAATTCTAAAATTACACTGACACTCCCTCCTCAAAACGACGTAGTTTTGATAAGTGTATAAATATGCCAATATAAGCTTAAAATCATTAATTCTTCTCATTTGTAATTTTTTGCTCTCTCTCTAAAGGGAGAGCTTCTCTCCCTTCTCTCTAAACTCCCTCACTGGAGGAAGCTCCGTTCACCGGTCGGTCACTATTCAAGTTGCCGATCACTATTTTGGTTACTATTCACGACCGGAAAAAATAAAAATAGCTCAAATCGTAGATCGGCTCACCCTAAACCCGAAACCACCCTCATTTGTTTCCTAAAAATAGCCTCCTTCGGTAAAACAAATTTTCCGACGACGTTTGGGCTTCGACGAAGGTAAAATCTCCTTTCTTCTCCTTTTGGTTTGTTTGTTGCTTGTTGGTGTTGTTTGCTCTCTTCCCGTTGCCGTTGTCGTTCTCCTCCTCCCTTTTTTTGCTTTGCTGGATCGACTTTTTATAGGCCTCAGAAGGCCTTGGACGACCGTTCATTTTGGTGAGTCATCGGATCTACAATGGTGACTCACCATAGAGTAGAAAGGTGTGCGGCTACCCTCGTTTCTTCTGGAGTCTTCTGGTGAGATCTGATGGTGACTGCGGCGGTGGTGAGGTGTTACTGGAGGCGGCAGCGTCGTGGCAGGCATCGGTTGGGGCACCTGGAGGCGACAGCCGAAATAACTTTAGGGTTGGTGAACCCTAAAGTTTTTTCTTGATTGAATCTGGAAAACGGGTCTCTGTATTTGTAAACGGGCCTCCGAAATTGGGCCTTTATTTTTATTGTATTATTTGTAATAATAATATAATTATTATAATAATAATAATATAAAAATACGGGACGAAAATGACTGTCGACAACATTACATTATATTTAGCTTTCGCATTGAATGAAGGGGTTAAGCCCGTTTTCTACATTTTTGTCTCCACATCGTCGATACTTTCATCTCAACTATACTATACTTGTGTATTTCACAATGTTTCAAAATTTAGATACACTGCAGTGAGTTGAGGGCTTGTTGTGGATCGAGAGTTAGAGCGCATTGGAAAGTACAAGTCTATTGTAAGAGAATATTCCAACTGTCATGGAGGAGCCTAACGATTAAGGACACCTAAAATTTATTATTGTTAGACGATGCAATCCGCGTGACGCATGAGTTGACTTGAAAGATTATAAGAACACGATAATTATTCTCTCAAAAAAAAACTTCTTCTTTGTCTTGTCCGACTTTGCTCTCTCGAGTTCGGTTTAGGGTGAAAAATATTTGATCCGAGAAAAACATATAATTTTATCTTTATATTTATGGATAATTGCAATAATACCCATCTATATATTATTATTTTTAATTAAATTCCTATTTTTATGAATGAAAATAATTTTTTTTTAATAAATATATTGTTTCGGGCCGGATTCAGATTTTATCTCAAAAAGTCAGGTCGGGTCGGTTTCGAGTGGAAGATGTATAATTTTCAGGTCAGATTGAATTGACCGGAAATCTGACTCATGCCCATCCCTAATCGTGATATGCTTTGATGCATTTAAAAGGAGCCCTCGAGTAGTAATTGATCTAGTGTTTTTGGGATTGTGGATGATTTTAACTTTGATTTAATGAATGCTATTTTTTTTATTTATCAGCTTAGAATTTTTGTTGTTATTTACTTTTTGAGTTGATGACTTGCACTTTATTTGTTTAAGCATTCACTAGGAGGTTATGTTTATTTTTATACTCCAGCGTATCGATAGATGATAGAGTATCTTAGAAGAGCATCAAGAGTTATTTGATAGTTGAGAGAAATTTAGTTATCTTTGAGAGTCGTGATATTTGTTAGGTTAGGCATACTTTTGTCAGGTGTGTTTAGTGGGGTGGCAGCGAGAGAGTCACTTCTCTAGTCGAGACCTTATTTCAAGCGTGTTGATACTTACCATATCCTTTTGGGTCAGATCATATATGTTCCCAGGTCTATTCAGTTGTGAGTTACAAACTTAGGTGCAAGAGCCTTCTATCACATTTCTTATCTACTTAGAGTGTTTATCCATTCAATTAATTTATCTTGATGGATTGGTTAACCACACTATTTTATGTGAGATCGATACCTCACACACGAGAGTGTATCCACTTTATTACTTGAAGCGATAATCCAAACTTACACTTGTCGATACACACATCAATACCAAATTGTACGTACCAAAAAAATTAGATATGTATAAATAATAAAGTTAAGTATATATTTAATCATAAAGAAACTTTTTCAACAAACAAATTTTAAAAAGTTGAATTTATTTATAAACATAATGAGAATAAGGCATTGGCTTATGGGAGGTTAACACTTATTTAAGTTTTAATATATATATATATATATCATGTGTGAATTTTCTTTGAAGATTTTATCTTAATTTTAAATTTATTATATGTGAGTGTTGTTCAGATACATTTTGGTTATTAGTTTAATTATTAATGTGTATTTGTATAATTCTCTTAGGTGGCGTTTGGTTCGCAGGAATTCCTTGGAATTAGGGAGAATTGGAATCCAATTCCACCACTTTCCCATATTTGGTTCAAGTTTTCAAAGGGAATTGGAATCCTAAATGACTTCAACTTTCCATTAAAGGGGGGAAATTAAATTTCATCCATAACATGAGGGAATTAAAATCTTTTTGAGGAGGGAATGTGAAATTTGACCATACTACCATCATCAATCTTTTGGTAACTTATTAACATATTTTGATTGTGATTAGTGATGGCCACTCAACCCGGACCCGACGGGTTCCGATCCGACCCGACCCGACCTGATCGGGTCAGATTTTTTTAAAAACAATTTGGGTTCGAGTCGGGTCGGGTTGGGTTTTTTAAGTGTGATATTCGGGTCGGGTCGGTTTTGGGTTTAGGGTGAAAAATACCCAACCCGACCCGAAAAAATATATAATTTTACCTTATATATTTAGGAATAATTACAATAATACCCATATATATATATTTTCAATTAAGTCGTTGTTTTTATTGAATAAAAATAATTTTTTTATTATTTCGGGTTGGGTTTCTAATTCATATATTCAGGTCGGGTCGGGTGAAACTTTATTTTGGTCGGGTCGAGTCGGGTTTCGGGTGGAAGTTCTCTTGTTCTCGGGTCGGGTCGGGTGTACCAAATACCCAACCCAACCCATGGCCATTCCTAATTGGGATGATTTTAACTTATGATGTTTATTAGCATGATTTTTATAATTTATTGAAATGAATAATCAATCAATAAAATAAAAATTTAATATTTTTTAAATTTTTATAATATATTGCTACATGTAAGTTATAAAACAAACTAAAATTAAGCAAAAAAAAAGAAGGACAATTATGTCATTTTACATTACTTAAATCAAATTCATCTAACATGTCTACGAACCAAACAAAATATGTAATTAGATTCCAATTCAATTTCCTGCCAACCAAACATGTTTCAGATTCAGATTCCAATTCCTGACAGATTCCAATTCCTTCACAGATTCCAATTCCCTCAGAAATATTCCAACAAACCAAACGCCACCTTATTCATTCATTTTTTAAGAAATAAATTATCTACATCTCGATTCGACTACTAGTTGTTTTGGTCCAAATACCAACTAGTTTTTTTCCAAATATCATTTCTTCAGCAATGAGTGTTTAAATATTACAGAACCGAACCCTGTACTTTAGTCCATCAATGTAGTACCTCCCTCTGATGTTTTTTAATGGGATGATTGAGAGACCCTTTTACTTTATCAAGCCTTTTAATTTAGTCCATACGATATATAAACATACACAAAAAAATATATTGGGCCATGGTATAAGGTAGGCCCAGGATAATATGGAATCAAGAATCAAACTGCTTCTTCTCCAATCTCCCATAACTGTTCCCGCTCTCCCATCTGAATATCTGATCCCCATTACCATTCTCGTTTCTTTCTCGGGCAGCCGTTGAATCTCCGTTCAAGGACCGGTGGAACACCGCCCAGGAACTGCCAACGCCGGTCACAAGGCTTCTTTCAAGCAAAAACGCTGGCAAGATAATATTCCACGAATACAGAGTTTTTGCCATTGATCTTAGTAAACGGGTGAGCAAGATAATATTCCAAGAATCTCTGAAATGGTCTCTTTAAATTGTTGTTCATAGGTTAACGAGAGTCTTTAAATTTTTGTCCATAGGTTAAGCAGAGTCTTCACTCACATATGGCTGATTTGGTTCAAAGACTATCCAAGAAAAGGAGCGTGGAAAAAGAAAAGGGTCAAAAACACATTGATCAACTTAGCAACCTACCAGACTCCATTATTTGCCACATCCTTTCCTTTCTCCCCACCAAATTGTCAGTTGCCACCGGTACCTTGTCAAAGCGATGGAAGCATTTATGGACTGCTGTTCCCGTCCTCTCCTTCAGTTCAGCTGAATTCATTGGTACATTGGGCAGCTTTGTGGATTCTATAGGTAAGTTTTTAACCAACTGTCAAGCTCAAAATGTGTACCAGTTTACCATAGACTTTAAACCTTTCTTGGAAGTGGATGAAGAGAATCTGGGTACATGGGTTGCTGCTGCAGTTGAAAGGAATGTTCAAGAGCTGAAACTCAGCCTCAATTTTTCACATGTACCAACGGTTAGACTGCCTGGTCGTTTATTTGCTTGCAGAACACTCGTATCTCTCAAGCTGATTGATAATATTTTCATCGATCTCCCTGAAAATGTTTGTTTACAAAGTCTAAGGACTCTGCAACTGGAGCGATTACACTACGCAAATGAAGGGTCTTTCAACATCCTACTTTCTGGTTGTCCAGTTCTTGAGGACTTGGTTGTTTGGAGGATTTTGGATGATGGGATTCTTGATATGGTCATCAATATTGCTTCATTGAAGAGACTGAATCTGAGGAATAGTAATTATGAAGCTAATCATCACGGTTTACTGATCATCGCTCCGCTCTTGGAAAGGATAGAGCTGTCGCAGAATGTTTTGGATTTTCAGATAGATTCTTCCAGCTTGGTGGAAGCAATCATAAATATCCATGGAACATGTGATTCCATTGAAGCGTTCGATAATCTTGAATTTCTGTCTTTATCACAATATGCCTTACATGGTATGGCGTTTCATGAGTTCCATAATCTGGTATGCCTGGAAACTACAACAAGCTGTGCACAATGGGATGATCTGGAAGAGTTGCTTCACGGCTCAAACAATCTCAAGACTTTGGTATATCACATTGAAGTACCAATACTCCACAGGGGTCACATGTGTGATAAGTCATTTTCGAAGACTGTTCCGGTGTGTGTGTCTGCGAGTTTGAAGGCCCTTAAACTGACGGGATTCATCAATCAAAACTGTAACTGGACATTCATTCAATATATGCTGAAGAACGCCAAATTCTTGGAGGAAGTGAAGATCAGGACTTCCTCAATGTTGAAGAAACGACGCAGGCATATTAGAAACATGTTGAACTGCCCTAGGGCCTCAACAGAATGCCAGATTCGTTTTTTCTTGGACTCGACAGGCGAAGAATATCGGTTCTGATTGAAGATCTCTGCATTCTGGTTTTGTAAATGTAGTTGCTTGTGAATATTGCTTGTTTGAGTGTTGAACACTGAATGAACTGAACAGGTACATTTGATAATAGTAGTCCCTGACTCCCTGCTATAATCTACAAAGTTGCTTGTTTGCGAATATTATCTCTTGTTCATAATCTGAACAGGTACAAAGTGTTTTTGATGAGTCAACTCCTTCGCTAATTAATGCTGCAAATACCTTTTCTTTCTGTTTTTTAACTTGTTCCTTTTTCTTTTACATCCATGTAGTTTATGTTTTGTAATAATCAAAACTAACAACAAACGGGATATATAGAAAAATCCAAATGAAAAATATAACCAATGAAGGAACGAATATCACCTCTTGTGCTGCTATGTTTGGTATAATGTTTATTTCCATGATTTTAGACAACTTTAATTCAAGGAGCTTTCTATTATGATATCAGATAAGAGGATAAAGGAGATTGGGACAATAGTCATAATTAATTTTAAATATACGAGTAATTTTTTATGTAAATTATATAAATTAAAATTTATATAATCATAATTATTTGAAATATAAATCTTAAATCTTAAACTCTAAGTCTTAACTAATAGACTGTGTATAAAATTTCCCTAAATATATTTATCAATATTTATTTATAAATCTTCCATGAAACTTTTTATTTATTAATTGATAAAGTGACATTTTATGATTTACCGAAATATATAAGACTTACTATCAACAATACACTAAAATATTATCTCTATAAATAAAATGAAAAAAAAACCCAACAAATTAAGTAATGTTTGAAATTGTTGATATACTATAGGTGATTATGTTAGTTGATGACAATACATCTCTTTTAATTTTGGTGGAAAGTTGTAGTCAATAATTTATCGATAATCAGTCAGCTTTTGACGGTAGAGCAACAAGATAAGGTCACATACTTACACCGGTGTAAAGTGTTACAATTAACACATACTCACACCTTAAATAAACAAATGGTCCCCTAACTATATGATACTACTTTGGTGAGTCATTGACTATTAAAAGTTATAAAATGGTCCCTCGACTATAAGAAGTTGTTTTGTTGAGTCATCAGGCTATTAAAAGTTACAAAATGGTCACCCGACTATTCATTATGTTCCAAACTCGTCATTTTCTGTTAAAACATTAACGACAATCTGAGTTGGATGTTAAACTGCTGACTGAGATATAATAAAACTTTATCTTAAAATCTCAAACGACTATCATATCTCAGTCGACATGTTAATTTCTAAAGCAGATGACCGTTAATGTATCAACAAAAAGGGATGAGTTTAGAACATAATGAATAGTCGGGTGATCATTTTGTACTTTTAATATTTGAGGGACTCAACAAAGCAACTCCCTATAATCGGGCTACCATTTTATAACTTTTAATAGTCGAAAGACTCAACAAAGAAACTCCCTATAGAACATAGGTGATTGTGTCAGTTGATGACAATACATCTCTTTTAATTTTGGTAGAAAGTCATAGTCGATAATTTATCGATAGGATGATGCTGACACGCTCGACGAGCGTTGATGAGTACGGTAAACGATGAGCACCATTAAATTAAATTATAAAAGCTTTAAATCATAAAGTACTAAACGTATAATTATAAATTAGTTAAAATCTAAATGTAATTTAATTAAAATATAATATTTATAAAACATTATTTTTAGGGTAAACTATTCCATTGACCATAACTATCTATCCTTTTTACTTTAACCATTGATTTTTCAATTTTATCAATCGGGTGACCTAACTATTTAAATATTGTCAATCAAGTCACCTGCCGTTAAATATTAACAGAGGAGATGATGTGTGCATGTGGCAGTTAATAAAATTTATATAATTATACATTTAGTCTTCATTACTTACACTTTCTATTAATTTGGTCCTAACTTTTATTTGATTAAATAAATTTAATCTTCAATTCGATGGTGACATGTGTCATTGTGTAATTGGATTTTTTTAATATTTTTTATTTAATAAATTTTCCATTCAATCAAGTAGTTCCATGTGTTGACCAATTGAATGAATGGAAAAATAAATTAAATCAATAACCATTATTAGTGGGATTTGAACCTGAGACACAAGTTGAAAAACTAAGTGTCTTAACCATTAAGCTAGACCACTAAATTTATCTAGTATACAAAACATAAATTTATAATAAAGTTAATGGTAATAAATGACCTTATAAAGACTCAAACATGAGATAATTGAATAGTATAAATAAAAGTTATGATCAACTCAACAAAGCAACTCCCTATAGTTGGGCTACCATTTTATAACTTTTAATAGTCGAGGGACTCAATAAAGAAACTCCATATAGAACATAGGTGATTGTGTTAGTTGATGACAGTACAATCTCTTTTAATTTTGGTGGAAAGTCGTAGGCAATAATTTATCGATAATCAGTCGGCTTTTCATGGTAGAGCAACAACATGTTAAGGTCACATACTTACACTGGTGTAAAGGGTTATAATTAACACATACTTACACCGGTGTAAAGTGTTACATACATTGATTTAACTTTATTTTATGGTAAAGTACACAAATGGTCCCCTAATTATAGATACTACTTTGATGAGTCCTTGACTATTAAAAGTCATAAAATGGTCCCTCGACTATAGGAAGTTGCTTTGTTGAGTCATTCGGCTATTAAAAGTTACAAAATAGTCATCCGACTATTCATTATGTCTAAACTCGTCATTTTCTATTAAAAATTAACAACATTCTAAGCTGGATGTTAATCTGCTGACCAAGATATGATAAAACTTCTTCTCAAATTCTCAAACGATTATCATATCTTAGCAATTAACACATACTTACCCTGGTGTATGTACATCTCTCAATATCTTAGCAATTAACATATACTTGCACCGGTGTAAGTATGTACATTTCGCAATACCTTAGCAATCAACACATACTTACACCGGTGTAAGTATGTACATCTCTCAATATCGTAGCAATTAACGCATATTTATACTGGTGTAAGTATGTACATCTCTCAATATCTTAGTACCTAGAAATAAACACATAATTTTATTGGTGTAAGTATGTTTCTATATTTTTAAAAAATTAAAAAATATATATTAAGTTATTTGTGTATAAATTTTATTGAATATATATATATATATATTAGAGAATATAAAATTATATTTTCTATGAAATTCTGTGTAAATATTTTGACTTTAATATTAAAAAATTAACTTGTTAAAAAAGAAAGTATATCTCAAGTACACCTTGGTAAAACATACATTTTTCTTATCTTATATTCCTTCAAACAAAAATTATAATCTTACATTGTTGCCAAACAAATCAAACAAAGTAATACAACATTCTCATTCATATGTTAAGTAATGTAATATTCCAATAATCTTATTTCTAATAGTAATCTTATATTTTGTGAACCAAATTATGATGACTACTCATAGGGATGAACTAGAGGGGCTGTTGCCAGGGACAGTCCCCTGCAAATTTCAAATGGTCATATATTTTAAATATTTTCTATTGATAATTTGTTTTCGTTCCCTAACATAAAATCTTTTGTTCGTCCCTAATCACTCTTAAGTTGACATGATAGGCAAATCTTGTTGTTGTGGTCGGTTGTTAATCAACTTTGATTCTATCAAATCAAGTAGGGTATGCTAGAAATTATGTCAAAAGATTATGATTTTTTTAGGAATACAATACGCCAGGTCCATTACATCTTATGTTGAGATGTTCTTCCGTGGAGACTTTCTTCTGAAAACACAATCCAAATGTGTTAACGTGCAGAGTAAAGGAGCTTTGTAAGGGGTATAATCATAGTAAAAAAAATCAACAAAGAATATGTATGTATTAAGTGATGCACCGAGACACCGACAATAAACAAAATTTCTTTTTTTAGAAAACGAATACGTACTTACACCGATGTAAAGTGTTGTATACATTGATATAAATTTATTTTAGGGTAAAGTACGCAAATGGTACCTAACTATAGGAGACTATTTTGATGAGTCTCATGACTATTAAAATTTATAAATGATCCTTCGACTATAGGATGTTGCTTTGTTGAGTTATTCGACAATTAAAATTTACAAAATAGTCACCCAACTATTCATTATGTTCCAAACTCGTACTTTTCTGTTAAAAAATTAACAACAATATGAGTTGGATGTTAAAATGTTGACTGAGATATGATAAAGCTTGATCTCAAAATCTCAAACGACCATCGTATCTTAGTCAGCATGTTAATTTCCAACTCAGACATCGTTAATGTTTCAACAAAAAATGATGAGTTTAGAACATAATGAATAACCGGGTGATCTTTTTGTAACTTTTAATATTTGAGGGACTCAACAAAGAAACTCCTTATAGTCGAGTGACCATTTTATAACTTTTAATAGTCGGAAGACTCAACAAAGCAATATCATATGGTCAGGGGACCATTTATGTAATTTACCCTTTATTTTATTTTTTTGGTTTTCTATCGTGGTTCTAAATCTTTTAATATTTGTTATTATAAAATAATATGATGCATACAATAAAAAGTAAAAAAATACTAATTTTTTATTTTATTTTGAGTATTTATTATGTATGTGTTTGATTCAAGTTTTATTTTTATATGTATTTTGTTGAGTTTAGTTTTTAGTATTAATTTTCATAAAATGTTTTCTATATTATAATTTTTTATGTTTTATGTTAATTTTATCAAATAATTTGATATGATATTTCGTTGTACAACTCATACATGTAGCATGTATAAAATAAAAAAGTGTAACAATTATCACATACTTACACCGACGTAAATATGTACATTTCTCAATATTTTAGCAATTAAAACATACTTATATCAGTATAAACACGTTCATTTATTCTCTTATATGCAATATATTTTTAGTTTTTGGTGCTCGAGGAGGTAAAAAAAGTGTGGGGAAGGGAGAGTGAAGAAAAGACTAGTCAAAATGATTATTTTTATGGTTAAATTGTGTCACCTCAGTAGTTAACAAACCATATTAGCTTTATGTCACCCAAGTTAACAACTACTAATATTGATGGATGAATTTTTTATAAATCGATAATGTTAGTGATTAATTTATTATAAACTAATAACATTAATGACTAATTCATTAGTTTTGAAACTCCGATGAGAAAACGAAAGATTAGTGACAATTTATGTAGTTACCCTTATTTAAAATAAAGATGATTTTAATCACCGAACATAAAGAAGAGGTTTGGAGCAACCATGTCTCTCTACCTCACCTGCTGACTATAGCACTCAATATGCTTTTAATCTAAAGAGGCAAAAACGGTGCTAAAAAGAACGAGAGTGACCTACATAGGAAGCTGGGACCTCTCTCCACCTCACCTGCTGCAGCAGTTAGTTACTATTTAATTCCCCCTAAAGAAGCAGAAGCGGTGCTAAAAGAAAGAAACTAAAATAACAGGCTTAGACTAACTATATCTCTCTATCTCACCTCCTGCATCATTCCCTCTTCTTTTTAATTCCCAATTCTCTAATTCCCTAAAGAGGTGGAAGCGGTAGACCCAACGCATCTTCAAAAAGTGTTCGCCTTTAAGCGCCTGAGAGAGCCTTTCGTTGGTCGCTTATGGCTTTAGAGGCGTTTAGTTCTGTACCTATAAGCGCCCCACACTTTAGGCGCGCCTTTTAGGTCTGGTTCTTTGAGTTTTCTACCATTAAAATTTTGTAGTTCGTGTATAGATTTATGTTTCTATTAGGATTTCGAATCTTTTTTTTGGGAGTTTATAATTGTGATATAGATAGTAGAGGAAGGTATCCACCAGGGATCGGCGATGGTCGAGGAGGTGGACTGAACGCGAACTCTGGCTTTCATTCGAGGCCGTCACAACATCAGTACGTGCAGAGGATTTTTTTGATAGAATAGGGAAACCTCATTAAAAACCCCCTTCATACTCAACGAAATATGAATGTTTCATCGAACATTGGAAGGAGCAAAAGAGTGTCTCATAAATTTTATTGAACCATTGAAAATTACAACTTAGATTACATCAGAAACATACAACCACAAAACCAAACGAAACAAAACCCCTCATAACTACACCTTAGGGCCTACAAACAACCCTTCTCATCCAATGCCTTCTTTAGCAAACTTATCAGCCTCCCAATTTTCCCCTCTAGGAATATGCCTGATCATCACATCTTTATCCCTAATAAACTCTAAAATTCCATTCAACAACAAACACAACTGATTCGGACAACCCTCAAATTCTTAATCCAATTAACCATAACAAGACTATCACACTCAATAATCAAATTCTTAATCCAATTAACCATAACAAGACTATCACACTCAATAACAAGTCTACCTTTGCTACCCTATTGGAAATCAAAGAAAATATTCAAACCCTTAATAATGGCCAACATTTCAGCAGCTGTAGGAGGCCTTTTACCTACAACCTCAGAGAATGAAGCCAACGTAGAACCCCTTGAATCTTTAATAATCCCTCCTATGCAACCTTTCATCCAATCATCCGTGACAACACCATCCACATTTAATTTGAAGAAATCTTCAGGAGGCGGAACCCACCGAACCCGATTGAGCACCCTATTCCCCTAACTTCCATATCTATCCGTAATTGAAGGATCCCCCATAAGAGAATCGAAGAACCTCAAAAACTCTTTGTATTTTGCAGTGTACCATGCCTCCAGTCTGTATCTAGCTAGGAAAAACAGATTGATCTGATCCAAAGACCCACCTTCAAACACTATCATATTTCTGTACTTCCAAATAGACCATAAAACAGCCCCGAGAATAACTTTCCAAATATCAGAGTTCAAAACCAATCCCCACCAAACTTATATGAAAAAATCAGGGCCAAAATGTAAACATGATTGAACATTCCAAATTCTTAAGAATCTACACCACAACATCCAAGAAACATTACATGTAAAAAATATATGTGAAATCGTTTCAAGAAACAACCCACAAAATGGGCACAACGAATCAACTAAACATGGAACCTTTCTCTTCACTAACTCGTACTTCACAACCAACTTTTTGTTTAGAACCTGCCATAGGAAAGATTATAACCTAGGAGGAACTAGGCCACTCCACACCATCGGACTCCAAACTTGTTCAACCCCCACTATCTCAAACCAACCCAAAAGGAACCAAAATGAAATAAATTTCCCATCCATGAAATCCACTTTTCACCAAACCTATTCCTGTTGTGACCACTTAAATTTGTAAATGCTTTCCAAGCTCCTTGCACACTTGCGATGTCTGCAAGCCAATTCATGTGGAACAGTATAACTGCAAAAACACATACATTGAGAAAAACAAGAAACTAACACATTAATGTAAAAACATCCAAGAGAAGCATTGACAACTCTTTGGCGAAAAGTAAGATATAAAATTGAAAAGGGAGGTATGAAATTAATTTGTTTCTCAAATTAAGACAAACTGAGTTCAAATGTATAACTTATTTGGGTAGGCTAAAGAAAGATAATGTTAATGCCTGGACGGATGCAAAAAACTTGAACCTATTTGCAAGAAGGAAGACTTAATGCACTTGCTTCAGGAACTGGTAAGAATATTGTCTCTCTAGACTATGAACATCCATGATAAAGCATTCAAACTTTAGTTAACTATATTCACGATGGTATATCTCTTTTCACTATTTGATCGACAAACAGATCATTGGGCCTAAAATTGATGCACGTAGAATATTATGAAAAACAGTGGATGAAGATTTAACCTTGAATAAATTCTTTTCTTGGTCAATTTTTTCCAAGGCGGGAATGCAAAATGCTGCTGTCTTTCCAGTTCTGTTATGGCTCTGGCAGAATATCACTTCCAGTTAAAGCAATGGGAATACCCTCTTCCTGAATAGGTGAAGGTCTTTCAAACCCTTCTCAAACTCATTTCCCTTTGTAGCTGTCACATCCTGGATATTAGATTGTGTCAGAAAAAAATCATTAGACTTCATTAAAAAATTCATGCATTTCCAAATACTAGTGGTACCACTCTTTCCCCTAGACATTAGATGTGCAGAAAATACAATAGTTTGCTTACAGATATTGTCTCTCACTAGACTATGAACATCCATGATAAAGCATTCAAACTTTAGTTAACTATATGCACAGATGGTAATCTCTTTTCTACTATTTGATCGACAAACAGATCAATTGGGCCTAAAATGATGCACGTAGAATATATATGAAAAACAGTGGATGAAGATTTAACCTTGAATAAAATTCTTTTCTTGGTCAATTTTTTCAAGGCGGGAATGCAAAATGCTGCTGTCTTTCCAGTTCTGTTTATGGCTCTGGCAAGAATATCACTTCCAGTTAAAGCAATGGGAATACCCTCTTCCTGAATAGGTGAAGGTCTTTCAAAACCCTTCTCAAACTCATTTCCCTTTGTAGCTGTCACATCCTGGATATTAGATATGTGTCAGAAAAAAAATCATTAGACTTCATTAAAAAAATTCATGCATTTCCAAATACTAGTGGTACCACTCTTTCCCCTAGACATTAGATATGTGCAGAAAAAATACAATAGTTATGCTAGCAAAGATTAACTAAGCCAGATGAACTCAACGTCAGTGAACTACGTATCACTCTGCCCAAGTTAGATATATCATAGGATAAGAGGAATTAAAGAAAGTACACCTGCATTACCAGAATAATATAAGAGAACAATTTGTCCTTTGCACCATTCTAAAGATCTTAGAATAATTTATTTGTCCTATGCTGAAATTGCCTTCTAAACTATCCAATATAAACAGAGCCTTCAATGAATTGTTAAATGACAGTTCAGCTATACAGGTTAATAACAAGGAAATAGAAAATCTAATACATACATGACAAAAATATCATTTACGAACACACCACTGTTGTATATGGTGGCATCTTTAGCCTTGCCTTCCAATCATGTGAACTGAAAGTGGATGGAGTAAAAAGGTAAACAATTGTAAAACGACGCACAATAAACATGAACTTTCAGTCTATGGAATATAAATTGTCAAATCAATGGAACATACATAGTTATATTTTTATAAATCAACGAAGTAAATAGTAGGAGCAATTCATAAATTTGCCAAGCCACATTAAGTCCTTCCTAACAAATTGGAAGTTCAGGGCTAAATCAAACCAAAAGTTATAGCTCTATCCGGCAACGCAGGACACAACACGATAGGGGGAATAACTAAAATGTGATACTAAAATGAACATAAATTCGACACTGAGTAAGTAGTAATATTCCAGAAGAGATAATGCCAGAAATACAAATAAGGGAATTACAACAAAACAAGAAGAAACCAAAATGAACCTCGAGTCAGTGGCTTCGGATTGTATGGTCTTCTCGACCTCGTCCACGACATTGGAGTCATTGCCGCCAGGAAACTGGTTTCTCCTGAGCCAGTGCTGATGTTGTTGTTGAAAGTGGTGGTGATTATGAGTAAAATTTGAATGTTTCTGTCTTCCGGTGAGGAATGGACGGCGTTTGTGGACTATCTGAGTAAAAGGGTGTCTAGGAGAGTTGTCAGGGAACTTTTTCAACACCATGGTCGTGTATTAAGGGTTTACATTCCGATCGGATCCATTAAACTAAAGTATAGGAACCAGGGATTTAAATAGCGTTCGCGATCGCGTTTTCGGTCGCGTCGCGTTTATCGCGGTTGCGGACATAACAGATGCCATCGCGGTCATTGCGGGTGTCGCGGTCGTGAATTTTTTTAAATTTCACACAACTTATCCTAAAACATAAGAATTATAGTTATAATGTTAAGGAGTATTTTTTTAATGACTTTTAGAATGTTTTCTAAGCGAAAAATGACATATATTAATAATATATATCAACACTATAAGCAAGAAAAACAACACATACCTTAGAAATGAGGTAGTAATAGTTTCACCAATTAGGATTAAATTCAATAAAAACTAAAATTTACATTCTAAAATAAGGATTAAATAATAAATTTTTAAAGGTGGGAGGATAACAAATTAATATATTCCTTAAAAGCATATCCTAGGAATTATTTAAAATAATTAAAAAACTCTAATTCTCCCTTCTGACACGTATGACATATATATTTTAGTTTTTTATATTATTTTTTTGTTTACTCTAAAAAATCTAACCGTGATTTGGGTTTGGGGTAGTCTTCTCTTCAACCCCATCTTCATTCTTCCACTTTTTCTTATTCCTTTCTCTTCTCTGTTTTGCATTTTCTATTTGATCTACATCTACTATTTCTATTTTTCTTATATTTATGGCTTATCGTCTTATTGTTTTTTCTTCTTGTTTGCGTTCTGATTTTTTTCTAATTCTTCTGAACTTAGATCTAGGGATTTCTTACCTTGTCAAATGGAAGCCAAAGCTTTGTTCTTGGCCTGCTCAACTTCTTCTAGGCTTATTCCCTTCCTGGTTTGGTCTTTACCTTGGTCAATGGTGAGTCTTACTTGCTCAATTGCTATCTCTTTTTTTGAGTTAACAAAACTTTTTGTTTGGAACTTTGGATTTCTTTCTTTTGTACTAATTTTGCAGAATTTTTTGTTTTGTTTTTCTTTATTTTCAATTAGCTTTTGCTGCCATTTTTTACTTGTTATGTTTTTTTAAGTCACGGTTGAATAACGGGAATAGCGTCCCGTTATCGACGCTATTTACTGTTAAACGTTAAATTGTGATCGTAACGGACTGCTATTGTCGTGATTCCGCTACCCACCGCAATTTTCCTGAATAGCGGTTTCGGACGGTGGCGCTACCGTGAAATCGTGGCCGCTATAGTGTTTTCGAAACGCTATTTGATACCCTGATAGGAACCATACTTTTGCCTTTGTTCAATTCAAGAAAGAGGAGGGGTTAAAGAAAGCGATTGAGAAGGTAAATGGTACATGGATTGATGGAAAGTGAGTCTTTGTTGGGGTTGCGAAATATAAGAGTAAGAGGGATATGTTAGCAGTTGGGAGTACGTCCAAGTTGATTGCTGAGAAGTTGAATAAGGGTGAGGATGGTAAGAAGAGAGAAGAAATAGTTGCTTTGAACATATTAAGGGATGTATTGGTTTTAAATGAATGGAGAAGGAATGAAAAATTTCCTATGGATAAAAGAGAAGGATGTTCCAGAAGGGATGTAGGGGTGAAGAATGTATGGGAGATGTACATCCCCTCGGGTGATTCAGATTGGGTAAAACATTCTCTTACAGGGATCATTAAACCATTATTTGAGTTGGGGTTGGTTCAAAAGAGATTGAAAAGTGATGGGATAAAGGTGAAAGTTTCCAGATGGGGTTATGCATGGAAATCATGCATGGTTACCTTTGGTTCGGTTAAAGAGCTTGAAGAAACGTGGTCGAAGAAGAAGGAGGAGTTAATGTTCTGGTTCAATTGGTTGGAACCCCTTCTGAATGATGAAGGTATTACAATGGCTTTTTGCTTGGTAGAATTATATGGCATTCCATTGTTATGTTGGAATGCTTCATTTTTGGAGAAGCTGGTTGGAAGAAACTGATGTGTATTATGTATAGCACGTTGAATAGGTTGGATTTGTCGGTGGTAAGGGTGTTGTTGAGGGTGGGAAGCCCCTTTGACGTAAAGAATTGGATAACTTTAGGTGCTTATGGGAGATCATACAAAGTTACAATTAAGAAACGGTCTTCTTCTAGGATGCCGGTGGTACCGTCAGAATTAATTTCAGAGAGGGGGTCGAAAAATAGTGTTGGTGATGGTGCAGCTTTCGGCAAGGAGGGGGAAGGTAGAGAAGTTGGGGTGGTTTAAAAAAGTAATCTGGAAGCAAAGGAAACATGTCTAAGGGTTGACAAGTGGCTTGGTGGGACTGGGGTAGCTGGAAATTCTGGCGGCGGAGAAGCTTGATGTCAACGCAATAGGAAAATCATGGGGAACATGATGAGAGAAGGGTGTCATATTTTTTTGACTTAAGAAGGGACTCTAGAGGGGACTTTGAGGGGATTGGTCTGAGGGAAAATTTGAATTTGGGGGCTAGTGGTCAAGCCCACTCCAATAAAACCAGTGAGCCCACCTCTCCCATAGGAAAAATAATTCCATCTGGGCCTACTGTTAATTACAGATTATGGGCATTGAGAAGTATATGGCTGGTAGTGAGGAACATATAAGTGAGCTGGATGGTATGGGTAAGGTCGGAGATAATGAAGTTAAGGAAATAGGAAAAATTGGTATTACTTGTAATTCGACAGATAAGGGGAGTGGATCAAGGAAAGAATATGCAACATTAGTTTCTTCACAGGGGCATTTGGGAGAAAAATCATTGGAGAATGAAACTTCACGTTCTGAGTGCAATGGATATGCTAGAGATTTTGTAAGGAACAACAATAAAGATAAGAGATATGAGAGAGTTTATAGAAGAGTCGGGTGTGTTAAAGACAAATGTCAATTTGAAGTGGGGATATGAATTTTATAGTTTCAGAAGATGATGAAGAAATTAATGCTACATGGGAAGTGGGAAATCTCTTAGGTATATCTTTTAGGGGGGAAAGTGGTGGCTGAAAAATTAGCTAAAATGAGTAAAATGTGTGGGGAGGAGGAAGGTCGATAGACTTTTCTTCATATGAAAGGGGTGGTATTGTATTAATGTTAAAATTTTCTGTTTTGTCTTGGAATGTACGAGGTTTAGGGAGGAAGGAGAAAGTGAGGGCGGTTAGGAGAAAGATAGGGGAAAAGAAGTCGTTAGTGGTATTCCTGTATGAAACTAAAATGCAATTGATGAACCAATCGTTGTTGAGGAGAGTGGGAGGGAGTTTCTTAAAAGGTAGTGTGGTTACTCATTCAGTGGGGACTGCAGGGGGTTATTTATTCTGTGGAATAAAGAGAAGATTGATGTTGAGGACCAGGTTGTGAATAGGAGATTTGTTGTGGTTTTAGAAATATTTAATGATCCGGATATTAAATGCTTGTTTGTTAATGTCTATGGTCCTACAATTGAAGTGGAGAATGAAGGTTTTTTACTGAGTTGTTGTCGTTTGTTGAACAAGATGGTGGACCTATTTGTGTAGGAGGAGATTTCAACTCTTATTTGATTCTTGAAGAGAAATTAGGTATGAATCAGAATTTTCATTCAATGAAGGTTTTTTTTCCAGATTTTATTCAAATGTCGGATTTGATTGATCTTCCTATGAGTGGGGGTACGTTCACTTGGGGAAATAATGGAGAGGAACAATCAGTTGTGAGGTTGGATAGGTTTCTGGTGGATTTGGTGTTTTTAAATTTGTTTTTGAGAATTTCTCAAATATTACAGCCATGTTCTATTTCTGACCATAATCTTGTTTTATTGGAGAATGTTTCGTTTGATTGGGGTCCTCAGCCTTTTAAGTTATTTAATTATTTGTTGGAGGACGTTAGCTTCCAAGAGATGATAAAATTTAAGCTTGGGGATTTGAAGAGGAGGAATAGGCGCAGAGGAATTTTTTGGTTATTGAAACATATTAAGGTGGATGTTAAATAATGGTCTGAAAGTAAGCATTTTGGACTCTCAAAAGGAATAATAGAGTTGGAAAATTCAATACATGAGATGGATTTGGTGAGGCAGAAGAGTGCAAAATCGGTGGATTTCGATCGGATTGTTATAACAAAGAATGAATTATGGAAGCTTTACCAAAGTGATGAATGAATATGGCATCAGAAATCGAGGTGTAAATGGTTTTTGGAAGGGGATCGTAATTATTGGTTCTTCCATCAATGTGCAGCAAACATGGGTAGGGTAAATTCTATTGTTTCCTTAAAGATTAATGGGGCGAAATGTTCGAATCCTAAAGAAATTAAAGCCCATATTCATGATCATTTTAAAGAGGCTTATAATTCAAGGAAAACGTTAGAGGCAGTGGAGATTAATGTGGACTTTGTTAAGATTTGTCCATATATGGCTCAGAGGTTAGAAGTGGAATTTACAGAGGAGGAAATATAGGGCATTGTATCTGAGGCAGATTCGAATAAAGCCTCTGGGCTAGACATGATGAATTTGGGATTCTTAAAAAAAAATTGGACTTAATTAAGGATGAGGTAATGAGATTTTGCAGGGATATTTTTGCTGGAAAACAATGGGAGAGAGGAATTAATCATTCTTTTATTACATTAATTCCTAATAAAGTGGGTCCTTATTGCATTGATGATTTTCGTCCCATTAGTCTCGTTGGGGCTCTTTATAAAATCTTATCAAAGACGTTAGCTAGAAGACTTAGAGGGTGCATGGAGTATTTAATAGGATCTTCACAGTTCACGTTTATTCTGGGAAGATATATTCTGGATTGTTCTTTCATTGCTAATGAGGGTATTGATTATTGGAGGGAAAAAGGGTTAGCAGGTGTTGCATTCAAAGTTGATTTTAGGAAAGCATATGATTTGGTTGACTACTCTTTTCTTATAAAAGTCATGGAGCTAATGGAGTTTGGTGAAAAGTGGATTTCATGGATTAGAAAGTGTATTTCAACTGCTCCGGTTTTTGTTCTTGTAAATGGTTCACCTACAGAGGAATTTAAAATATCTAAAGGTCTTCGCCAAGGGTGTTCCCTATCACCCCTTCTTTTTAACTTGGTGTGAGAGCTTCTTAGCCGTATGTTGTCAAAAGCGGTGAATTTGGGTTTGTTTGCTGGTTTTACCATAGAAAATCATGGGCAGGCTTTTAATATTTCCCATTTACAATTTGCTGATGATCTTTTGATATTTTGTGGAGCTTCGATCCATCAATTGAAGAATGTTAGGAGGGTATTGTTGATTTTTGAATTATTATCAGTTCTTGAGATAAATTTGGTTAAAAGTAAGATTTTTGGGATTAATGTGGAGGAGGGGGTGTTAAACGAATGGGTTGATTCTATTGGTTGTTTAGTAGGTTCTTTCCCATCCGATTATCTGGGTATTCCTCTAGGCGCTAAGAGAAATTCAACAGCCTTGTGGGAACTAGTAGTGAGGAGATTTAAATCTAAATTATCCGGATGGAAAGCTTCATCGCTTTCGTTGGCTGGCAGAACCGTGCTTGTTAAGTTGGCGTTGAGCTCTCTGCCATTTATTTTTTGTTAATCTTTAAAATTCTTGCCTCAGTTTTGAGAGTTTTAAATTCTATTATGGCAAGATTTATGTGGAGAGAGTCGGGTGAGAGAAAAATATATATTTGATGAAGTGGTCTTCGGTGTGTTTGCCTAAGAATTGTGGTGGGCTAGGGATCCCTAATATACAACTAGTTAATAGAGCTTTATTAGGCAAATGGATTTGGAAATTTTCTGATAAAAAAGATCTGGATGGAAACAACTGATCTGTTTTGATTGTTTCAATTTAGTCATTTTATATATTTTAATTGCCTTTAATTATTTTATCCTTTTAATTTAATCCTTGATAGATCACTTGTATCCTTAATTTATTCTTTGAATTTAGATTCCTTTCGATTTGGTCCTTAGAGTTTTTTTTAATTTAGATGAATAATTTCATAATTGATTAAAATTAATTAGGATTAATATTAGAGCCTCCATCATAGGCCTAGTTTCACATTCATCCTTAAATTAGGTGAATTTTTTACTCAATCCTCGTTTTTGCTTGAGATTCCATTTTAATTATTCGAATCAAATAATTGGTTAAGATTGACTAGATTAATATTGTAGAGCCTCAATTTTAGGTTTATTTTCACTTAGTCCTGTAATTTAGGAGAATTTTCGATTTGGTCTTCGTTTATGTTCAAGGTTCCATTTTGACTATTCGATTCAATAATTCATTAAAAGTGATTAGGATTAATATTAGAGCTTACACTTTTAGGTTTAATCCCTTAAGTTCTTTAAATTTCATAATTTGACACTTTAAGTTTGAGAGAAGCTTTGATTTATTAATTTAGTATAATTAGGTTCCATAACCGATTGCTTGACTGAATTTCGATTTTTAAATAAGGCAATGTTCATTTATTAGAGGTTAATATTGTATCCTCCGCTTTTGCCCAGGGGTGACCGCTGTTGATTGTCGAAGTAAATTAACATCATTTTCAAAACCTTCATCATGTTTTCTAAAATCATTAAGGTAATGTTTATTTATTGGGGTTGGTAACGAAGCTTTCACTTTTGCTTGGGGTGGTTGTTATTGATCTTGGTAAGTCGATTTCCTTTTCGAACTTTGCATACATAGTGGATTTTAAATTAAATAAGATTTTGAACTCAAAATCTCCAATTTTAAAATATAGGGTAATCGATTAGGTACCAATTTTGGATGCTGCGGGGTGCTAATCATTCTCCACGCGTATTTTTGATAAAAATAAAATGTTATTTGATTGTCTTGTAGTGTACTTGTTTTAATTTTTTCATCTGCACAGTTTGATGTTATGTGTTTTGGTTTCTTTCAGGCAGATAAACTTCTGTCTCCTGAGTTTCAACCTTCTGTAGAGCAGCTGATTTGATTTCTGACAGCAAATCGCCAAATTTTGATGTTTTCAGCCACATATCCAGTTACAGTTAAGGACTTTAAAGCCAGATATCTACAAAAACCTTATATTATTAATCTAATGGATGAACTTGCCCTAAAGGGTATTACACAATATTATGCTTTTGTGGAAGAAAGGCAGAAAGTCCACTGCTTAATACTCTTTCCCTAAGGTTTTCCTTGAATAAACTTCTTATCTAATCTTCTCTCTTTTCCTTTTGTTTTCATGGTATGTGAATATATTTATATACAGCTGCAAAAAAACCAATCAATCATTTTCTGCAACTCGGTAAATCGAGTGGAGTTGTTGGCCAAGAAAATTACAGAACTTGGCTATTCTTGCTTTTATATACATGAAAAGATGCTACAAGGCCATCGTAACAGGGTATTTCATGATTTCCGCAATGGAGCATGCAGGAACCTTGTCTGTACTGGTATGTTATGCTGTGGGTTTATCATACGAGCTAATCTTCTTGGATAATTCGATTATTTAACTAGGAAAAGTGTAGATTGTTGGACTTCCATTTGCTGTATTTCTTGTAGGCTTTTTTTCTTTAGATATACTCTTGCAGGCATTTGTTTTCTTCTCATCCTCTTTCATTTTCAGATGCTGAAATGTATAACCTACTACCCGAACCCTCTACTGCTTAACTTTTTCAGTGCTATTCCACACTTTTAGCTTTGATGTCTCTCTTTCGCAAAATCCTAAAGTAAGACATTAATTATGTGAATATTGGAACTTGAATGATTGCCAACATATGGTGGTACATGTTAAGCAATATGGAAGTTTTGGTTTTGATATTTTATTGTTTCGTGTAGCATTCTTCTAATTTTAGTTTCACTAGTATTAACTCCCTAGTGCAGAAAATGGTTTTGCTCTTAATAAAGCATTCTGTAATACTCGTTATTGAAGAATGATTTCATAATAAATGATGTAAGTATACTTGCTGCAGATCTTTTCACAAGTGGTATAGATATTCAAGCGGTGAATGTTGTTATTAACTTTGACTTCTCCAAGAACTCTGAAACCTACCTTCACCGAGTATGTTTGCTAAAATATTTTCTCTATTTTAAGTTGCAGCATTGATCTTTATTTTCTCTATTTTAAGTTGCAGCATTGATCTTTATTTTTGGTAATCCTCACGGACGTCCACTTAATGAGCAGGTTGGTCGATCAGGAAGGTTTGGTCATCTTGGATTAGCAGTGAATTTGTTCAGTTACGAGGACAGCATTAACTTGTATGTTATCATATCTCTAGCTGGGTTGAAACTTTTAGTACAATATACATTGAATTTGAAATGATTCATTGATTATATGTCCCCCCCCCCTAACAGGTAGAGGATTGAACAAGAACTTGGGACTGAAATAAAGAAAATTCAGGCCATTTACTGCGGTGATTTGTTTGGGATGTTTCCTTAGACTACAGTTGTAACAATGGTGAGCAACCGTTTTAGATTATATGTATATGTTTGAAAAGATTGGGCCATTTGTTTGGGCCTTTAAAAATCAAATCAAATGTAATGGGCATATACTAATAAAGTGGACTCTCTTTTTGGTTTTTGATTTTTCAAAAACAAAAATAAAAGTGAAATGGCCTAATCTAATGTGGATTATTCTAACAAGAAAATGCTAATTATTTAACTATATTAATTATTTAATGCAACAATATAACATACACCTATTTAACAAAACTATATAATATGCAATATATATGCAACTACCTAATGAACTACATAACATATAATATGCAATGACCTAATGAACTATGTAACATGTAACAATCTAATGAGCTATATAATATGACATGATACATGATCTTTAATGAAAACTATATACTCACTAAACTATATTGCTATGATACTCAACATGCAAACTATATCCTTATATACTACATAAACTAAATTCTATATGCTCATACATTTATTTCATTAAAAGCCTTTATATTATTATACCGTATAATATGTCACGTGCCACCACTCGTCATCCAGATAAAATAACACTGTAATACTTGAATTTTGTCTGAACATTTCGAGACAGATTGAAGGAAATCAAGAATCAACTTAAAAATGTTCGGATTTTGAGATCGAATTGATTTTTAAGTTCGGATTTTGAGATCAAATTAATTCAAGTGGCACTGGCGGTGGAAATGAAAATTAGTTCATGGAATATTTGCAATGGATCAACGGGCTTTGAGAAATTTCCAACATATAGTGTTTGTAAACCTTAAGTAACCATCTATTCATTTTAGGTGTTTAAAGTCCAAATTATAGCTTGTTATTACTTACAACCAAAATACCAAATAATATCAAAAATCCAAAATAAATGTCCAATTTTACAAAAACATTCTGCCCCAAATAGCTATAGACTCATAACCAGCAGCCCATTAAATTTACATCAAGCCCAACGAGCCCACATATTTAGGGTAACCAAAAACCCTTACTGATTCGTTTAATCCTAGCCACCGCCAGCCATGACCTTTTGGCTCCCACATGTAACCCCAACGACCTGAGCGTGCAGCAGCCTGTGACCCCTGCTCCGCGCCACCTCATCATCGACCCAGCAGTGGTCCCGAACGGTTCCATGCAGCTCGCATCAATGACCACGTACGGCAGCCACGTGAACAACTCCCCACGTCGGCAACAAGCGTGCCACATTCAGTAGCCATGTCGCGACCAGTGGACCAAATCAACCCCAACAGTGGTCCCTCCAAGCCACAGCAGTCCCCCAGTGCCAAATCGGTCATGCAAGACAAAAGAAAGGACACAAATCAGTAAAATCTTTTTTTTTTGTTTTTCACTTGTAAAGGGAAATATAAGACCCATCAAAATCCCCATTGTAATTTTTACCCGTAGAAAAAAAATCAAAAAGTAACATCAAAAGGCAAAAGCCTTTCCTTCGAAAGGTATTCTAGGTTTCTTCCTTTTTGTTTTTTTTGGTTGATGCATGTGGGTATAGAAAAACAAAATAGAGTAGAGGAGGAAAGTGACTTACCCTCGCCGTTCGCGACCTTTGGTGGAGTCTAGGTCGTCGGCTTGCACATCGGAAGCTTAGGGGGGTCTCGGTTCTTAGAGGTTTGGGCCGGGAAGAGAGTTTGGTAAAAAAGAGTGGAGCTTAGGGTCATTTTTTGGTGGCGCTCGGGCTCCTTGGTTGCTCGGGTTGCCGGTCAGAGGGTAGTGGCCACCATAGTAGTGGCCACCATAATAGTGGCCAGCGTTGAAAGCCTTAGGCTTTTATGGAGTGGTCGGCCGTATGGTTTGGGAGCTTTGTTACAGAAAAAGGAAAGGGGAAAGGCTTTTTTTGGCTGGGTTAATTTTTTAGCCAAATATGGTTAAAACATGAATATATAGGCTTAGTTTTGGGTTAATACCCACTTAGGTCCCTATATCTTAGCCGAGTTCTTCTATTTCAGTCACTAGGTCCTTGTTTGCTATTTTCTTTGATTTTGACACTCTATTTTGCTTTGCTTTAATTTAGTCACTATTTTGCTCTGCCATTTGTTTAAAATTAGTTACTGATTTTTATTTTGTTCTATTTTAGCCACTAATCGATTTTGTGTCTTTATTTTATTTATGAATATGACGTGATAGTTTCAATTTATGCATTTTGGTCACTGTTTATTCATATTTGGCTACCTTTTATATTTCTATTACATTTTGATCCCTGTTATTAAATTCCGAATATAAACTTTAATACGACCATGTGGTGACCCACCCTGGGGTATGATTCACATTATTTATGGTCCGGGTAAAATTCTATTTTTTAACTGCTAATTTTGCTAATTTCTAACCGCTAACCCGCTAATTTTCTAACTTCTAACTTTTATAAAATGTATACGAATTATTCTACGACTTCGTGATGACGCGCCCTACGGTATGATTCACATTATTTATGATCCGAGTAAAATTCTAATTATTAACCCCTAACTTCTAAATTTATTCGATTGATTTATTTTCTGTTATTTACTTTTTTGCCTTTAATTTTCTGCACCTTTAATTTATGCCTTTAAATTTCTGGTATTTACATTTCAGTCCTTTAAATTGTAGCTTTTAATTTTCTGCACTGTTTTAATTTAAGCTTTATATTCTGATTTCTTTCATTTTAGTCATTTATTTAATATTTCAATTTTAATTCTATTTTTTAAATTGTTTTAATTTAGTCATTTTATATATTTTAATTGCCTTTAATTATTTTATCCTTTTAATTTAATCCTTGATAGATCACTTGTATCCTTAATTTATTCTTTGAATTTAGATTCCTTTCGATTTGGTCCTTAGAGTTTTTTTAATTTAGATGAATAATTTCATAATTGATTAAAATTAATTAGGATTAATATTAGAGCCTCCATCATAGGCCTAGTTTCACATTCATCCTTAAATTATGTGAATTTTTTACTCGATCCTCGTTTTTGCTTGAGATTCCATTTTAATTATTCGAATCAAATAATTGGTTAAGATTGACTAGATTAATATTGTAGAGCCTCAATTTTAGGTTTATTTTCACTTAGTCTTGTAATTTAGGAGAATTTTCGATTTGGTCTTCGTTTATGTTCAAGGTTCCATTTTGACTATTCGATTCAATAATTCATTAAAAGTGATTAGGATTAATATTAGAGCTTACACTTTTAGGTTTTAATCCCTTAAGTTCTTTAAATTTCATAATTTGACACTTTAAGTTTGAGAGAAGCTTTGATTTATTAATTTAGTATAATTAGGTTCCATAACCGATTGCTTGACTGAATTTCGATTTTTAAATAAGGCAATGTTCATTTATTAGAGGTTAATATTGTATCCTCCGCTTTTGCCAAGGGGTGACCGCTGTTGATTGTCGAAGTAAATTAACATCCTTTTCAAAACCTTCATTATGTTTTCTAAAATCATTAAGGTAATGTTTATTTATTGGAGTTGGTAACGAAGCTTTCACTTTTGCTTGGGGTGGTTTTTATTGATCTTGGTAAGTCGATTTCCTTTTCGAACTTTGCATACATAGTGGATTTTAAATTAAATAAGATTTTGAACTCAAAATCTCCAATTTTAAAATATAGGGTAATCGATTAGGTACCAATTTTGGATGCTGCGAGGTGCTAATCATTCCCCACGCGTATTTTTGATAAAAATAAAATGTTTTATTAAATTTCCTACTACTTTTAGGTGTTCCAATCTCACCTTAAAAATGATTGGTGGCGACTTCCATCTTTTTTTATTTATAAAAATCGTTTATTTTCCTAAAATAGTCGTTTAGCCAAAATCGGTTGTGACATTTTTCATTCACTTTGCAACAAAAAAAATATCATTAGGAGTAAAAACTTTCCTTCCCCTAGGTAGAAGTTATTCAATATGTATATATAGGAATGGGTTCTACTTACCCTATGTAAACTAATAAATTTTACATTAATTTATAACCATTATATTTAATTAAATTTATAACCCATAAACAAATATTTTTCTAATTCACGATAAAACAATTTTTTAAGGGTACACTATACCTATAGTCCCCTATGTTTTCGGTATGACCGATTTTGGTCACAAAAAAATTAAGGGAAAATGATCCCTAACATAATCGATTCATTTTATTTTAGTCCCTCCGCCGTTAACTTCCGTTAACCATTAACAAAATTATTACGAGGCAATTAAAAATTTTAAAAAAATTCATGTGCTCTTTTTCTTCTTCTTCTTCAAAACAAAAAGGGCCCTGATTCAACTGCATTTGCAGGTACACCATCTAATCAGTTTATATTCCCCTCTCACTTCCTTTTTTCAATTCATCACCATTTTCCCATATATTCCTCATGGGTAGATCTCTTTGTTGCGAGAAAGAACACACCAAAAAAGGTGCATGGACAAGGGAAGAAGACGAGCGACTCATTAACTACATCAAACTTCATGGTGAAGGCTGTTGGAGATCTCTCCCCGAAGCAGCTGGTCTGTTTGTTTTCCATATCATCATATGTTCATTTGTAGTGAAGCGTTTTCAACTTTTTTTAGGGTTAACGTGTACTGATTTTTCCAGGTTTGCTTCGATGTGGGAAGAGTTGTAGGCTTAGATAGATAAACTACTTAAGGCTTGATCTCAAGAAAGGAAACTTCATTGAAGAAGAAGATGAACTCATCATCAATCTTCACAGCTTACTTGGCAACAAGTAAGTTCTTTTCTCATATTTTTTCCCTTGATTATATGAGTGAATCACATTAAAATCTCAACCGGGTAGCCTTCTATTTTTGTTTCAGATGGTCTTTGATTGCTACAAGGTTGCCGGGAAGAACGGACAATGAGATGAAGAACGGACAATGAGATGAAGAACTACTGGAACACTCATATCAAAAGAAGCTGTACAGACGAGGGACCGATCCTCAAACCCACCATCCACTCGGTTCGATTTCCAGCACGAACAAAACAACTAACAAAAACAACAATAACTGCAGTAATAGTAGGGACATCAACGACGTTAATCGACTCCAATTAGAAACGAAATAATCAGTGGTGCCATTGATGCAAGTGCCTGCCAACATAGATAATGGAGGCGTAGACTCAGATGAGGATTCTAACGGAAGCAACAATGGATTGAGTCGTGAAGAAGTTTTCCCACATATCAATCTCGAACTCTCTATCGGGCTTCCGTTTCCCTTCCAGCACTCTCGAGTTTCATATGTCGGCTTAAATCAGTCGCAGCAGCTGCAACAACAATGAGTTTCCTATCAATTATTTCGATCGAAAGCGCCATATATGTGCTTATGTCATGGTTTAGGGTTCTGAAAAAGCCAAGCTTGTAGTTGCGGTGCCTGTCACACTCTAATTTAGGGGCTAAATATTAGAAAATTTAAAGTATTGAATTTAAGTGATATTTTGAAAGAACTTGAAGATTAAATTGTAAAAATCACAAAGTTGGTAGATCATTTTAGGTAGTGTAGGAATTCGGGGACCAAACTTATAATTTAACCATTTTTCTTTAGGAGAGAATTATAAACTATCTTCCCATTTGTTTTGGAGAGAGTTTTTCTCATTTTCCCTCCCCCGTTGACCCTCATTTGAGCTATGATCTATTCACGGTCCGGTCACCGTTCGTCGATCCGAAACCACCATCGTGTTCGTTGTCGACCGTAAAATAAAAACCCCCAAACCTCTCATTGTGAATCGACGTCGTTTGTTGTAAATTTCAATCGAAAGTATCATCGGTTTTAACTCGATCGCCATTGATTTTTCGCCGATTCAGGTCGATTCAGCCACCCGTTTTTGACACCTCCCATACCATCGTGTTCCTTGCATCGTTCCGAGTCCGTCGATGTCCTTCTTGTCTCCGTCGCCGCCGACGCGTGAAGGGGTGAGAAAGTCAAAGTTTTCGATGTTTCAGAATCAAGCTCTCTTTCGTTCAAAATTGTGAACCGAGCTTGGTAAGTGTCTCAAAATGCCTTAAAAATAATTTTAGAAATTTTTGTGGAATTTTTCAGACACTGTACGACACTGCACACGCCGCACTCTAAGAGCCATTTGAACCGAGCCAAGCCGCCTGGACCGAGACTTTTATTGTTGACCACTGTTGACCGTTGACCGTTGACTTTGACCAAAAAGTCAAAATTTTTGAAAAGTCATATTTTATGTTTTTCGACGTCTTGAGTTCGATTCCGAATTCCGTTTTGCCAAATTCGAACCCGGTAAGCTATTTTTCACTGATTAATAACTCGATTAGATCCGTTTTACGCAATTAAGCTTCGTTTTGATGAAATTTCTGTTGTTATGTATCTGAAGAATTATTGGAAGTTGAATTAAAGATCAAGGGCGTTCGAATGGAATTTAAATGGTCAATTAGTATGACACGAAAATCGATGTAATACTTTACTACCTCTTTAGCATGCTTTATGGCATGGATCTATATAATTGGTTTATTATGCATGTTTGATTATGGATGGACTCGAACCGAATCACGTTTAAGTGATAAATTGGTTAAGACTCTATTGAATTATATAAAGGAAATGGGAATACTGGTAAGAAATGGTGTCTAGTATAGTGAGTAATATGAAAAGAAAAATGCCCTCAGATTTATTAAATTCTCATTAATTTTATTAAAAGGTTTAATACAAAAAATCACCTGATTAAGGAATTACTAAAATGCCCTTGAGAGGTAAATATAGTCCGAGTTGACTCTGAATGAGAAAGTACCCTGAGAATTCATACCTAACCCAATAAATTACAGATTTAAATTGTTAAGATCCTGTCTTTGTACAAAAAATTCCCGATAACCTGTTTGTAACATTTGAGAAGGCACTTGACCCGAAAATCTCCGAGTTATGAGTAAATACCTGAAGAATAATTTATCGATGGTGCTCTTTTATCAGAATTGTTTGAAAAGACTGAAATAAATGATAAGGGCGGATTAAATAATAAGGTCAAACAGAAGGAAATGATTTAAATACACTGGATCTATAAAATGACCAAAATACCCCTAGAATGAAAATGACCCAAGAATATCACCAAGCTCAGGAATGATTGGATATTCTCGAGCTCTGAAATGAATGGAATAAAACTGAGAACCAAAATAACCAACATACCCTTATGACCTAGACTAAGTAAATGTCTTGGATTAATGAAGGAATCCAAATAAACATGGGTGTTGTACTACCCTTAAAAGTTATGGAACTCAGCTTAAGTGAGTTGATCAACACTAATTGTATATTCGTACCTAAATGGCATAAATATCACTTGAATCCTTGTTCGTCTCCTCAAGTTTGGATCGATGATAATTCTGGAAGTACTCAGCTCAGCTCAACTCAAGAGTGCATTCGGTACTAAGAATTCGTGAGATAAATCAACCACGAATACCAAAATGACTTTATTATATGACTAAATTGAATTGAAAGGAAGTACAATATGTATCCAAAATTCAGAAACGTCTGAATTACTCTGGAAAACTCTGAAGTAACCGGGATAAACTTGATTGCTAAATGAACTAAGTAACATCAATGACTGAGGATTAAATAAGTGATTTGGATGAGTCTGGAAACACTGTTGAACTTACATGATGAATTGTCCTTATAGGTCATGAACCATGAATCAAGTAAGTCAATATTTCCTGATATCGTTGAAACGTGGAAATGAAATAAAGACTATTGGAAGATCTATTCAGCGTTCATTACGAAGATGATTTATGGACAAGAATTGTTAGTATTAAAGAGTGAATACCCTGGAAAGGCAACAAATTGACGGGTCGACATGCATTAGTTCTGAGAGTTGTTCAGCTCAAATTGTTCGATAAACCGATCGAACAACATGGATTGTAAATGTCCTGAATCTTCATTTCTCTTTTATCAACTCAAATCACTCCGGATATTCTTGAACACTTTCCTGATGCACATGAAAACGTAATGGGATTCTAAAGTATCAACCTTAAATGTCTTATTAGATCGGTTAGTAATCCATTCTCTCCAATAGGACCTCGTTCATGTAATTCGATCAAATTGCACAAGTTCATGTTATCCATACTGATAACTACAAAATACATCTGAAAAATACTTGGATCCTCTAGTGTGTTCCATATGTACTACATGACGGTTTTATATGTTTTAAAATGAGTTTTAACGAAAATATTGATTTACTAGTTTATGAACCATGGCAACATGGTATATGATCTCCGATTATGGTTTTCATCGAAAAATATGAACTTTTCCTGATTTATGGAATCATGGAAATTACTCGTTTATGAACCATGGTTACTTGAACTGTTTTATTGGGATATTATATGGGTAGACGGGAGATACATCTCTGATCAAGCTAAAAATTTCTTATGGACCTAAGGTGATCCTTGGGTAGGCTCTCAAGCCCAAGGTACTCCATTGGGTTAATCATTTGACTACTTATGGTGTACAGGTGGAAATTGGTTATACGATTTATTTTATTATCATGGTTATAACATATTACTGGATCACGATCCAGGTATTACGATTTACGGCTAAACTGATTTCTACTGGATTTTTATATGGATACGATTCTGAAGTATGCTGTGTGCTTAGGGTAACCCTACGGACCTAATGATACCCTTGGGTAGGCCCATAGGCCCCAAGGAATATCCTTAGGTTGGCTCCCTTTTGCTATGTGCTTAAGGTAAGCCCTATGGATGCAGTTCTAGGGAACTGCATAATGGAGTTTGGTTGGGGTTCAACTATAGTTTTAAAAGATTTATATATTTTCACTGGTTTTGATTGGAACACACTAGACATCCTATTCGATCTCCTGAAAATGTCATACTATGAATGCCTCCTATGAATTGATATCTTCATGACTTCTACTCGATGAACTACCAAAGGAACCCCAGATTATCCTGAAAATCGGTATACTTCTGATTCAATAAGGATATTATATGGCTTCCTATTTATCTGCATGATCTATAGCATCATCTGGTAGTTTTGTATTATTGAGCTTTCCGAAGCTCACTCTATTACTCACTATTGCAGGTTAAAAAAGATTGAACCGATGCAACTATGGACATCCGTAAGGGAGTTTTTCCGGCATCGCTTGCAGAGTATGGTACATGTGATTAGGGGGCATGTAGATTGTATTTTGTTTTATTTCTGAATACTGATAAATGATTTTATGAGTTTACATGTTATGATAAAAAGTTTTAAATTTTCAGCTATTTTTACGGTGGATCGCTCCGGTGACCCTAATGTGACAACCCAGATCGGATCGAATTACCTGCATCGGTCTGAGGGGTTACAGTGCCAGTGTCATCACAACGCTGTAGCATGCAGGCGATTTTCTATGTAGGCAGGAATTAATATCGAGGTTGTGTATATTGCCAACAAGAATGATTTATTAAGTGTTTTAAATGATTAACATAGGTATTAAGTAATTTGCATCTGTGTTGTAAAATGAACTCCGGAAAACGTTTAGTCAAACTGCTCAAGCCAACCCCGTCCATTAAGTGAGACAAAGACTCTAAACCTCTTTAATGGCCACTCAATGGAACCGAGGCTTTATATCGAAACTAAACAATCGAATCGAAGCTATTATCAAGCCAACTTGAATGCAATGCTTGCAAGTACACATACCCGGAGATATTGCCACGTGAATAGGAGTAGTTTGATGAAACGCTAGTATTGGAGAAAGCCCAGGTTAATGGAAGAATAAGAGGAGAAAGAAGGTAGCCCAGGTTAACGGAAGAAGAAGAAGAAGAGCAAGTGATTTTTTTTTAATTTTTAATTGCCACCTATTAATTCCGTTAATGGTTAACGTAAGTTAATGGAGGAGAGACTAAAATCGTATGGATCGATAATGTTAGAGAGCATTTTTCCTTTAATTTTTTTAGTGACCAATATCGGTAATACCGAAAACATAGGGAACTATCAGCATTGTTTACCCTTTTTTAACCATCAAAACCCACCCAACCTTCGTCTTTTTGTTTCAGATAGAAAAACTCATCATCCTATCCTCATTTATTCTCTGATCTTGGATTTTTTTTACTACCAATTGTTTCTGCCATTAGATATACTTGTTTAAAAAAATTTGTTCTTTACCCTTCGATTTTATATTCAATCTCTCATTCACATCTCTCTTTTTGTTGAGTTTATTGACATTGATTTCATTGTCTGTAAATACTTTTTATGGGTATTAATTTACCAGATCTAATGGAAGAATTAACTTTAACAATATGGGTATTGATTTCATTATCTGTAAAATTTTCTCAAATTAATTAACTGGCATTAGTTTAGTGTCTAAAGAAAACATTGTTCTTAGAGGTGTCGAGAAAATAACGAGGGGTTGTTAATCCCACCCTCAATGGCGAAATGTAGTGAACGTCAATGATGTTGAACGTACTAGAGGTATACTGGTCATTGTGGTTGGAATTAGGGACTGGGTGTGATTGTAGCGTATCGGGTTCTGGTCAATGTATCAACTTTGAAACCGGTCCTGAGTAACCATTAATGGTGTGTGCATCTGATAAATTTGGAGTCAAACCAGTTTGGATTACCTAGTTGACCACAGAAGCTAATTCCACAGAAGGTGCTATCCGTGAATAGCTGTTCTTAGTTGCCAACATAAAGATAAAATGGAACAGCAATGATAAACATCAATATATTACAATAATTTGTTTGAATAAATGATAAACAAGTACATACCTATCTAATGGCAATGGCAGATATAAGGGTAGTAAAATAAGCAAGAATATCGGTGAATAAGTGAGGATGAGATGATGAGTTTTTCTGTCTGAAACAAAAGGAGGAAGGATGGGAAGATGGGTTTTGACGGTAAAATAGGAAAAGAATGTATTTTATCGTCAGAAAAATACTTGTTTATGGTTATAAATTTTAATTAAATTTAAGTTATTCATTTATTTAAATATGATTATAAATTAGTGTAGAGTTTAATAATTTTACATGGTGAAGTGGAATATATATATGACATAGATGAATTGAAAAATGTGAATCATATAGATGATTATGATGATGTATCAAATAATAGAGTTTTACAATGAAGTAAGTCAACTGAAACTCGAACATAATCATAGATGTAAATTAAGATTTTAGAGTTGATTGAAACCTAGATAGATAAAAGATGTATAGTTTTAGTTGACATCACTTACAAATTTTATTTAATCTTTATCCTTTTTAATATTTAAAAACTAAAATTTTAAATATTATAACAACATACTAAAAGGGTAGATTGAGGGATGTTCAGAGAAATATCTCTAAAAATTTTAAATTTTCATATAACTTAAATAATTTATTCATATTTCATATTAATGATTTAATTTTATATATATTTTAAAATTTAAAATTTTATATTTAAACATAAATAAATTATTTATGTGCAAAGATATAAATATTATAAACTCATGGGGAACTACCACCTTTGTGTTGCGGGCAAAATGGCCACAATAATGCGTCCTAATTCCCCCCCAAGTAGACCATTTGTTAAAGTAATATACAAAGACGCCAAGGAATCCGTGCGTCTTCAATGAAGACTCTGTGCATGCAATGCGTCTTTGGCTTTAGAAGACTCCATGCATGCAACGCGTCTTCATCCATGAAGACTCATGGCATACAATGCATCTTTGGCGCTAAATTAATGGGTTAGGTGTATGGTTCAACAATAATAATGGTGTTATTATTATGCATCAGGTGGGTGGATTATATAAAATGAGGCGTGTGTTGAGTTTGGGGAGTATATACAGATGAAAGGATGAATGAAAACAATGTGTGTAGAGAAAAAAAATTAGAAGAAAGGAATAGGTAGGAAAACAGGAGAAGAAAGTAAGAAATTTCTGGTATGGTAAGTTTAAATTTAATTGCTTTGTTTTTACTTTTATATATAAATTAAAGAAGTAAGAAGAAAATAATATTGTTGTGTTCTTTTTTTTTTGCAGATTAATCAAGTTGTTTCGAAGGAGTGAGTGAGAAGTTGTCTCGAAAGATTTTTATTAGATTCAAGTAAGTATTTAACCACATTTTATTTGAAATATTTTATGATTTATTGTTATGTTAATATATATAGTTTTGTAATATTTTTAGTTTACCTTTTAAAAAAATAATTTATTATTGTAGTGAAAATATTAAAACAATATTAATTATAATAGTATTGTTATGTTAATATATATGGTTTCTTCATATATATATATATATATATAGTTTTATAATATTTTTAGTTGACCTTTAAAAAATTGACTATTATAGTGAAAATGTTAATATATATAGTTTTATAATATTTTATCTTTCTTTTTAGTATTATTTTAAATTACGAATCATTATTATAACATTTCGAATCATTATTATAATATTTTATGATTTATTGTTTTGTTAATATATATTTTATGTTCTTTTAATACCATTATAATAATTTTTAATAGTATTGATTGATTTACTATTGTAGTAATTAGTATATATTTAAATAAAAGTGAAATATTATGAAATTATTTGTATGTATTTTGTATTCTAAATATATATATATATATATGTTTTGTATGTAGAGAAAATGAGCAATAATTTTTTCATGATTGTCTATTATAATGGACATATTATGAAAAACGAGGTTGGTGTTGTTTTTCAGTCTGAAAGACTTATAAATATGATTAAAATGGACATCACATTTATAGAAATGAAGGAGAGCATAGAAAGAAAAACCCGAGCTACAATTGATGGTTTGGGATATAGGTTTATGGTATGTCCCAATCCAGTCAGATATGTTGCAGTACCACTTGAAGATGATGATGATATTAGAACCATGATTGAATTAAATGACTCAACAAATATTCAAGTCATTGAGTAATTTTTTGAGGTGCATAAGGGGGGGTGTTCATGGATCGTCAAGAAATGTGGTTGGAAATTCATCTCAAATGACTTTCGAAAGTGAGTTTGAGGACTCGACATATAGGTCGATAAACTGTTTTATTGCGTTGTTGGAAAGTGCAAACGAAGTCGGCGAGACATCCGCATCAGCAGAGTATGCAATAATCATATATCATCTGAAATCGCTGATGATGACACTGAAAATTGATGGGGAGAAATACATGATGATTCCAGCGAAGATGAAGAAACCGAGGAACCCATTTTGGTAGATGATGACGCTATTTCTGACGGTGGTGAACCTGATTTGGCCATTGATGAATATCCGACATCGTATCAACCTACCCTCACATGTACGAGATCGATTATGATGCAATGAGGGTAGCTGAATTCTCAAAGATGCCACATTTAACTTCAAGTCAAATGATTGAATCGTCTGGAAACTCGGGTGAATTATCAATTGGGAAGCAATTTAGAGGAAAAAATTAAGTTACATTGGCGATTAAAGAGTATTGTATAAAAGCCTATGTAGATTGCAAGGTTGCAGAGTCCAACCAGAAAACCTTATAGGCAAAGTGTGTTAAATATGGTCCCGGTAAATGGTTGATAAGAGTGTCCAAAATACAGAGGCAAGATGACTGGGTCATCACAAGGTACAATGGTCCTCACACATGTTTGCAGAACTCCATCGAACAAGACCATCAACTACTGGACTCTGATGTAATATGCAAATATGTGAAGGTGCTGGTTGAACAAAATCCAAGAATCCCTTGTTCAGTGTTAGCTGTACCTATTCGAGACCAGTTCAGATATGCTGTAAAATACAAACCGGTTTGGCATGCGAAGAAGAAGGCAAGGAGGTTGATATATGGCGATTGAGATACATCATACAATTAGCTACCAAATTTATTGCAAGCTATGAAATGGTTCATCCCGAGAACGATAGTGAAGTCTCAAACCATACCTGCATACAACCTAGAAGGTCAACTTCTTCAAGGAAAGAGAATATTTCATAGAATCTTTTAGGCATTCAAGTCATGCATAAAAGGATTTCCTTTTTACAAACGTATGGTCCAAGTAGATGGAACATGGTTGTACGGTCTATATAAGAATATATTGTTGATAGCAGTTGCACAAGATGATCAATGAAATATGTTTTCGATTACATTCTCCATTGTTGAAGGAGAGACAACAGAGGCTTGAGAATTCTTTTTGACAAATCTACATAAGTATGTCGTTCGAGAAGATGGAGTTTTCTTGATATCCGATCGAGGTACATGCCTTTTGGCGGTAATTGAGCAACCAGG
Organism: Hibiscus syriacus; assembly: GCF_006381635.1. Classification (NCBI taxonomy): domain Eukaryota; kingdom Viridiplantae; phylum Streptophyta; class Magnoliopsida; order Malvales; family Malvaceae; genus Hibiscus; species Hibiscus syriacus. The sequence goes on along the minus strand of NW_024063046.1, from coordinate 301,883 downwards.
AAGTCGGTGGACACCTCCGCACGCATATCTGACATATTGCATCTACCATATTGGTAAGAATTGTATCGAGACGTTTCATAAAGGTCGCATTCGTAGCGAGATAGTGAGCATGGGTAAGTTTTATTTTCCAAATTTGTATCTATTTATGTGTTTTTTTTGTAAAATTGATGTTAACACCATATATATCATGAAACATGATATGAACTACGCCAATCAAATTTTATTAAAAGATTCGAGAATTTGAAGGTTTATGGTAAGGATGTTTGGAAGTTGGCTTCGAAAAACGAGTGGGAAAAATGGTCACAAGCATTCAATGGTGGTCGACGATATGGACACATGATGACAAACCTTGTTGAGGCCATTAATTCAGTATTAAAAGGTACATGTCATCTCCATATAGCGAGTATGGTCAAAGAGATGTACTTTAGGTTTGCTAAACTCTGATAAAAAGAAGGAGATTGAGTGCCTGATAAATAGAGGAAAAATTTAGGCTCCTACAGTGTGGAAATAATGGAACCAAATGAGCGATTGGCAACTCAATGTATGTTCATGACTTTGACCGAATTGGATATACGTTTGTTGTCATTGCATGCATACAATGCAACGAAGGAGGAGAGCAAGAAACATTTAGAATTCATTGACAATAAAGATGGTGTGATTATGGTCGTTTTCAGGCTTGGAGATATCCGTGTGCTCATGTAGTTGCTGCATGTATGCATATTGGAACAAGCGCATACACCTACATTGATAAGTGGTTTCACCTGCAGAGGATATTAAATATCTACAGCTATAAGTTCAGACAGATCCCAAATGAATTATATTAGCCAAAAAAGGATTATAATGAGTGGCTGCCAAATCCAATGCTTCGTAGAAGTCCAAGAGGTCGACCTGAGTCTACTCGTATTCATATAAGTATGGATATCCATATTAGAGAAAAAGGTCAACCCAAGTGATGTGGATTATGTAGGGGTTAAGGTCATTAAAAAATAACATTGTCCAAACCTACCAAAATACAGGGCCCAGAAATCACTTTATTTGTATTTTAATGAGTGTTTTAACTTATTGTCTATTTGTACTTGAATGAATATTTTTTTTTGCCTATTTATTTTGTAATGAATGTGATTGTTAACTTTGAAGTACAAGTTCAACAATGATGGTGGATATCCATATTTTGCTTTGAAAAGTTTTGTAACTTAAATAAACTTGGACTTGTTCATTTGACATTTTACAAAACTAAAACATATAAACCATACTCGTACACAAACAATAAAGCATTTACAATTCTTTCCGGTGCTGAGGTGTTGTTGAATGATAATAACGAGGTGGACGTTGGTTACGTTGTGGCCCTGTGCTTGTTTAGGAGTATGCTCATCATTTTCAACTTCCTCATTCACTGAAGGCATATACTCTGGTGTTGTAAATACATACCCACCACTCTGCTCTCCCATCTCCAGTGGAAACGTAGAATGACATATACTCGTATTTGACATCATAGATGTCATGTTGTCAATATCATATGATTCAATATCGCCTAAAGGTTGTGATGAGTGATGATCCATTGGCGTTGTTTCTGCTTCATGGTGAGATGAACTCCCACTCCTAATTGGTCTACATTTTTTGGCTTTACCAAATTTTTTATTGTATTGGATAAATTGTCGTCTTTCCGTGACCGATGTCAAGAATGACTTACTATTTTCCCAAAAATAGATAAGGTAATCCAAATTCTGATAATCAAAGTCATCCTCTTGAATAGGAGTAAGAGTTGGTAAGTATGAAGGCTTGTTGTTCCAAAGAGTGTTGTAGTCGGCATGCCTCACGCCCCAATCCTCATTGGGCCTACCCCGTCCATCTAATTTATAGAGGGCATCATGATTAATTAGAATCCACATAATAGGTTAGTGAAAGTCGAATTGCCTCAACACTCTATCAAAAAATTGGAACTCAACAAAAGCAAAATGGATCAACAGTGTAATAGCACACCAATACTGCTAACCCTCCCATACATGTTGCGGCATATACGATATTATTTCTTCATTGTTGTACGACCTCCAAATAAACAAAAAAAATAAAATTATATAATTATAAATTAGTTAAATAGATATAAAATAAAATTCAAACAAATAAATAAATAAATAATATAAGAAGCTAGAACACCATTAATAGTATATATCTCTTTTTTGCATTTAATGTAAATATTAAATCTAAACTCTTTCACATTATTATGCGTGAACCCCGTACCTCCTATTTTATGTATCAATCTGTAGACCAATTAAAATAATATTATTTAATTATTTTAAGATAAAATAAAAGATTTTAAATCAAAATATTACCTTTCGGAAAGAGGAAAATCAACTGCAGTTCGGCTAATCGTGTTAAAAATGGAAGTCTGTGCCAAGCCCAAGACTGCAGTAACATTAGACATCTACCGATTTCCATTGTACTCGTATTATTAACGAGTAAAGATGCCTTGCACATCTTGTGGTACAAGAACACCAATATTGCTGATCCCCAGCTGTACTGACGAGTATTCAAAAAATTATCTAAAAACAGGAGATATTATATATGAACCACATTACCAGATTTATTCGGCATCAAAACTCCCCTAATCAGTTGTAGTATATATGCTTGAGTAGAATATATAATTTCTTGTTCAGTACTATCATGGTCGAGCTGAAATTCATTCTCCAACCATGATAGTCTTAAATGCAACCCTTTTGTATTTGATTTTAATGGCACCTTCCCAAGGTACGCCTCACACATTTGAAATATGTCCCCCGTATTTTTCTCCACCACTGTCATCTCATTTATTGGGACCCCGAGTTGCTATGGCACATCTTCCAGATTTATTGTGCATTCTCCACACGAAAGATGAAATGTATGAGTTTCTGGTCTCCACCTTTTAATCAATGCACTGATTAAACTAGGGAGCAACTTGTACTCTCGAAGAAATATGCCATGGTAAAATCTCACCATTTGTAAATTCTGAACAATATAATCATGAGGCTTATAAAAATGTTCACTCAGTTACGCAGGACTCGGGGCTCTTCATCCTGCAATTAAATTAATTTATGAAATTAAAATTATTCATAGTATAAAGTTATGACATTTAATAGGCAAAATGAGTATAAATTCATCGTTCTCAAATAAAATAATTATTTTATAATAATATCAATGCTCCCAAATGACTTGAACTATGTTGATCATCTAGTCTCAAAAGACGATTTTGAGTAGTCATGCTTCAATAAATCTGTAAAAAAATCAACTATATTAGTTTATAACATAACATTAACAATGATTTTTATAGAAAAAGGTAATTTGTCCATTTTTTAATCATCTTAATTTTTTAAAACACTACTAATGATTATTTTTTTTTGAAAAAGTGGTTTTGTATTCGTGTTGAGTCAATTGAATGGATGAAATAGACAAGAGGGGATGAATTGTGAATAAAAAAATTTGGCGGAAGCTTAAAAAGATAGAGAATTAAACACAAGAATTTAGAGTGGTTCGACTTTATAAACCAAAGTCTACATCCACTACCTTAGCTATCCACACTAAGGATTTCCACAAATTCACTAATTTGTATCTACCTTTGAGGATAAGGTTTAAACTTACAACTCTCTCAAGAATTATACCCCAAATTCTAGAGACACTCTCTCAAAGAGAAAATTACAAATTGTAAACTTATAAAATCCTCACAAGGAATGTGTTTGCACAATTCAAGAACAAATAAGAACACTTGAGAAATAAATACAAATGTGTACAAAAATTGTTCTTTGAAAGCAAAAGGAATATTGAAGAATGTTAACTTGATTTGGCTCAAATTTGTTGTTTTTGGCTTTCTCTTTGATCTCTTGTCTTCACATATGACTTGGAATCTTGTTTTTATACCCCCTCTATTAATTCTATCCGTTTGGGTTGTTGTGGGAGTTAATAGAGCCGTTGGGGAGGTAGTTTCCCGTAATAAATGTTGTCCAGAAACTTGTAGTATCAGTACTTGGGTTATGAGTATCGATACTCCCTGCAATAAATGCAAAAATATAGCCGTTGGGGAAAGGTAGTATCGATACTGGTACAAGGATATCGATACTATTATGACAAGTCGTATCGATACTATACATAGTATCGGTACAAAATGAGTATACTGGAATTTTGAAAAATTCAAAAACAAAGGGTAGTATCAGTACTACCATTAAGAGTATCGATACTACAATGAAAAGTAGTATCGGTACTTAAGTAGTATCAGTACCAATTGAGCATTCTGTTTTCTTAAACTTACATGCAATATCGGTACTGGCTTAGCAGTATCGGTACTACTGTATAATTTTGGGCTTCAACATCGATAGTGGTATTGATACTTCATGAACAATAACGATATTGTTCTTGTAGTATCGATACTACTATACTTAAAAATCATTTTTGACTCGATTAAAGTCCGAAACCCTTAGAAAAAATTATTTCAAAAATATTTCCAATATATAACTTAATTTTTTAGTAGAGTGAGGAGTTAAATTGACTTTTTTAACATTAAAAAATAATTTACATATTAGAAAGGTCGAATCAAATATAATCTTAAAATTTGTTAAAATTATTTAACATTTTTGGTATATCAAAATATCAAAGTGTTTTCAACAATCTTCCCCTTTTTGATATAACAAAACATTTAAAAATTTTAAGATTTTCTTGAAAAATATACTCCCCCTTACTTTAGCATTTCTCCCCCCTTTTTGTTAAATCAAAAAGATAAGTTCAAAAAAGAAATAAACAAGATAAATAGCAAAGTGTGAAGATCAAAAGTGCCAAATGGAGTTAGTCAACATAATCAAATAGTCATATTCAATAAGCATGGTAATAAGAAAAGAAATACATGTCCATAAATATCTAAGATATCATAAAAATCACCAAATAATTATCCATAAACATAAAAATCCAGCAACATAATCAAAATATCAAACTCTAAAAAAATAAATTCAAAGTATGATATGCAAAACCAACTAAGAAAAGCAACTAGCAAAGCAAAACGATCAGGCATCCGACGGAGGAGGATGATCGGGATCTGAAGGAGGTGTGCGGAAAGAAACAAAGTCTCGAGGGAGAGCGTCGATCCTATCCGTCACCATGTCGAATCGAGCGAGAATGTCATGTTGGGAATCCATATGCCTGAAGGAGTTGGTGATAGACAATGGATTTGACTCGGAAAGTGTTATCGAGTTTCCATCCTTGAAGGAGTGGTAGGTATTTGAATTTAATGGTGTTCATAGCCTGAAGTTTCTCACCCCGAATGACATAAGTTTCAAAGTGATCGAGGTAACCAGAATGGAGGTTTTGACGATTTGGTTAATTGAAACAAGAATTTGTAATGGCCATCTCATTTGGATTTTTATGAGGAATAGAATTTGGATGAGGGTTTTGAGGAGGGTTAGCACGAGAATACCTAGGACGTTTATGAGATATTTTAGGGAGTCGGGATAAAATCAAAACCTACAAAGAGAAATAATATACATGTGTGCAACCAATCAATCCCAAAACTCAATATGAGTCCACAATTCAAGGCATTTCAAAAAATTAAATTTAAAACTAATGACTATAATATATAAATAAAGTGAGCCTAAGAAAAACAATTAGATATAAACAAAATAATAATAATATATAATTTTTTAATGGAATTTTTGAATTTTTGAAAAATTGATGAATGTAGTTAAAAAGAGTGTAAATTCTAGTGAAGAAATACAAACTAAACAAAACCCATTCACTAATTTAATCAAAAACTAACCAAAACTAAGCCCAAATTCAAAAAAAAAGTTTGGGTTTTTTAAAAAAATACCTTGAAATTGGGATTGAGATGGAATGAATGATAAATACACGGATTTGATGATGTTAGCAGGTAGAATATATGAAAAACGGCGCACAAATGACTCAACAAAGATGGATTGAAACAAAATCTTAAATGAGGGTGGAGAGGTTTTCAGCGGCAAGGTTTGCAACAAAGAAAAAGTGATTTTAGGGTCTTTAAAGCTAAACCCAACCAGGAGTATCGGTACTCCTAGGGGAGTATCGATACTTCAAAGCTAAAATTGAATGGTATCGATACTTGGTATCGATACCCTATCGAGGCTGCAAGAATAGTATCGGTACTTGAAGAATAATGTCTTTTGGGAACAATATTGGTATTGTATGAACAATATCAATACTGGCAAAAGTGAAGTATCAGTACTGGATGAACAGTACCGGTACGAAATGCACATAATGGTAAAAAATGTAGCAAATAAATCCAAAAATCATGAAGCATAGCATCAATAGTGGTGTAGGCAACTCCAAATAGGCAAAACAAAATACATTCAATCATACAAATATACATGTAAGCATAATTTGAACATATTATCAATTTTCATGAAAATCATAAACTCCCCCTAACTAATTGTATAGAAGGCATCAAAGAGGTTATGTAGCATGCATTTATCATAAAATCATAAAAGTGCATAAATAATTTAAACACAAAGTCAAGGTAGGTTAGTTAGACCTAATTCTCTCCTAAGTATCCAAAATATTTCTTTGCCTAAAGGTTTTGTGAAAATTTTGACTTCTTGATTCAAAGTATCTACATACTCTAGAATTCAGCTACTTGATTAAAAGTATCTACATACTCTAGAACTATATCTTCCTTTGAGACATGATCTCTAATGAAATGATGTCTAATTTCTATGTCCTTAGTTCTAGAATATTGGATGGGATTTTTAGTAAGACAAATATCACTAGTATTGTCACACTTGAAGGAATGGTACCCACATCAATTTCATAGTCTAAAAGTTGTTGTTTCATCTATAAAACTTGTGCACAACAACTACCAACCGAAATATATTCCGCTTCGGTGGTAGATAATGCGACACGATTTTGTTTCTTTGAAAGCCAAGAAATAAGCATATTTCCTAGGAATTGACATGTACCAGAGGTGATTTTCCTATCTAAGTTGCAACCTCCATAATCCGCATTTGAGAAAGCATGCAACCTAAATATAAAGTCTCTAGGATACCAAATTCCTAAGCTAGGAGTGTCCTTAAGGTATCTAAAGATTCTCTTAATGGCTTGTAAATGTGACTCCTTAGGACATGATTGAAATCTAGCACATAAACAAACACTAAACATAATGTTTGGTCTACTTGTGATAAGATAAAGCAATGATCCAATCATAGACCTATAAAGTTTAACATTTACACACTTACCTTCTTCATCATTGTCAAGCTTTGTAAATGAGCTTATAGGAATGGCTTGGGGTTTTAAGTTTTCCAATCCAAACTTCTTGAGCATATCCTTCACGTGTTGATTGATGAAGATGCCATCTTTTCTTTGCTTGATTTGGAGCCCCAAGAAAAAATTAGAGCTCCCCCATCATGCTCATCTCAAATTCACCTTGCATTAGCTTAAGAAATTCTTGGCAAAGAACGTCATTAATAGAACCAAAAATAATATCATCAACATAAATTTGAACTCCTAATAAATCTTCACCTTTACCTTTTATAAACAATGTAGTGTCAACCTTCCCTTTTGAAAAACCTTTTTCAATAAGAAAATTTAACAATCCTTCATACCAAGCTCTAAGAGCTTATTTTAAACCATATAATGCTTTTGTCAATTTGAACACATGATTTGGAAATTTTAAATCCTCAAAACTGGGAGGTTGTTCCACATACACTTCTTCTTTTATAAAACCATTTAAAAATACACTTTTCACATCCATTTGAAATAAAGTGAATCCATGATAACATGCAAATGACAACAACATTCTAATAACTTTCATCCTAGCTACGAAAGCGTAAGTATTATCAAAATCTATTCCCTCTTCTTGTGTGTACCTTTGAGCAACAAATCTAGCCTTGTTTCTCACTATATTACCACTTTCATGTAATTTATTCCTAAACATCCATTTAGTACCTATAGTAGACTTATTACTAGGCCTTTCAACTAGAGTCCACACTTGACTTCTCTCAAATTGAATTAACTCTTCTTGCGTAGCCATAATCCAATGTTCATCATTTAATGCTTCTTTGACATTCTTAGGCTCTATGCATGAGATAAATGCAACATAATTACAAATATTTTTAAGAGAATATCTAGTGGTTACCCCTTTGGATGGATCATCCAAAATCTCACAATCCTTAACATAGTTGTACTCCATTGGGTATGAGATTTCCCTTTCCTCTAGAGTTAGATTCTTGAAGACATCTTGTGTTTCCTCATCCTTCACTTCTTTCGATGATCATTCACCCACTTTATTTTTATTTAAGATACTTACATCATCATCAACACAAGAATCCTTCGTCAGAAGGAGATTATCATTGAAAACAACATATATTGACTCTTTTACCACTAAAGTTCTTTTATTAAAGACTCGATAAGATTTAGAGTTTAAAGAATATCCAAGAAAAATTCCTTCATAACTTTTTTTCATCAAATTTGTCAAGATTGTCTTTTACATTACTTAAAACAAAACACTTGCACCAAAAGGGTGAAAATAACTAATGTTAAGCTTTTTATTTTTGAAAAGTTCATATGGAGTTTTCTTTAAAATATGCCTAATCATTACTCTATTAATCACATAACAAGCGATATTTATGGTTCCCACCCAAAAATACTTTGGTAAATTGTTTTCACAAAGCATGGTACTAACCATTTCTTCTAAAGTTCTATTTTTCCTCTCAACAACTCCATTTTGTTGAGGGGTTCTAGGGGCTGAAAAATTATGGCTAATTCCATTTGAATTATAAAAAAAATCTAAAACCAAGATTTTCAAATTCGGTTCCATGGTCACTCCTAACACTTGAAAATTAGTAACCTTTTTCATTTTGAATAATTTTAGAGAAAGTGATGAAATTTTATAAAGCTTCATCTTTTGTACTTAAGAAAAGAACCCAAGTAAATCTAGAGTAGTCATCAATAAGAACAAATGCATATTGTTTTCCACCCAAGCTAGTAGTTCTAATAGTCCCAAAAAGATATATATGGGTCAATTGTAATACTGTACTAGATGATACATCATTAATAGGTTTAAATGAAGTTCTTTTGTGTTTCCTTTTAGCACATGCATCACAAATTTTATCCAGATCAAATTTTATATTAGGCAAGCCTCTTACTAGATTGCTTTGGATAAGTTTTTGTAAAACACTCATTCTAGTATGTCCAAGTTTCCTATGCCACAACCAAAAATCATGCTCATATTTAGAAACCAAACACACATTAGACATGTTAATATTATCTAGATGCACCATATAAATATTGCCTATTCTATGACCAACAAGTATAATCATGTTAGATGCAATGTCAATAATTTTGCAACCATTTGACTCAAATAAGACATTGTATCCCTTATCACATTATTGACTAATACTAAAAAGATTATGCTTTAATCCATTCACATATAAAACATTTTCAATAAGTATGGAAGAGTTATTACTAATAGAACCAATTCTTTCTATATGACTTTTTGAGTTGTCACCAAAGGTTACTACTCCTCCACTTTTAGCTTTAAGCTCCAAGAACGGACTCTTATCACCGATCACATGTCTTGATCATCCACTATCAAGCTACCATGAGTTTAAACTTTTTTTTTGTGCCTTGTAGCAATGCTCCTCCACCTTATATTCTTCCTCAATAGCCATAAGACACAAGTTGGGTACCTCATCTTGGAGAATCCCTTCTTATTTAGTTGTGAGCATTCAAATTTAACATGCCCGATCTTTTTTCACTAATAGAAAATTATGGGATCTTTCTAATTCGATTCATTTTTGAAGTCCTCTTTTCTTTGAAATTTTTTCCTTTGTTGGACTTCATGAATCTCTTGAATCTTTTGGCAAACATAGCCATTCTTCATCCTCATCTTCATCATTTGAGTCACTCTCTTCTTTGGTAGACTTGAGAGCAACACCAATCTTTTTCTTCTTCTCCATTTACTTTTTTTCGTCATCTTTCTTCTCTTGTTCTTGTTCTTCTTCCTTCACCATCATTTCATGAGTAAGCAAAGATCCAATGAGCTAATCAAGAGTGAGTTTCTTTAGAGTCTTTGTTTAAACTATAACGGTATTCTTGTATTTCCATGTCTTGGGAAGACTATAAATCATCTTTTTAACGAGCTTCTCATTTGGAATATCTTCTCCAAAGCCTTTGAGATGATAGATAATAACCAAAAAGCAATCGGTCATGACTTTAATGTCTTCATCTGGTCTCATCTTAAAGTTTTCATAATTGTGATTGAGAATACTAATTCTAGTTTCTCTTACCTCATTTGTTCATTCATGAGTAACTTCAAGTTTGTCCCATATTTCATTGGCATTTGAACAAGATGACACTCTCCCATATTAATCGAGGCTAAGTGCCAAAAATAAAATGTGCATTGCCTTTGCGTTGAGTTGGAATAACTTCTTTTCTTATTCACTCCATATCTCAATTTCACTAGTTGGAGTAGAGTGACTTTTCATCATGATGCTCTATGCTCCTAAATCACTTTCTTGAATAAAGAGTTTCATAATATTCTTCCAATAGACATAGTTGGCTCCATTGAAGTATGGAGGGTTGTTGATGGGTTGAGAGTCACTAACAATATCAAAATTTGATGTAAAGGCCATGGATGACTTGGAAAGTGATTGAACTCTTCTAGGATCTCCTCAAGAGGTGGTTAAATATTCCAATTAGACTAGCTCTAATACCAATTATAGAGACAATTGAATTGATGAAGTAGCCAAGAAGGAGTGAATTGGCAATAAAAAAATTTGGGGGAAACTTAAAGGGTTAGATAATTGAACATAAGAATTTAGAGTGGTTCGACTTTATAAACCAAAGTCTACATCCAATACCTTAGCCATCCACACTAAGGATTTCTACAAATTCATTCATTTGTATATACATTTGAGGATAAGGTGTAACCTTACAACTCCCTCAAGAATTATACCCCAAATTCTTGAGACACTCTCTCAACGAGAAAATTACAAATTTCAAACTTATAAAATCCTCACAAGGAATGTCTTTGCACAAGTCAAGAACAAATAAGAACACTTGAGAAATAAATACAAATAAGTACAAAAAGTGTTCTTTGAAAGCAAAAGGAATATTGAAGAATGTTAACTTCATTTGGCTCAAATTTTTTGTTTTTGGCTTTCTATTTGATCTCTTGTCTTCACATATTACTTGGAATCTTGTTTTTATACTACCTCTATTAATTCTATCTGTTTGGGTTGTTGTGTGAGTTAATAGAGTCGTTGGGAGGTAGTTTCACGAAATAAATGATGTTCAGAAGCTTGTAGTATCGGTACTCGGGTTATGAGTATCGATACTTCGAGCATTAAATGTAAAAATATAGCTGTTGGGGAGAGGTAGTATCGATATTGGTACAAGGGTATCAATACTACTATGACAAGTAGTATCCATACTATAGTATCGATACTATACATAGTATCGGTACTATATGAGTATACTGGAATTTTGACAAAACAAAGGGTAGTATCGGTACTACTATTAAGAGTATCAATACTACAATGAAAAGTAGTATCGGTACCAATTGAACATTTGTTTTCTCAAACTTGCATGCAGTATCGGTACTGCCTTGGCAGTATCAATACTACTGTATAATTTTGGGCTTCAACATCAATAGTGGCATCGATACTTCATGAACAATATCGATATTGTTCTTGTAGTATCGGTACTGCTATACTTAAAAATCATTTTTGACTCGATTAAATTCTGAAACCCTTAGAAAAAATTATTTTAAAAATATTTCCAGTATATAACTCAATTTTTCAGTAGAGTGATGAGTTAAATTCACGTTTTTAACATTAAAAATAATTTATATATTCGAATGACCGAATCGAATATAATCTTAAAATTTATTAAAATTATTTAACATTTTTGGTATATCAAAATATCAAAGTGTTTTAACAATCTCCCACTTTTTTTATATAACAAAACATTTAAAAAATTTTAAGATTTTCTTGAAAAATATACTCCTTACTCTAGCATTTCTCCCTTTTTTTTGTTAAATCAAAAAGATAAGTTCAAAAAAGAAATAAACAAGATAAATAGCAAAGTTGTAAAGATCAAAAGTGTCAAATGGAGTTAGTCAACATAATCAAATAGTCATAGGTAATAGGCATGGTAATAAGAAAAGAAATACTTGTCCATAAATATTTGAAATATTATAAAAATCACCAAATAATTATCCATAAACATAAAAATCCAGCAACATAATCAAAATATCAAAGTCTAAAAAAATGAAATCCAAAGTATGATATGCAAAACCAACTCAGAAAGGCAACTAGCAAAGCAAAACGATCAGGCATCCGACGGAGGAGGATGACTGGGATCCGAATGAGGTATGAGGAAAGAAGCGAAGTCTCGAGAGAGTGTCGATCCTATCCGTCACCATATCGAATCGAGTGAGAATGTCACGTCAGGAATCCACATGCATCATCTGCAGTGCCAACTGTTGTGAAGCTATCTTTGAAACCTTAGTCCCCATGGCAGTAAAGTGGGCTCTACGGAAGTAAACCTCAAGTCTAATGTATCCACATGGATTGAAAGTAAGGAGTCATCTCACCACCAGCTCTAGGAGGCTCGTCAGGAATGCGATTCACCGGATTGTCAACGTCATACAACACATCATCATCTTGAGAATGAGCTGGAGCCGCTCGAGAAGAACTCGCACTGGGTGTCCCTTTTTCTTTCCTTTGCCAATTATCGCCAACTTTTTCCCATCTCGACTTACGAAGAGATTTTAGATCGATTAAGGTAGTCAAGGGAATGAAAGAATCAAGATCGACTCGAAGACCGACCTTTAGAAAGAAATTGATAAGAAGGCAACCATACACAAGAGACTCGACCCTCTTAGAAGGAACATTATTAACGGTGTCAACTAATTGACCGAAAACAATCTGAGTATAGTTAATCATTTTGTTCTTTTTAAAACAGTGAAACCACCAAATATCAACATGTCGGAGAGAAGAGTATTTACCTCCGGATGGACAAAACCACCAAGAGATAATCAAATGAAGGAACCTCTCATGAAGATCAAAGATACTAGCTATCTTCTCAACTTCTAAGGTAGAAGGGACAAAGTCTTTTTCATTATCAATCCTGATGTTGTCAAAAGCACGACCTATGTAGTCAAAATCAATAGAGATGTAGTACCCCAAAAGATAGGAATAAATACTTTCGGCGTGAGTACCGGCTTCATTGTGAATGCAAACCACATTGGAATAGAAAATATAGATGAGTTGGTGATAGACAATGGATTTGACTAGGAAAGTGTTATAGAGTTTCCATTCTTGAAGGAGGGTTAGATATTTGAATTTAATGGCGTTCATAGCCGGAAAAGAAGGAATATGTTCACCCCGAATGGCATAAGTTTCAAAGTGATCGAGGTAACGAGAATGGAAGTTTTGATGATTTGGTTCATTGAAACAAGAATTTGTAATGGTCATCTCATTTGGATTTTGATGAGGAATAGGATTTGGAGGAGGGTTTTGAGGAGTGTTAGCATGAGAAGACCTAGGATGTTTATGAGACATTTTAGGGAGTTGGGATAAAATCAAAACCTGCAAAGAGAAACAATATACATGTATGCAACCAATCAGTCCCAAAACTCAATATGAGTCCACAATTCAAGGCATTTTAAAAAATTAAATTTAAAACTAATGTACTATAATATATAAATAAAGTGAGCCTAAGAAAAAACAATTAAATATAAACAAAATAATAATAATAATATATAATTTTTTAAAATTTTTGAATTTTTGAAAAATTGATGAATGTGGTTAAAAAGAGTGTAAATTCTAGTGAAGAAATACAAACTAAACAAAACCCATTCACTAATTTAATAAAAAAAACTAACCAAAACTAATCCTAAATTCGAAAAAAGTTAGGGTTTTAAAAAAATACCTTGAAATTTAGATTGAGATGGAATGAATGATTAATACACGGATTTGATGATGCTAGCATGTAGAATAGATGAAAAAAGGTGCACAAATGACTCAACAAAGATGGATTGAGGCAAAATTTCGAATGAGGGTAGAGAGGTTTTCAGAGGCAAGGTTTGCAATAAAGAAAAAAGTGATTTTTAGGGCCTTTAAAAGATAAACCCGACTAGGAGTATCGGCACTCCTAGGGGAGTATCGATACTTCAAAGCTAAAATTGAATGGTATCGATACTTGGTATCGATACCCTATCGAGGTTACAAGAATAGTATCGGTACTTTAAGAAAAATGTCGATACTTTTTTGGGAACAATATTGGTATTGTATGAACAATATCAATACTGGAAAAGTGAAGTATCGGTACTGGATGAATAGTATCGGTACGAAATGCACGTAACAGTAAAAAAATGTAGCAAATAAATCCAAAAATCATGAAGCATAACATCAATAGTGGTGTAGGCAACTCCAAATAGGAAAAACAAATACGTTCAATCAAACAAATATACATGTAAGCATAATTTGAACATATTATCAATTTTCATGAAAATCATAAACACCCCTAACTAATTGTATAGAAGGCATCAAAGAGGTCATGTAGCATGCATTTATCATAAAATCAAAAAAGTGCATAAATAATTTAAACACAAAGTCAAGGTAGGTTGGTAAGACCTAATTCTCTCCTAAGTATCCAAAATCTTTCTTTGTCTAAAGGTTTTGTGAAAATTTTGACTTCTTGATTCAAAGTATCTACATACTCTAGAATTCAGCTACTTGATTAAAAGTATCTACATACTCTAGAACTATATCTTCCTTTGAGACATGATCTATAATGAAATAATGTCTAATTTCTACGTGCTTAGTTCTAGAATGTTGGATGAGATTTTTAGTGAGACAAATAGCACTAGTATTGTCACACTTGAAGGAATGTTACCCACATCAATTCCATAGTCTAAAAGTTGTTGTTTCATCTATAAAACTTGTGCACAACAATTACTGGTTGAAATTTATTATACTTCGGTGGTAGATAATGCGACACGATTTTGTTTTTTTTGAAAGCCAATAAATAAGCATATTTCCTAGGAATTGATATGTACCGGAGGTGTTTTTCCTATCTAATTTGCAACCACCATAATCCGCATCCGAGAAAGCATGCAAGCTAAAGCTAGAGTCTCTAGGATACCAAAGTCTTAAGCTAGGAGTGTCCTCAAGGTATCTAAAGATTCTCTTAATGGCTTGTAAATGTGACTCCTTAGGACATGATTGAAATCTAGCACATAAGCAAACACTAAACATAATGTCTGGTCTACTTGCGATAAGATAAAGCAATGACCCAATCATAAACCTATAAAGTTTAATATATACACACTTACCTTCTTCATCATTGTCAAGCTTTGTAGATGAGCTCATATGAGTTGCTTGGGGTTTCATGTTTTTCAATCCAAACTTCTTGAGCATATCCTTCATGTACTTTGCTTGATTGATGTTGATGACCACTTTTCTTTGCTTGATTTGGAGTCCCAAGAAAAATGAGAGCTCCCCCATCATGCTCATCTCAAATTCACTTTACATTAGCTTAGAAAATGCTTGGCAAAGAACGTCATTAGTAGAACCAAAAATAATATCA
Organism: Hibiscus syriacus; assembly: GCF_006381635.1. Classification (NCBI taxonomy): domain Eukaryota; kingdom Viridiplantae; phylum Streptophyta; class Magnoliopsida; order Malvales; family Malvaceae; genus Hibiscus; species Hibiscus syriacus. The sequence continues at coordinate 286,307 of NW_024063046.1, read as the reverse complement.
TCAACATAAAATTGTACAACTAATAAATCTTCACCTTTACTTTTTATAAACAATGTAGTGTCAACCTTCATTTTTAAAAAACTTTTTTCAATAAGAAAATTTAACAATCTTTCATACTAAGCTCTAGGAGCTTGTTTTAAACCATATAATGTTTTTGTCAATTTGAAAACATGATTTGGAAATTTTGAATCCTCAAAACTGGGAGGCTGTTCCACATACAATTCTTCTTTTATAAAACCATTTAAAAATGCACTTTTCACAACCATTTGAAATAAAGTGAATCCATGATAACATGTAAATGCCAACAACATTCTAATAGCTTCCATCCTAGCTATAGGAGCATAAGTTTCATCAAAATCTATTCCCTCTTTTTGAGTGTATCATTGAGCAACAAGTCTAGCCTTGTTTCTCACTATATTACCACTTTCATCTAATTTATTCCTAAACAGCCAATTTGTACCTATAATAGATTTATTACTAGGCCTTTCAACTAGAGTCCACACTTGACTTCTCTCAAATTGATTTAACTTTTCTTGCATAGCCATAATCCAATGTTCATCATTTAATGCTTCTTTGACATTATTAGGCTCTATGCATGAGATAAATGCAACATAATTACAAATATTTTAAGAGAAGATCTAGTGGTTACCCATTTGGATGGATAACCCAAAATCTCACCATACATAATACCCCAAATAGTAGGTCAGTGACTAATTTGAAAAGAAATTAAAAATTTGGAGGACTAAATTAAATAAAAGGTAAAATAGGGAATTTTGGTCTTTTTAAGTGAAATGAAATTAAAACCCATTTAAATTCTAGGGATTTGAGAAAAAGGGGAAAGTAAGTCAAAGAAGCTATCTTTTCCTCTTATTCTTCTTTCCCGTGGGTTTGCTCTCCTCCATAACTCCAAAGGTAAACTTTAATTAATCAATTTTTTCTTTTGATTATGGGTAGTTTTTGTAACCTTAAGTGATATATAAGCTTAAGGAAAGGTTATATAAGATTAAAACTATGGGATGGAAGAAATAATAGAGAATTAAGAAAATGGTTTTTGAAATGATATGATAAGATAAGAGTGTTTATTGATGTCTATTAGTAATTTTGACTTGTCAAAGAGGTAAATGAAAGATTGGAAGAATTGAATGAGTTTAAAAACAAGTTAAAAAAGGTAGTGTGATTCTTAGAATTCAATGATCTTGAAGGATACTAGATGTTTTAAGTAGTTAAATGAAGTAAAGTTATTATGGATAAGTAGAGAAGAGTTAATTAGAGTTGTTGAGGGTAAACATAAGGGAATTTGACCAAATTTGAGTATGTTTCGGGCTGAAAAATGGAAAATATGGGTGATGGTATCGGTACTGGTAGAACATTACTGATACTCTAGGCTAAAATGGGATAAATCAGTTGAGTAGTATCGATATTATGAGGAAGGTATCGATACCATTAAAAACAGAATGAAAAAATGGTATATACCATAATAGAGTATCAATACCATAGTGTAGTAAAATTGATACCGTGATAGGGGTATCGATACTAAGGATGCTAGAAATTGTAAGATAGTTTAATATTGTTATAGAAAAGTTAATAATATGTACTCTTGAGTAATGTTTAATTGTTAGGAAATATACTAACAATTGATATTATACATGTATTTAATGGATATGGAAAAGATCAAAATCAAGCTCTCGAGTCAAGCAAAGCTTATTCCTATTGTTAGTCTTTAACTTTATTGAGGCATTTGCCACAACCTTACCTTTGTGCATAAGCACACTTCCTAAACTGTTGATAGATGCATTAGTAAAAACCACATAATCTTTACCCAACTCAAGTGGTATAATCACTGATATCTCTGTTACAATCCTCTTTAGTATTTTAAAACTCTCTTGACCCTTTTTTGTTATACAAAAAGACATATCTTTCCTTAAAACTTGGTTAGCAGCAAAGCTAACTACAAAAAGTTTTTCACTACCCTTCGATAGTAAACAGTAAGCCCCAAAGAAAACCAAACTTCATGACCATTCTTTAGGAGTTTCTAATTTACTACAACATGAGTTTTTCTTAAGATCTACTATTATACCTTATGTCGAAACAACAGGGTCAAAATAAACCATCTCTGCTAGCCAAAGTTTCACATTTGAATAGTTTAGCAAACAAGTTCTTCTCTCGAAGAGTCTTATTTAAATGTCAAAATCTATGTACAACCACATAGATTTATCTTTATTTTCGCTAATAACACACATACTTCCCAAGATGAAATACTCGAGTTGATAAAACTTTGATCAATCAACTCTTATAATTGAGTCTCTAATTCTCTTGACTCACTTAAGTCATTTAATACTAAATCATAGAAACATGTTCAATACCTTAATAAATATTAACCTTGAATTCCACCTTTCGATATGAAGGTAACTCAATAAATTTACCTGAAAAGACATATATAAATTCCCAAATTTTTGTGAAATTATCAAACAATTCTACTTTAATTATTTGAGTATCTATCACATTAACCATAAAAGTTATATATATATATATATATATATATATATATATATATATATATATATATCTTTCTGACATATATATAATCCCAAATTTTTGTGAAATTATCAAACAACTTTAATTATTTGAGTATCTATCACATTAACATAAAAGTTATATATATATATATATATTATATATATATATATATAATCCCAAATTTTTGTGAAATTATCAAACAACTTTAATTATTTGAGTATCTATCACATTAACATAAAAGTTATATATATATATATATATTATATATATATATATATATATATATCTTTTGACATATTTTCTTCACAATCATTATCGAACACGTGAGCGATGATTTTACTTTCTCACTAAAAACTATAATTTCAATAACCTATGTATATTTCTGAAATAATCATCTCTAGAGACAAACAACTTATATTCAATATGATTTTAACTCATCAAATGATAATTTCATCAGGTTCACTGCGAATATAGCCCCTGGAATCTTTATCAATTGTTTACTACCTGTCCAAATCATCTTTGCACCATGACCCACTAGGGTTTACTACTATCATCTCACTCGAGATTAAGTTAAATAGAATACTTTTATTTTAAAATCTTTTATTTCCTTTTTGATAAAATCTGTGTAACTTTCCAGATCCATTTAAAATATCTCGAGCAATTGAAACATTTTCTCTCTCGACTATGAAAGTCGAATTATCCATATTATTAAATAAGAAGACTTGACAACTTTATAGCAATAATCTCATAACAGTTAATGCAAAAATTACGCTAGTAACCAAATTTACTCTTAAACAAACTCATAATCACTCGATCCACTAATAATTCATCTTTCTATAGGCTTTTAGTGGTCAATGTATTTACCGCTTATTCCTTTCCTCTTACTCAAATTAACAACACTTTTAACAATTTAATGTTTCACTTAAATATTTCTCAATTAATTAATCTTACCTGAAAAATCTCGGAATCATCACTATATTCAGAAATCTCATATGGATCCTCATCCGATTCAACTTTTCTTGTAAACCGTTCAAACTTTTTAATAGATTCCTTGATTGCAAAATCATCATTAAACACTGAGGCATTCCTTCCACAGAATGGAGGAAAATCCCTAACAGCTTCTACCATTGTTTCGGCATGATGCTAAAATTATGTCAAATTCTCTTGGGTCGATTTTGATCTCGACCTTCTTTTCAATATAATCTACTTTCTTACCCTTGTCCTTGGTTTCCGACATCTATTAGGACATACATAAGAATAACACTCAAGTTAATAAGGAGTGACATCAATCACCCTCTAATTGAGACCATATCAGTAACTTTGACAATCTTAATGGCATGTAATCCTTTTTACATTAAAAGACATTCGATTTCTGATACCAATAAATGTAACACTCATATCCTGTATACCTTTCCATAAACGAAATACAGATGTCACATCACATTTAAAATATTTCCTCTTTAGTAAAAACCCGAAAAATGTTGTTTCCAAATTTTCTTAAAACATAACGTTTTTAATATAAAGCAAAACATTAATTGAAATATGATAAGAGGTTCTACTTAAATACAATTCAGATCATTTTTTATACTCTGATTACATGCCAACTAATTTTTTTTCCAAAACAAACTAGATTGTTCTATAGTTACTGAAGAGTTAACCTTAATTGATGATATCTGTTGCTACTGTTTCACTCCTTATTTGATTTGTCTCTTCTTTTACCTACTCGTGGAATCAACACACGCTAAGTATTTACTTAATGAGGCATAATATTGTAAAGAAATATATATATATATATATATATATATATATAAAGTATGTCATATTTAATTAGTTCGTACTAAATCAATATTCTTTAAGGATCTATAATCCTCCCAGTTAAACCGTATTTCATTCTCATTCTTAATTATTTTTAGTATGCAGCATACTTATCTTTTTATTTTGTTTTTTTTTTTATATCTTTAGTCATTATTCTTTATTTTTATTGAGAGCATTCATTCATACTTATTATGCACCATTATGCATTTTCATTTATGACATTCTTTCATGCCAATAATGCACCCATATGCATTTTAATCATGGCATCATTTCAAGCCGATAATGTACCCATATGTATTTCAATTTTGGCATCCTTTCATGCTGATAATGCACCCATATGCATTTCAATTATGTCATCCTTTCATGCCGATAATGCACACATGTGCATTTTAATTATGTCATCATTTTATGTCGATAATGCACCCATATGCATTTCAATTATGACATTCTTTCATGTCGATAATGTACCCATATACATTTCAATTATGGCATCATTTCATGCCGATAATGCACCCATATGCATTTCAATTATGGCATCCTTTTATGTCGATAATGCACTCATATGCATTTTAATTATGACATCCTTTCATGCCGATAATACACTATTATACATTTCATTTATGGCATCCTTTCATGCCTTTTATACAACATTATGCATTGTTATACATCTAGTCTTTTACTCAAAGGCATTTAACTTTTTATCTATATGGCATGATTGACCCCTTTTTGTCAAATGAACAGCTAGGCCATTAATCTTTTACTCAAAGGTATTTAACCTTTCATCTAACTGGCATAATTGACACCTTTCTGTCAAATGCACAACTAGGTCTCAAAGAGACTTAGCCTTTCATCTAACTGGGATAACTGACACCTTTCTGTCAATGCACAGTTAGATCTTAAAGGCACTTATCCTTTCATCTAACTGCATAATTGACACATTTCTATCAATGCACAGTTAGACCTCAAAGGCACTTAACCTTTCATCTAACTGGCATAACTGACATCTTTCTGTTAATGCACAATTAGGCATGGTTTATGAATTTCCGTATGGGTACTTTGTGTGCAAAAATATAAGAAATTCGTAATTTGTTTATGAATTTCCTTATGGGAACTGAGTGTGCAAAAAGTTAAGGAATTCATAATTTGTTTATGAATTTCCGTATAAGAACTTTATTTACAAAAACTAAGAAATTATATGAATTTCTTTATTGGTATTGTGGGTGCAACCCACGTAAATTATAGTAAGATTGTGGGATAATTGCATGGACACTATAGTTATAAAACATAGAGTGTATAATGATTTGAAAGAGTTAATTGATATTATGAATAATTATTATAGTAGAAACTGTTCTAAAATGAAATATTTAAGTCCTAACTGTGCATTGACAGAAAGGTGTCAATTATGCCAGTTAGATGAAAGGCTAAGTGCCTTTGATGCCTAACTGTGCATTGACAAAAAGGTGTCAATTATGTCAGTTAGATGAAATGCTAAGTACCTTTGAGGCCTAACTATGCATTGACATAAAAATATCAATTATGCCAGTTAGATGAAAGGCTAAGTGCCTTTGAGGCCTAACTGTGCATTGACAGAAATGTGTCAATTATGCCAGTTAGATGAAAGGCTAAGTGCCTTTGAGACCTAGTTGTACATTTGATAGAAAGTTTCCAATTATGCCAGTTAGATGAAAGGTTAAATACTTTTGAGTAAAAGATTAATGGCCTAGCTGATCATTTGACAAAAAGGTGTCAATCATGCCAGATAGATGAAAGGTTAAATGCCTTTGAGTAAAAGACTAGATGTATAACAATGCATAATGTTGTATAAAAGGCATGAAAGGATGCCATAAATGAAATGTATAATAGTGTATTATCGGTATGAAAGGATGCCATAATTGAAATGCATATGGGTGTATTATCGGCATAAAAGGATGCCATAATTGAAATGTGTATGGGTGCATTATCAGCTTGCAATGATGCCATAATTGAAATGCATATGGGTGCATTATCGGCATGAAAGGATGCCATAATTGAAATCCATATGGGTGCATTATGGGCATGAAATGATGTCATAATTGAAATGCATATAGGTGTATTATCGGCATGAAAGGATGCCATAATTAAAATGCATATGGGTGCATTATCAGCATTAAAGGATGTCATAATTAAAATGCATATGGGTGCATTATCGGCATGAAGTGATATAATAATTGAAATGCATATGGGTGCATTATTGGCATGAAAGGATGCCATGATTGTAATGACCTGGAGAGCTCCTTCAAAGACAACATGCCACTATAGAAAAATTCAAGAAGCAAGCTTCAGATAGTTCCTATCGAGAGAGGACTCTAATGGCACTTTCGTTAGGAACAGGCTCAACAGAGAGTGAAAACCAGAGATGCAGTCCTTCGAGACTTTTTTGGGGCAAGCAGCTCGTCACTTGCACAGTTTAGCCAAAGGAGTCGGAATGGTTTGACAGGATATTCAACCGGTGATAGAAAAAAGATGGAAGACGAATCAACTTGTCAGAGGTTGTTCGGGATCTATACCATCAAAATGTTTTTGTCTCTTCAGATGTAACACTTTTGTCCCCAATAAGGATTATTTATGATAACAGACACATTTTTGGATCAATGCCTCGAACATTGCATGCATTATGCATTTAAACATATATTTGCATTTTGTTTCTTTACATTCTCATTAACTAACAGAAGCATGTCTCATCAAAAGGAACAAACACTAAACATACCACCTCAAGCATTGGACATACCCCATCCACATAACACCCGTTTCAAAAAAGAAAAAAATGGAAACCAAAATTGCTTAGATCGAGGAGAACATGTTGAAGCTGCAAAGAGAGTCGGAAGACAAGATAAACTAGAGCAGTCGAAGTACTCTGGATGCAATCACAAAGAGCCAAGAGTCCTTGGTCGATCAAATTGTGGCCAAGTTACCTGGTCTACATCAAAAGAAATCCTGGCAAGTGAAACAGATGAAGGCCCTAATCCTTGATATTTGGAAATAGTGGGGCATCCTAATGAGGATTTATTCTATTTTGTATCATCCTGTTTGGTCTTGTTTTTTGAACTTTCTCATATTTCTTTTTTGTAACTTTCTTTTGAACTTTGACATATTTATTTTTATGAATTTATGATGAGCATTGAATCAAATTTACAACTTGAAATTCTTTGAATATCAGCTGAATTGAAAAAACTCTGTAAATAATTCAGAGTTACAGATCTTTGACAAAGTAACACGATTAAAAGCCAGAAAACAAGGACTTTGACCTTACCCAAAAAATACGCTCAAACACCATACCATTCTCTTGAAAATAACCAATATAGCCTTCTCACTTCATAAGGCTTGGTATTTAGATGTGTATAGATGCGGACAACATAGGGTATCTTTTGCATATGACATTACTATACTTTTTGTTTAAGACGTTAAGTGATGATAATGATCTTCACTATGAAATAGTCGGGTAAGCAAATCTAGTTTAGGTCAGTTGCTTGGAAATTGAACTCTAAAGATGAGATTCTTTGACTTTCAACAACACATAGGCTATAACAGGTTCTTCTTGACAAACTTAAGAAATTGGTTAAACGCCCCGACTTTATGGATAAGATTCAGCTAGCCTGATAAAGTTATTATAATATACAATAAATCTTGAGTTTTCCCTCTAGAGAAATTGGTTAAACGCCCCGACTTTATGGATAATATTCAGCTAGCCTGATAAAGGTGATTATAATATTAAGATGTCCCTATAGAGCAATTGGTTAAACGCCCCAACTTTATGGATCTAGCTAGCCAGACAATGGCAAATTTATCTAAATAAGGAGTTTCGGTAAAAGATAGACTAAGGGAGTTAAGAAACACCTGTTATAGTCAACTTCACACGAGCACTCAGGAATTTCATCTTTAGACCGATATTTCAGCACTACCATTTTTAGATAGCCTACGAAACTTGAACAAATGGAAGATTTCAGAGGACCGAAATAGAAGGTCTAATAATTGATCATGCTAGTTGCGTCATTTTGTCTGCATCCAATTAAAATGCCAAGCCAAAGAAAAAGCATGTTGCAATGACAAAAAATGACATTTTTTATGGCTGGAAACTTAGGTCAACCTAAAGCCAACTCATCAATTTGAATATTTTTCAAAAAATGATTTGATTCGATTGCGAGCCTAGATTGAGGGGTAATGTTTTACAGAATTTTTACATTTTCATATTTTTTTTCTTCCCTCCTAAAATAAGAGAAAGGAAAAAACATTTTCAAACAGGACAGTCTCAAATGTGAAAGACTGCAACCCGAAAAGAAAATGGGGCATTGTCGATTCTAAGTACAAGACCGACATACAAAATGAGGCTCCATCCAGAAGATAAAGCAGAGCCAATTCATGTTGCATGCATCTTAGGCATATTTAAGAGTATCACATTTGTTGTTTTTTTTCACATACATAATTTTTACAGCTTTAGAGTCAAGTTTCAACTTCAAGGCGAAAGATACTTGATTCAAAATAATTTGTAAAAAATCGATGGTGGTTACTTAACTTAGTAGCGAGGAGCTACACCTCAACAAATTTGACATATTAAAAGACCGACAGATATTAGAATCAACTTCAGACGGGTTCGAGAGCCAATTCAGAACGGATCCAGTTCACATTTTCAAACTAAATTTCAACTCCACGACGGAGGATATCCAGCTGACAAAATTTGGCTTTCCTGTGAAAAAAGAGTCATCCAAAGAATTATGATTGGTTTAGACTCGCGGATGGGGGTCATCCTTCACTTAGAGGAAATTTACAGCACATCTTAAGTTGAGAAAAGTTGTCTGTCAACAAATAACTTTCTAGTTTCACTCAGAGTCAATTTCAACTTCACAGCGAAGGATATTGAACTCGAAGCAACATTTATCTTTAGATTGGATTTCAACTTCACGACGAAGGATATCCAATTCAAGGCTCAACTTCACAACGAATGGGCCATCCACGATTTCAACTTCACAACGAAGGATATCGTGCCCACCAGCAACATTAATCTTTAGATTGGATTTCAACTTCACGACGAATGATATTCAATTCAAGGCTCAACTTCACAGCGAAGGGGCCATCCACGATTTCAACTTCACGATGAAGGATATCGTGCCCACCAGCAACATTCATCTTTAGATTGGATTTCAACTTCACGACGAAGGATATCCAATTCAAGGCTTAACTTCACAACGGAGGGGCCATCCACGATTTCAACTTCACGAAGAAGGATATCGTGCCCACCAGCAACATTCATCTTTAGATTGGATTTCAACTTCACAGTTAAGGATATCCAATTCAATGCTCAACTTCACAACGAATGGGCCATCCATGATTTCAACTTCATGACGAAGGATATCATGCCCACCAGCAACATTCATCTTTAGATTGAATTTCAACTTCACGATGAAGGATATCCAATTCAAGGATCAACTTCACAACGAAGAGGCCATCCACGATTTCAACTTCATGACGAAGGATATCGTGCCCACCAGCAACATTCATCTTTAGATTTTGGATTTCAACTTCATGATGAAGGATATCCAATTCAAGGCTCAACTTCGCAACGAAGGGTTCATCCACGATTTCAACTTCACGACGAAGAATATCGTGCCCACCAGCAACATTCATCTTTAGATTGGATTTCAACTTCATGACGAATGATATCCAATTCAAGGCTCAACTTCATAACGAAGGGGTCATCCACGATTTCAACTTCATGACGTATGACATCGTGGCCACCAGCAATATCCATATTTAGATTGGATTTCAATTTCACAATGAAGAATATCCAATTCAAAGCTCAACTTCACAGCGAATGTGCATCTGTCAACAAACCCTCGAGTTCGATTACATTCAACTCAAGGGCATATCAAAATTACAGCATAGCTCAAGGCAAGAAGGGTTATCCGTCAACAAACAATGTCGAGCTCGATTCCATTCAGCTCGATGGCGTATCAATCGCATGGTAGCAACAAGGAATTACTTTCCGGTTGAAGTTTAAACCAAGGACTTTAAGTCAAGAGGAAGATCTAGGGCAATCTCTAAGCTTAGTACAATATAGCTCAAGGAAAAAAGGGATATCTGTCAATGAAGACTTTCGACTTCGATTCCATTCAGCTCGAGGGCATATCAACCTAGTTGCATCAATAAAGAACTACTTTCCGGTCAATTTTTCACACCCAAGTATTTAAATCGATCGAGAAGAAGACCAAGGTCGACCAAGATTGACAACAAAGAGACACTTTTTGATTTACCTACGATTTCGACTTCACAACGAAGGATATCGTACCCAAAGGATTGACCCAACTTCACAACGAATGAGTCATCTGTGACACAACAATGAAAAACCTGTTTCATTCAGGTCAAATTTCAGCTTCCCAACAAAGTATTCTGGCTAGAAGACAATCCATGAGCTACTTCCCAATACTTTGAACTCAACTCAACTTCACAACAAGGGTTGTCGCGCTCAAAAGGTCCACGATTTTAACTTCACGACGAAGGATATTGTGCTCAGGATTTTATAGTTCAACTCAACTTCACAACGAATTAGTCACCCACGATTTCAACTTCACGAAGAAGGATATCGTGCCCAATGGATCAACTTAGTGTCACAACAAACACTATCAAGTCTCAAATCAAAGAGAACCAGACAAAAACTGATTGTCTTTTTCATCTTTGTCCTATTCTTGTTAACACAAAAATGTGCAAAGAGGAGCAACTGTAGACACCAATTTTTGTCTGAGTCTACAAAAATATTTTATTATTTATTATTATTATTAATTATTTTATTATTTTTTAGGCCCCATACTTAACTACCATGATTTAACAACCCCAATTTAGTGGGATTCAGAAAACAAACAATGTATTTGAGTCCTATTGAAACTCTAAAAAATAAGGCATTTGAGTCCAAGTGGGACTCTAAAACGTCTCTAAAAATAGCCAATCACTAGGCTATTTAAAGACAAGCAAGGGGGAAGGTAACAGAGACAGATATTGGAACAAACCATTGATTTGTGCAAAGAGGGTTCTTTCTTTTATTTTAGCCTTCAGCCCATTATCGTTTTTCCATTTATGCTTATTCCCCTACTTTACTTCACCTGGTTCGGAAAGGCTTCCAAATCCTTGGAGCACCCGACGGAATAAAAGTTTTCCTATCAAGTTCAGCTCGCAAAGCTGCGACTCGGTTCGCTCCACAATCCAGCGCTGCACCATCGTCGTTCCGTGTCTCATCAAGGGTTTCTCTCTACAACTGCATTTTTAGGTGTCCAGTTGAAGCGTGTTTCTGCTTGGAATTGATGATGTCGTATCACACTGCCACTGATTCGGCTTTGATGACTTCGATGCTCACTGTTTCTCGCAACAGCGCTGCTTGGCTCTCTGAAGGGTTGACTTTACATTGTTATAAAATTCTCCATCATAGTATGTGTAAAAAGTTGGTTTTATATTTTGAATTTTAGCATTTTTTATTATTTTTTATTTTATGTTTTTTACTTCTTATTATTTTTATTTTATTTTATTACTTTTAGAATTTAACAAATTTTTATTTTTTATTTTGTTCCCTTTGATTCATTTAATATTATATATATATTTGATTTATTTGATATTTATTTATTATTTATTATCTAACATTTTCAACTTTTTAGGTATATTTTCAATCGATCAAAGGTAATTAGTTTGAATTGAATTTTAAAATTTCGATTTAAATTTAAATTTTCGCAATTAAGACAACCGACGAATTAATTGGTACCAAAAGGGCAGTACAAGGGTGCTAATCCTTCATTGACTGTAACAGACTCCCAAACCCGACACATTTCTGGTAAAACACATACCAGGAATGATGGTGTCTGATCCACCTAAATGTTTTTAAAATGATCGGTGGTGACTCTAACTCATTATTTCAAGTCGAAGCCTAATTCTGGGCCCAACCGAAAGATGGCCGCGACGCACCCAAACCCTCATCGGATATTATTTGCGCCCAACCTAATTTCTATATAAGTCTTCAAACTATTATGATTTATTTAAAAAAAATATATGTTAATATTTTGATATATTTTCTATAATAATTTTATTTGAAAATTCGGAGCTGAATCAAAATAGAGAATTTTTATGAAACAAGCCTCCAAATAAATTTTTTTAGTGTATAAAGATTTTTTTTCTAAAAATAAGTGTCTAACGTTTTTCCGTTACATTTTTAGGTGTCTACCGTTATTTTTTATTTTTTTATAATAAAAATATTATTTTTAAAAAAGAAAAAAAATTAAAAAAATCAAATCAGCCATTTCTTACCTCTCCCTCTCATCCGCCCCACCTCTGACGACGAAAGGTCGCCACTGACTTTTTAAAATTTTGTCAATACTATCTAATATTTGACGGAAGTGCCAACATGAAAATTAATAAAATTGATATAATTATACATTTGGTCCTCGGTTTTTATATATTCTATTAATTTAGTTCTATTTAATTTAATTCAAAAAATTAACTATCCAATCAGGATGTGTCACATGTCAACTGATTATTCTGACACATATCACTAGTGATATGTGTTATCATCTGATTAAAGAGATTTTTATTAATTTTAATATTTAATTCAATTAATTTGTCACCGCCGGTATAAAAGGAAAACAAATAAGAGAAAACATTATGTTGACTGGGGAATCGAACCGATTTTTTTTTTAATATTTTATTCATTTAATTTGTAACCACCAGTTTGAAGGACATTATGCTGCCCGAGGGAATTGAACCCAAATCTCAAGTGTATGATTGTATGTGTGGGCTAAAGCCATCATTTGTTTCTAGCTTGTACAATATTTTATTTATCTGTTTTAAATTATAACATAAAAAGTAAATAATAAAAATCTAATAAATTAATTATATTTCATATATATATATAATTATAATTATAGTTAATGTAAGGTTTAAAAATGAAAATGAGCTTAATATGTTTTATATTTTTAAATTAATTTTTTAACAATTATTTTTAAATGATTGTAAATTTAAAGTAAATGTGAAATAATCTCTTTTAAAAAAATAAACTTTGAATTAAAAATTTATTTTTATGATTTAATTTAATTTTGTAACTTTGGATTCTCTAAATAATTTTTAAATATAATTATATTTTAAATAAAATTCATATATAATCATTTAAAAATAAAAAAAAACTAAACTCATTTTTAGTTTTAATCCTTGTATTATCTAAAATTTAATATATATATATATATATATATGAAATATAATTTATTTATAATATTTGTTTAAATGACTTATTTCTATCATTAACATATATTAAGGATATATATATATATATATATATATATATATATATATATATATATAATGTTGTAAATGTTACTCAAGTATGTGATTTGTATTGGTTGTTAAAATGCTTTCATTTCAAGTTGGTCTTAATTTCAGATCCTATCAATTCCATGTTATTTCCTTTTTATGTTATAGTTTAAAATAAATAAATAAAACATTGTACAATGTAAAACCAAATGTTGGTTTCAGCCTAGTGGTAATGGCATGCCTACATGTACTTGAGGTCCTTAATTGAGTCCCCCAAATAGGCAAAAATAAGTATATTCTTATTTGTGGAAAACTTAATTAAATTAAAATTTAAAATTAATTAGAAAAACTCTCCAATTAGGTGGTGACTAACGTCACTAGTGAAATGTGTCACAATAATTAGTTGACATGTGGTACATCCTGATTGGATGATTACTTTTTTAAATTAAATTAAAAATATGACTAAAAATATGGTATTGCTTGTTTGAAACCAATTAAAAAGTGTAGACACTCATTTTCGTCTGGGGCTTATTTAGTATATGTATCAATATAGTATAGTTTTTGAAAACATTTTGAAAAAAATATAATATATGGTTTTGAAAGCATTTTTCGAAAATATATATAATACTATTTTTTAAAATATAATGCTATTTTATTTATTTATTTTATTTATTTATTCATTTTATTATTTATTTTTTAGGTGTCCAATAAGTCCAAAACAGTCCAAGAGGCCCAGCAAGGACCCAACCGGGTGGGCAAGTGATGAGTGTTCTGAATCGGGTGTGACGTGGCATTTTCTAGAAGGTCCAATTAGCGTTTCTAGAAAAATGAATAGATCAGCCGCACGTTTCTGCAATTCGGATTTGAATTAAACTCGTTTTTTAGGATATTATTTTAATTTCATCTTTAGAAATTTTAGTTTAATTAGTTTTAAGTATTTTAATTAGGATTTAGGATATTATTTTTAATATATTTTATCTTATCTTTGTTTTAGGAATTTTAGTCTAAATAATTTTAAGTGTTTTAATTATGATTTAAGATATTATTTTATGAATTATCTTTAGCTTGTTTTTAGGAATTTGAAGGTTATAAATACCCTTTAAGGGTAAGTCTAGATCTCTCACATCTGAGAATAAAATATTCTTTTTCTCTCTAGTTTTCTCTCTATTTTCGCATATTCCTTTATTTTCCTTTAAATTTCGTTGTCAAATATGCTAAGTATGACATTGGTCATGCTTAGCTAATTTTCTTTTAAGCCGAGGGCAAAAGCGAAGACACAATTTCAAACGTGAGAATTGTAAGAATGATTGGCTTATTGAAGCACATTCGACTTCCTAATAACACACTTAGCAAAATTGTTTGCTAAGAGGAAACTGAGATCGGAATCAGTTATTATTGAAACAACATAATCCGAGTTGGCAGCGAAGAATTGTCCTTGTAAGCCGACGTGAATTTTGAAGTAAAAATATGTTTCGATGATCCGAAGAATTTGAGGCAAAGCTGAAGTCTGAGGTTGTTTTCATTATAAGTTTCTCTTTATCTCAATCTCTTTAGATTATTTATTTAATTATTTTCTTTTATTTAATTCTTATCTTTTATTTTAAAAACAACTTTTAAAAAATCCCTTTTTCATCTTTACTACTATTATTTATTATTTTATTATATTTCCCTTTTATTTATTATTATTATTATTTTATTTTATTTTTTATTTTAATATTTTTTATATTTTATTATTTTTCTTTTAAAATTTTTTATATAACATTTTTTAAATTTTAATATTTCATTCTTTGATTTTTTTAATTTAATTTTTTATATTTCTTTTATTTTATAATCTAACGTTTTAACCTTTTTAGATGTAATTTCAATCGATCAATGGTAAGTAATCGAATCGAGTCTTTAAATTTAAATTTTCGCAATTAAGACAACCAATAAATTAAAATGGTACCGAAAGGGCAGTTCAATGGTGCTAATCCTACATTGACTGTAATTGACTTTCGAATCCGACATATATCTGGTAAAACGCAGATCAGGTAAGATGGTGTCTGATCAACCTAAATATTTTTTTAAATGATCTGTGACGACTCTAATGTGTTTTATTTAACTCAAAGCCCAATTTTGGGCCCAACCCGAAAGACGGTCACGACAACTTGGCGACTCTGTTGGGGACAGAGTCAGGCTAAGGCTAATTTCCAGTTATCTTCTTAAGTGAAAATTGTAAGTTTAAATTTTAAGTTAATTTTTCGATCCTTATTACCTACCTTTGATTATTTTTCAAGTAAATAGTTGTATTGACGTTTTTTCAATGATTTCATATTTTTTTAAAAAATCATCTCTGTCTCTATACTCGAGCTCCTAACCCTTTTTAAGTGGAGGTGAAAGCGACGCCTTCGTGGGAATTTATTCTCCATATAGGCCTAGCAAGTAACCTTCGGGATTCATATACCTTGTGTCTTCGTGTGAATTTATTCTCCATATAGACATAAGAGAATGTATCCTCTCGAGTTTAACTTGGTCCACATAGGCTTGTAACGGGCTTAGGACTAAGGGTCTGGCAAGCCCAAGTGGGCACCAGCAAGAAGAACTCGGGTACCTTCTTTAGAACCTAAACCGGGAGACTACAGGGAATTAGAGCCCACCCCGAAACTCCATTTCAAAACCTAGGATGTTTTACTTCTGGTTCAAAGCATGTAGTTTGTCAATTTTTACTTTTATCATTATTATTTTTATCTTACTAACTGATTTTTCTTTTATGTTTGCTTTTTTATCATTTGCATCATAAAAAGAGGTAATTGGTCCAAAAAAGTGTTTGTTACACACAAATAATCCGTATTTATGGACGAAGGGGTTGTAATGCAAGAGATGAAAAATGCCGAGGTACGACTATGGTCCGAAAAGATTCAGAAAGAAAAGGAAGATAATCTGCAAGGAAATTATGTGTCAGATCTGGTTGGCTATGTTTCTGTCAGCCTAAAGCAGAATGATGTTTAAGAATTACAAAGTATTTAGGACAGCTGGAAAAGTGACCAGAAAGGGAGGTTCTGCCAACAGTACGGTGATATTGCACTTCTACTCTATGTCAAGACCGATAAGCCCCTAATTCGAGCCTTAGTACAATTATGGAATCCGGGGTACAACTGCTTCACATTTAACCAAGAAGGCATGGTACACATAATTGAAGAATATACTACTTTGTTGCAATGCGAAGGAATCAGAATGGGTCGGGTTTACATCAAGCACATCAAGAGTCATTCTTTCAAGAACGAGTTGACAAAAGTGGCGGGGGAGATGAGAAATGGGTAACTGGCCGGATTCAACATAAAGGTAATGGGTAAGGAATTGCTTGGACTCATATCAAGCAACTAATGAAGAATCACCCTGATAAATGGAAGGCAATGGATCTTTTTGCACTGGGCATTTATGGTTTGGTTATTTTCCCAAAGACATTGGGGTACATTGAGGCAGCTGTGGTGGAACTGTTCGAACAACTCCTGAAACGAGTAAATCCAACACCGATAATTTTAACTGAAACTTTTTGCCCCCTCAATCACTGCAGAAAGACTGATGGAAGAAGATTTATAAGGTGTGCACAGTTTCTCCAAGTTTAGATCCAAAGTCACTTCTGGAAGACTAATGAGATTTCTTACCACCGATTTAGCACTACTTATTCTCCTTTGGGGGAATTCCTCACCCTGAATTGGCAAAAAGATATCCCAAAAGAAAAATGGATAAAGGTATTCACACACCTTCAGGATAGGGATGTTGTCTAGAGAGCCCCCTGGTTGACCCATAGTGACATTATTTTTCGATGTGGAGATTCAGAAACTATGACATTACTCAGATTATGGGGAGGAATCAGATACTCTCCATTTTTGGCACTTCGAAAATATGGGGCATGCCAGTTTGTCCTAACAACACATGGAATATCTGGATCAAATTTGCATATTATGGGGACAACTACAAGAAAAATGTCAAAAACGTTGTTGAGTCATGGAAGAAAATGTTCTATATTGATGTCGTGGCCGCTAAGGACATACTTACTCTAGAATATTTGGAATGGCTAAGGTTAAGGAAAAATGACACCATCCCAATGCCAGACCATGAAGACACTCGAACCATGGAAGAACATCTTAAGCATGTTCCCTCCGAGCTAGAGATAGCAAGAAAAGAATTTGAAGCCAAAAATCATGAGATGAAACAAAGTCTAAGGGAACTCGAGGCTGAAAGATTCTAGTAGAAGTTGGATGCTGATACTCAGAAGGATCGGGCAGACAAGTTAGAGAAGGAACATAAGAGAATTTGTTTTGAGCTTGAGGATTTGAGAAAAGGATATCAAGAACAAGTCCAGAGCAATTTTAATTGAAAAGGTCTTCTGAGTACTGAAAAAGTGAAGCTAACAGTCTGAAAAAGAAGTTTGAAGGGCACGAGGAAAGAGAAACCTTGAAAGAAAAGCTAAAGACCACTCAGAGACGTTTGTTAGACAGCCAACACCAGAATAAACGTTTGAGGATCTAGATAACTGATTTAGAGAAGTCTCTTTAGAAACAATAAGAGCAAGATGACAAAACCATAACTGAGTTGGAAGCCATTGTAGACGGGTTCAAGAAACAAGCAAGTGAGCTTCAGATAGTTCCTTTTGATGGAGGATTTTAGTGGCGTTTTTGTTGGGAACACGCCTAGCAAAGGGTGAAAGCTAGAGATGTAGTTATCCGAGATTTCTTGGAACAAGTACGAAAAGCAGCTCGTCACTTGCACGGTTTAGCAAGAGAAGCCGGAATGGTCCGACAAGGTATTCAACCAGTGACAGAGGAAGGAAGAAAACTTGTCAACCTATTAGAAGTTGTTCGGGGTTTAGAGGATTTAGTCAGAATGTACCTTTAAGATATTTTTGTCTCTTAAAAAAATAAGACATTTTTGTCTCAATAAAGATTATTTATAATAACAGACAGTTTCTGGATCAATGCCTATAATTCTCATACATCATGCATCATTTTCATATCTTGCATTTCATTTTTATTTTCCATATTTTTTACATTCACATTAACTAACAGAAAATGTCTAGGGAACAAACACCGGATATACCTCTAAGAGCCTTGGACACACATCATCCTTACAACACCCGCACAAAGAAAAGGAAAATGGAAGCCAAAATTACTCAACTCGAAGAGAACATGTTGAAGTTGTAGAGAGCTTTAGAAGAAAAGATAAGCCAGAATAACCAAAGCACTTTGGAAACGATCACTAAAAGCCAAGAGTATTTGGTTGATCAAATTTTTTCCAGGCTATCTAGCTTGAGTCAGGAAAGCACGCCTGGGGCAGGGTCTTCTGAAGGGGTAGCTATGCCACCTACCCCGCATGTAGTTATTTCACCTGGAATCTTACCAGGAATACAAAGGGACTCGTCCACTGCAAAAGCGAAAGCCTCGTCAACTGTAAAGATACAAACTTTATTATCCAACCCTAAGAATAATCTGGATGACTACCATATACCGAATTTTGATGAAGAATACAAGGCAAAGAAAATGGATGAAAAAAAACAAACTGCTGGAAGACCAAATGAAGGTGGTTAAGGGGGACTATGATTATTATGGGGTTTATGCTTTATAATTGAGTTTAGTCTCGGATTTGGTGCTACCACTAAAATTCAAAGTTCCCGAGTTTGAGAAATTTGATGGGAACAATTGCTCTTCAGCTCACATTATCATGTTCTGCCGAAAGATGATAGGATATGTAGGAAATGATCAGCTCATGATTCATTGCTTCTAAGAGAGTTTGTCTAGTTCAGCCATCCGGTGGTACAATCAGCTGAATCGATCTTATATCAAGACCTGGAAAGATCTAGCCAAGTCATTCTTGGAACAATACAAGCATATAAACGATATTAAACCAGATCGAGTCACGCTACAAAGCATGCAGAAAAAGCATAAGGAGAACTTCAGACAATATGCACAGAGATTGAGGGATTTAGTTGTGCAAGTTCATCCACCCTTCGATGTGATGAAACTAGGAAACTCTTCATGTAAACCCTGAAGACTCCTTACTTCGAGTTACAATCACATCAGGAAATTTCTCTGACTTAGTTATGGTCGAGGAAATGATTGAAATGGCCATAAAACAAGGAAAGATTGAGGGAGGGGAATCAAGTAAGAAACCTCCTATTAAGAAGAAAGAGAAAGATTAACAACATCAACACCTACAATGCCAAAAAAGGTGTTACAATCTTCAACTAAAAAACAACTGCAGCTGTACCATCATATACTTCTAGTCAACAACTATTTGACACTCATGTAGTGTCACCATACCTGGTGGAACCTATGAAGCCCTCATACCCCAGATGGTATATGTGAACGCTCACTGCGAATATCATGGTGGACTGCCAGGGTATACTATTGAGAATTGCCTAGCATTCAAGAGGCTCGTACAAAGAATACGTAACAAGAATTGGATCCACTTTGACTTAGGAGCACCAAACGTTGCACAAAATCATTTTCCTAATCATCAAGAGACTGAGATTAATGCAAGTACTACAGATAAAAAAAGGAATGTTAAGACTTGTGTTTCTAAAATAATGTCTCATTTGGCTTGGGTATAGAGACAAATGGCGAAAGTAGGGTTTCTTGCACAACATTTTGATACATCAAGGAGTGGAGTTGATAACCACTGTTGTTACCATAATGAAGAAGGAAATGAAGTGCAAGATTTCCCGAAGTTTAAAGATTTGATCCATCTCATGATGGATAGGAAGGAGCTGGAATTCTATGATGAAATCCAAGACTCTCCAGAAATGGATGTTTGTGCCACTAGAGAATCATCTAAAAGTAGATATGAAAGGGGTCATCCTTTAGTAATTACCCCTAAAGCGAATATAGCAGAGAAAACACAAGCAAAGGTGGTGATCACAACACCTCGACCTTTTTCCTACAAGGACAGCATACCAATGCCTTGGAAGTATGAATGCCAATTAAGCACCCTAAAAGAAGATGACAATGAAGTTGAACATGTCGTGGGGAAACACTACATCCAAATTGGCTAAGTCCCCCCAGAGACAACTTGAGCCCTTCAAGTGGGATGTACTGACAATAAACGAGCCAATAAAGGAGAAAGAAGCTATAGAATTCCTAAAATTTTTAAAGCACAATGAGTACAACATCATAGACCAATTACATAACTTTCTGACAAGTGTTTCAATGTTGGCACTGATTCTATGTTCAGAGGCACACATAGAAGTAGTTTTGAAGGTCCTAAATCAGACCTTTGTGCCACAAGACATACCGGTCAACAAGATGGATCGATTGGTTAACAATATTCAAGCTGATAATCTGATTTCATTTTCTGATGATGAGATTCTGTCTGGAGGATGAGGTCGAGATAAGCCATTACACATCACCACTCATTGTAAGGGGCATGCCTTACCGAGTGTGTTAATTGATAATACCTCAGTCCTAAATGTGATGTCCTTAGTTACGTTGAAAAGGCTACCAATAGACGCTTCCCAGATGAGAACATGCCACAGCGTGGTCCGACCATTTGACGGGACCAAGAGGGAGGTAATCAGCAAGATTGAGGTGCCTTTAACCATCTTACCCATACATGGGGCTCTGGTAATTGTTAATACTGAAGAAGATATCGTGGTGAGTGTGACCACTAATGACCCATACATAGAATCAAATGATGAAGTGGTAGAATGTTCGTTCCGCTCCTTAGAATTTGTGAATGCCATATTTGTGGCTGAAGAAGGAAAGATTTCTAAACCCCGGCTCTCCGAATGCACTAAAATGGAGATCAAACATACCTTGGAAAGAGATGCCAAAGTGGGAAGAGGATTTGGGAGTCTGTTGCAATGAAGGATCAACCTTATCCTTCCAATAAAAAATCTAGACCAGTTCGGGCTTTGTTTTCAGCCCAACCAACAAAAAAAGATAAAGAAATCCATAAAGGCCGAGACAGAAGATTGACCAGATTAAACGGGAAAGATTTTCAATGGGAACCCATGGTTTTTCCACCTCTTTATGAAACCTTTAAATCCGGTCGTTATGAGTTTGGGTCGACTTCACCAGATTTGGAGGCTGCTTTGAAAGATTGGAGTATTAACGCTATAACCACAGAGAATGCCGAAAATACGGACGGGCCAGGAATTCACCCTTTATCACCTGGATCAATACTTAGCAACTGGATGACTAAAGAATTACCTGTGGTTTTCAAATTTCTTTCAAAGTAATACTCAAATTAACCCTATTCACTTACACCCGGGGTAATAGGTGATCTTTTGTAAGGGTGAATAATTTTTTTTAAAATTCAATAAAAGTTGCAGTTTCTTTCACGACAAATGTTTTCCATATTTCTTTTGAACTTAATTTTTTTCATTTAGTACTTTTCTTTTGAATTAAATTTTTTTTCATTTTATCCTCTTTGGAATTTCTCACATATAAACATTTCATTTATCCTTCAGGTCCCAAGATAATGATAATACATGTACTGATGATACTGACCCGGAAGTGGATTTTGAACAGTTTGATTGTCTCAGGGAAGTTGATGAATGCGACAATGAAGACGAGTACAGTTTATCTTCCGAATTGTTAAGGATGGTAGAAAGAGAAGACAAGCAAATATTGCCGCATGAAGAGAAAATCGAAGTCCTGAATCTAGGTACGGAAGAGGAAATAAATGAAGTCAAAATTGGCACAACTCTCTCAACTAAAGCAAGACAAAACTTAATATTCTTACTTCAAGAATACAAAGATGTGTTTGCATGGTCGTATCAAGACATGTCGAGACTAGATATGGATATGGTAGTCCACAAACTGCCCATTAAACCAGAATGCAAACCGGTGTAACAAAAGCTAATGAGAATGAGACCTGAAATACTCCTTAAGATCATGGAAGAGGTCAAGAAACAATTCGATGTTGGCTTCCTCCAAGTGGCCAAGTATCTGAAATGGGTGGCTAACATAATTTTGGTTCCAAAGAAAGATGGTAAAGTATGCATGTGTGTCGATTACCGAGATCTTAACAAGGCGAGTCCCAAAGATAACTTTCCTCTGCCGTATATAGACGCTTTGGTGGATAATACTGTCGGGAACACTTTATTCTCATTCATGGACTGATTCTCATGATATAACTAGATTAAGAGGCATCTTGAGGACATGGAAAAGACCATATTCATCTTAATGTGGGGAACTTTATGGTACAAGGTGATGCCTTTCGGATTAAAGAATGTTGGGGCAACATATCAAAGAACCATGGTGACCTTGTTTCATGACATGATGCACAAAGAAATCGAGGTTTATGTCGATGACATGATTGTCAAAGCACAAACTGACG
Source organism: Hibiscus syriacus (assembly GCF_006381635.1). NCBI lineage: Eukaryota > Viridiplantae > Streptophyta > Magnoliopsida > Malvales > Malvaceae > Hibiscus > Hibiscus syriacus. Next base: position 263,345 of record NW_024063046.1, on the reverse strand, counting down.
ATAAACATGTCGAGAATCTGAGAAAACTCCTTCAAAGATTAAGAATGTTCCAGCTGAAACTGAACCCCAACAAATATACCTTCAGGGTAACATCCGGAAAGCTATTAGGCTTCGTTGTCAGCAGGATAGGTATCAAAGTCGATCTAGATAAAGTCAAAGCCATCCAAAATTTACCTCCCCCACAAACACAAAAAGTGGTTTGAGGTTTTTTAGGCAGGTTAAATTACATAGCACAATTCATATCTCAATTGACCGACAAGTGCGACCCAATTTTCCACCTTCTTCAAAAGAAAATTCTGGAACATGGGATGAGTATTGCCATACTGCATTCGAGAAGATAAAAGAATATTTATATCGCACCCCTATCTTAATATCTCTCATCCAGGGAAAACCTCTTTTCTTGTATTTATCAATATTTGAGAATTCAATGGGGTGTGTTATTGGTCAGCATGATGAATCTGGAAGAAAATAAAGGGTCATTTATTACCCGAGTAAAAAGTTCACTGATTGTGAGGTCAGATATCCTCCTATCGAAAAGGTTTACTATGCTTTAGTCTGGGCTACTCGTAGACTCAGACAATACATGTTGTACCATACCACTTGGTTGATTTCCAAGTTAGACTCACTAAAGTATTGATGGGTGTACTTGTTCTCTCTGAAGGTTAGCTCAATGGCCGATGTTGTTGTCTGAATTTGACATCGAGTATGTGAGCCAAAAAGCTATAAAGGGAAGTACCATATCAAATTTCTTGGCAAGCAGAACTGCTAAAAATTATGAGCAGCTGGATTTTGACTTCCCAGACGAAGACTTGATGGCCATATCCTTAGAAGAAGCAAGTACTTCCACATGTGATTCTTGGAAAATGCATTTTGATGGTGCATCAAATGCATTAGGGCATGACATTGGGGTAATACTAATCTCTCCTGAAGGAAATCATTACTCATTCACTATAAGACTGAATTTTGATTGCACTAACAACATGGAAGAGTATGAGGCTTGTGTTTTGGGGAATCGAGCTTCTATTGGACAAAATATAAAGACCTTACGAGTATATAGAGATTCGACTTTAGTGATCTATCAGCTCTGTAGAGAATGGGAAACAAAGGATATAAAGCTTATGGAAAACTAATATTGGATATACTCGAAGAATTTGACAAAGTCTCTTTCCATTACGTACCAAGAGAAAAAAACCAAATGGCCGATGCTTTAGCTACCTTGGCAGTCGCATTCAAGGTTGGCGGTGAGTCTAATATGATGCCAATTGACATGTAGTCGTATGAGTACCTGACTCATTGTTACCAAACCAAGGAAGTAAAAGACATTAAGCCCTGGTATCATGACATTATTCAATACATCAAAAACCGAAGTTATCCAGAAGAAGCCACTGAAACCGATAAAATAACTATTAGAAGGATGATGGTTGGATATGTTCTTGATGGAGAATTCTTGTACAAGAAAAGCCATGATAAGATCTTGATGAGATGTGTAGATGCAAAAGAGGAAAAGATGATATTAGAAGAGGTACATGATAAAGTTTGCGGAATGCATGTGAATGGACATATGATGTCAAGGCAAATTATGAGATGCAGATATTTCTGGTCCACATTGGAAAACGACTACATCAATTATGCTAGAAGATGTCCAAATGTCAAATTTATGGGGATAAAATCAATGTTCCACCTCAACCTCTTCATGTGATGACCGCGCCATGGCCATTCTCTATGTGGGGCATGGATGTTATCAGGCAATTTCATCTGAAGGCTTCAAATGGACATCGTTTCATTCTTGTGGCAATTGACTATTTTATGAAATGGGTAGAGGCTACATCATATGCCAGTGTTACTCAGACCATTGTTTGTAAGTTCCTAAAGAAAGAGATTATATGTCGGTATGGTTTACCTGAAAGAATCATTACCGATAATGCCACAAACCTGAACAATAAGATGATGGACGCTGCGTGTGAACAATTTAACATAAAATATCACAATTCTACTGTTTATAGATCGAAGATGAATGGAGCGGTAGAAGCAGCAAACAAAAACATCAAGAAAATAGTGGAGAAAACAACTAAGATATACATGGATTGGCACGAGAAATTACCTTTTGCTTTTTTTGATTACCGAGCTTACGTACGAATTTCGACTGGGGCAACCCCATTCTCATTAGCATATGGGATGGAAGTAATACTGCCTATTGAGGTAGAGATTCCATCACTCCGAGTCCTGTCAGAAGTTAAACTAGATGATGCATAATGGATCCAAACTCGATATGATCAGTTGAACCTAATAGAGGAAAAGAGGTTGAAATCTATTCACCATGGTCAACTCTACCAAAAACGAATGATTCGTGCACATAATAAAAAGGTGCGTCCAAGGGTATTCCATGAAGGGGATCTTGTACTAAAGAGAATTTGGCCAATTCAAAAAGAATTCAGAGGAAAATGGATGTCAAATTAGGAAGGACCTTATGTCATAAAGAAATTTTTCTCTGGAGGAGCACTGATTATGACTGAAATGGACGGGCCATAATTACCAAATCCCGTTAATTCGGATGTAGTAAAAAATATTTCGCTTAGGGTGAAAACCCGAAAGAGCGCCTTAAATTGAAAAAAAACATTTAGGGTGAAAATCCGAAAGGGTGCCTTAAATTAAAAAAAAGGTGGGTCGAAGATAAAAACCTGCAATGGACGCCTTGAGACCAAGGATGAATCCAAGTTGAAAACCCGAAAGGGCAATTTGGATAAGGATTCAGGAAAGGTTTTGTGTCACGACATCCAAATCTTCTGCAGACTTAACAATTCAGGGAAATGTGGCACTTCCGAACATTCTCACATTTTCAAAGTCCCATTGGCAAAGGTTGTACTCAAAAGTCGCTAATGGTGTATCAGTTCAAAAGCGCCCTCATTATTATGATCTAAGGCATCTACTTATATATTTTTCCCCAAAATGTTTGTCATATACTTTGTTCTTTTTTCCTTATAAATAAATATGATCATGTAACCCCCCAGACCCAGTCTGTAAGATAGACTCAAACCTAAGTGGTCACATATCCCATTCAGAGGTTTTTTTTATATATATATAACTTATAGAACATTAAATATAATATAGAACAAAATATTAATAATACATATATGTCCAAAATTATAGCAAATAAATGTCACCAAACATAACTGAAAAACATATAGAAATATATGTTCGTACAAAATAAGTAGTTGATTTCCCCTGATGCCAAATCTGCTAGTTCACGGTCTGTTGTTATCTGAAAAAGGGTAAAAACTATAGAATGAGCTAAAAAGCTCAGTGTGCTCCAAACAGTATAAAAAATATACAGATAAAATCTTTCAACGAAATCGGTTTATGCAACATGTTTTTTTTTATTTTTAAACATGAACACTACCCTCATCCGTTCACATCATAATTGTGTAGGTTCCCCAGAACCATACACCCAACCACACATCCCATTTAAACCCTGAGCACAAAGCCGAGAAGTCTACAGATAATCTTCCTTCAATATTACCCCCAAATGACAAAATTAAACATGAATGTATTCAAGTAAAAACAATGATTAATCATTTAAAACATAAAAATATTTCATGCTTGGAAACCATATGCAGAAATACATAAATCAGACTTCAAATCAGTGATATATGATAATTCAGATGCCAGATAAGCAGATCTAAAAAATCGGTATGAAATACCTTAATTCAGAAATTATATCAGAATATACAGTAAATCAGATATCAAATACTCAATATTCGGATGAATCATTTTAAAACAGTAATGTAATACTGTTAGGAAACACACCTGTAACAGTCTGAGAAATCGGATAGGGAAGCCTACTACTGGGTTTGTCGATCACGCTCTGCTGCAGTGCTAGATCCTACGAATTGGAAAAATCCATATTGGAATTCTAATAAAAATAATCTTAATCTTTACTTAAATAATATACGGAAACCTACGGGAAATTCTTGTATTACGCAGTTCGGACTGATCTGACAAACGAACAACACCAGACCTAATTGATCCTTGCTCAGGTGAAACACGAGTACCTTCATAACATATTTTTTTTGAATCAGTCCTTGACCAAATATCAATTAAATAATCAAAATATTAAAATACTAAGTCTTTTTGGGTTCACAAGCTCGATTCGGGAATTTCGGGTTAGAATTTGGCAAAACGGACTTCGGAATCAAATTCAGGACGTCGAAAAACATAAAATATGACATTCCAAAATTTCGAATTCTTGGTCAAAATTAAAGTCAACGGGTTTGACTGACGATTTGGAGACTTTCGGGTTTGAATTTAGCGAAACGGACCCCAAAAAACAGATTCGGGACATCGAAAACTGTCAGGATAGGTATTTTCGGAAAAGATTAACGATTGTTTAATAGCCAGTCAAAGCCGGTCAAAGGAGGTCAACAAACTGTCAAACATTTTACACAAATATGACCCTTTTTAAAATAATTACCAAAATAGCACCCTTTTCGAATTAATTCCCAAAATAGCACCAATTTCGAATTAATTCCCAGAATATCACATTTTTCGAAAAAATTATCAAAATAGCACCCATTTCGAATTAATTCCCAGAATAACACCAAAATCGAATAAATTCCCAGAATAGCACCGGTCAACGGTCAACGGGTCGGGTCAACGGGTTGGGTTGGGTCAACGGGGCTCTAAAAATTACGGAAAAATTTCTAAAAATTATTTTGAACGATTTCAAGATACTTACAAAGATCGGTTCAAATTTTTGAACGGCAGAGAGCTCGATTTCATCAAATCGGAAACTTTGACCGCTTCACCTCCCCACGCGCCGTTGTCGACGGAGACCGAGGATGACATCGGCGGACTCGGAACGGCACAAGGAACACGATGGTGCGGGAGGTGTCGTAAACGGAGTAACGATCGGCGATGAATTTAAGATTTTCTATGCGATTGAGCTAAAAAAATGTCGATGCTTTAACTTGAAATTCACGGTGTTTGGCAGCGTTTCGCTTCAATTAAATTGAAGGGATTGTTCCTGACTCGATAACGAACACGATGGTGCTTTCAAAACGGCGATCGAATTCGGACGGCGTCGGGATCGTCGTCGGAAGTTGAGGTTGGGGAAGGGAAATTTGGGCGTGGTTTTCTATTTTGAAAACAGAAAACCACGTATTCATATATATAAACCAAAACATACCTAACATTTAAGGGTAAATTCAGGGCTTGGTCCCTGAATTTTCTTTTAACTCTAAAACAAGCTACAAGTTTAAAGAACTTCCAATTTAGTCCCCAAATTTCACCAATTTTCATAATTAACCTCAAATTTCAATTAAACATTATTTTGAAATTTTCGGGTTGTTACAATTCTCCCCCTCTACAAGAAATTTCGTCCTCGAAATTTACCTTATGAAAACAGATGAGGAAATTGAACCTCCATTGACTCCAAGGTCTCCCAAGTAGCTTCTGAGGGGCTACGATTACTCCACTGCACTTTGACCATTGGAATACGCCTATTCCGAAGAACTCGTTCATCTCTTTCTAAAACCTGAACAGGCTCCTCCTCATATGACAAATCAGGTCTCCGCTTTACCTCATCAACCTGAATGATGTGATCTGGATCTGGACGGTATCGCCTTAACATAGACACATGAAAAACATCATGAATACGACTGAGTTGTGGAGGTAACTCAAGCTGATAAGCAACAGGTCCAACTTTCTTTAGAATACGATACGGCCCAATAAATCGCGGACTCAGTTTACCTTTACGTCCAAATCTCAATACCTTCTTCCATGGAGATACCTTGAGAAAAACCTGATCTCCAACCTCAAACTCGATATCCTTACGTTACTTATTTGCGTATGACTTCTGCCTATCAAATGCCTATCTTAAGCGATCACGGATCAGTATGACAATATCTTCAGTCTCTCGAACCAAGTCTGGACCCAAAGTTTTTCTATCATGCAACTCTGTCCAACATATAGGAGTACGACATCTACGTCCATATAGAGCCTCATACGGTGCCATGCGAATACTCGCCTGATAACTATTATTGTAAGCAAACTCAGCTAACGGCAAGAAATCTTCTCAACTACCACGGAAATCAATCACACAACCTCGTAACATATCCTCCAACACCTGAATTACTCGCTCAGACTGTCCATCAGTTTGAGGATGAAAAGTTGTATTGAAATTCAAACGAGTACCTAGAGCCTCGTGCAAAGCTTTCCAGAACCTGGAAGTAAATCTCGGATCTCGATAAGATATGATGGACAACGAAACACCATGAAGTCTAACGATCTTAGAAATGTACAACTTAGCCAGTTTATCCAGAGAATAATTAACCCAAATAGGGATAAAGTGCGCTGACTTGGTGAGTCGATCAACAATCACCCAGATAGAATCCTTTTTGGAAGGAGTTAGAGGAAGACCAGTAACGAAGTCCATCGTAATACGCTCCCATTTCCACTCAGGAATTTTAATTGACTGTAACAATCCAGACGGATGCTGGTGCTCTGCCTTAACCTGCTGACAAGTCAAACACCTCGCCACAAAATCTAAAATATTTTTCTTCATACTAGTCCAAAAGTAGCGCTATTTGAGATTATTGTACATTTTGTCCCCGCCAGGATGCATAGCATAAGGACTACTATGAGCCTCCTGAAGAATAACCCATCTCAACTCATCATCTTTAGGGACAAAGTAACGACCGTGAAAACACAAAATACCATCATGATCCACAGTATACTCCAAACTTGATCCTTGCTTAACTTGTTCAATAATGGGAAGCAACGAGCTATCAATGAGTTGTTTGGCCTTAATCTCCTCGGCCAAAGTAGGTTTAACTTGTAACTCTGCTAAAAAACTATTATCATCAAATAAGCTCAAGTTGGAAAATAAGGCTCTGAGATCTAATATCGCCTTACGGCTCAAGGCGTCTGCCACTACATTAGCTTTCACTGGATGATATTCTATCTCAAAATCATAGTCCTTTAAAAGCTCCAACCAGCGACGCTGTGTCAAATTCAATTCTTTCTGAGTAAGCAGGTACTTCAGACTCTTATGATCAGTATAGATATAACACTTTTCTCCGTAGAGGTAGTGTCTCCAGATCTTTAAAGCAAAAACCACAGCAGCTAATTCCAGATCGTGAGTAGGATAGTTACGCTCATACGGCCTTAACTGACGTGCCGCATAAGCGACAACCTTCCTATCTTGCATCAAGACACATCCTATCCAGAATGAGAAGCATCACTGTAGACAGAAAAATCCTTCCCAGATTCAGGCTGAATCAACATTGGGGCTTGAGTTAGAACAATCTTCAGTTTCTCAAAGCTAGCTTGTTGGTCCTCAGACCAGACAAATGGAACATCTTTCCTCAATAGTTTCGTCAGAGAAGCTGCAATAAGGGAGAACCCCTCAACGAAACGACGGTAGTAACCAGCTAAGCCCAAGAAACTACGGATCTCAGAGACGTTTTTGGGTTGCTTCCAGTTCAAAATAGCCTCCACTTTGCTTGGTTCCACCTGAATGCCATCAGCAGAGACGATATGTCCAAGAAAAGTCACTTCGCTGAGCCAGAACTCACACTTGCTCAACTTAGCGTATAGCTTATTCTCCCTTAGAGTCTGAAGAACAATCCTTAAATGCTCCTCATGTTCTGCTTCACTTCTATAATACACCAGTATATCATCAATGAATACAACTACAAACTGGTCCAAATAAGGTCGAAACACCCTATGCATCAGATCCATAAAAGCAGCAGGGGCATTAGTTAACCCGAATGACATCACTAAAAACTCATAGTGCCCATATCGAGTACGGAAAGCAGTCTTCGAAATATTCGAATCTTTCACTTTGAGTTGATAATAACCAGATCTCAAGTCTATCTTTGAAAAGATAGAAGCCCCTTGAAATTGGTCAAATAGATCATCGATCCTGGGCAGAGGATATTTATTTTTAACAGTGAGCTTGTTCAGTTTTCTATAATCAATACAGAGTCTCAATGTCCCATCTTTCTTCTTGACAAAGAGAACTGGAGCTCCCCACGGTGATACACTAGGTCGAATAAATCCCCTGTCCAACAACTCCTGAAGTTGAACTTTTAGTTCCTTAAGCTCCTTTGGGGCCATACGATAAGGAGCCATTGAAACCGGGGTAGAACCAGAATAGACTTCAATCACAAACTCGACTTCTCTATCTGGAGGTAATCCAGGCAACTCCTCGGGAAAAACATCGGGAAATTCCTTGACAATTCAGATGCCTTCAATATCGGATTGCGATCTCCTAGTGTCCAAAATATAAGCAAGAAATGCCTCGGAACCCTTCCTAATCATCTTCTCCGCTACCAAGGCAGACACAACATTCGTTAGAAATCCACGTCGTTCCCCGATCATTACAATCTTTCGATTATGTGGGTCTTCAGAACAACTCTCTTAGTCTCAAAATCAATATTTACTCGATGTTTGTCCAACCAATCTACGCCGAGAATCAAATCGAACTCTTCAAAGGGTAACTCCATCAGGTCAGCCAGAAAAATCTCCCCATTGATCTCTATAGGGCACTCTCTAAAAATACGATCCAACACGATGGATTTGCCTAGGGGACTTTGAACTATCACTGAACGCTCAGTATTCTCAACAGGAATATTTAGACCCTCAGAAACAGAATGTGATACATAGGAATTTGTAGAGCCACTATCAAACAATGCAAAGTATGGAACTGAATGAATAGTAACAGTACCTGCAGTCACATTAGGCCCATCACGATCTTGTCGAAGTCTAGCAGTGTAAACCAATACAGGTTGTCTGGCCTCAGATCTGACTTGACCCCTACTCTGAGATGCTCGGCCTCTATTAGCTGATCCAGGTGCTCTTTCTTGAGTACGACCACCCGCAGGAGTCTGAACAGTACTCTGAGTACGAGCGGGAGTACGAGTTGGTGTCTGAACTGCAGAAACTGACACTGTACAATCCCTTATAATATGGTCACCAGAACACATGTAAAACAGGTGCCAAATTTTCTTCTGCATTCCCCAAGATGATGTTTTCCACAATAATCACATGTCTGCAAAGGTTGCAACCCAGAAGATCCACCATGTCTAGAAGGCTGAACAGCTGAAGAACCAGATGCAACAGGTCTGATACTCGCACCACCTCTCGAAAAGGAATCACCCATGCCTCTCTTGATAGGGTGTGTAGAAGAATCAATAGAACCAGAAGGCCTCCTGAATCAGGTTTGAGCTCGATCACTATCTCTCTTGTGCTCCATACCCAGTCGCTCTATTTCCTCAGCAGTCTTGGCTATCTCAACCAAAGCATCAAAATTCCTCTCTCGGTGGGTAGCGACTCGACTCCTGATCTCATACCTGAGTCCATTCTCGAACCTCAAGCATTGATATGTCTCCGTGTCAACAAGTCCAGGAGCATAACGGCTCAATCGGATGAACTCCACCTCGTAATCCATAATAGACATATTGCCTTGCTCCAGATTCTGAAACTCCTAGCGTCGCTCCTGCAGATATCTCTCTCCGATGTAGCGACTCCGGAAGCGCGTCTTAAAAAGATCCCATGTTAATTGGTTCCTCGGAATACTACCAAAAATGGATTGCCACCATCTGAAGCTTTCTTTCTTCAACATAGTTAGGGCCCCCTTTAACTTTTGCTCAGGTCTGAGGTCCATCTCATCCATAATCCTCTCTGTGTCCTCCAGCCAATACTCAGCGTCTGTCGGAGGTCCACCAGTAATACCCTCGAATGGAACTACACCTGCAGCAACTAGAGAATTTGAAATCTCCATTGCAGTCATGTTACTAGGGGCTCTAGCAGCTCTCTGGAACATGCGGAAGATAGCTCAATTAATGGAGTCTTCATTCATCTCAGAATCTTATTCTTTAGTGACGGGAGGGTCTCTCATAGGAGTAACCTGATCATCATGAGAAAGAGTCGGATCTACTTACGGAACAGGAGGATCACGTGGTGACATCGGATCGTCTATCGTAACAGAAGGTCGAGTGACTCGCCCTCTACCACGTCCACGTCCTGTCCTACGACCTCTAGCAACATTCATCGTTGGATCTATAAGGCTCTACAGAAAGAATTTGAAACATGTGTCAGATTAGCATCAGGGATCTCGAGAAAACTTTAAATCATAACATAAGGTGACATTTTTTTTATTTCTTAAAAATCCAAAATTTAGGACCCATATACAGTCCGAGTGTTTAAAACCGAAAGCTCTGATACCACCAAATGTAACCCCCAGACCCAGTCTGTAAGATAGACTAAAACCTAAGTGGTCACATATCCCATTCAGAGGTTATATATATATATATATATATATAACTTATAAAACATTAAATATAATATAGAACAAAATATTAATAATACAGATATGTCCAAAATTATAGCAAATAAATGTCACCAAACATAACTGAAAAACATATAGAAATATATGTTCGTACAAAATAAGTAGTTGATTTCCCCTGATGCCAAATCTGCTAGTTCACGGTCTGTTGTTATCTGAAAAAGGGTAAAAACTATAGAATGAGCTAAAAAGCTCAGTGTGCTCCAAACAGTATAAAAAAAATATACAGATAAAATCTTTCAACGAAATCGGTTTATGCAACATGTTTTTTTTTATTTTTAAACATGAACACTACCCCCATCCGTTCACATCATAATTGTGTAGGTTCCCCAAAACCATACACCCAACCGCACATGCCATTTAGACCCTGAGCACAAAGCCGAGAAGTCTGCAGATAATCTTCCTTCAATATTACCCCCAAATGATAAAATTAAACATGAATGTATTCAAGTGAAAACAATGATTAATCATTTAAAACATAAAAATATTTCATGCTTGGAAACCATATGCATAAATACAGAAATCAGAATTCAAATCAGTAATATATGATAATTCAGATGTCAGATAAGCATATCTCAAAAATCGGTATGAAATACCTTAATTCAGAAATTATATCACAATATAAAATAAATCAGATATCAAATACTCAGTATTCGGATGAATCATTTTAAAACAGTAATGTAATACTGTCAGGAAACACACCTTGGGCTAGCCAGGCCCTCAATCCTCACCCATTATAGGCTTAAGCAGATCGAGTTCAATTCGAGGGGGCACATTTTCCTATGTCTGACACGGAGAATAAATCCTCATGAAGGCATAGGATATATAAACCCCGAAAGCTACTTGCTAGGTCTGATACGGAGAATAAATTCTCACGAAGACGTCGCTTTCACTCCCACTTAAAAGGAAGAGCTTGGGTATAGAGCTTATGTTATGCCATGCAAGTGTCGTGTGTGAGGAGAAATTATCAAACCTTTGACAGACAACCATAAAAAAATGAACTAAAGCGAATCCAAGACTTTAATATATGAAAATCATTCAAATGCACACATTAGTATACAAAGATATTAAATAACAATTGAAATGAATCAAAGGAATCGTAAATTAAATATAACTGAATTCTCAATTTCTAACTATAGAGACAATATATAATCGATTTAAGGCTTGACCCTCTAAGTCCCCAACGGAGTCGCCAAGCTGTCGTAACCGATTTCCGGTGATACGACGTGTCTTGACTTATTTTGTAAAAAACCCGATTTTGTAAAAGAAATGTTTCAGAGTCACCATCGACCTTTTAGATTAGGTAGGTCGAATACCCAAAATTTTCTTTTAAAAGAAAAAACGTCATTTTAAAAGATGCACCGATCCATGTGTAATAAGAAATTTATTTTTAGTAATAAAAAGGGTTCGGGGGTCAATTACGTGTAGGGAAGGATAAACACCCCCACAACGCCCAAAATTGGTACTCATCAATTATATATTGTCTCTAAATAGTAGAAATCTAAGAATTCGAATACATATTTAAATTGCGATTCCATTATTCCGAATTCAACCATACAATATAGTACCAAAAAAATCTAAGAAAAATAGAAAATATTCCAAAATTTCCAATTGTATAGAAAATATTCTCTAAAATACTTTAGGACAAATATTTCTCTTTCCAACTGAAATAAAAAAATATAATAATTTTTCCTAAGAATTTAATATTAAAATAATTTTTATTCTACCAAAGAAAGAAATTAAACATATTAATCCTAATTATATTATTAGAAAAGATAAATGATATTCAATTATTTAAAAATACCGAGACTTAATCCCTAATAAAATTAGATGAATTGTCTCAATAAGTTTAAAATAATGAATATTTCCTTTTCCCTTAAAAAATAATTAATTTTAAATGCAATCAAATTTTAGGTTTTTCTAGTGGGATATTTATTTATCTTAAAATATCGAAAAATGACATTTAGTTGTCTTGAGCTTGTCCCTTATTAATATTTTAAAATACATAAATATTGCCCTTAATCCAATTATGTAATCAATTAAGTTATGCTAATGAGGCTCTTAAACAAAAATAAAATATGGTTCATTGAGGCATTTAAAGAAATATAAATACACATATGAACTAAAAAACAATTTTAAGACTATTTTTAACTTTATTATACTTTATAAATAGGTACATATTTTCTAAATATTATATTAAACATAAAACATAATATTTATTCTAAAATATAACAAAAATAAAAAAAATATTTACACCATGCTCTACATACAATCCTATGTACATAATAAAGTAACATAATACAAGTAAAATATATATTTAAAACATAAAACACTTTAATGATACAAATAAACAATATACATATGAATCACTCATAACATATTGACAAAATAATTATAAAGTAACATGGGTATCCTAAACATTAATAAAACAAATATTATAGCATGAAACAAGAAAACATCACAATAGAAACACCATAATCGTAATAAAACGATAAATTTAGGACTAAAATGGAATAACATAAATATCAGTAGCCAAATTCGAATAAAAATAATACATCCAATCAGAGGACTAAATTAAAATAATGTAAAATCATACATTCAATCCGCAAAACCTTGAAAATAAACAGAATTGGGGACCAAAACACAAAAGACGCTAAACTTGAAGGGACCTAATGTACGATTAACCCTAAAATGTTACTGAAACACAAATCACCTTAAACATAAAGGACCAAAAGGGTGATTTAACCCTAAACTAGTGACCAAAAGGCAAAACACACTAAAGGTATAGGGACCTTACTGTGATTTACCCAAAAATCCTTAAATATCAATTTCTTCCCCTTCCTAGAATCATTTCTGCACGAAAGCAGCCCTGTCCCCTTCTCCATTTTCTTCCTCACTTCAAACGACGTTGCACGCCGAAACCAAGACAAAGCTCGGCCACCACACGCCGGTGGTGGCCCTCCTACGCTGGTGTTAGTCACACGCACTCACATCTCGCCAGATTCGGCCCTAGACCACCCCTAAACCGAGACTAAGACCACGACCCTAAACGGCCAAAAGGGTCTCCGACGCTCTCCTTTCACAACGAAGACACCCCGACGGCGGGACTCAACCGACCGGGCAAGGTAAACTCTCTCCTAAATCGTTATTTTATTTTATTTTTGTTTTTCTAGAAATAGCATAGAGAGTTCATTAAACGAAAGGAAAAAAAAACATTCGAATACCTTAATAAAATTTCATGACTGTAAAAGCTTCTAGTTTTCTTTGTTTGATTTCTCCGAAAAAAATCCCCTTTACATTGTTGGTTTGATTGGGTTTTATACCCATTACATATGTAAAGATAATAAAAATAATTGCTTGTTGGTAGATGTGTATTTGGCAGCAAGGTATGGGCAGGGAATGGGATTGTTCGGTGGAGGATGGGCAACAACCCCGGTTTGTGTGCTCGTGGAACAGCAAGGCATGGGTGACTGGATGGGGAGTTGACCTTTGTCTGCTCGTGGGTGGTGCTTGGGCAGCAGGGTATGGGCTTTTCGCATTTTAAAATAATTTTTGTAATATATTTTTTTTGGGTAAAAATAAAATTGGTGCGTACAGAAGTTGTTCAGCAAATTAAAAAAATTGCATGGTTTGTTTGACACACTGGAACAGAGTTTAAGATTTTTTATTAGAATATATGGCGTAATCTTATTCTATATGTACAAGACAAACAAAACACACAATACATTTATTTACTGCAATATAGTAGTTTTAGTGCTTAGTGTGCACCTTGTTCTCTTCACAACGGTTTACTGTATTCTATCCAATGGTCCAAGTTCTTGCATTAGTTTTGGGATTTTTAGGTTAAGGAATTTAAATATAATTCCTAATACTTATTCAGTGTAGTAATATGAGAAACTAAAGATAAAATGCTCAATCTTTACCGAACCCATTATTCTATCTTTCTTTGGAAAATTTAACTGATATACTATGTGAAGTTAGTGAAGCTGGTTGCGGCTGCATTTATTTTAGAGAAAATCACCTCTGTGACCAAAAATGCCTTATAATATACGATTTTAACCAACTTTTTTTGGATTTGCCAAAATGACCAACAAAATCGCAATGCGAAATAAAAATCGCAACGCGATCCCCAGAATCGCAAATCAGTTTCCAGAATCACAACACGATTCTGGAAAATCGCAATGCGATAGTACAAATTCGCATTGCGATTTTCCAGAATCGCAACGCGAATATGAAAATCGCAACGCGATTCTTACTATCGCAACGAGTATCCGTAAAAATCGCAACGCGTATCTGTAAATCACAACGACAATACGTAAAATCGCAACGCGTATCCGTAAATCGCAATGAGAATACGTAAATCGCAACGCGATTCTGAATATCGCAACGAGAATACGTTAATCGCAATGCGTAGCCGTAAATCGTAACGAGAATACGTAAAATCGCAACGAGAATCTGTAAATCGCAACGATAATTCGTAAATCGCAACGATAATCCGTAAATCACAACGAGAATCTGTAAATCGCAACACTGAAATTTTGGGTATATAACTATGCAACAGCAGCAAATCATAAACTAAATCCCTAAATCGCAACTCATTCCATCTCCATCTATCACTCTCTCCGGCGACATCCGTTCCTATATCCAACGACATCCTTCCCCATCCGACAACAGGTTTTAGTTTCGCAACTCGTCTGTTTAGTAAATTAATTTACAACCATGAAATCATCTAATGTTGATCATGTTTGGATAGATTTGTGTTTTGGAGGGTCATGGGAGAATGTTCATGGTGTTTTACAATATATGCCTTTACCTATGAATCTTCAACTAAAACTGTCTTTACAAAAGTTAACTTATGAAACTCTAATGTTACGTGTTTCAAAGAAATTGAATTTAGAGCCCCTAAGTGGATTTAGGTTATCTTATCAGAGAAAAGGTAAAGTTTATTTGTTATCCGACAATGAAGATGTTGAACGATTCATTGCTTACATTAGAGTTTCGCAAGATGATGTTACATTGTATGTTGTTGAACCTAGAAGTAGTGAAGTTGGGTCAGTAACGGGTAGTAATCAACTAAGTTCTTCAGCCCCAGTTTATGGTGCTCACAATGTACAACGTTGTTATCAACCTCAAAATTTAATGGTTCCACCACAATTTCATAACCAAGAAATTTTTGTTTCACCACATTCCCAATACCAAACACAATATCAAACACAATCTCAAAACCTACAACCTTTCCCTAATCCAAATCCCAATCAACTTTCAGCACCAAATTTCGGTTTTCGTATTGACCAGTTAGACGATGATGAGCCAACAGAAAAAACTGTGAGTACTAGTCAGTATTCGAAATTTGATCTTGGTCAATACCCGGACTTTGATCTTGGTCAATACTCGGATTTTGATGATGTTTCAGAAGAAGAATCAAACCCGGCGTGTAATGATTTTGATATTGGTCAATACCCGAATTTTGATGATGAAACAGGCGTTGCCGAAGAAGATGTTGTTGATGATAATGAGCAGGAAGTTACGAATGTGAATGAACATGTTGAACATCCATTCTGTAATTCATATAACCCTGAAGAAGAAACAGAAGGAGAAGAATTCCCCGAAGAAAAGAAAAAGAAGAAAATGCCATGGGAGTATAACTGGAATATGCCAGAATTACTTCAGATACCGGAAGAAGAGTTGGTAAATAACGCAATTGATTGTTACACAAAAGTTATTCGTATCAAGAAAGATGATTGTTTTGATACAAAGGAAGACTTGAAGATAGCTTTGTATACAAAATGTGTGGAAGATGGCTATCAACTAAAAGTTAACAAATCAAGCAAAGATCGTTTCGAAACAAGGTGTATGATTGACAAAAACTGTACATGGCGTATGATTGCAAAGAGGATAAAAGATTGCGAAGTGTTTCAAGTTAGGACTTTTATTGATAAACATACATGTTCAAGAACCCAAGTTTTTCCTAACCATAGACAGGCAAACAAAAAGGTGTTGGGTGGTTTTCTGGCTGAGTTAATGTTTTTGAATGGCAGAGTATATCGGGGACATGAAATTATGACTGACATGAATGCTCGGTTCAAGATTAGTATCTCATATTCTCAAGCTTGGAGAGCTAAATGTTATGCCTTGGAATTGTTGAGGGGGTCGCCAGAAGCATCGTTTGCCCAACTGCCGGCTTATTGTCACAATTTAAAGCTGAAAAATCCTAGGTCGGTAACTCATATCAAAACAGATAGAGATGGAAGCTTTGAGTTGCTGTTTTATCGCCATTGGTGCTGCGGTTAGTAAATCAATATAATTTTGTTGACTCATTTTTGTTAGTTACATGCATTTCACATTTAAATGATTATATTTCTTATGTATATTATTTTGTAGATTCGTTCGTTTATTACTTGCATGCGCCCAGTTATTATAGTTGACGGAGCACATTTGAAAGGTCGATACCTTGGAGTAAACTTATTAGCAGTAGGCATGGATGCTAACAATGAGATATTGCCAATAGCTTACGGATTGACAAAGCTGTTAGAAGGTGTTTCCCAGATGCTTTTCATGGACTTTGTGGTGTTCATTTTGTATAGAAATCTAAAATCAAGGTCTGCTGGTATAAAAAATCACAAATGGACATACTGAAAGGCTGTAAAAGCTTATCGGGAAGTGGATTTTAATAAGCATATAAACTGTTTAAGACGTGTTTTACCTCAGTGTGCTAAAACACTAGAAGATGTCGGGTTTGAAAGATGATCAAGAGTACATCAACTTGGAGCAAGATATGGTTTCATGACGTCTAATAGTGCAGAATCAATCAACGCTCTAAGTCGTCATTCCCGGAAATTACCTATTACTATGTTAATGGAGTTTTTTCGAGCCTCTATTCAACAGTGGTACTACAAGAAAAGAAACCATGCAGGTAATTATTTCTTTAAAATCGTAACTTATCATATATTTTACTAAGTATTGTTTATTTAAATTTACAGGAACATTGGAACATCGTGTTACATCATGGACTGAAAAAAAGATAACGAAACGTGTTGTGAAGTCAACGTCATGGAGAGTTGAACCGTGTTCAAACACTTTGTTTCAAGTTATGGATAATAACTTAAATGGGCTGGTCGATCTAAATGCAAAGACGTGTAGTTGTATGAAATGGCAAACATCTGGTTATCCGTGTGGCCATGTTATAAAAGTTGCTCTTCATCTAAACCAAGATGATTCAAGCGCATACGCTATGGATTGCTACACTACAGAAGTTTATCGACAGACTTATGCCGAGATTGTCTACCCTATTCCACATCCTTCTGAGTGGGACATACCAGATGACTTACAAACAGTTTTACCACCAGCCATGGACAGAAGGCTACCTGGCCGACCAAAAAGTCACGATCGTATACTGTCTAAGGGTGAAGAGAAGAAGAGATCGACATGTAGTCGGTGCAAGGAAAGTGGTCATACAAGGTTGACATATGGATCACCAGTGCCATCACAATCATCTTTTCCTCTACCAAAATATGGATCCTCATCAAAATCCAAAGCTCATATGGTGTCAAGCAAAAGGCAATCATCTTTAAAATCCCAATCACAACTGGCTTCACCTTTTGGGACTGTTAACTTAGGTGATTTTTAAATGCAAACGTTGTATTATGTGGATTTTATGTGTGAACTTTTAACATTTTCAATTGAATTAATGACTCAGGCCAACCATTTTGACTTAACCAACTCTTACTTGTTATTCAGTTGTTATCACTTATTAGGCATTCATTTGACTATCGCAGCACGGAAATGACGTTCGCAATCATCTTAATGACTATCGCAACGCAGAAATTACAATCGCAACGAGAGAATCGCAATGCGAAATGAAAATCGCAGCGTGAAAATCGCAACGCGAATATGAATATCGCAACGCGGAAATGACTATCGCAATGCGAAATGAAAATCGCAACGAGAGAATCGCAATGCGAAATGAAAATCGCAACGAGGGAATCGCAATGCGAAATTAAAATCGCAACGCGAATTTAGTTTCGCGTTGCGATTTTGTCGTTGCAATTTTCATTTCGCATTGCGATTTTCATTTCGCATTGCGATTTTCATTTCGCATTGCGATAGTCATTTTTGCCTTCAACATAATGCAGATTGAAATCAACAAAATCAACCATTACATTTCAATCAATTAAACAAGCACAAATAAGAATTATGTTCACATCAATTAAACAAATCAATTTTTACAAATCATCTTTTACAAATCAATTAAACAATCAAAAAATATGAAATAATTCTTATTATTTCCTCATCTACTATTGAATCAACTTTTGTAGCCATACATCATTTTCACGCAGCTCACTTCTGAGATTAACATGCAGAAACCAAACATTTGCTCAAACAACACTTTCTACACATCTAAAACCTACAAACAACAAATTATTGAATTCTAGGTACTTAACCAAACATTTTCAAACCAAAAGCCTATAAACTTACCAATTGTTTATGGACATTTTTATAACGCGGATGCAGGTAGGCAGCGTCTCGTATATATCGATCTAGCCATATAATGCCGAAACCACAAGCCTACTGCAGCTCTATCTCTATCGGTGGGAGGTAGATACTTTATATTTCCTGTCGTCAAACGCTCCAACGCCAAGCATACGAGAGGACCACAATCCCCTCTGGCTCCTTCCGTTTGTTGTGGCGCGGTCTTGTCTCTGATAACTGTAATATTGAGCTTCTTTGGCTTCTTGTTTCCAGAACGAGTCCAATAATTTATCGCATCCAAGAATTTAGCCAAATGAGAGCTCTATCCCTTAATAATATCTCTTAAATCAGCCAATGATATGTAATTTATCAGGCTGTCATATACTATTGTCTTAAGGGATGGGAGCTGAAGCTCGACGAGAAGCCAATGTTTACGTTCCAAAACAGGGATAAACACCTGCAATCATAAGTAATAATTCATTCATTTGCGCACTTATTTATGAATACCTTTAAACTCAATCTAAAATAAATACTAACCTTATCGACCTCCCACCATGCAGGATAAAGTTTAGCTTGTCCATTGCCCAACGCAAATGATTCATCTCGTTGATTCTTCAAGTGAACGGTGTTAAAAGACGTCGGCATAATTGTATATCGTGTATTTATTTTATTTTTCTTAAGTTTCCTAATTATTATAAGACGTGTCACCCACGCATCGATATGCTGTTTTACAAAAAAAGACATATATTAGTGACTTACATAAATTTAAAAAAAAATAATCAAATTGAAATATAAGAAAAATATAAGACTTACCCCCCATCGAAATAGCCATTGTCTTCGACCCCTAATAATACGCCCCACCAAGACCGATCAAGCAACAAATAGATATCATCGGTGAGCTTGCATATGTCAGTGAAACACCCCTGGCTCCGCTCATGTAGATAAAAATCAACTGCGGTCTTAGGCCAAAGGGTGTTATCCAGAATTGTGTCCGGTAGTTGTCTCCTCTCCACTTCAGATACCGGAATGGTACTGGCCGGTAACTTATACGAGAGCCAACTCTCATCCATCATGTCCGGCACGTCAGAGGGTTTCTCAAGAATCTTACATATGACGCCATGTGAATCAGGCTCTTGAATGGTGGGAGGGACCTCTTCAATGATGATAGTGGCCTCTTGAACGGTGGGAGGGGACTCTCGAGGAATGATAGGGGCCTCTTCAATGATAGGAGTGGACTCTTGAGGGATGACAGGCGAGTCGGGCTTCTTCTTGCGGTGTCTTCGCACTATTAGGGTGTACGGAGACTTAATAGCACGTGCACGCCGTCTGATGCATGAACTCCGTCGTGCAAGAAAAACCCGACGTAAAGCATCCACCTTATCGGGCCGCTAAATAATTAAATACAAAAATCAGTAAATAAACAGACATGATATTTAAACAGTGAAAACAAAGACAAATATGTTTCAAACTTGCATTGTATTCACCCAAGTCATTATTCTATCATAGTTCACAAAATGCATCAGATAACAAAGACAAATATGTTTCAAACTTGCAACACTGTCAAGTTAGTATTTGTCTTTGTCTATTGGTTGAAGTAATGCAATCCATTCAAGTTTCGTGTTGCGATAGTCATTTTTCACGTTGCGATTTTAAGTTTCGTGTTGCGAAAGTAAACTATTTCTTCTTCTGCAAATTGAAACTTGAATGGATTGCATTACTTCAACCAATAGACAAAGACAAATACTAACTTCAGAGTATTAAAGAATACACAGTTTAGCAGAATTGGCAGCAACCTAACAAATTTACTTTCAACCAAAAGACAAAACAAAGACAAATACTATTTCACAGTGTTAAAGAATACACAGTTTAGCAGTATTGGCAGCAACCGAATAAATTTACTAAGCAATCTAAGTGAAATGGTTAATCTAAGTGAAATTACGAGTAAATTTATCATCAAGTTAAATATGGAAAATCTTAAACTTACCTCGTTGCATAGAGTATGAACCTCATTCTACAACGATACTACCATCTCACGTAGAGCGACAACCTCACCACGTAAAGTAGACACCTCCACACGCCATGCACCATCGTTATCGCGTAGAGTACCGATCTCCTCACGCAAGGCATTGACCTCATCACGTAACTCCCTTGACTCATCCCGTGGAGGTGGAGAACAGGGAGATAGAAGTCGTGGAATCTTTGCCGGTCGCCTATCATGAGGTGATGGTGGAGAAGAGGCTCGATGATGTGACGGGATAGGTGATGGCTCTCGTTCTAGAGGTGTATAGTCGAGTCGATCAGGTGATGGCTCTGGGTGAGGTGATGGCTCTCGAAGTGGAGGAAGTGGAGGCTGCTCATCATCCGTGCCATCAAAAAAACGCTGACTAGCTTGCCACCAATCAGTGGCAAGCTCATCCTCCGTGGGTGTCAGTCTCTGTAATGGAGTGTTGGCCTCCTAACAATATAAAAACTCAAACAAAGTTAAACGTCTACTATTAATAAATTGTTTATATATGAAAGTATTTGTGTTAACTTACATTATTTATTGTCGCATATGGTATTAAGTCTTCCCAATCCAACAGATGTTTCCTCTTCCAGGAAATAGCCCTAGGAATATCATTTGAAGTTTTTAATGCATATGTCTGCATGCTGGGGAAAGCCTCGAATATCCAAATCTACAAACAATATAATAACAAACATTAGTAATTGTTAAATAATTAATTATAATTTTGGAAACATTATATAGAAATTCTTACCTTAAAGGCCCAAACAAAGCCTGACAAAGTGTATTTCGACCCATCGCCACGCAAACTTTTGCAGTCATCAAAAGCAGACGACAACTTAGTCCAGGTAGCTTTCCATATATACGAACCCCACGGAAACAGATTCCATGCATTTAGGTCCTCTACCAATAATATTAGCTCCGGAGGAATAGGTTGTCTGGCCTCTCTGCCTAAAAAGCCGGCATACAAAAGTACTAGAAGGCATACTCAGACAACATCGACGTCATCCATCAGAGTAAATCCATCATTCTTATTAAACAATTTCTTCAGGTCGTCAACGTGTAAGTTCGGCTTCTCCATTGACTCATCAGGAAAAACCCGGGATAACCATGATGGGCGGGCGATATGACGAGTGTACCGGCCTACATCATCGTGTCCGAATCATAGACCAGTGATTAAGCAGAACTCCTTCCGCCCAAAACAAGTATACGCCGGTGGAAAATGAAACCATATCTCTTCCTCACCACGTTGTATACTGTCGGGTAGATCGCTAGTCATGGTCTGAAGCCACAAATGGGTCAAATTAGCATCTCCACCTGGATGCTGTACTCTCAGCCATGGCCCGAAGCAGGTTTCCTCAAACAATTTTCTTTGTGCAGGTGAAAGCTTCGAAGCAATTGTAGTGGCTAGGCTAACTTTATTCCTTAATGTCAATGAAGCCGAAAAAAATTTCTACAAAAAAAATAAACATACCAAGTTAGATATACCAAAAACTACACTGTGAAGATATACCAAAAACAATAAACATAAAGAGTAGTAGTTTATTCTTGAAACTAAAATTTGCAACACTGTTTTGTCTTTTGGTTGAAATGAAAATCGCAACGAGAGAATGACTATCGCAATGCGGAAATGAAAATCGCAACGAGAGAATCGCAACGCGAAATGAAAATCGCAATGCGATTTTGGTTTCGCGTTGCGATTCTCTCGTTGCGATTTTCATTTCGCGTTGCGATTATCTCGTTGCGATTCTTCTGCAGATTGAAACTTGAATGGATTGCATTACTTCAACCAAAAGACAAAACAAAGACAAATACTAACTTCACAGGGTTAAAGACTAAACAGTTTAGCAGTATTGGCAGCAATCGAATGAATTTAATAAGAAATCTAAGTGAAATGGTTAATCTATTATTGAAATTACCAGTAAACTTATCATCAGTTTCAATATGAAAAACCTAAAATAATGCAAAATTTTCAAAATAAAAATAATTAAAAAAACTAACCCTCGGAGGTTGATTTTCCATTTCTGAATGATTGTGAGGGATTTCTGACCGTGAATGGTTGTGAGGGATTTCGCCGGAGATGGGGACGGAAATCTTCGGAGATGGGGACGGATTTCGCCGTAGAGAGTGAGAGATGGAGATGGGGCTGAGTTGTGATTTTAGGTTTTAGGTTATGAGCTGCGATTACGTGATATATTGTGGACGGTTCAGTGTTCCGATAATTAATATTCGTGTTTGGAATTTGAAAATAAAATACGCGTAGCGATTCTAATGGCGCTTTAAAAATCGTGTTGCGATTTACGGATACGCGTTGCGATTTTACGTATTGTCGTTGCGATTTACGGATACGCGTTGCGATTTTACGGATTCTCGTTGCGATATTCAGAATCGCGTTGCGATTTACGTATTCTCGTTGCGATTTACGGATACGCATTGCGATTTTACGTATTGTCGTTGCGATTTACGGATACGCGTTGCGATTTTTACGGATACTCGTTGCGATAGTAAGAATCGCGTTGCGATTCTGGAAACTGATTTGCGATTCTGGGGATCGCGTTGCGATTTTTATTTCGCATTGCGATTTTGTTGGTCATTTTGGCAAATCCAAAATAAGTTGGTTAAAATCGTATATTATAAGGCATTTTTTGTCACTGAGGCGATTTTCTCTTTATTTTATTTATTTTTGCGCGTACTAATTTCATTAGATCCCCGAGTCCCCATGTCTATTTTTCTGTAAAGATTGAGCACTTCTATCTTTAGTTCTAATATTACTACACTGAATTTTTTATTCTTTTTATATTATATTATATCTTCTCTTATATTATATCTTCAACTAGAATTAAGTTGAGTCATCAGCATAATAATTCTTAGAGGTTTCTGTAAAATGGAAGGTATTTGATTGTCTTGTAGTGTACTTGTTTTAATTTTTTCATCTGCACAGTTTGATGTTATGTGTTTTGGTTTCTTTCAGGCAGATATACTTCTGTCTCAGTGTCTCCTGAGTTTCAACCTTCTGTAGAGCAGCTGATTTGTTTTCAGACAGCAAATCGCCAAATTTTGATGTTTTCAGCCACATATCCAGTTACAGTTAAGGACTTTAAAGACAGATATCTACAAAAACCTTATATTATTAATCTAATGGATGAACTTGCCCTAAAGGGTATTACACAATATTATGCTTTTGTGGAAGAAAGGCAGAAAGTCCACTGCTTAAATACTCTTTTCCCTAAGGTTTTCCCTTGAATAAACTTCTTATCTAATCTTCTCTCTTTTCCTTTTGTTTTCATGGTATGTGAATATATTTATATACAGCTGCAAATAAACCAATCAATCATTTTCTGCAACTCGGTAAATCGAGTGGAGTTGTTGGCCAAGAAAATTACAGAACTTGGCTATTCTTGCTTTTATATACATGCAAAGATGCTACAAGACCATCGTAACAGGGTATTTCATGATTTCCGCAATGGAACATGCAGGAACCTTGTCTGTACTGATATGTTATGCTGTGGGTTTATCATACGAGCTAATCTTCCTGGATAATTCGATTATTTAAATAGGAAACGTGTAGATTGTTGGACTTCCATTTGCTGTATTTCTTGTAGGCTTTTTTTCTTTAGATATACTCTTGCAGGCATTTGTTTTCTTCTCATCATCTTTCATTTTCAGGTGCTGAAATGTATAACCTACTACCCGAACCCTCTACTGCTTATCTTTTTCGCAATATATATGCAACTACCTAATGAACTACATAACATATAATATGCAATGACCTAATGAACTATGTAACATGTAACAATCTAATGAGCTATATAATATGACATGATACATGATCTTTAATGAAAACTATATACTCACTAAACTATATTGCTATGATACTCAACATGCAAACTATATCCTTATATACTACATAAACTAAATTATATATGCTCATACATTTATTTTATTAAAAGCCTTTATATTATTATACGGTATAATATGTCACGTGCCACCACTCGTCATCCGGATAAAATAACATTGTAATACTTGAATTTTGTCTGAACATTTCGAGACAGATTGAAGGAAATCGAGAATCAACTTAAAAATGTTTGGATTTCGAGATCGAATTGATTTTTAAGTTCGGATTTTGAGATCAAATTAATTCAAGTGGCAGTGGCGGTGGAAATGAAAATTAGTTTATGGAATATTTGCAATGGATCAACGGGCTTTGAGAAATTTCCAACATATAGTGTTTGTAAACCCTTAAGTAACCATCTATTCATTTTAGGTGTTTAAAGTCCAAATTATAGCATGTTATTACTTGCAACCAAAATACCAAATAATATCAAAAATCCAAAATAAATGTCCATTTTTACAAAAACATTCAGCCCCAAATAGCCATAGACTCATAACCAGCAGCCCATTAAATTTACATCAAGCCCAACGAGCCCACATATTTAGGGTAACCAAAAACCCTTATTGATTCGTTTAATCCTAGCCGCTGCCAACCATGACCTTTTGGCTCCCACATGTAACCCCAACGACATAAGCGTGCAGCAACCCGTGACCTTTGCTCCGCGCCACCTCATCATCGACCCAGCAGTGGTCCCGAACGGTTCCAAGCAGCTCGCGTCAGTGACCACGTACGGCAGTCACATGAACAACTCCCCACGTCGGCAACAAGCGTGCCCCATTTAGTAGCCATGTTGCGACCAGTGGACCAAATCAGCCCAACAGTGGTCCCTCCAAGCCACAACAGCCCCTCAGTGCCAAATCAGCCATGCAAGACAAAAGAAAGGACACAAATCAGCAAAATCTCTTTTTTTTTGTTTTTCACTTGTAAAGGGAAATATAAGACCCATCAAAATCCCCATTGTAAATTTTTCCCGTAGAAAAAAAATCAAAAAGCAACATCATTCGAAAGGTATTCTAGGTTTCTTCATTTTCGTTTTTTTTGTTGATGCATGTGGGTAAAGAAAAAAACATAATAAAGGAGGAAAGTGACTTACCCTCGCCATTCGCGTCCTTTGGTGGAGTCTAGGTCGTCGGCTTGCACATCGGAAGCTTAGGGGGGTCTCGGTTCTTAGAGGTTTGGGTCGGGGAGGAGAGTTTGGTAAAAAAAAGAGTGGGGCTTAAGGTCATTTTTTGGTGGCGCTCGGGCTCCTTGGTTGCTCGGGTTTCCGGTCGGAGGGTAGTGTGGCCACCATAGTAGTGGCCGGCGTTGAAAGCCTTAGGCTTTTATGGAGTGACCAACCGTATGGTTTGGGAGCTTTGTTACAGAAAAAGGAAAGGGGAAAGGCTTTTATTGGCTGGGTTAATTTTTTAGCCAAATATGGTTAAAACATGAATATATAGGCTTAGTTTTAGGTTAATACCCACTTAGGTCCCTATATCTTAGCCGAATTCTTCCATTTCAGTCACTAGGTCCTTGTTTGCTATTTTCTTTGATTTTGACACTCTGTTTTGCTTTGCTTTAATTTAGTCACTATTTTGCTTTTCCATTTGTTTAAAATTAGTTACTGATTTTTATTTTGTTCTATTTTAGCCACTAATCGATTATGTGTCTTTATTTTATTTATGAATATGATGTGATAGTTTCAATTTATGCATTTTGGTCACTATTTATTCATATTTGGCTACCTTTTTTATTTCTATTACATTTTGATCCCTGTTTTTAAATTCCGAATATAAACTTTAATACGACCATGTGGTGACCCACCCTGGGGTATGATTCACATTATTTATTGTCCGGGTAAAATTCTATTTTTTAACTGCTAACTTTGCTAATTTCTAACCGCTAACCCGCTAATTTTCTAACTTCTAACTTATAACTTTTATAAAATGTATACGAATTATTCTACGACTTCGCGTTGACACACCCTACGGTATGATTCGTGTTATTCATGATTCGGGTAAAATTCTAATTATTAACCCCTAACTCCTAAATTTATTCGATTGATTTATTTTCTGTTATTTACTTTTTTGCCTTTAATTTTCTACACCTTTAATTTATGCCTTTAAATTTCTGGTATTTACATTTCAGTCCTTTAAATTCTAGCTTTTAATTTTCTGCACTGTTTTAATTTAAGCTTTATATTCTGATTTCTTTCATTTTAGTCATTTATTTAATATTTCAATTTTAATTATATTTTTTAAATTGTTTCAATTTAGTCATTTTATATATTTTAATTGCCTTTAATTATTTTATCCTTTTAATTTAATACTTGATAGATCACTTGTATCCTTAATTTATTCTTTGAATTTAGATTCCTTTCGATTTGATCCTTAGAGCTTTTTTAATTTAGATGAATAATTTCATAATTGATTAAAATTAATTAGGATTAATATTAGAGCCTCCATCTTAGGCCTAATTTCACATTCATCCTTAAATTAGGTGAATTTTTTACTCGATCCTCGTTTTTGCTCGAGATTCCATTTTAATTATTCGAATCAAATAATTGGTTAAGATTGACTAGATTAATATTGTAGAGCCTCAATTTTAGGTTTAATTTCACTTAGTCCTGTAATTTAGAAGAATTTTCTATTTGGTCTTCGTTTATGTTCAAGGTTCCATTTTGACTATTCAATTCAATAATTCACTAAAAGTGATTAGGATTAATATTATAGCTTACACTTTTAGGTTTATTCCCTTATGTTTTTTAAATTTCATAATTTGACACTTTAAGTTTGAGAGAAGCTTTGATTTATTAATTTAGTATAATTAGGTTCCATAACCGATTGCTTGACTGCATTTCGATTTTTAAATAAGGCAATGCTCATTTATTAGATGTTAATATTGTATCCTCCGCTTTTGCCCAGGGGTGACCACTGTTGATTGTCGAAGTAAATTAACATCCTTTTCAAAACCCTCATCATGTTTTCTAAAATCATTAAGGTAATGTTTATTTATTGGGGTTGGTAACAAATCTTTCACTTTTGCTTGGGGTGGTTGTTATTGATATTGGTAAGTCGACATCCTTTTCGAACTTTGCATACATAGTGGATTTTAAATTAAATAAGATTTTGAACTCAAAATCTCCAATTTTAAAATATGGGGTAATTGATTAGGTATCAATTTTGGACGCTGCGGGGTGCTAATTGATACCTAATTTCTGATTTCTAATTTCGCAGACCAAAAAAATGGTATTTTTTATAAAAATAAAATGTTTTACTAAATTTCCTACTAGTTTTAGGTGTTTCAATCTCACCTTAAAAATGATTAGTGGTGACTCCCATCTTTTTTTTTTTATAAAAATCATTTATTTTCCTAAAAAAGTCGTATAGCCGAAAATCGGTTGTGACATTTTTCATTCGCTTTGCAACCAAAAAAATATCATTAGGAGTAAAAACTTTCCTTCCCCTAGGTAGAAGTTGTTCAATATGTATATATAGGAATGAGTTCTACTTACCCTATGTAAACTAATAAGTTTTACATTAATTTATAAACATTAGATTTAATTAAATTTATAACCCATAAACAAATATTTTTCTAATTCACGGTAAAACAATTTTTTAAGGGTAAACTGTACCTATAGTCCCCTATGTTTTCGGTATGACTGATTTTGGGCATAAACATTAAGGGAAAATGGTCCCTAACATTATTGATTCGTTTTATTTTAGTCCCTCCGCCGTTAACTTCCGTTAACCATTAACAAAATTATTACGTGGCAATTAAAAATTTTAAAAAATTCACGTGCTCTTTTCTTCTTCTTCTTCACGTGGTCTTTTCTCATTCTTCTTCAAAACAAAAAAGGCCCTAATTCAACTGCATTTGCAGGCACGCCATCTAATCAGTTTATATTCCCCTCCCACTTTTTTTTTTCAATTCATCACCATTTTCCCATATATTCCTCATGGGTAGATCTCCTTGTTGCGAGAAAGAACACACCAAAAAAGGTGCATGGACAATGGAAGAAGACGAGCGACTCATTAACTACATCAAACTTCATGGTGAAGGCTGTTGGAGATCTCTCTCCCAAAGCAGTTGGTCTATTCGTTTTCCATATCATCATATGTTCATTTGTAGTGAAGCGTTTTCAACTTTTTTTAGGGTTAACATATACTGATTCTTCCAGGTTTGCTTCGATGTGGGAAGAGTTGTAGGCTTAGATAGATAAACTACCTGAGGCCTGATCTCAAGAGAGGAAACTTCACTGAAGAAGAAGATGAACTCATCATCAATCTTCACAGCTTACTTGCCAATAAGTAAGTTCTTTTCTCATATTTTTTCCTTGATTATATGAGTGAATCACATTAAAATCTCAACCAGATAGCCTTCTATTTTTGTTTCAGATGGTCTTTGATTGCTACAAGGTTATTGGGAAGAACGAACAATGAGATGAAGAACTACTGGAACACTCATATCAAAAGAAGCTGTATAGACGAGGGATCGGTCCTCAAACCCACCGTCCACTCGGTTCGGTTTCCAGCACGAACAAAACAAGTAACAACAACAGCAATAACTGCAGTAATAGTAGGGACAACAATAACGTTAATTGACTCCAATTAGAAATAAAACAATCAGTGGTGTCATTGATGCAAGTGCCTGCCAACATAGATAATGGAGGCGCAGACTCAGCTGAGGATTCTAACGGAAGCAGCAATGGATTAAGATGTGAAGAAGTTTTCCCACATATCAATCTCGAACTCTCTATCACGCTTCTGTTTCCCTTCCAGCAGTCTCGAGTTTCATCTATCGGCTTAAATCAGTCGTAGTAGCTGCAGCAGCAACGAGTTTCCTATCAGTTATTTCGATCAAAAGCGTTGGATGTGTGCTTATGTCATGGTTTAGGGTTCCGAAAAAGCCAAGTTTGTAGTTGTGGTGCTTGTCACACCCCAATTTAGGAGCTAAATATTAGAAATTTTAAAATATTGAATTTAAGTGATATTTTGAAAGAAATTGAAGATTAAACTGTAAAAATCGCAAAGTTGGTAGATTATTTTAGGTAGTGTTGGAATTTGGGGACCAAACATATAATTTAACCATTTTTCTTTAGGAGAGAATTATAAACTCTCTCCCCATTTGTTTTCCAGATATTTTTTCTCATTTTCCCTCCCCCGTTGACCCTCATTTGAGCTACAATCTACTCACCGTCCGGTCACCGTTCGTCGATTCGAAACCACCATCGTGATCATTGTCTACTGTAGAATAAAAAACCCCCAAACCTCTCGTTGTGAATCAACATCGTTTGTTGTAAATTTCAATCGAAAGCATCATCGGTTTTAAGTTGATCGCCATTGGTTTTTCGTCAATTCAGGTCGATCCGACCACCTGTTTTCGACACCTCCCGCACTATCATGTTCCTCGTATCGTTTCGAGTCTGCCGGTGTTCTTCTTGTCTTCGTCGTCGCCGGCACGTGAAGGGGTGAGAAATTCAAAGTTTTCGATGTTTTGGAATCGAGCTCTCTGCCGTTCAAAATTGTGAACCGAGCTTGGTAAGTGTCTCAAAATACCTTAAAATAATTTTAGAAAGTTTTGTGGAATTTTTCGGACACTGTACGACACCGCACGCGCCGCACGCTAAGAGTGGCCTTTGTCTGGAAGCCTGGGGAGCCATTTGAGCCGAGCTATTTGAGCCGAGCCAAGCTGCCTGGACTGAGACGTTTACTGTTGACCATTGACTGTTGACTTTGACCAAAAAGTCAAATTTTTTGAAATTAAGCTCTGTTTTACGCAATTAGCTCTGTTTTGATGAAATTTATGTTGTTATGTATCTGAAGAATTATTGGAAGTTGAATTAAAGATCAAGGGCGTCCGAATGAAATTTAAATGGTCAATCAGTATGACACGAAAATTGAGGTAATACTTTACTACCTCTTAGCATGCTTTATGGAACATGTTGATAATGGGTAAATGCATGGATGTATGTAATTGGTCTATTATGCATGTTTGATTATGGATGGACTCGAACCAAATCATGTTTAAGTGATAAATTGGTTAAGACTCTATTGAATTATATAAAGGAAATGGGAAGACACGTAAAAATGATGTCTAGTACAGTGAGTAATATGAAAAGAAAATGCCCTCAGATTTATTAAATTCTCATTAATTTCGTTAAAAAGGTTTAATACAAAAAATCATCAGATTAAGGAATTACTAAAATGCCCTTGAGAGGTAAATATAGTCTGAGTTGACTCTAAATGAGAAAGTACCCTGAGAATTTGTAGCTAACCTAATAGATTACAGATTTAAATTGTTAAGATCTTGTCTTTGTACAAAAAATTCCTGATTATCTGTTTGTAACATTTGAGAAGGCACCTGACCCGAAAATCTCTGAGTTATGAGTAAATATCTGAAGAATAATTTATCGATGGTGCTCTTTTATCAGAATTGTTTGAAAAGACTGAAATAGATGATAAGGGCGGATTAAATAATAAGGTCGAACGGAAGGAAATGATTTAAATATACTGGATCTGTAAAATGACCAAAATACCCCTAGAATGGAAATGACCCAAGAATATCACCAAGCTCAGGAATGATTGGATATTCTTGAGCTCAGAAATGAATGGAATAAAATTAAGCACCAAAATAACCAACATACCCTTATGACCTAGACTAAGTAAATGTTTTGGATTAATGAAGGAATCCAAATAAACATGTGTATTGTACTACCCTTAAAAGTTATGGAACTCCGCTTAAGTGAGTTGATCAACACTAATGGTATATTCGTACCTAAATGGCATAGATATCACTTGAATCCTTGTTCGTCTCCGCAAGTTTGGATCGATGATAATTTTGGAAGTACTCAGCTCAGGTCAACTCAAGAATGAATTCGGTACTAAGAAGTGGATATTCGTAAGACAAATCAACCACGAATACCAGAATGCCTTTATTATATGACTAAATTGAACTGAAAGAAAGTATAATATGTATCCGAAATTCAGAAACATCTGAATTACTCTAAAAAACTCTGAAGTAAACGGGATAAACTTTATTGCTAAATGAACTAAGTAACCTCAATGACTGAGGATTAAATAAGTGATTTGGATGAGTCTGGAAACACTGTTGAACTTACATGATGAATTGTCCTTATAGGTCATGAACCATGAATCAAGTAAGTCAATATTTCCTGATATCGTTGAAATATGGAAATGAAATAAAAACCATTGGAAGATCTATTCATCATTCATTACGAAGATTATTTATGGACAAGAATTGTTAGTATTAAAGAGTGAATACTCTGGAAAGGAAACAAATTGACGGGTCGACATGCATTAGTTCTGAGAGTTGTTCAGTTCAAATTGTTCAATAAACCGATCGAACAACATGGATTGTAAATGTCTTGAATCTTCATTTCTCTTTTATCAACTCAAATCACTCCGTGCATTTTGAACACTTTCCTGATGCACATGAAAACATAGTGGGATTCTAAAGTATCAACCTTAAATGTCTAATTAGATCGGTTAGTAATCGATTCTCTCCAATAGGACCTCGTTCCTGTAATTTGATCAAATTACAAAAATTCATGTTATCCATACTGATAACTACAAAATACCTCTGAAAAATACTTGGATCCTCTAGTGTGTTCCATATGTACTACATGACGATTTTATATGTTTTAAAATAAGTTTTAACGAAAATATTGATTTACTGGTTCATGAACCATGATAACATGGTATATGATATCCGATTATGGTTTTCATCGAAAAATATGAACTTTTCCTGATTTATGGAATCATGGAAATTACTGGTTTATGTACCATGGTTACTCGATGGGTAGACTGGAGATACAACTCTGATCAAGCTAAAAATTTCTTACGGACCTAAGGTGATCCTTAGGTAGGCTCTCAAGCCCTAAGGTACTCCCTTGGGTTAATCATTTGACTACTTATGGTGTACAGGTGGAAATTGGTTATACGATTTATTTTATTATCATGATTATGACATATTACTGGATCACAATCCAGGTATTACGATTAACGACTAAACTGATTTATACTGGATTTTTATATGGATATGATTCTGAAGTATGATGTGTGCTTAGGGTAACCCTATGGACCTAATGATACCCTTGGGTAGGTCCATAGGCTCCAAGGAATATCCTTAGGTTGGCTCCCTTTTGCTATGTGCTTAGGGTAAGCCCTACGGACACAGTTCTGGGGAACTACATAATGGAGTTTGGTTGGGGTTCAACTATAGTTTTAAAAGATTTATATCTTTTCACTGGTTTTGATTGGAACACACTAGACATCCTATTCGATCTCCTGTAAATGTCATACTATGAATGCTTCCTATGAATTGATATCTTCATGGCTTCTACTCAATGAACTACCAAAGGAACCCCAGATTATCCTGAAAATCGGTATACGTCTGATTCAATAAGAAAATTATATGGCTTCCTATTTATTTGTATGACCTATAGCATCATCTGGTAGTTTTGTATTATTGAGCTTTCCGAAGCTCACTCTATGACTCACTATTGCAGGTTAAAAAGGATTGAACCAGTGTAACTATGGACACCCGTAAGGGAGTTTTTCCAGCGTCGCTTGCAGAGTATGGTACATGTGATTAGGGGCCTGTAGATTGTATTTTGTTTTATTTCTGAATACTGATAAATGATTTTATGAGTTTACATGTTCTAATAAAAAGTTTTAAATTTTCCGCTATTTTTATGGTTGGTCGCTCCGGTGGCCCTAATGTGACAACCCAGATCGGATCAGATTACCTGCATCGGCCTGAGGGGTTACAGTGCCAGTGTCATCACAATGCTGTAGCATGCAGCCGATTTTCTATGCAGGGAATTAATATCGAGGTTGTGTATATTGCCAACAAGAATGTTTTATTAAGTGTTTTAAATGATTAACATATGTATTAAGTAATTTGCATCTGTGTTGTAAAATGAACTCCGGAAAGCGTTTAGTCAAACTGCTCAAGCCAACCCCGTTCATTAAGTGAGACAAAGACTCTAAACCTCTTTAATGGCCACTCAATGGCACCGAGGCTTTATATCAAACTAACACAATCGAATCGAAGCTATTATCAAGCCAACTTGAATGCAATGCTTGCAAGTACACATACCCAAAGATATTTCCACATGAATAGGAGTAGTTTGATGAAACACTAGTATTGGAGAAAACCCAGGTTAATGGAAGAATAAGAGGAGAAAGAAGGTAGCCCAGGTTAACGGAAGAAGAAGAAGAAGAAGAGCACATGATTTTTTTAATTTTTAATTACCACCTATTAATTCCGTTAATGGTTAACGTAAGTTAACGGAGGAGGGACTAAAATCGTATAGATCGATACTGTTAGATAGCATTTTTCCCTTAATTTTTTAGTGACCAAAATCGGTAATTCCGAAAACATAGGGAACTATCAACATTGTTTACCCTTTTTAACCATAAAAACCCACACAACTAGGGCTGATAATTATCCATGGGTGAGTGGATTATCCACCCACCCGCCCCGAATAAATGGATGAAAACCCGTTGTGAAACAGATAATTGGCGGGTGATGGATAGATCGGGTAATGGGTCAGGTCGGATATGGATGAAATTTTGTTGGCCCATCACCCGACCCATTACTTGCATCATCCATCCACCCATTAATATATCTATCTATCTATCCATCCATATATATATATATATATATATATATATATATATATATATATATATATTCATCCCTTGACAAAGAAATGCATGCTCCAGTCCACTACCCCATAACATATTGTCTGTGAATTAAAATCTGAGCTGCCCATGCAACCATGCTAGCTTCAACTCCATTTTTTTGATATCCCATCAACTACATTATCATCGGGAAGAACTATAGATAAATATATGTAAATCATGTGTAGTATGATAAATATTGTCTAAATTTATTCGTTTTAAATTTACTATAATTATTATTTTAATTGTGTATTATGATAAATTTGCTACAGAACCCTCTTGCGGCATATTACCACCGCATTAGAATTGCCACTCCACTGACAATATGTAGCATGCACAACCGTGTTCTTAAGCACATCCTTGTTCTTAAATCTTAAACCTATCCGAAGGTTGATATTCTCAAGCTTCAGTGCTTCACTTCCTCAACACATTCATGTAAGTTCTATCCTCTTTTATTAATTCACTTGAGTTCAATCTGTAATTTTATATTCATGTAAGTTCGATCTGCAATTGTTTAGTAATTGGTTTGAGTTTTCTTTTTTGGTTTTTTTAGTCATGGATATGGGAGATACATCATATAGTAGCACCTCAAAATCCTATGCCATCTCTCTTTCAACTCAAGGCTCATCTCCTCTTTAACTCAAGGCTCATCTCCTGACATCCATAATCTCATGCAATCTTCATCTCCAACTCCTAGTGTAAGACCTGAACCGAAACTAGTCGAGGAGGTACCTGAAACTGCAGCAAAAGTGGCTCCAGATGATGCTCAAAACAAATCCTCAATGGCCAGCATGGGTCTACCTCAAATACCACCTCGTATTTCCAGAAAACTTACATCACCAGTTTGGAATCACTTCGAGAAGGTGACAATGAATGGTGAAGAGAAAGCAAAATGTGTGCATTGTAGCCGATATTAACATAGTGCACAAGACTATATAAAATGTGTTCCATTTTGTTTTTGTTTGAATTTGATAAAAATTTATTCTTCATGTTTTGGTTTCTATGAATGTTTGAGTATCAATGTTTGGTTTCTATGAATGTTAGAAGAATTTGAGCTTAGGATGTAAAAATAGGTTTTGTTCATAGTATCATCCATTTCTCATCCGCTCTACCTACTCCACCTGTGGATGATGGATGGAGCGGATATGGATGAAATTTTTGGTGGGTGATGGATGGTGTGGATGGAGATGACCGCGGGTGATGAGGCGGATGAAGCTCCACCCGACCCATCTCCGATCCATTGCCAGCCCTACACCCAACCTTCGTCTTTTTGTTTCAGATAGAAAAACTCACCATCCTGTCCTCATTTCCAATCTTGGATTTTTTTTACTACCAATTGTTTCTGCCATTAGATATACTTGTTTAAAAAAAATTTGTTCTTTACCCTTCGATTTTATATTCAGTCTCTCATTCACATCTCTCTTTTTGTTGAGTTTATTGACTTTGATTTCATTGTCTTACTTTTTATGCGTATTAATTTACCAGATCTAATGGAAGAATTAACTTTAACAATATGGGTATTGATTTCATTATCCGTAAAATTATCTCAAATTAATTAACTGGCATTAGTTTAGTGTCTAAAGAAAACATTGTTCTTAGAGGTGTCGAGAAAATAACGAGGGGTTGTTAATCCCACCCTCAATGGCGAAATGTAGTGAACGTCAATGATGTTGAACGTACTAGAGGTATACTGGTCATTGTGGTTGGAATTAGGGACTGGGTGTGATTGTAGCGTATCGGGTTCTTGTCAATGTATCAACTTTGAAACCGGTCCTGAGTAACCATTAATGGTGTGTGCATCTGATAAATTTGGAGTCAAACCAGTTTGGATTACCTAGTTGACCACAGAAGCTAATTCCACAGAAGGTGCTATCCGTGAATAGCTGTTCTTAGTTGCCAACATAAAGATAAAATGGAACAGCAATGATAAACATCAATATATTACAAGAATTTGTTTGAATAAATGATAAACAAGTACATACCTATCTAATGGCAATGGCAGATATAAGGGTAGTAAAATAAGCAAGAAGATCGATGAATAAGTGAGGATGAGATGATGAGTTTTTCTGTCTGAAACAAAAGGAGGAAGGATGGGAAGATGGGTTTTGACGGTAAAATAGAAAAGAATGTATTTTATCGTCAGAAAAATACTTGTTTATGGTTATAAATTTTAATTAAATTTAAGTTATTCATTTATTTAAATATGATTATAAATTAGTGTAGAGTTTAATAATTTTACATGTTGAAGTGGATATATATATATATATATATATATATATAATTTTATTCAATTTTGAAATGTATGATCTATATAAACGTAAATAAAATGACATAGATGAATTGAAAAATGTGAATCATATAGATGATTATGATGATGTATCAAATAATTGAGTTTTACAATGAAGTAAGTCAACTGAAATTCGAGCATAATCATAGATGTAAATTAAGATTTTAGAGTTGATTGAAAGCTAGATAGATAAAAGATGTATAGTTTTAGTTGACATCACTTACAAATTTTATTTAATCTTTATCCTTTTTAATATTTTAAAACTAAAATTTTAAATATTATAACAACATACTAAAAGGGTAGATTGAGGGATGTTCAGAGAAATCATCTCTAAAAATTTTAAATTTTCATATAACTTAAATAATTTATTCATATTTCATATTAATGATTTAATTTTATACATATTTTAAAATTTATAATTTTATATTTAAACATAAATAAATTATTTATGTTCAAAGATATAAATATTATAAGCTCATGGGAAACCACCACCTTTGTGTTGCGGGCAAAATGGCCACAATAATGCGTCCCAATTCCCCAGCCCCCAAGTAGACCATTTGCTAAAGTAATATACAAAGACGCCAAGGAATCCGTGAGTCTTCAATGAAGACTCCGTGCATGCAATGCATCTTTGGCTTGAGAAGACTCCATGCATGCAACACGTCTTCATCCATGAAGACTCATGGCATACAATGCATCTTTGGCGCTATATGTCTTCTGATTCGAGTGGCAGAGGTCTCTGATTCGAGCGACAGAGGTGGGTGGGAGCGTTACCGAATTAATGGGTTAGGTGTATGGTTCAACAATAATAATGGTGTTATTATTATGCATCAGGTGGGTGGATTATATAAAATGAGTTGTGTGTTGAGTTTGGGGAGTATATACAGATGAAAGGATGAATGAAAACAATGTGTGTAGAGAAAAAAAATTAGAAGAAATGATAGGTAGGAAAACAGGAGAAGAAAGTAAGAAATTTTTGGTCTGGTAAGTTTAAATTTAATTGTTTTGTTTTTAATTTTATATAAATTAAAGAAGTAAGAAGAAAATAATATTATTGTGTTCTTTTTTTGCAAATTAATCAAGTTGTTTCGAAGGAGTGAGTGAGAAGTTGTCTAGAAAGATTTTTATTAGATTCAAGTAAGTATTTAACCAAAATTTATTTGAAATAATTTATGATTTATTGTTATGTTAATATATATAGTTTTGTAATATTTTTAATTTACCTTTCAAAAAAATAATTTATTATTGTAGTGAAAATGTTAAAACAATATTAATTATAATAGTTTTGTTATGTTAATATATATGGTTTCTTCATATATATATATAGTTTTATAATATTTTTAGTTGACCTTTAAAAAAATGTTAAAACAATATTAATTATAATAGTTTTGTTATGTTAATATATATGGTTTCTTCATATATATATATAGTTTTATAATATTATAACATTTCGAATCATTATTAATATTTTATGATTTATTGTTATGTTAATATATATATTATGTTCTTTTAATACCATTATAATATTTTTAATAGTATTGATTGATTTACTATTGTAGTAATTAGTATATATTTAAATAAAAGTGAAATATTATAAAATTATTTGTATGTATTTTGTATATATATATATATATATATATATATATATTTTGTATGTAGAGAAAATGAGCAACAATTTTTTCATGATTGTCTATTATAATGGACATATTATGAAAAACGAGGTCGGTGTTGTTTTTCAGTCTGAAAGACTTATAAATATGATTAAAATGGACATCACATTTATAGAAATGAAGGAGAGCATAGAAAGAAAAACCCGAGCTATAATTGATGGTTTGGCATATAGGTTTATGGTATGTCCCAATCCAGTCAGATATGTTGCAGTACCACTTGAAGATGATGATGTTATTATAACCATTATTGAATTAAATGACTCAACAAATATTCAAGTTATTGAGTAATTTTTTGAGGTGCATAAGGGGGGTGGTGTTCATGGATCGTCAAGAAATGTGGTTGGAAATTCATCTCAAATGACTTTCGAAAGTGAGTTTGAGGACCCGACATATAGGTCGATAAACAATTTTATTGCGTTGTTGGAAAGTGCAAATGAAGTCGGCGGGACATCCGCATCAGCAGAGTATGGGCAATAATCATACATCATCCGAAATCGCTGATGATGACGCTGAAAATCGCTGGGGAGAAATACATGATGATTCCAGTGAAGATGAAGAAACTGAGGAACCCATTTTGGTAGATGATGACGCTATTTCTGACGGTGGTGAACCTGAGTTGGCCATTGATGATATCCGACATCGTATCAACATACCCTCACATGTACGAGATTGATTATGATGCAATGAGGGTAGCTGAATTCTCAGAGATGCCACATTTAACTTCAAGTCAAATGATTGAATCCTCTGAAAACTCGGGTGAATTATTAATTGGGAAGCAATTTAGAGGAAAAAATTAAGTTACATTGGCGATTAAAGAGTATTGCATAAAATCCTATGTAGATTGCAAGGTTGCAGAGTCCAACCAGAAAACCCTATATGCAAAGTGTGTTAAATATGGTACCGAGTGTAAATGGCTGATAAGAGTTTCCAAAATACAGAGGCAAGATGAATGGGTCATCACAAGGTACAATGGTCCTCACACATGTTTGCAGAACTCCATCGAACAAGACCATCGACTACTGGACTCTGATGTAATATGAAAATATGTGAAGGTGCTGGTTGAATAAAATCCAAGAATCCCTTGTTCAGTGTTAGCTACATCTTTTCGAGACTAGTTCATATATGCTGTAAAATACAAACCGGTTTGGCATGCGAAGAAGAAGGCAAGGAGGTTGATATATGGCGATTGAGATCCATCATACAATTAGCTACCAAATTTATTGCAAGCTATGAAAAGGTTCATCCAGTGAACGATAGTGAAGTCTCAAACCATACATGCATACAACTTAGAAGGTTAACTTCTTCAAGGAAATAGAATATTTCATAGACTTTTTTAGGCATTCAAGTCATGCATAGAAGGATTTACTTTTTACTAACGTATGGTCCAAGTAGATGAAACATGGTTGTACGATCTATATAAGAATATATTGTTGATAGCAGTTGCACAAGATGATCAATGAAATATCTTTTCGATTACATTCTCCATTGTTGAAGGAGAGACAACAGAGGCTTGAGATTTCTTTTTGATAAATCTACATAAGTATATCGTTTGAGAATATGGAGTTTTCTTGATATCCGATCGAGGTACATGCCTTTTGGCGGAAATTGAACAACCATGAAGTCAGTGGACACCTCCGTACGCATATCCGACATATTGCATCTGCCATATTGGTAAGAATTATATCAATAAGTTTTATAAAGGTCGCATTTGTAGCGAGATAGTGAGCATGGGTAAGTTTTGTTTTCCAAATGTGTATCTATTTATGTGTTTTTTTGTAAAATTGATGTTAACGCCATATATATTATGAAACATGTTATGAACTACGCCAATCAAATTTTATTAAAAGAATGGAGAATTTGAAGGTTTATGGTGAGGGTGTTTGGAAGTTGGCTTCGAAAAACGAGTGGGAAAAATGGTCACAAACATTCGATGGTGGTCGACGATATAGACATATGATGACAAACCTTGTTAAGGCCATTAATTTAGTATTAAAAAGTACATGTCATCTCCATATAGCGAGTGTGGTCAAAGAGACGTATTTTAGGTTGACTAAAGTTTGGTCTGATAAAAGGAAGGAGATTGAGTGCCTGATAAATAGAGGAAAAAATTGGGCTCCTACAGTGGTAGAAACAATGGAAGCAAATGAGCGATTGGCAACTCAATGTATGTTCATGATTTTGACCGAATTGGATATACTTTTGTTGTCATTGCATGCATACAATGCAACGAAGGAGGAGAACAAGAAACATTTAGAATTCATTGACGACAAAGATGGTGTGATTATGGTCGTTTTCAGTCATGGAGATATCCGTGTGCTCATGTAGTCACTGCATGTATGCATATTGGAACAAACACATACACCTATGTTGATGAGTGCTTTCACCTGCAGAGGATATTAAATATCTACAGCTATGAGTTCAGGCAGATCCCAAATGAATTATATTAGCCGAAAAAGGATCATGATGAGTGGCTGCCTAATCCAATGCTTCGTAGAAGTCCAAGAGGTTGACCTGAGTCCACTTGTATTCATACAAGTATGGATATCCATATTAGAGAAAAAGGTCAACCCAAGATGTGGATTATGTAGGGGTGAAGGTCATTAAAAAAATAACATTGTCCAAACCTACCAAAATACAGGGCTTAGTAATCACTCTATTTGTATTTTAATGAGTTTTAATTTATTGTCTATTTGTACTTGAATGAATATTTTGTTTTTGCCTATTTATTTTGTAATGAATGTGATTGTTAACTTTGAATTACAAGTTCAACAATGATGGTGGATATCCATATTTTGCTCTGAAAAGTTTTGTAACTTAAATAAACTTGGACTTGTTCATTTGAAATTTTACAAAACTAAAACATATAAACCATACTCGTACACAAACAATAAAGCATTTACAATTCTTTCCGATGTTGAGACGTTGTTGAATGATAATAACAAGGTGGACGTTGGTTACGTTGTGGCCGTTGTGCTTGCTTAGGAGTATGCTCATCATTTTCAACTTCCTCATTCACTGAAGGCATATACTCTGGTGTTGTAAATACATACCCACCACTCTGCTCTCCCATCTCCGGTGGAAACGTAGAATGACATATACTCGTATTTGACATCATAGATGTCATATTGTCAATATCATGTGTTGTTCCAAACATGGGAGAGTTAATGGTTGATTGATGAGGAATAAGCTCAGGTCTATAGGCCATAACATCATAATCATCAAATGTTCGATGAAATGATTCAATATCGCTTAAAGGTTGTGATGAGTGATGATCCACTGGCGCTGTTTTTGCTTCTTGGTGAGATGAACTCCCACTTGGTCTACATTTTTTGGCTTTACCAAATTTTTTCTTGTATTGGATAAATTGTCGTCTTTCCGTGACCGATGTTAAGAAAGACTTACTATTTTCCCAAAAATAGATAAGGTAATCCGAATTCTGATAATCGAAGTCATCCTCTTAAATGGGAGTAAGAGTTGGTAAGTATGAAGGCGTGTTGTTCCAAAGAGTGTTGTAGTCGGCATGCCTCACGACGCAATCCTCATTGGGCCTACCCCGTCCATCTAATTTATGGAGGG
The DNA here is from genome assembly GCF_006381635.1 of Hibiscus syriacus. Classification (NCBI taxonomy): domain Eukaryota; kingdom Viridiplantae; phylum Streptophyta; class Magnoliopsida; order Malvales; family Malvaceae; genus Hibiscus; species Hibiscus syriacus. The sequence goes on along the minus strand of NW_024063046.1, from coordinate 221,415 downwards.
CGTCATAATTATTCAAAATCCACATAATAGGTTAGTGAAAGTCGAATTACCTCAACACTCTATCAAAAAATTGGAACTCAACAAAAGCAAAATGGATCAATAGTGTAACAGCACACCAATACTGGCAACCCTCCCATACATGTTACGGCACATACGATATTATTTCTTCATTGTTGTACGACCTCCAAATAAACTAAAAAAATAAAATTATATAATTATAAATTACTTAAATAGATATAAAATAAAATTCAAACAAACAAATAAATAATATAAGAAGCTAGAACACCATTAATAGTATATACCTCTTTTTTGCATTTATTGTAAATATTAAATATGAACTCTTTCACATTATTATGCGCGAACCCCGTACCTCCTATTTTATGTATCAATCTGTAGACAAATTAAAATAATATTATTTAATTACTTTAAGATAAAATAAAAGATTTTAAATCAAAATATTATCTTCAGGAAAGAGGAAAATCAACTGCAGTTCGGCTAATCGTGTTAAAAATGGAAGTTTGTGCCAAGCCAAGACTGCAGTAACATTAGACATCTACCGATTTCCATTGTACTCGTATTATTAACGAGTAAAGATGCCTTGCACATCTTGCGATACAAGAACACCAATATTGCTGATCTCAGCTGTACTGACGAGTATTCAAAAAATTATCTAAAAACAGGAGATATTATATATGAACCACATTACTAGATTTATTCGGCATCAAAACTCCCCTAATCAGTTGTAGTATATATGCTCGAGTATAATAAATAATTTCTTGTTCAATACTATCGTGGTCGAGCTGAAATTCATTCTCCAACCATGATAGTCTCAAACGCGACCCTTTTGTATTTGATTTTAATGGCACCTTCCCAAGGTACGCCTCACACATTTGAAATATGTCCCCCGTATTTTTCCCCACCACTGCCATCTCATTTATTGGGACCCCGAGTTGCAATGCCACATCTTCCAGATTTAATGTGCATTCTCCACATGGAAGATGAAATGTATGAGTTTCCGGTCTCCACCTTTTAATCAATGCACTGATTAAACTAGGGAGCAACTTGTACTCTCGAAGAAATATGTCATGGTAAAATCTCGCTATTTGTAAATTCTGAACAATATAATCATGAGGCTTATCAAAAATGTTCACTCAATTACGCAGGACTCGGTGCTCTTTATCCTACAATTAAATTAATTTATGAAATTAAAATTATTCATAGTATAAAGTTATGACATTTAATAGTTAAAATGAATATAACTTCATCGTTCTCAAATAAAATAATTATTTTATAATAATACCAATGCTCCCAAATGACTTGAACTATGTTGATCATCTAAGTCTCAAAAGACGATTTTGAGTAGTCATGCTTCAATAAATCTGTAAAAAAATCAACTATATTAGTTTATAACATAACATTAACAATGATTCTTATAGAAAAAGGTAATTTTTCCATTTTTTAATAATCTTAATTTTTTAAAACACTACTAATGCTTTTTTTTTTTTTGAAAATGGTTTTGTATTCATGTTGAGTCAATTGAATGGATGAAATAGACAAGAGGGGATAAATTGGCAATAAAAAAATTTGGGGGAAGCTTAAAAAGATAGAGAATTAAACAGAAGAATTTAGAGTGGTTCGACTTTATAAACCAAAGTCTACATCCACTACCTTAGCTATCCACACTACGGATTTCCACAAATTCACTAATTTATATCTACCTTTGAGGATGAGGTTTAAACTTGCAACTCCCTCAAGAATTATACCCCAAATTCTTGAGACACTCTCTCAAAGAGAAAATTACAAATTGTAAACTTATAAAATCCTCACAAGGAATGTGTTTGCACAATTCAAGAACAAATAAGAACACTTGAGAAATAAATACAAATGAGTACAAAAATTGTTCTTTGAAAGCAAAAGGAATATTGAAGAATGTTGACTTGATTTGGCTCAAATTTGTTGTTTTTGGCTTTCTATTTGATCTCTTGTCTTCACATATGACTTAGAATCTTGTTTTTATACTACCTCTATTAATTCTATCCGTGTGGGTTGTTGTGTGAGTTAATAGAGTCGTTGAGAGGTAGTTTCCCGAAATAAATGATGTCCAAAAGCTTGTAGTATCGGTACTCGGGTTTTGAGTATCGATACTCCCTGCAATAAATGCAAAAATATAGTTGTTGGGGAAAGGTAGTATCGATACTCGTACAAGGATATCGGTTCTATTATGACAAGTAGTATCGATATTATACATAGTATCGATACAAAATGAGTATACTGGAATTTTGACAAATTAAAAAAACAAAGAGTAGTATCGGTATTACCATTAAGAGTATCGATACTACAATGAAAAGTAGTATCGGTACTGAAGTAGTATCGGTACTGAAGTAGTATCAGTACCGATTGAGCATTATGTTGTTTCAAACTTACATGCAATATCGGTACTGCCTTAGCAGTATCGGTACTACTATATAATTTTGGGCTCCAACATCGATAGTGGTATTGATACTTCATGAACAATATCGATATTGTTCTTGTAGTATCGATACTGCTATACTTAAAAATCATTTTTGACTCGATTAAAGTCCGAAACCCTTATAAAAAATTATTCCAAACATATTTCCAATATATAACTTAATTTTTTAGTAGAGTGAGGAGTTAAATTGAATTCTTTAACATTAAAAAATAATTTACATATTCGAATGGTCGAATCAAATATAATCTTAAAATTTGTTAAAATTATTTAACATTTTTGGTATATCAAAATATCAAAGTGTTTTTAATAATATCCTTCTTTTTGATATAACAAAACATTTAAAAATTTTAAGATTTTCTTGAAAGATATACTCCCCTTACTTTAGCATTTTCCCCCCTTTTTGTTAAATCAAAAAGATAAGTTCAAAAAAGAAATAAACAAGATAAATAGAAAAGTGTGAAGATCAAAAGTGCCAAATGGAGTTAGTCAACATAATCAAATAGTCATAGGCAATAAGCATGGTAATAAGAAAAGATATACATGCCCATAAATATCTGAAATATCATAAAAATCACCAAATAATTATCCATAGACATAAAAATCCAGCAACATAATCAAAATATCAAACTCTAAAAAAAAAAGAAATCCAAAGTATGATATGCAAAACCAACTAAGAAAAGCAACTAGCAAAGTAAAACGATCAGGCATCCGACAGAGGAGGATGATCGGGATCTGAAGGAGGTGTACGAAAAGAAGCAAAGTCTCGAGAGAGAGCGTCGATCCTATCCGTAACCATGTCAAATCGAGTGAGAATGTCAACTTGGGAATCCATATGCATCGCCTGTAGTGCCAAGTACTGTGAAGCTATCTCTAAAACCTGAGTCCCTATCCCTAAGGTAGTAAAGTGGGACTCCATGGTGGCAAACCTCAAGTCCAATGTCTCCATCATGGATTGAAAGTAAGGAGGCATCTCACTACCAACTCTAAAAGGCTTGTCGGGAATGTGATTCACCGAATCATGAACGTCATGCAACATATCATCATCTTGAGAATGAGCTGGAGTTGCTTGAGAGGAACTCGCACCGGGTGTCCCTTTTTTCTTTCCTTTTCCAATTGTCGCCAACTTGTTCCCATCCCGACTTATGAAGAGATTTTAGATCGATTAAGGTAGTCAAGGGAATGACATAATCAAGATTGACTTGAAGAATGGCTTTTAGAAAGAAATTGCTAAGAAGGTAACCATACACAAGAGACTCGACCCTCTTAGAAGGAATATTGTTAACGGTGTCAACTAAAACACCAAAAACAATATGAGCAAAGTTAATCATTTTGTTCTTTTTAAAACAGTGAAGCCACCAAATGTCAACATTGCGGAGAGAAGAGTATTTACCTCCGGATGGACGAAACCACCAAGAGATAATCAAATGAAGGAACCTCTCATGAAGATCAAGGATACTAGCGCTCTTCCCGACTTCTAAGGTAGAAGGGACATAGTTTTTTTCATTATCTATCCCCGTGTTGTCAAGACCAAAAGCATGAGCTATAATCGGAATCAATAGAGATATATTACCCCAAAATATATGAATGAATACTTTCGGTATGAGTACCAGTTTCATTTTGAATGCAAACTGCATTGGAATAGAAAATAAAGACGAGTTGGTGATAGACAATGGATTTGACTGGGAAAGTGTTATCGAGTTTCCATTCTTGAAGGAGGGGTAGGTATTTGAATTTAATGGCGTTCATAGTCGAAAAAGAAGGAAGATGCTCACCCCGAATGGCATAAGTTTCAAAGTGATCGAGGTAACGAGAATAGAGGTTTTGACGATTTGGTTCATTGAAACAAGAATTTGTAATGGTCATCTCATTTGGATTTTCATGAGGAATATAATTTGGATGAGGGTTTTGAGGAGGGTTAGCACGAGAAGACCTAGGACGTTTATGAGATATTTTAGGGAGTCGGGATAAATTTAAAACCTACAAAGAGAAACAATATACATGTGTGCAACCAATCAATCCCAAAACTCAATATGAGTCCACAATTCAATGCATTTCAAAAAATTAAATTTAAAACTAATGTACTATAATATATAAATAAAGTGAGCCTAAGAAAAAACAATTAGATATACACAAAATAATAATAATAATATATAATATTTTAATAAAATTTTTGAATTTTTGAAAAATTGATGAATGTAGTTAAAAAGAGTGTAAATTCTAGTGAAGAAATACAAACTAAACAAAACCCATTCACTAATTTAATCAAAAACTAACCAAAACTAAGCCCAAATTCGAAAAAAGTTAGGGTTTTTAGAGAAATACCTTGAAATTAGGATTGAGATGGAATGAATGATAAATGCACGGATTTGATGATGCTAGCAGGTAGAATAGATGAAAAACGGCGCACAAATGACTCAACAAAGATGGATTGAAGCAAAATCTCGAATGAGGGTGGAGAGGTTTTCGGCGGCAAGGTTTGTAATAAAGAAAAAAAGTGATTTTTAGGGCCTTTAAAAGCTAAACCGACCAGGAGTATCGATACTCCTAGGGGAGTATCGATACTTCAAAGCTAAAATTGAATGGTATCGATACCCTATCGAGGCTACAAGAATAGTATCGGTACTTGAAGAACAATGTCGATACTTTTTGGGGAACAATATTGGTATTGTTTGAACAATATCAATACTGCAAAAGTGAAGTATCGGTACTGGATGAACATTACCGATACGAAATGCACATAATGGTAAAAAATGTAGCAAATAAATCCAAAAATCATGAAGCATAGCATCAATAGTGGTTTGGGCAACTCCAAATAGGCAAAACAAATACGTTCAATCAAACAAATATACATGTAAGCATAATTTGAACATATTATCAATTTTCATGAAAATCATAAACTCCCCCTAACTAATTGTTTAAAAGGCATCAAAGAGGTCATGTAGCATGCATTTATCATAAAATCATAAAAGTGCATAAATAATTTAAACACAAAGTTAAGGTAGGTTGGTTAGACCTAATTCTCTCCTAAGTATCCAAAATCTTTCTTTGCCTAAAGGTTTTGTGAAAATTTTGACTTCTTGATTCAATGTATCTACATACTCTAGAATTCTGCTACTTGATTAAAAGTATCTACATACACTAGAACTATATCTTCCTTTGAGACATGATCTCTAATGAAATGATGTCTAATTTCTCTGTCCTTAGTTCTAGAATATTGGATGAGATTTTTAGTGAGACAAATATCACTAGTATTGTCACACTTGAAGGAATGGTACCCACATCAATTCCATAGTCTAAAAGTTGTTGTTTCATCTATAAAACTTGTGCACAACAACTGCCAACCGAAATATATTCCGCCTCAGTGGTAGATAATGCGACACAATTTGGTTTATTTAAAAGCCAAGAAATAAACATATTTCCTAGGAATTGACATGTACCAGAGGTGCTTTTCCTATCTAAGTTGCAACCTCCATAATCCGCATCTGAGAAAGCATGCAACCTAAAGCTAAAGTCTCTAGGATACCAAAGTCCTAAGCTAGGAGTGTCCTTAAGGTATCTAAAGATTCTCTTAATGGCTTGTAAATGTGACTCCTTAGGACATGATTGAAATCTAGCACATAAGTAAACACTAAACATAATGTTCGGTCTACTTGTGATAAGATAAAGCAATGATCCAATCATAGACCTATAAAGTTTAACATCTACACACTTACCTTCTTCATCATTGTCAAGCTTTGTAGATGAGCTCATAGGAGTGGCTTGGGGTTTTAAGTTTTCCAATCCAAACTTCTTGAGTATATCCTTCACGTACTTTGCTTGATTGATGAAGATGCCATCTTTTCTTTGCTTGATTTGGAGCCCCAAGAAAAATGAGAGCTTCCCCATCATGCTCATCTCAAATTCACCTTGCATTAGCTTAGCAAATTCTTAGCAAAGAACATCATTAATAGAACCAAAAATAATATCATCAACATAAATTTGAACTACTAATAAATCTTCACCTTTACCTTTTATAAACAATGTAGTGTTAACCTTCCCTTTTGAAAAACCTTTTTCAATAAGAAAATTTAACAATCTTTCATGCCAAGCTTTAGGAGCTTGTTTTAAACCATATAATGCTTTTGTCAATTTGAAAACATGATTTGAAAATTTTGAATCCTCAAAACTGGGAGGTTGTTCCACATACACTTCTTCTTTTATAAAACCATTTAAAAATACACTTTTCACATCCATTTGAAATAAAGTGAATCCATGATAACATGCAAATGCCAACAACATTCTAATAACTTTCATCCTAGCATTGTTTCTCACTATATTACCACTTTCATCTAATTTATTCCTAAACATCCATTTAGTACCTATAGTAGACTTATTACTAGGCCTTTCAACTAGAGTCCACACTTGACTTCTCTCAAATTGAATTAACTCTTCTTGCATAGCCATAATCCAAATAATGCTTCTTTGACATTCTTAGGCTCTATGCATGAGATAAATGCAACATAATTACAAATATTTTTAAGAGAAGATCTAGTGGTTACCCCTTTGGATGGATCACCCAAAATCTCACCATCCTTGACATAGTTGTACTCCCTTAGGTATGAGATTTCCCTTTCCTCTAGAGTTAGATTCTTGAAGACATCTTGCGTTTCCTTATCCTTCACTTCTTTCGATGATGATTCACCCACTTTATTTTATTTAAGATACTTACATCATCATCAACACAAGAATCCTTCCTCGGAAGGAGATTATCATCGAAAACAACATATATTGACTCTTCTACCACTAGAGATCTTTTATTAAAGACTCGATAAGCTTTAGAGTTTAAAGAATATCCAAGAAAAATCCCTTCATCACTTTTTGCATCAAATTTGTCAAGATTGTCTTTTCCATTACTTAAAACAAAACACTTGCACCCAAAAGGGTGAAAATAACTAATGTTAGGCTTTTTATTTTTGAAAAGTTCATATGGAGTTTTCTTTAAAATATGCCTAATCATTACTCTATTAATCACATAACAAGCGGTATTTATGGCTCCCGCCAAAAAATACTTTGGCAAATTGTTTTCACAAAGCATGGTCCTAACCATTTCTTCTAAAATTCTATTTTTCCTCTCAAGAACTCCATTTTGTTGAGGGGTTCAACGGGCTGAAAAATTATGGCTAATTCTATTTGAATTACAAAAATAACTAAAACCAAGATTTTCAAAATCGGTTCCATGGTCACTCCTAACACTTGAAATAGAGTAACCTTTTCCATTTTGAATAATTTTAGAGAAAGTGATGAAATTTTATAAAGCTTCATCTTTTGTACTTAAGAAAAGAACCCAAGTAAATCTAGAGTAGTCATCAATAAGAACAAATGCATATTGTTTTCCACCCAAGCTAGTAGTTATAATAGGCCCAAAAAGATATATATGGGACAATTATAATACTCTACTAGATGATACATCATTAATAGGTTTAAAGGAAGTTCTTTTGTGTTTCCTTTTAGCACATACATCACAAATTTTATCAATATCAAATTTTATATTAGGCAAGCCTCTTACTAGATTGCTTTGGATAAGTTTTTGTAAAACACTCATTCTAGCATGTTCAAGTTTCCTATGCCAGAACCAACAATCATGATCATATTTATAAACCAAACACACATTAGACATGTTAATATTATCTAGATGCACCATATAAATATTGCCTATTCTATGACCAACAAGCATAATCATGTTAGATGTAATGTCAATAATTTTGCAACCATTTGACTCAAATAAGACATTGTATCCCTTACACATAATTGACTAATACTAAGAAGATTATGCTTTAATCTATTCACATACAAAACATTTTCAATAAGTATGGAAGAGTTGTTACTAATAGAACCAATTCTTTCTATATGACTTTTTGAGTTATCACCAAAGGTTACTACTCCACTTTTAGCTTTAAGCTCCAAGAACGGACTCTTATCACCGGTCACGTGTCTTGATCATCCACTATCAAGGTACCACGAGTTTAAACTTTTGTTTTGTGCATTGTAGCAATGCTCCTTCACTTTATATTCTTCCTCAATGGTCATAAGGCACAAGTTGGCTACCTCATCTTGGAGAATCCCTTCTTATTTAGTTGTGAGCATTCAAATTTGACATGCCCGATCTTTTTGCACTCATAGAAAATTAAGGGATCTTTCTAATTCGATTCATTTTTGAAGTCCTGTTTTCTTTGAAATTTTCTTCCTTTGTTGGACTCCATGAATCTCTTGAATCTTTTGGCAAACATAGCCATTTCTTCATCCTCATCTTCATCATTTGAGTCACTCTCTTCTTTGATAGACTTGAGAGCAACACCAATCTTTTTCTTCTTCTCCATTTCCTTTTTTTCACCATCTTTCTTCTCTTGTTCTTCTTCTTCTTCCTTCACCATCATTTCATGAGTAAGAAAAGATACAATGAGCTCATCAAGAGTGAGTTTCTTTAGATTCTTTGTTTAAACTATAACGGTATTCTTGGATTTTCATGACTTGGGAAGACTATAAATCATCTTTTTAACGAGCTTCTCATTTGAAATATCTTCTCTAAAGCATTTGAGACGATTGATAATAACCGAAAAGCAATTGGTCATGGCTTTAATGTCTTCATCCGGTCTCATCTTGAAGTTTTCATAATTGTAATTGAGAATACTAATTTTAGTTTCTCTTACCTCCTTTGTTCCTTCATGAGTAACTTCAAGTTTGTCCCATATTTCATTGGCATTTGAACGAGATGACACTTTCCCATATTCATCGAGGCCAAGTGCCAAAAATAGAATGTGCATTACCTTTGCGTTGAGTTGGAACAACTTCTTTTCTTATTCACTCCACATCTCCATTTCACTAGTTGGAGTAGAGTGACCTTTCATCATGATGCTCTATGCTCCCAAATCACTTTCTTGAATAAAGAGTTTCATCGTATTCTTCTAATAGGCATAGTTGGCTCCATTGAAGTATGAAGGCTTGTTGATGGGTTGAGAGTCACTAACAATATCAAAATTTGATGTAAAGCCCATGGATGACTTGGAAAGTGATTAAACTCTTCTAGGATCTCCTCAAGATGTGGTTAAATATTCCAATGAGTCTAGCTCTGATACCAATTATAGAGTCAATTAAATTGATGAAATAGCCAAGAGGGAGTGAATTGGCAATAAAAAATTTGGGGGAAACTTGAAGGGATAGTGTTGGGATTTTCGGACGCTCGAATCGACAATCGAAACGGTTTGCAAAGAGGGGTCGGAACGGTTTTGTGTTTAGGGAGTAAGGAGATTGAAAGATAGAGAATTGCACAGCGATTTATAGTGGTTCGACTTTCTCAATCAAAGTCTACGTCCACTACCTTAGCTCCTCACCAAGGATTTTCCAACAAATTCACTAATTTGTTCTTTCTTTTGAGGATAAAGAGTAACCTTACAAACTCCCTAGTTTTTATGGGCTAAACTAGAACCTTTCCCTAGCTTTTACACGGGATTAGCTAGAACCTTTCCCCTTTACAAAAGGATAAGAAATGTAAACAAGAAAACCTCTCTAAGGTAGGTGTTTACAAGATTGAGCTCACAAGAACAAAATATTTACAAGAGAAAGATGAAATAAGATTGAAAAACTCTTCTCTTGTGTTTGATTGCTTGGATAGTTGTTCTCTTACTTCTTCAAGTGTCTCCAGCTTGTATTTATAGCTTGGAATGTTGAACAGGGGGGGAATCGGTACCCCCTGGGGGGGAATCGGTACCCACTGGACATTCTGTTTTTCTTGGAGGCAAAAACCTGCAGGGGGTATCTGTACCCGGGGTATCTGTACCCCCTGGGGGGAATCTATACCCTCTGGGCAATCTTGAAACCCCTTAAAATATTTTTGGCTCAAATCCGAATTTTAATTGATTCTGAATTATTTTTGAAACCTTTTAAAAACTTTGAATAAATTCAATTAAGTCCAAAAACATTTTGTAAATTCAATTCAAGTCCAAAAACCATTTTGCCTTAAATTGTTATATCAAAACATAGTTCAACAATCTCCCCCTTTTTGATATAACAAAACATTTGAAAATTTGTTTTTGGCAAAACTCCCCCTTAATAAAATGTTTAATGAAAAAGATACTAGTTGTTGGAAAACATATGAAAATGTTAAGCTCCCCCTTTTTCATTAAGAAATTGAATTTTTCAAACCAAAACTTCTCCCCCTTTTTGTTATATCAAAAATAATTCAATCTTTGAAGTTCAAAATAACTTTGGAGAGTAAGTAGTAAATTTGATATTTTAAAAATCATTTGAAAAATCAAAAGCTCCCCCTTAATAAATGCATTCCAATCAAAATTTAGCTTTTAAGAACTTGACGCTTAAACAAAATTGAATTTCAACAAAGAATAACAAACAAGTTAGTAGCACATGAAATTCAATTTATCCAAGACTAAAATACTTTATGCAATACAAATTGTTGAAATTTGATATAAATACCAATTGTTAAAATTAAGTGCATTTGCATAAAGTTTTCCAAAAATGTTATGCATTTAAAAAAAATTGATATCAATTGTTAAAGAGATATCATTTTCATTTAAACCACATGCATAATCATTTAAATTTAGGTCAAAAATTAAAATTTATAAAATCAAAGCATTTTAAAATTTGATATCAATTGTTAGAGAGATATCATTTGCATTAAAACCAATTTTGACCAAAATTCATTATGATGAACTAAAAATTATGAAAAATCATTAAAACTTTAAAATGTTCATCATAAAACATTTTTAACATACATGAGATTAAAACAAACCATAATCATTCAATATCAAAACTCATGCATGCTTAAAATCAAATGAGCAACCAAATAATCAAAATCAAAAACATTAAGCTTAGAGGTTACCCATTCCTTTTCAAGTGTGGCTAGAGCATCTTGAATATCATCATTTTCATCACCATTGCTCCAACACACCTACAAGAGACATTTATTTCAATTTTGGTATCCAAATTGCTTTGGATCCTTGAATGTTAGTTTCAATGCCCCTTGTTCCTTTCGGAATCCATACTTGTCTAAATTTAAAACGTTTTCCTTTCTTCAAAGGACAAGTATGTTCCTTATGACCATGATAATGACAATGTGAACATATTGTCATTATTGAACTAAATGAATTATTTAAAATGATTTCTTTTTCTTTTGTTAAGCATTCAAGCTTAACTTTTAAATCAAAATTTTCTTTTTCAAAACTTTCAATTTTTATTTTTGAAAGCTCTAAATCCTTTTTCAAAATTTCATTTTGGCTTTCAAAATCTATTTTTTTTTTCAAAAGAAAATCATTCTCGATTTTAAATTTTGAAATCATTTTCTTATATTTGGAGTTCATGGTCTCAAACTCCGAATATAACCTATTAAAAGCATCTTGTAACTCATCAAACGTATAAGAATTAAATTCATTTGAGTTAGAAGATACCTCAGGCTCTTCATTAGCCAATAGAGACACCACCTTTGTTGGTTCTTCTTTCTTGTTTCCATGAATTTCCTCGAGCTTATTCCAAAGCTCCTTGGCACTTGAACATGAAGAAACTCCTTCATAGATTTCAGGACCAAATGCACACAACACCATGTGCATGGCCTTGGCATTAAGTTGAGCTTTCTTCCGTTCTTTGTCACTCCGCTTCTTCTCCTTCTTCTTTGGAGAAGAGTAGCCGTTCTCGATTATCTCCCATGCATCAAGATCATTGGATTGGATGAATACCTTCATTAATTTCTTCCAATGATGATAGTTGACTCCATTGAAGTATGGAGGCTTATCCATTGGTAGGGAGTCTTCCATGTGGAACGAGTCGGAGGTGGAAGCCATCTTCTCGGTTGTGTTGGGAATTGGTAGAGCGTCTTCTAGGATCATCTCAAGGTGGTTAAACCTTCTTAACGAGTTAGGCTCTGATGCCAATTGTTGGGATTTTCGGACGCTCGAATCGATAACTGAAACGGTTTGCAAAGAGGGGTCGGAACGGTTTTGTGTTTAGGGAGTAAGGAGGTTGAAAGATAGAGAATTGCACAGCGATTTATAGTGGTTCGACTTTCTCAATCAAAGTCTACGTCCACTACCTTAGCTCCTCACCAAGGATTTTCCAACAAATTCACTAATTTGTTCTTTCTTTTGAGGATAAAGAGTAACCTTACAAACTCCCTAGTTTTTCCGGGCTAAACTAGAACCTTTCCCTAGCTTTTACACGGGATTAGCTAGAACCTTTCCCCTTTACAAAAGGATAAGAAATGTAAACAAGAAAACCTCTCTAAGGTAGGTGTTTACAAGATTGAGCTCACAAGAACAAAATATTTACAAGAGAAAGATGAAATAAGATTGAAAAACTCTTCTCTTGTGTTTGATTGCTTGGATAGTTTTTCTCTTACTTCTTCAAGTGTCCCCAGCTTGTGTTTATAGCTTGGAATGAGTTTGAAGTCGTATATAGCCATTGGGGATGTTTTGGAGCCGTTTGGGGATGCTTTTTATACTCAAGAAGGTTGCCCAGAATAGAGGGAATCGATACCCCTTCATAGGGAATCGATACCCCTTCATAATATTCAAATATTATGACCGTTGGGCTGTTGAACAGGGGGGAATCAGTACCCCCTGGGGGGGAATCGGTACCCACTGGACATTTTGTTTTTCTCGGAGGCAAAAACCTGCAGGGGGTATCTGTACCCCCTGGGGGGTATTTGTACCCGGGGTATCTGTACCCCCTGGGGGGAATCTATACCCCCTGGGCAATCTTGAAACCCCTTAAAATATTTTTGGCTCAAATCCGAATTTTAATTGATTTTGAATTATTTTTGAAACCTTTTAAAAACTTTCAATAAATTCAATTAAGTCCAAAAATATTTTGTAAATTCAATTCAAGTCAAAAAACCATTTTGCCTTAAATTGTTATATCAAAACATAGTTCAACAGATAGATAATTGAACATAAGAATTTAGAGTGGTTTGACTTTATAAACCAAAATCTACATCCAATACCTTAGCTATCCACACTAAGTATTTTCACAAATTCATTAATTTGTATCTACATTTGAGGATAAGGTGTAACCTTACAACTCCCTCAAGAATTATACCCCAAATTCTTGAGACACTCTCTAAATGAGAAAATTACAAATTGCAAACTTATAAAATCCTCACAAGGAATGTGTTTGCACAAGGCAAGAACAAATAAGAACACTTCAGAAATAAATACAAATGAGTACAAAAAGTGTTCTTTGAAAGCAAAAGGAATATTGAAGAATGTTGACTTAATTTGGCTCAAATTTGTTGTTTTTGGCTTTCTATTTGATCTCTTGTCTTCACATATGACTTGGAATCTTGTTTTTATACTACCTCTATTAATTCTATCCGTTTGGGTTTTTGTGTGAGTTAATAGAGGCGTTGAGAGGTAGTTTCCCGAAATAAATGATGTCCAAAAGCTTGTAGTATCGGTACTCGGGTTATGAGTATCGATACTCCCAGCAATAAATGTAAAAATATAGTTGTTGGAGAGAGGTAGTATCGATATTGGTACAAGGGTATCAGTACTACTATGAAAAGTAGTATCGATACTATACATTGTATCGGTACCATATAAGTATACTGGAATTTTGACAAATTCAAAAACAAAGGGTAGTATCGGTACTACCATTAAGAGTATCAATACTATAATGAAAAGTAGTATCGGTACCAATTGAGCATTCTATTTTCTCAAACTTGCATACAGTATCGGTATTGGCTTAGTAGTATCAGTATTGGCTTAGCAGTATTCGTACTACTGTATAATTTTAGGCTTCAGCATCAATAGTGGTATCGCTACTTCATGAACAATATCGATATTGTTCTTGTTGTATCGATACTACTGTACTTAAAAATCATTTTTGACTCGATTAAATTCCGAAACCCTTAGAAAAAATTATTTCAAAAATATTTCCAGTATATAACTCAATTTTTCAGTAGAGTGATGAGTTAAATTCACTTTTTTAACATTAAAAAATAATTTATATATTCGAATGACCGGATCAAATATAATCTTAAAATTATTTAACATTTTTGGTATTTCAAAGTGTTTTCAACAATCTCCCCCTTTTTGATATAACAAAACATTTAAAAGTTTTAAGATTTTCATGAAAAATATACTTCTCCTTACTCTAGCATTTCTCCCTTTTTTTGTTAAATCAAAAAGATAAGTTCAAAAAAGAAATAAAAAGATAAATAGCAAAGCTGTGAAGATCAAAAGTGTCAAATTGAGTTAGTCAACATAATCAAATAGTCATAGATAATAGGCATGGTAATAACAAAATAAATACTTGTCCATAAATATCTGAAATATCATAAAAATCACCAAATAATTATCCATAGACACAAAAATCCAGCAACATAATCAAAATATCAAAGTCTAAAAAAAAATAAATCCAAAGTATGATATGCAAAACCAACTAAGAAAGGCAACTAGCAAAGCAAAACGATCAGGCATCCGACGGAGGAGGATGATTGGGATCCAAATGAGGTGTGCGGAAAGAAGCAAAGTATCGAGAGAACGTTGATCCTATCCGTCACCATGTCGAATCGAGCAAGAATGTCACGTCAGGAATCCATATGCATTGTCTGCAGTGCCAACTGTTGTGAAGCTATCTCTAAAACCTTAGACCCCATGGCAGTAAAGTGGGACTCTATAGAAGCAAACCTCAAGTCTAATATCTCCACATGGATTGAAACTAAGGAGTCATCTCACCACCAGCTCTAGGAGGCTCGTCGGGAATGCGATTCAATGGATTGTCAGCGTCATGCAACATGTCATCATCTTGAGAATACACTGGAGCCGCTCGAGAAGAACTCGCGCTGGGTGTCCCTTTTTCTTTCCTTTGCCAATTATCGCCAACTTTTTCCCATCCCAACTTACGAAGAGATTTTAGATCGATTAAGGTAGTCAAGGGAATGAAAGAATCAAGATCGACTCAAAGATCGACTTTTAGAAAGAAATTGATAATAAGGCAACGATACACAAGAGACTCGACCCTCTTAGAAGGAACATTGTTCACGGTGTCAACTAATTCACCGAAAACAATATGAGCAAAGTTAATCATTTTGTTCTTTTTAAAATAATGAAGCCACCAAATATCAACATTGCGGAGAGAAGAGTATTTACCTCCGGATGGACGAAACCACCAAGAGATAATCAAATGAAGGAACCTCTCATTAAGATCAAAGATACTAGCTCTCTTCCCGACTTCTAAGGTAGAAGGGACAGAGTCTTTTTCATTATCTATCTTGATGTTGTCAAAAGTACGACCTATGGAGTCAAAATCAATAGAGATGTAGTACCCCAAAAGATAGGAATAAATACTTTCAGTATGACTACCAGCTTCATTTTGAATGCAAACCGCATTGGAATAAAAAATATGGATGAGTTGGTGATAGACAATGGATTTGACTAGGAAAGTGTTATCGAGTTTCTATTCTTGAAGGAGGGTTAGGTATTTCAATTTAATGGCGTTCATGGCCGGAAAAGAAGAAAGATGCTCACCCCGAATGGTATAAGTTTCAAAGTGATCGAGGTAACGAGAATGGAGGTTTTGACGATTTGGTTCATTGAAACAAGAATTTGCAATGGTCATCTCATTTGGATTTTGATGAGGAATAGGATTTGGAGGAAGGTTTTGAGGAGGGTTAGCACGAGAAGACCTAGGACATTTAGGAGACATTTTAGGGAGTCAGGATAAAATCAAAATCTGCAATGAGACACAATATACATGTATGCAACCAATCAATCCCAAAACTCAATATGAGTCCACAATTCAAGGCGTTTCAAAAAATTAAATTTAAAACTAATGTACTATAATATATAAATAAAATGAGCCTAAGAAAAAACAATTAGATATAAACAAAATAATAATAATATATAATTTTTTAATGAAATTTTTGAATTTTTGAAAAATTGATGAATGTAGTTAAAAATAATGTAAATTCTATTGAATAAATACAAACTAAACAAAACCCATTCATTAATTTAATCAAAAAAGTAACCAAAACTAAGCCTAAATTCGAAAAAAAGTTAGGGTTTTAAAAAAAATACCTTGAGATGGAATGAATGATTAATACACAGATTTGATGATGCTAGCAGGTAGAATAGATGAAAAATGGCGCACAAATGACTCAAAAAAGATGGATTGAAGAAAAATTTCGAATGAGGGTTGAGAGGTTTTCGGCGGCAAGATTTGCAATAAAGAAAAAAAAGTGATTTTTAAGACCTTTAAAATTTAAACCTGACCAGGAGTATCGGTACTCCTAGGGGAGTATCGATACTTCAAAGCTAAAATTGAATGGTATCGATACCCTATCGAGGCTGCAAGAACAGTATCGGTACTTGAAGAACAATGTCAATACTTTCTGGGGAACAATATTGGTATTGTACGAACAATATCAATACTGGAAAAAGTGAAGTGTCAGTACTGGATGAACAGTACTGGTAAAAAATGCACATAATGGTAAAAAAATGTAGCAAATAAATCCAAAAATCATGAAGCATAACATCAATAGTGGTGTGGACAACTCCAAATAGGCAAAACAAATACGTTTAATCAAAAAATATACATGCAAGCATAATTTGAACATATTATCAATTTTCATGAAAATCATAAACTCCACCTAACTAATTTATAGAAGGCATCAAAGAGGTCATGTAGCATGCAATTATCATAAAATCATAAAAGTGCATAAATAATTTAAACACAAAGTCAAGGTAGGTTGGTTAGACCTAATTCTCTCCTAAGTATCCAAAATCTTTCTTTGTCTAAAGGTTTTGTGAAAATTTCGACTTCTTGATTCAAAATATCTACATACTTTAGAATTCAGCTACTTGATTAAAAGTATCTACATACTCTAGAATTATATCTTCCTTTGAGACATGATCTCTAATAAAATGATGTCTAATTTCTACGTGCTTAGTTCTAGAATGTTGGATGAGATTTTTAGTGAGACAAATAGCACTAGTATTGTCACACTTGAACGAATGTTACTCACATCAATTCCATAGTCTAAAAGTTGTTGTTTCGTCTATAAAACTTGTGCACAACAATTACTGGTCAAAATTTATTCTGTTTCGGTGGTAGATAATGCGACACGATTTTGTTTCTTTGAAAGCCAATAAATAAGCATATTTCCTAGGAATTGACATGTATCGGAGGTGTTTTTCCTATCTAATTTGCAACCACCATAATCCGCATCCGAGAAAGCATGCAAGCTAAAGCTAGAGTCTCTAGGATACCAAAGTCTTAAGCTAGGAGTGTCGTTAAGGTATCTAAAGATTCTCTTAATGGCTTGTAAATGTGACTCCTTAGGACATGATTGAAATCTAGCACATAAGCAAACACTAAACATAATGTCCGGTCTACTTGCAATAAGATAAAGTAATGATCCAATCATAAACCTATAAAGTTTAACATCTACACAATTACCTACTTCATCCTTGTCAAGCTTTGTAGATGAGCTCATATGAGTTGCTTGGGGTTTCATGTTTTCCAATCCAAACTTCTTGAGCAAATCCTTCACATACTTTGCTTGATTGATGTTGATGACCATTTTTCTTTGCTTGATTTGGAGTCCCAAGAAAAATGAGAGCTCCCCCATCATGCTCATCTCAAATTCACCTTACATTAGGTTAGAAAATTCTTGGCAAAGAACTTCATTAGTAGAACCAAAAATAATATCATCAACATAAATTTGTACTACTAATAAATCTTCACCTTTTATTTTTATAAACAATATAGTATCAACCTTCATTTTTAAAAACCTTTTTCAATAAGAAAATTTGACAATCTTTCATACTAAGCTCTAGGAGCTAATGATTTTTCCAATAATGTTCTTTCAATTAAAAACATGATTTGGAAATTTTGAATCCTCAAAACTGCGAGGTTTCCACATACAATTCTTTATAAAACCATTTAAAAATGCACTTTTCATAACCATTTGAAATAAAGTGAATCCCATTTAGTACCTTTAATAGATTTATTACTAGGCCTTACAACTAGAGTCCACACTTGACTTCTCTCAAATTGATTTAACTTTTCCTGCATAGCCCATAATCCAATGTTCATCATTTAATGCTTCTTTGACATTCTTAGGCTCTATGTATAAGATAAATGCAACATAATTACAAATATTTTTAAGAGAAGATCTAGTGGTTACCCCTTTGGATGGATAACCCAAAATCTCACCATCTGTAATACCCCAAATAGTAGGTCAATGACTAATTTAAAAAGAAATTAAAAATTTGGAGGACTAAATTGAATAAAAGGTAAAGTATAAGAAATGACTTAAGTAAGACCAATGTGTAAGTGATAGATTAATGAAAGGGAATTTTGGTCTTTTTAAGTGAAATGTAATTAAAACCCATTTAAATTCTAGGGATTTAAGAAAAAGGGGAAAGTAAGTCAAAGAATCTATCTCTTCATCTTATTCTTCTTTCCCGTGGGTTTGCTCTCCTCCATAGCTCCAAAGGTAAACTTTAATTAATCATTTTTTTTCTTTTGATTATGGGTAGTTTTTGTAACCTTAAGTGATATATAAGCTTAAGGAAAGGTTATATAGGATTAAAACTATCAGATGAAAGAAATAATAGAGAATTAATAAAATGGTTTTTGAAATGATATGTTAAGATAAGAGTGTTTATTGATGTCTATTAGTAGTTTTGACTTGTAAAAGAGGTAAATGAAATATTGGAAGATTTGAATGAGTTTAAAAACAAGTTAGAAAAGGTAGTGTGATTCTTAGAATTCAATGATCTTGAAGGATACTAGATGTTTTAAGTAGTTAAATGAAGTAAAGTTATTATGGATAAGTAGAGAAGAGTTAAATAGAGTTGTTGAGGGTAAACATAAGGGAATTTGACCAAATTTGAGTATGTTTCGGGATGAAAAATGGAAAATATGGGTGATGGTATCGGTACTGATAGAACATTACTGATACTCTAGGCTAAAATGTGATGAATCAGTTGAATATTATCGATACTATGAGGAAGGTATCAATACCATTAAAAACATAATGCAAAAATGGTATCGATACCATAATATATTATCGATACCATAGTGTAGTAGTATCGATACCGTGATAGGGGTATAGATACTAAGGATGTCAGAAATTGTAAGATAGTTTAATATTTTATAGAAAAGTTAATAATAGGTACTCTTGAGTAATGTTTAATTGTTAGGAAATATACTAACAATTGATATTATATATGCATTTAATGGATATGGAAAAGATCGAAATCAAGCTCCCGAGTCAAGCAAAGCTAATTCCTATTGTGAGTCTTTAACTTTATTGAGGTATATGCCACAACCTTACCTTTGTGCATAAGCACACTTCCTAAACCGTTGATAGATGCATTAGTAAAAACCACATAATCTTTACCCAACTCAAGTGGTATAATAACTGATATCTCTGTTACAATCCTCTTTAGTATTTTAAAACTCTCTTGACCCTTTTTTTGTTATACAAAAAGACATATCTTTCCTTAAAACTTGGTTAGCAGCAAAGCTAACGTCGAAAAGTTTTTCACTACCCTTCGATAGTAAACATCAAGCCCCAAAGAAATCCAAACTTCATGATCATTCTTTAGGAGTTTCTAATTTACCACAACATGAGTTTTCCTTAATATCTACTATTATACCTTATGCCAAAATAACAGGGTCAAAATAAACCATCTCTGCTAGCCAAAGTTTCACATTTGAATAGTTTGGCAAACAATTTCTTCTCTCAAAGAGTCTTATTTAAATGTCAAAATCTATGTACAACCACATAGATTTATCTTTATTTTCGCTAATAACACACATACTTCCCAAGATGAAATACTCGAGTTGATAAAACTTTGATCAATCAACTCTTATAATTGAGTCTCTAATTCTCTTGACTCACTTAAGTCATTTAATACTAAATCATAGAAACATGTTCATTACCTTAATAAATATTAACCTTGAATTCCACCTTTCGATATGAAGGTAACTCAATAAATTTACCTGAAAAGATATATATAAATTCCCAATTTTTTGTGAAATTATCAAACAATTCTACTTTAATTATTTGAGTATCTATCACATTAACCATAAAAGTTTTATATATATATATATATATATATCTTTCTGACATCTTTTCTTCACAATCATTATCGATATCAACATGAACGATGATTTTACTTTCTCACTAAAAACTATAATTTCCATAACCTATGTATCTTTCTGAAATAATTGTCTCTAGAGACAAACAACTTATATTCAATATGATTTTAACTCATCAAATGATAATTTCATCAGGTTCAATGGGAACATAGCCCCTGGAATCTTTATCAATTGTTTACTACCTGTCCAAATCATCTTTGCACCATGACCCACTAGGGTTTACTACTATCATCTCACTCGAGATTAAGTTAAATAGAATACTTTTATTTTAAAATCTTTCATTTCCTTCTTGAGAAAATCCGTGTAACTTTCCAGATCCATTTAAAATATTCTCAAGCAATTGAAACATTTTCTCTCTTGACTATGAAAGTCGAATTATCCACATTATTAAATAAGAAGACTTGACAACTTTATAGCAATAACCTCATAATAGTTAATGCAAAAATTACACTAGTAACCAAATTTATTCTTAAACAAACTCATAATCACTCGATCCACTAATAATTCATCTTTCTATATGCTTTTAGCGGTCAATGTATTTATCGCTTATTCCTTTCCTCTTACTCAAATTAACAACACTTTTAACAATTTAATGTTTCACTTAAATATTTCTCAATTAATTAAGCTTACCTGAAAAATCTCAGAATCATCACTATATTCAGAAATCTCATATGGATCCTCATCCGATTCAACTTCTCTTGTAAACCGTTCAAACTTTTTAATAAATTCCTCAATTGCAAAATCATCATTAAACATTGAGCCATTCCTTCCACATAATGAAGGAAAATCCCTAACAACTTCTACCCTTTTTTCGGCATGATGCTAAAATTATGTCAAATTCTCTTGGGTCGATTTTGATCTCGACCTTCTTTTCAATATAATCTACTTTCTTACCCTTTTCCTTGGTTTCCGAAATCTATTAGGACATACATAAGAATAACACTCAAGTTAATAAGGAGTGACATCAATCACCCTCTAATTGACACCATATCAGTAACTTTGACAATCTTAATGGCATGTGATCCTTTTTACATTAAAATACATTCGATTTCTGATACCAATAAATGTAACACCATATCCCGTATACATTTCCGTACACGAAATACATATGCCATACCACTGTTAAAATATTTCCTCTTTAGTAAAAACCCAAAAAATTTTGTTTCCAGATTTTCTTAAAACATAACGTTTTTAATATAAAGCAAAACATTAATTGAAATATGATAAGAGGTTCTACTTAAATACAATTCAGAGCATTTTTTATACTCTAATTACATGCCAACTAAATTTTTTTCCAATACAAACCAGATTGTTCTATTGTTACTGAAGAGTCAACCTTAATTGATGATATTCGTTGCTACTGTTGCACTCCTTATTTGATTTGTCTCTTCTTTTACCTACACGTGGAATCAACACTCGTTAAGTATTTACTTAGTGAGGCATAATATTGTAAAGATATATATATACATAAGTATGTCATATTTAATTAGTTCGCACTAAATCGTATATTCTTTAAGGATCCTATAATCCTCATCAGTTACACCGTATTTCATTCTCAATTATCTTAATTATTTTTAGTATGCCTAGCATACCTATCTTTCTTTATATTTTTCTTTTATTTTATTTTATTTATATCTTTAGTCATTTTTCTTTATTTTTATTGAGAGCATTCATTCATACTTATTATGCACCATTATGCATTTTCATTTATGGCATTGTTTCATGCAAATAATGCACCCATATGCATTTTAATCATGGCATCCTTTCATGCAGATAATGCACCCATATGCATTTCAATTATGGCATCCTTTCATGTCGATAATGCACCCATATGCATTTCAATTATGTCATCATTTTATGTTGATAATGCACCCATATGCATTTCAATTATGACATTCTTTCATGCCGATAATGTACCCATATGCATTTAAATTATAGCATCCTTTCATGTCGATAATGCATACATATGCATTTCAATTATGGCATCCTTTTATGCCGATAATGCACTCATATGCATTTTAATTATGGCATCATTTCATGACGATAATACATTATTATACATTTCATTTATGGTATCCATTCATGCCTTTTATACAACATTATGCATTGTTATACATCTAGTCTTTTACTCAAAGGCATTTAACTTTTTATCTATATAGCATGATTGACACCTTTTTGTCAAATGCATAGTTAGGCCATTAATCTTTTACTCAAAGGTATTTAACCTTTCATCTAACTGGCATAATTGACATCTTTCTGTCAAAGGCGCTTAGCCTTTCATCTAACTGGCATAACTGACACCTTTCTGTCAATGCACAGTTAGATCTCAAAGGCACTTAGCCTTTCATCTAACTGGCATAATTGACACATTTCTATCAATGCACAGTTAGGCCTCAAAGGGACTTAGCCTTTCATCTAACTGGCATAACTGACACCTTTCTGTCAATGCACAGTTAGGCATTGTTTATGAATTTCCGTATGGGCACTTTGTGTGCAAAAATATAAGAAATTCGTAATTTGTTTATGAATTTCCTTATGGGAACTGAGTGTGCAAAAAGTTAAGGATTTCATAATTTGTTTATGAATTTTCGTATAAGAACTTTATTTGCAAAAACTAAGAAATTATATGAATTTCTTTATTGGTATTGTGGGTGCAACCCACGTAAATTATAGTAAGATTGTGGGATTATTGCATGGACACTACAGTTATAAAACATAGAGTGTATAATGATTTGAAAGAGTTAATTGATATTATGAATAATTATTATAGTAGAAACTGTTCTAAATTGAAATATTTAAGTCCTAACTATGTATTGACAGAAAGGTGTCAATTATGCCAATTAGATGAAAGGCTAAGTGCCTTTGATGCCTAACCGTGCATTGTCAGAAAGGTATCAACTATGCCAGTTAGATGAAAGGCTAAGTACCTTTGAGGCCTAACTATGCATTGACAGAAAAATATCAATTATGCCAGTTAGATGAAAGGCTAAGTGCCTTTGAGGCCTAACTGTGAATTGACATAAAGGTGTCAATTATGTCAGTTAGATGAAAGGCTAAGTGCCTTTGAGGCCTAACTGTGCATTGACAGAAATATGTCAATTATGCCAGTTAGATGAAAGGATAACTGCCTTTGAGACCTAGCTCTGCATTTGATAGAAAGGTGTCAATTATGCCAGTTAGATGAAAGGTTAAATACCTTTGAGTAAAAGATTAATGGCCTAGCTGATCATTTGACAAAAAGGTGTCAATCATGCCAGATAGATGAAAGGTTAAATGCTTTTGAGTAAAAGACTAGATGTATAATAATGCATAATATTGTATAAAAGGCATGAAAGGATGCCATAAATGAAATGTATAATAGTGTATTATCGGCATGAAAGGATGCCATAATTGAAATGCATATGGGTGTATTATCGGCATAAAAGAATGCCATAATTGAAATGCATATGGGTACATTATCGGCATGAAATGATGCCATAATTGAAATGCATATGGGTGCATTATCAGCATGAAATGATGCCATAATTGAAATCCATATGGGTGCATTATCGGCATGAAGTGATGTCATAATTGAAATGCATATGGGTACATTATCAGCATGAAATGATGTAATAATTGAAATGCATATGGGTGCATTATCGGAATGAAAGGATTCCATGATTGAAATGCATATGGGTGCATTATTGGCATGAAATAATGCCATAAATGAAAATGCATAATGGTGCATAATAAGTATGAATGGATGCTCTCAATAAAAATAAAGAATAATGACTAAAGAAATAAAATAAAATAAATATAAAGAAAGATAGGTATGCTAGGCATACTAAAAATAATTAAGATAACTGAGAATAGAATACAGTGTAACTGAGGAGGATTATAGGATCCTTAAAGAATATATGATTTAGTATGAACTAATTAAATATGACATACTTATATATATATATAATATATATATATATATATATAATATATATATATTATATATATATATATTATATATAGATTTCTTTACATCATTATGCCTCACAAAGTAAATACTTAATGTCTGTTGATTCCACGCGTAGGTAAAAGAATAGACAAATCAAATAAGGAGTGCAGTTGTAGCAACGTATATCATCAATTAAGGTTGACTCTTCAGTTACTATAGGACAATCTGGTTTGTTTTTGGAAAAAAACATTTAGTTGGCATGTAATTAGAGTATAAAAAATGCTCTGAATTGTATTTAAGTAGAACCTCTTATCATATTTCAATTAATATTTTACTTTATATTAAAAACATTTTGTTTTAAGAAAATCTTGAAACAAAATTTTACGGGTTTTTACTAAAGAGAAAATATTTTAAAAGTGATGTGACATCTGTATTTCATGTATGGAAAGGTATACGGGATATGGGTGTTACACCATCCTTGACATAATTGTAATCCTTTGGGTATAAGATTTCCCTTTCCTCTAGAGTTAGATTCTTGAAGACATCTTGAGTTTCCTCATCCTTCACTTATTTTGATGATGATTCACCCATTTCATTTGGATTTAAGATACCTACATAATAATCAATAAAAGAATCAATTCTGACCCAAAAGCCCAGAATCGAGCTCGTTAATCCGAAAATGCATAGTATTTTTAGCATTTTTGCTTATTTATTTGAAATTTGGTTATAGAATTGTTTTAGGGAACCTACGTATTTTGGTTATCAGATAGGGGTAGTTTCCATATTTTTAAAACATGTTTGATGAATTTATTTTTATTAAAATATTTTATATGTATGTTATTGTATACCTCAAGGAGCATACTGGGCTTTTTAGGTCATTTTGTAAAGTTTAACCTTTTTAGATAGTAGCAGACGGTAGACTAGCAGACTTGGCATCAAGAGGACCGACGATTCCTCATTTTTGTACCACTGTATATCCCTATATGCCCTTTTTGTTATACTTTGGTGACATGTCTTTTTTCTACTATTTTGATATATATGTACTACTAGTATTTTGTTATGTATATATTTTATACAGTTTTTCCGATATATGTTTATCGTATAATCTCACTGATGGTGGTTTCTTATAATACTGATATATATATTTCATCACTATTTTAAATATGAAAATAACTTTTGAATGCAATATGTGACCACCTAGATTTGGTCATAACGTTCAGGCCGGGCTTAGGGGATTACATTTTTTGAGTCAACATTCTAAAAATATATTTTTTTACATTTATATTCATTGTCTATTTATCTGTTAAATATTATATATTTATTTATTCTTACATGCCATTTAAATTTATTTTTTCACTCTAATTTCAGTATTAGTTCATGATGTCATGTATGATTCATATTATTTTTATGTTGGTACATGTGACCTTTTTATCTCAATTTTATAAATTAGATTTAACCTTTTTTCCACTCCTCTAATTTATTTAATTTTACAATGATACATACTCAAATGTAAGTAATTGGATATTCTCTTTAAATTTTTACTATTAAGACAACTCATTATCCTATTGGTACCGAAAAGGCGATGTAGGGTGTTCATCCTTCCCCACACGTAATCAACTTTCGAACTCTTCCACATAAATCTCTGGTAAGAAATAGATCTGGTAAAAAGGTAAAATTTAGGTATCCAACCTTACCTAACCCAAAAGATTGGTGGCAAATCCAAAAGGTAAAAATATCCACTTTATGTTGAGATTCGATCCCAGACCAATGGTAAAATACAAACCCTGGTCAATAGTACTTCCAGGAAAATATTGTCTATAAAAAAAACACACATGAACTAAATCAGACCAAGCCAATGGTTACTATCCAATGTGAAATTCTTTGTATTACCAATATTCTCCCACTAATGCCAAAGAATTCTTTTGTAAAAATGAAGAATTTGAAGCTAAACGTGAGAAGAGCAATAGCGAGATTAATTGCTCAAGAACTAGTGAACATATCTTGAACTAGTACATAGTGGTGATGAGTAATTCTTATTTTAGATAAGTGAATGAATCTTGAACTTTCTAAGATTAGGGTGAACTCATAATACATAACTAATCCTTTATCCATCAAAATCCATAATGTGTCAATAAGATATATATATATATATATATATAACCCTATTTCCTCAAGATTCTAGTAAGTGTACTAGAAAAATGACCCAACGTTTTTTCATAGAAGATGACTAGTCCTTCTCACTTAGGTAGGTTATCATTAGGTTTATCTCAACATAAATCACTCCAACCAGGCTATGAAATAATTAAGAGCTTTTACAATAGCTCAACGTCACAATAAATAAGGTGAATTTCTTCAAGTTCATATTAAATGAACCACTCAAACTCTGGGATAAGTAATCATTAAGAATAAATACTCAACCTCTTTAATTGGTGAATTCAATATGTCATTCTCAAATACGATCACCCAAATTATAGGATTGAATTCATTAAAAGTTTAAGAAAACTCATCATCTTTAGCGGTAAGTTCATATAGTCCTTTGCGATAAGACCACCCACTTAACCCTGTATTATGAACTTATTAAGAGTAAATAGTCATCCAAAGATGGTAAATTCATCAAGTCTTTCTCACTAAGATCACCCAAATCCTGGGATATGAATTTATTAAAAGCAATAATGCTCATCCTGTGCATGTACGTTATTCTTCATATGGATAGGTAGGTAGAAATTTACACTATGAATTTTTCCACGGCTTAGTTTGATCAAATTTAACTTAGATAACTAAGTTGGGTATTCATCATGAATTCATTAACCATTGAGCTTTAGACCTATCCCGTCGACAATCAATAATTAATTTCTGACTTAACCCTTTGGTTAGGGGATTAGCTAAGTTCCTCTCCGACTTCACATACTCTGAAGATAGTATCTCGTTCCTTATTAAATATCTTACGGATTCATGTCTTATACAAATATGTTTATTCTTACCATTGTAACTTAGTTATGAGTCACACATATCGATGCCTGTGAATACATAATAAGGACACTAGAGGAGTCGGTTTTTCCCATAACGAAATTTCTGCTAAAAAATTCCTAAGCCACTTATCTACTTTCCCAACTAGATATAATAAGGACACTAGAGGAGTCGGTTTTTCCCATAACGAAATTTCTAGATAGAAAAAAATAGCCATTGAATCCATAGTAGAAAGAGAAATGCATGTTTTCTTGGAAGATCACAAAATTGCTACTCGACCTAGTTGAAAACATACCCACCCGTATTACTTACCTTATTGATAACTCAACTAGCATTATAATATCCCTCTAAAATTGTAGGGCAGCAAACAAACTATAGTTTTCAATACTTTTAAGATACTTTAGTAAGTGCTTAAGTGCAATAGGTATATCTATTTTGTTTCATATAGCCATACATTCTCTTATAGGCTTGATTATTATACCAAACATGGTAATTTATGAGTCTCGTAAAAACAAAAAATATTGAACTTTATCATAAGATTCTCAACAAATAAACCTTAGATTCATTTGACTTTTGGTTAACTAAGTCAATAGATATCAGCTCAGACCCCCACAATAGAGCTAGTAAAGTATATTTACCTTACAAACTTTCACAAAAGTTTCTCTTATTCAAAATAAACTCATACCATTACTAGTGTGCTATAACTACGTTATCGATTACCCAATATCATAATTTTTAGTATATCTGATAAATGAAACGTCAAGTTATAATATTCTTTAAATTCTTAAGTAAAAACTTAAGTTTTTCGTATTTATTACTTGAATTATGGGCAGCTCTATTGAAATTAGCTTTTAAGTTAAATAAACTCTCACATTTTAGCATCCTTACAATGTGAAATATTGTTTCATTTAACTCAATCTTGTATGCTAAGTTTAAACAGAATATTTGAGAAATTCCTTCATTACTAAAACTTCTCTAAAGACTTCACTTAATAATGTCTTTTATTAGTTTTAGTAACTTTTTTATTTTTAGGATAATTAACTTATCCAGTTTTGTTCATTACAATTTAAGAGGATAAAGTTATCTTAGTTTCATAAAATTACTCAAAACACACTTATACGTATAAACTATAATTATATGTTTAAACATTATACTACATGAAATTATTTTTAAGATACCCCACAATTTTTACTTTTATGGTAGAAATCACTCTTTAAGCATACGGGGCTTAATTCACTTTTATATATAACACATGAACAAATCGTCTCTAATTTACTCCATTTTAGAGTAAAGTCATAATAGGTTCGAACATCAATCCTGATTTAAACATAATCATGTATGTTTTCATGTGTTTATTCTCAACTCTAATAATCAGTAAGATTAGTATATATGATTTTCAATTTTATAAAATTCCTTTTATTACTCAAGAGAATTTCAGCTTTTCCTAATTTCAGAAGAAGTGTTCAAGAAATTAGGAATATTATAAAAAATATTAGGAGTTTTCAACTTTTTTCTAAAATAAAAATTATCTCAAATAGTTACCAGAGATTTCACACAACTCCTAAGATAGACCATCTCTTTTCTTTTCTCTACTTGAAAATAAATTCAAAGAGATTAACCAATCTTTTAGTCACTAATGTCTATCATATTCTCATTCATATTATTCACATATTTCATCAATATATTTATTTATTATGAATAATTTGGTATTTTACTAATCACATTAATTCTACTATTTTAACTTCTATAATAGTTTAAAGAGACATTGACTCATTATAGTATTTTTATAAAAGTGAGCACATTAAAGAACAATGCATCATGTATGTTAACATGAAAGAGAAGTGGTGTACTAGGCACACTTAAATATCAGGTCTTTCACAGAACCAATCATAGACATGCATTTTCATAATGTTTTCATATAAATCATTTATGAATTTTCTCTTTCTTTAATGCCTCTTAAAGAATTATGCTTGATGCTTTTACTTACAATGATATCTTATTAAGCATATACATTTTGGGCTCAGTACTTGTGTTAGCCTTAGTAATCTTTCACTACCTTAGTCTTTACTAGTGGTTTATCTCATTTCATAATTTATCCACTAAATTTTAAAGACTAGCTTAAAAGCTCATACAATCTAATTCATGTATTTTTAAAAAAAGCATAAATTAATAGACAACAAGTCTAAATAATCTGAACTCATAGGTAAAACCATAATATCAAAGTAGACTTGCTCATTCTCACCATGCTTGTAACTTTACTCTTCACTCTTTGCATCATAATATCTTAATTAGAATGATCTCAGAATCTACCAATCTTCAAATCAGAATAAATTCAATAATATTAGTCTTTGAAATTTATTAACAGTAATAAATTTCATTAAAAAATTATTGATAGAAATAGAATCCTTATCTTTAGGATTTGAAAACTATTTGATTTGGAGAATTTTTTCATGTTAGCATAATTGACTTTTTACTTCTCCAAAATTGCAACGGACCTGTTGTCTTTATAAATTTCTCAAAATAAATATTTAGTACGACAAACCATAATTATTTTCACCTTAGATTCTTGAGACTAAATAATATTACCCCATGTGAGAATAGATGGTTGCACGTCTCTACATACCAATTATTTCAAGAGCAAACATCTAAATATTACCAAAATCATCATTTAATTTTAGTAACTCCCTATAACCGTTAAAATAAATTTTATAAAATCAATGGTTGGTTTTGGTAAGACGTTAGTGAATACATGTCCCTAGGTTCTAAAAGTACTCTTATAAGAATAAAATTCTGATGGTGCTTCCTCTATGTAATCTCTTTTTACGAAAGTGGTGATGGTTTTGAGTTCCAAATGTAGTCTCAATGGTAGGATTGAGAGTTGTGTCTCTCATCTCGATAATTTAACGATAAATTTGTACCTAAGGTAGAGGATCGCAAGGTTCCAATATTTGTGAGAGTCGTTGAGGCGACATTCTTTAGAGGTTTATTTTCATGCTTAGAGGGGTAGTGGATGTTTTTGTACAACACAGACTACTCAACCAAACGCTCCGAGTGTGACAACACTATTAAAGTCTTTGATAGAGAGACTAAGGAGGTATAAGACAATCGACTTCTTCGGTTTAGGTGATGATAACCCGATTTCGATTGATCAGTAGTTGAGAGAAACTAGGACTTTAAGGCAACTTCACCTTACCCCCAAGGGTAAGCTAGGATGTGCCACTGCTTTGCTCAATCTAATAGCATGAGACAACAAAAATGACTCTACAGCCCGAGATGCCTATGTGGGATCAATCTCTAAGACAGTCCAAGGAAAAGTATATTGAGGCATATATAAATGTCTTGAGGATGCAGTACTCCCAATGGGTTAAGGGGATTGTACGATGTACGATTACAAGAGAGATTTCTTTTGGTTGACTTGATATGCTTCAGAGTTGGTTACAACTGAGTCCTTGAGTTACAGGAGGTCTCTCGAGAGGCTTCGTATAGGTATTAATGCGCAGTGGCGATAAACCCGGCCAAAGTATTCCCAAAGTTGACACGATATGTTAAGGTCGTGGAAAGGGTACAAAAATCAGGATTAGTTTGATAGATGGTATCAATACGCTGAGTAGAAGGATTTTGGTATCGGTAGATCTATCTCAGTTGAGTGGCCTATAGGGTTGTGGATTCTCGTGAGAAAAGGAGGGTAACACCAGTTCAGTCGTACCAATCGAGTCAAAGGTCTAAAGTAAGGTTATGTAGGAGATCGCTAGCATCACCGCCTATGGAGACCACGAGGGGTTCTCACATAGCGTAAACATATCCAGAGTGTGAGCATTGTGATAAGAGGCATCAAGGGAGATGCTTTGGACTCTCTAGGACGTGTTTCTGATATGGGTCCTTTGAGCATCTTATGAGAGACTGCCCTACCTCGGATAACGATGTTATAAATCGACCTCGGAGCCTAACGTGATGGAGGGTCTGCACATAAAGGTTTCAATGCTATGATCGAGAAAGAGAGCAGTGGAACAAATCGACTTGTTCCTAGCTTAGCTGCTTATATCCTAGCTTGTCAGATCATCATGAGGTATATAGAGGATGTCGATGTAGTAGTTAAGATATCAGTATGTTTTCAGCAATTTCAGTTGATAATGTTGCACTAGTAGACGTGAATTCGTTCATTCCTTCGTGGTGTCAAAGTGAACTAAGTAGGAAGAGTATTCACGTAGAAGATCCTGACGTGAGGGTCCAAGTGCCTTTTAGATTAATGTAGTCATGTGAGAACCGTCAATTGTTTCTTGTTGAATTGAGGGTCAACTCTAATGAGACATTTGATAGTAGATCTGTCCACCCGAGAGTGTTCCATGAGAGAGTATCGAAGTGGCTCTTCAAGGATATGATTGAGATTATAGGAGTGTGTGTTCGCATCGAGGTTGCATGGTTCATATGACCAACTCGTAGAGCTTGAGTAATAAACGTTGAGGATGTTGAGTTGCTTGCTTGTTGATCGTTAGTCGCGTGTAATGGGTTACTCAAATTTTCTAAAAGTAGAGGTGATGGTCATGTGCGACCACGAGATGTATGTTCCTGTCACGATAGCGATCCAGGTCTCATCCAAAGTACCTATGTTAGTAGACTAGTGGCATATGAATCTTGCGATGCTGTGTGACCCGAGACTACTAAACGTGTTTGTGTGTTTGGATAAGTGTTTGAACTTTACCACCCAAATTTTGTCTTTAATATCTTTGTCTTGCTATATGAGTGTGAGCTATATACAACACCTAATGATATGCTAGATTATGATGCTTGAGGCTAAAGGAGACTCGTTTGGCTAGCGTTAACTGACATTAAATAGCACGTTCGTGGTTAGTACAGGTGTAAGCGAGCCGAGTCGAGTTCGAGTATTGTTGAGCTCGACTCGAAAACTCTGAAATGGAGCTCGACTCGAAAACTCGCGAGCTTAAAATTTTCAAGCTCAACTCGAACTCAAAATCCTGAACTGAAGCTCGTGAGCAGCTCGAAAAGGCTCGAAATGAAAAAAAATCTTAAACTTAACTCGATTGAAGACTCCAACTCGAACATGTACGTTAAATACATGAAAATCTTAATGTATATTTTTTTTAAAAAAAACAGTACATAAATATTAATAATTTATTTTTAAAAAAAATAAAATCTTAATATGTTATATTTTCGAACTGCTCATATCAAGTAGCTCATTTCGGCTCTTTAAGAACTTGAGTCGAGATCGAGTCATCCAAGTATTTATCGAACCTTGATTGAGTCGATCTCGTAACTCGTGATCTCTCTCATCTCATTTACAGCCCTAGTGGTTACGATCGAGGGTACAAGGAGAATATTGGATCCAGTAATGTTCCCTTTTGAAAAGGTAAGACAATTTTTTAAAATTTAAATATCTTTTATTAATAGCAGTGTATTAATATTATTTAAAATCATAATATATTTATATTTTTATTATTTTCAAATCAAAAATTCGTAAATTTCAAAGTAAATAACCAATGAAAATAATTTAAGCAATACTTAGAGAAAATATATAATAGAAACCATTATCCACGATTAGAGAAAATTAAACGAATAAAAAGTTGATAAATATTTTTTTCTTCCTTTTTGTGTACTTAATAAAAAATATAAAAAAGGGTAAAGTATAGTAATGGTCACTGAACATTTCTGAAGCTTACATTTAGGTCCCCCAACTTTTAAAACTTGCAATACAATCCCGCAACATTTATTCCGTTTGCAATATGGTCCAAAACTTGCAAAACAATCCTCAATTTCATTCTAAACCCCAATTTCCAAAGTAATTCAATTTCATTCTAACCCTAATTCCAAATAATTCAATTAATTCAATTATGTCAAATTTATTATTATTTAATTTCATCTTATTTCATGTGATACATATTTTTTTATATAAATATAATAGTATAATTCTTATCTGTTGAAGAAATTTTTTAATTAAAAAAAGTAGTTAGGATATAGAAGAGGTTGAAAATAATTCGAATTTTAAATTTATAAAATGTATTTTGACGTATAAATAAAAGTGTAAACTACTCGGTTGACAACTTAACTATCTAGCCCTTTTTACTTTGTCATCGATCTTTTAAATTTATCAATCATACAACATATTATTTAACTGTTTCAACTAAGCCACTAGTCGTACCAATTGATAAAAATGATGATGTGGCAAGTTAAAAGGAATTGACATTATTATACATTCTGTCTTTATTATTTATATAATCAATTTGGTCCTAAATTAAATAAATTTAATAAATTAATCATTTAATTAGGATCTGACATGTGTTAGCACATGATCATGACACGTGTCATTGGTTACACATGTCACCACCTAATTATTTATATATGCTATCAATTTGGTCCTAAAAAAAAAATTTAATAATTAATCATTTAATCAGGATCTGACATGTGTTAAACATGATCATGATATGTGTTATTGGTGACACATGTCACCACCTAATTAGAAGAAAAATTAAGTTATAAAGAAGTAAAATTTTGGTCTTGGGCAAACTCAAACCTGAGTCACGCAAATGAAAGATACAGGTGGACCTAAGCTAACACCATCGTTTGTGTTAAGAGATATACAATAATACATATACTATAGTATGACCAATTCCGAAAAAAAAGAATATAATGAAAATGGAAATAATGAGATTTGAACTCGGCAAAAAATTTGAAAGCAATAAATGATGGGAAAATATTAT
This sequence comes from Hibiscus syriacus, assembly GCF_006381635.1. NCBI lineage: Eukaryota > Viridiplantae > Streptophyta > Magnoliopsida > Malvales > Malvaceae > Hibiscus > Hibiscus syriacus. The sequence continues at coordinate 187,181 of NW_024063046.1, read as the reverse complement.
TTTTTACAATAAAAAATATATATTGATAAATTGTTTGATAGATTAATATATTTTTAAATATTAGTTGATACAATATTTTAAAAGAATAAATTTAGATTTATATATTTTAAACTAAATTTAATAATTATATTTTCATATTTAGAATTCATGATATATATAATCTTAAGTTGAGTGTTTCTAATATAATTAATAATTTTAATTTCTTATTAAAAAAATATTCAAAAAATATAAATGATTCATAATAATATATGAATATATTTTTTTATTTATACATCTAAATATAATATACATTTATATAAATATATTTTTATTGTATATTGAAATATTTTGATTAAAATATAAACATATTTAAATACTAGTTTATACAAGAAAAATAAAATATATCAAAAATATAAATGATTCATACATTTAAATATAAATTGAATCATTTTATTTTCTATACATCTTTAAATATAAATTGAATCATTATATTTTCTATACATCTATATTTAATAAGAAAATAAAATTATTGGGGGACTGTTTTACAAGTTTTAAAAGTTGAGGACCTAAATTCAAATACTTGAAAAGTTCAATGACCGTTTATATAATTTACCCTAATTTTCTAACGGTGGTTTAAGTTGGGGACAATATTGCAAACGAAATAAATGTTAGGGGACTGTATTGCAAGTTTTAAAAGTTAAGGGACCTAAATACAAACTTCAGAAATGTTCAGTGACCATTACTATACTTTACCCTAAAAAAATTGTGAATTAATTCATATTTCACACATTTACATTCATTAAATGATTTATTTTTATACATAAAAATAAAGATGGTAATCCTCTCAATTTCTTCTCGTGAAATCTTTTGCTTTGAAATAATGGCCAAAATCGTGCCAAGAGAAAGGATAAACGGATAAACGAAACCTGTGTATTGCTTTTGCTTTCTCATCTTCACTGAAACCAAAAGATTTCTGTTGATATACTAATCCACCTTCCCATATTTGTAGCCTACATAATATTTAGTAAAATAAGGGTCTAACCCCCTTCGTCCGTAACGAAAACATTAGGCCACATCCCCAATGTCTTCTTTTTTCTATTTTGTTGCTCTTGAGCTGAATGCCTTTGTACCCGACTTGTATTTCCTCCTCGGGCTAGGCATAATTGTAATATAGACATTAATAATAATAATAATTAATTATAATACCCCATTTCAGTATTCTTTCTGATCCATGGGTATAGCCAAACTGGTCATGAAAAACTCAAAATGAAGATGTTTCTTACCTAAACCAGGAAGAACATCATTCTGCGAACCACTCTCCAAACCTTGAAAATAAATAATGAATGTTTTCCCATCTTGGAGATCATCACTCTATTTCTTATGTTTCTTTTTTCGTTTTTTTGTTTTGGTCTCCGTTCTTGCTTCTAAACGCTTCAACTGCTGGGAACGTATCTCTACCAACTTCGACTTTGCATCTCGGAATAGAGCGTCCGATCTTGAAGCCATCAATTGCTGAAATCGAATAACATGCAACAGTTGGGGATAAAATTAAGTTTCTGCTATTGTATTAGAAATTGAATTGAAAATATTGGAAAAGCCAATTTACAAACCTTTAGATGATCCATTGCTGCAAGGTTGAAACCAAGAGTAACATGGCATTCCTGAGAAATTCAAAGTTTATGCCATTGAAATAGATCCTTAAGTTTTCCCAAATCAAAAATTTATGGATTATGTGACCATTTTGAACTTAAATTCATCAGTAGAAATGAAAGAGAGATCATTAAGGCTACTAGTTGCAGAACTGAATGTTTTTGCTCCAAGTGAATGCGCGGGTTTTAAACAATCATAATCCGAAGTACAAATTTACCTTAACTCTTGCATAAATAATCTCTTTCAGAACAGACAACACTGTCTGGCAGATGGGGTACTAATAACAGACTATGTGTGTCTGCAACAAAATCGTAACAATCCTGCAAACCAGTTCAACCTGCACAAACAGCATAAATTGTAATAACAGTATTACAAGTCTAGCGCTCGACGCATAAGACGTATCTTTCCTAACATCAAACGCGTCACAGAGAGAGCTTTACCAAAACACCAACCATAGCACATCCATAAGAGCATAGAGGCCAACTTTGTCATGATTTGAAGTCCAGTCCTTCGTAAGAGAGCAGCTTGAGGCATCTGAGAATGGTAATGCCTAGCCATAAACAACTTCGACTCAGATATTGAGATAAATATAAGATGCTGGAAAGATGAATATCCATCTGTACTGTACCGCACGGACAAGTTCAATTTAACTACTAGACATAGATAGTTCAGCCTCCATATATGAATTTAACTTGGCTATTAACATGGCTGAAATATGAAAATAAACTCTCTTTAAAGTGACTAGAATTTCAGTTGATGAGGGTCTTTGTCCCATATTAGGCAAATATTAACTAAGCAGTAGAAGACCATGGACTACGATATGAAAAAAACAGTCCAATCAGGTGGATCACAAAAAGATAAATGACAAACTGCTTATCCATGTTTTAATTATGAGCTTAATCCTCATAGGCCTGATTGCAGGTGTGTAACTGTCTCCATGCATGCACTTGAAAACATGGATGAAATAACATATCATCTTTTCCAGAATGTTGGACTAGAACTAGAGCAGATCCCATGCATAATGCTCAATTAACAGTAAAGTCTGCTCCAGATCATTGGTGCCAATATTTGAGAGAGCACGAAGGACATAACCCGATGGGGATAACCCAAGCATAATCAGATTCGGTTGGAATTCAACAACTTTTCCTCTGGCCTGCTCCTCCTGAAATATAACATAGTGAACAAATTAACTGCAACACAACCATTGAAAAATTTAGGCTCTTTCAGTTTTCTTCTAGCATTTTCTGCTGCTGTACAAATTATTCCAACAAGCATTTCTGAGCAAAATGAATATCATCTCTGCAAGACAGATTTATCATCTTGGCAGTTGTATCTTTCTACAAGTAAAAAAGTAACCGTTGTGCTGACACTCAATATAGTGGATAGGGAAAGTAACGAGCAACCACACCACCCCAAATATAGTTAACAGCTTTCTTTCCTTTTCCCCTTCTTCCTTAGGGGAAGAAAAAATTATTTAAAAGTGTCAACCATTGATGATCAAATACAACTTTGCCGTCAATGGAAAGGTTAAGGCCCTAGAAACCTTAATGTTTCAGGTACGAGTCCCAGCATGCGTAAATACCATGTGTGGGGTCTCAGTCCAGATCATATCCTAGTCTGGATATTTATGGTTATTCCAGTTTTTCACCAAATTTAAACAAGCCAGTTAAAGACAATAACACGTCAGTATAGAAGAAATGGACCAAAGCAAGAGAAGAATACCTCATGTTCAGCTATTCGTTTTAACTCCACTTCTGCCACTTCTAGTGCATCAATAATTGAATCAGTGGCTGTCAGGGTTTCCAGAGTTCTCTTCCCTGCTAATGCAAAGCTCCCTCTTCTGGAAGTTCTTCCTTCGGTACATGTCTGTCTTCCAATGTATCGTCCATGTAAGCCTCGAAGATTTCTTCCAATCTTTTCTCTTTTTCTTCCTGCACACTCAAGCAGGGTTAAATACAAAAAGAAGAAAATCCATCTCTAAAAGTAATCACAAATGTAGTGAGAAGAACTAGCTTAACAATGGCATTCTCATTCCTGAGCCAAGAAATTCACTTCGGGTACAATGCAAAAATTCGAAAATACCTCAATAAAAAATGGCTCCTCAGTACGATCCCAACGGCGAATAGACCGGTCATGAGATCCTGTAACAACAAAGTCACCACGGTTGCTGACTGCAAGGCACCAAACAGCAGCATGATGTCCCTCAAGCGTTAAAAGCAACTCAAACTTATCAGCATCCCAGTACTTCAAAAGACGATCTTTCCCAGCACTGAACATGTAATGTGTTGTGGACAAATTGAACATCCATACACTGAAAATTACCTCATCAGAATTAGTGATCAAAAGGTTCACCAAAACATAAACAATTTAGGATCAAGAGAACTTTTGCATTCCATAATAATTAAAATCATACAAAACCTGTCAGCATGTGCAAAGATGGATTTGTGGCAATGCCAAAATCCAAGCCCCAAATCCTCAAATTCTTATCTGCAGACCCAGTTACAATTAAATCTCCATCTGATGAAATATCCATACATAGGATAGGAAGTTTGTGGCCGTATAAGGAAAGGAAAATTTTGAATGAATACATAAAAAGGATCTGCATAAAAAGGGAACTGAAAATCATTATTATCATTATAGCCCCCAGTAGTGCAAACAAGTTGACTCGCACATCCTGATTGACAATACAATATCCTACATGCTATTATGAAGTCAAATTGGGGAGCTATTCAGTTGATTAAACTTTATTTTTTCCATCGGAAGCTTATACCAGAACATGTTTAGACAGAAAGAATCTGAAAACAAACATTTTTGAAAAACAGATTTAATAGCACATATAAACCAATCTTTGCAAGACATGATTAGTGCGGTGGCATACAGATAGATGCAAGGTCACATCTAATCTCACATTTAAATCATGAGCTATAGAAGGTTTTATACAGAGGGCTGAAGCCATAGACAAAACTGAGATGGTAGGAAAGGGCAACTATATAAATCAACTTCATGTTTTACAGTTGAAAGGAAACTGCATGATGCTTCCATTTACAAATTCTAGGAAAACAATAACAAAATAAATTCATCAAACCAACCAACAGTGGACAAAGTAAATTCAAAAGAGAGAAGAATAAGTCGATCATTCCTTACCTTTACAGTGCAATCCAACAATGCAACAGCAACATATTTAGCATCTGGGCTAAAGGCAACCACTAAAACATCATCATTAATTTTCATAGTCCTCACATTTAATATAGTAAGGCTTTTGGAATCCTGAAAATCAACAAGACCAACCTAGCATCACTCATCTGTTAACTCAGCATGATGACTAGATTTGTAAAAAGGATGTATACATTCCATTGTATCAAGGCAAAGCTAAACAAGATGAGAGTTAGGGAAAATATATGAATAAATGGAGTTAGATGCTGAAAAATGTTGAAGTAGGTGATGAAGGTATGAGGAACACACTTGACCAGGTTTTTGGTTGATGTATTCCCAGAACTTTACATCATGGTCTGCACTGCCAGTAACAAAGCCATTTCCATTTGGAATGGTAGCAATTGACCGTACAGAGCCACCATGAGCTCCAACAACTTCACTGCAAGTACCATTATCAATGTCAATAATTTCAATTTCCCTATCTTTAGTGCCAACAATTCCATATTTGTTATGGGGTACAATTAGACCACAGAGTCCATAGCCAGAATCAATTGTTTTGAGGCAAGAACCAGTACTTGGATTCCAAATCTTCACAGCATTGTGACTGGTTGACATCAAAACACTATTGTCTGAACTATGTGTGACACTTCTAACATCGGAGGTGTCCTTCAAGCTCAATAGAAAGTGTTCTCTCAAGCTCGATAGAAAGTGTTCTTTCAAGATTAATAGAAAGTGTTTTTTTCACTTCCATCACTTTTAATTGAATAAAACTCCAGCAAGTTATTATTCAAAGACAATGCTAAACTAGCTAGTGAACTCTCTGGAGTGACTGGAAAAAGAGATGGAACATTTTTGCTGACTAGAATAGTTGGAAGAAGCTTAAAAACATCAGGAACTTTAACAACCAATGTATTCCCAGCTCCTTCAGTATCATGATTTGCTTCCACATTTTCACTTCAACTTCCATTTTTGCAGACTTCTTCTCTTTCTTCCTGTTTTTAAGTCTTTGTTTTGCTTCGCACTTGGATTGAACTTCGTCAAGTACAAGGAATAGTTCCACAGTTTTTCCTGCCACCTGACAAGCAAGCAGATTTCCCGACTTGCTAAACCTCACAGTCGCAACCCTATCCTTACTTTGTCACGTAATTTCACCAAAGGGCTTCAGAACTTCCCACTTATTTTGAGTAGATAACTCACGGTCATTCCCAGTTTTAGCCGCAGTTACATTCACCATAGACTCTCCACTCATCAACTCATGCTTTACATTGTAAAATAATCTGAGTTCAAGATCTGCTGAACCAGTGACCAAGTATCTTTCATCCGGGTCAACATCAATAGACCAAATTTCACTATGATGGCCGCTAAATTTGCATACAATGCTGAGTTTCAAGATCCCACACTCGCAAAAATTTATCCTTGGAAGAAGTAACAAGTTTTTTATCAGAATCAAGGAAAACAAGGTCAGTGATCTGCAAGTTGCAAAATGCAAAGAAATTAAAACATATACAGATAACAAATACCACGATAAGTTCTTAACTTTAATAAAAAGATTTACAAATGACAAACCTGATCACGATGCCCACGAAGGCGAAAAAGACCCGTCTCACCAACAACATCCCACAATATAATATCATTGTCTTTACTTCCGGAAGCAAGTAAAGATCCAACCTTATTGTACCTTAAAGCAGTCACAGCCCCTTTATGTCCATTCAATGTAGTCTCACAACTTCCTTTATCACAATCCCAAATCCTTATACTACCATCAGCATAACCACTTGCCACCTGCAATTTAAACCTTATTTTCATTCGCTCATACTAATTTTTATGAAAATCGCTAAGAATGCATGAAGCACTTTAAGACTACATTTGGTTGTTACTATTACAGTTCACAATTTTTTAAAAGTTCCTAATTTATCAATGGGAAAACAACATCGGGCAAGTTTATTATTCAGAAAAGAATATATATTATATCTAAACGAAACTTTCAGGTATTGCTTCAATCAAAGCTACAAAATAAAACGGAGCATCCATTACAATTAATGATAAAGGAAGGAGAATGAAAAAAAATTACCAGTGAAGAAGGGGAGGAGACGACACAGTTTACGAAGAGAGAGGAGCCGCGAGAGGAAACAGAAGGAGACAGAGTTTTGGTGCAGACGACTTGACGGACGTGCCAAACACCGATCTTCTCGAGAGCCGGAGCTAGAAGGTGCTTGCCTGAGCTGTCGTATGTGATATTCGATTCAACAGATACAATTACACCGAAGGAAGCCGCCTGCTCGTACCTTAGATAGGATTTCACCATTGTCCCCGCCGCCGCCGCTGTTGTTGCTTCTTTTTGCTCTGGCAGTTTGGTAACAGTTTCAAGGGTTTAAGCAAAGGTTTCTCTCCTTCAACTTTTGTGTGTTTTCTATGGACTTTGATTAATAAATGTGCTATCTCAATAAAAATAACCTATTTAATTTTGGGCTTAAACCGAACCCAATATGTTTTTCCATAATAGTCTTTAAATTTGATATTTTTATTTGAAAATATGTATATTCGAAATTTTTTTTAAAATTCAAATTTTAAAATAAAACTAAATCGCCACTCTTTGGAGTTAGATGTGGTGGAATACTTATAAAATTATTTTTAAAAAGAAAGATTCTTGAAAATCTTGTTTCTAAAGATAATTTTATCAAGTCCACATTTAAAAACTATGGAATAAAAATAAATAGATTCGAGAGTCGATTATGTTGTTTTAGTAGTGTAATTACAAGTTTGAACCAAATTTAAATTGCGAACCTTATTCATGCAAGTTAATATAAAAAGATTGCATTTTATTTGGAAATAAACAAAATTAGCTTCATTTCTAAATTAAATTATATAATTTACATGGTTTTAAAAAAATGTCCTTTTGTTTCAAAAACAATTAACGAATATTTCACTCCAATTATTTAGGAGACTATCTCGTTATTGTTCTAATAAAATAATATTTTTAATTTAAATCAAATACGCTATGCAACGACATTATTGAATATCATGAATGAAACATATTTAAAATACATGAAATAAGTGAAAATAATAAAATTAATGATGTACGAAATTAATTGTATTATAATTAAAGGTAAATTAAATGGTTGATCACTTTCGTTTACTATTTGTATACTCTTACTCAACTAAATTTAAAAAACATAAGTTTTGGTCACTTACGTTATCGTTTTATTAAGATTTGGTCACTGAGATGTAAGTTGTCGTTAGTTTGATGATGTGGTATGTTAGTAAAAAGATTTAATTTTTATTTAAACCCCTGAACTTTAGATAAAATATTAATCATAGGTCTTTTTCTAAACCCAAAGTAGTTTAGGGATACAATATCAATTTACCCCTTTTCTTAATATGTTTTCTTCACAAACCCTATCTTGAGCTTATGTAGTAGCACACCTCCATTGTTGTTCATCTTTTTCGTCACTGGTCACCTGACGGATATGGAGCAAGAAGCTCTAGCAAATCGATCTCAAGCAACAATCCTAGTACTATCTTAATTTTGTTTGACGGAGCTTATCATCGGTTTCAACTAGTAAATTTAAGCAATCTGATATCGCTGGAAAACAGTATCACAATCGTCATGTGGTTGGTAATAAGGTTAAGTTGATGAAGTTTTTCCTATTAGATTGGGTAAGATGAAGCTTGGTGGCTTGAATGAGCTCTATTGATGGCTTCAACGGGTTGTACTAAATATTGTATAGTCTATGCATCATTTGAATTGCCACAGTTGTTTGACTTATTTCTTTGCTTTGGTTATAGTTTACAGAAAGAAACTTTCATAAATTTGTCTGATGTTTGGGTAGAAGAAGTGGAGCTTTACTCTACCAATCAGAATTGTGTCAAGATGTTTATTGGAAAGTAAGTTGATAGAGTAAGTTTTAGTGTTTTTTGAAAGATAAATCAATATCGTTCACACGAATCAAACCTATCTATCGAAAAAGCTAAGGATAGATTAAATAAGTTTATTATACGTCTAGAGAAGATCCTCTAGAAAGTATCAAATTTCTGTTAACAAAAATCTTTGGAAGACTTATCTCTCTAAGAAGAGTCTCTAGAAGTTCTCGGAGACACCCTACTCTCAATAGAACCATCTTTCATTGGAATCGCTTTTCCAAATTATACTCCTCAGTTTTTGACATCATTCTTGACAGAACCAACAATTGATAGTCATATTTGCTATAGTTTGCCATTTTATTAACTAGGAGTGAGTAAATATCTACTCAAAAAATTGATTTTTTACTCGACTTGACCTGAAAAAACACAAATTGACTTTCGAGTAGTATTTTCATAAACTCGACTCGACTTGAAAAAAATTTGAAATTCAAATTGTGTTGTAAAATACAACTCAAATAACTCGAAATATTTAATAATTAGTGGATTGATTTTCAAGTTTATGTCGAGTTCTTTGACTTTATATGATATATGTATACCACATATGAAAAAAATATGAATATATATATATATATATTGTTATTAAAAAACCATTTAAATTGGAATAAAATAATATCATAATATTATAAATATTTACAATTAAAATTAAACAAAAACTAAAAAATTCGACTCGATCCGACTCGACTCGAAAAAAATCAAGACAACTTCGAGTTATAAAATAGAACTTGTCTACTTGAATAACTCGAAAAAAAATTACTCGACTTGATCAAACGCTCACACTAGTATTAACAAACATGATGACCTTAGGGCTGGCACCAATCATTAAAGGGTCAACATATTAATCCATCAAACAAACCTAATCTGTCTCACCTAGACTAATCATCTTCTTCTACCTTCAATCCCTCTCCTCACAAGGATCAACCCCAGGCTCACAATCAAATTAATCTTCAACGATTATGACTCTCCGTCCAAACTAAAAAAGATAAACCATCAATGACAAACGGGATAAACTTGTTCCATCAATAAAGTTGATACTAGACAACTTGATAATATTTTGAGAAAAAACTCTTTGGTAGTTTTCATTTTCTAAGAAACCTCATGGAACAAAATTGTAAATTCAGTCATAAAAGAGACATTGCACCCATTAATGCTATAAGATGATTCACCTTTCGTGTTATCTTAATTTGTTGGTGATTAAATCATTTTTCTAAAAGAAATATTTTGAACCCCACTTTTTTTTTAAATATAAATAATGTTGGTTCATTATTTTCTCCCAAATAAAATTAAAAGATTGAATAAAATTAAGTGTTTACATACATCCTCCTCCTCCTATTGATTCACCTAAATCAAAACTTTTATAAAGGAAAATATATGATGAATGACGGGTGTTGTTATTGACACCATGTAGACACTAGTTTTTGTCCGTTTCTACAAAAATATTTTATTATTATTTTATTATTATTTTTGTAGGCCCCACACTCAACCACCACGATTTAACAACCCCGATTTAGTGGGATTCAGAAAACACACCAACTTATTTGAGTCATATTGAAACACTAAAAATTGAGGCATTTGAGTCTAAGTGGGACTCTAAAACATCTCTAAAAATAGCCAATCACTAGGATATTTAAAGGCAAGAAAGGGGGAAGGTAACAGAGACAGATATTGGAACAAGCCATTGATTTGGGCAAAGAGGATTCTTTCTTTTATTTTAGCCTTCAGCCCATTATTGTTTTCCCATTTATGCTTATTCCCCTACTCTACTTCGCCTGGTCCGGAAAGACTTCCAAATCCTTGGAGCACCCGAAGGAATAAAAGTTTTCTGATCAAGTTCAGCTCGCAACAGTGCGGCTCGGTTCGCTCCACAATCCAGCACTGTACCATCGTCGTTCCATGTCTCATCAAGGGTTCCTCTCTCCAACTACATTTTCAGGTGTCCTAGGATATTTAAAGGCAGAAAGGGGGAAGGTAACAGACAGATATTGGAACAAGCCATTGATTTGGGCAAAGAGGATTCTTTCTTTATTTTTAGCCTTAGCCCATTATTGTTTCCCCCATTTATGCTTTCCCTACTCTACTTCGCCTGGTCCGGAAAGACTTCCAAATCCTTGGAGCACCCGAAGGAATAAAAGTTTTCTGATCAAGTTCAGCTCGCAACAGTGCGGCTCGGTCGCTCCACAATCCAGCACTGTACCATCGTCGTTCCATGTCTCATCAAGGGTTCCTCTCTCCAACTACATTTTCAGGTGTCCAGTTGAAGCGTGTTTCTTCTTGGAATTGATGTTGTCGTATCACTCTGCCACTGCTTCAGCTTTGATGACTTCGATGCTCACTGTTTCTCGTAGTAGCGTTGCTTGGTTCTCTGAAGGGTTAACTTTACATTGTTATAAAATTCTCCATCATAGTATGTGTAAAAAGTTGATTTTATTTTTAAATTTTAGCATTTTTATTATTATTTATTTTATGTTTTTTACTTCTTATTAATTTAATTTTATTACTTTTAGAATTTAACATTTTTAATTTTTTCCCTTTGATTCATTTAATATTATATATATATTATTATATTATTTAATATTTATTATTATTTCTTATCTAACATTTTTAACTTTTTAGGTATATTTTCAATCGATCAAAGGTAATTAGTTTGAATTGAATTTTTAAATTTCGATTTAAATTTTAATTTTAGCAATTAAGACAACTAACGAATTAATTGATACCAAAAGGGCAGTACAATGGTGTTAATCCTTCCTTGACTATAACCCAACCCGACACTTTCTGGTAAAACGCAACCAAGTAAGATGGTGTTTGATCCACCTAAATGTTTTTAAAATGATCGGTGGCGATTCTAACCCATTATTTCAAGTCGAAGCCCAATTCCGGGCCCAACAGAAAGACGATCGCGACAGCTTGGCAACTCTGCTGGGGATAGGTAAGTGAGTCAGGCCAGAATTAATTCTCGGTTGACTTTTTATGCGAAAATAATAAATTTTAATTTTAATTTATTTCTTCGATTCTAATTATTTATCTTTGATTATTTTTCAAATAAATAGTTGTACTGACATTTTTCTCAATGATTTCAGATTTTTGAAAAAGTTTTCATCTCAGGCTCTATACCTGAGCTCCGAACCCTTTTCAGTGGGGTGAAAGTGACACCTTCATGAGAATTTATTCTCCGCATAGGCCTGACAAGTAACCTTCGGGATTTATATACCTTATGTCTTCGTGTGAATTTATTCACCGTACAGACATAAGGGAATGTTTCCTCTCGAGTTTAAATTAGTCCACATAAGCTTGTAATGGGCTTAGGACTAAGGGTCTGGCAAGCCCAATGGGGCACCAACAAGGAGAACTCGGGTACCTTTTTTTAAGAACCTAAACTGGGAGACTACAAGGAGTTAGAGCCCACCCCAAAACCTCATTCTAAACCCTAGGCTATCTTAAGTTATTTCCTGCTTTACTTTCTGTTCAAAGCATGCGAACTAGAAAGATATGCGGTTAGGACTTTTTAAAAATTAACATGCAGGATAGAGATCATGTCCGAGTAGGAATACTAAGCATGCTTGGGTAGATATCATGTAGGGTAGGACTTTTTCATGACTGTTTTGATTATTATCTTTACCTCACTAACTCTTTTCATTTTTGCTCTCTTTTATTTTATTTTTATCTTTTTCATCATTCATTCAAAAGAGGTGTTGATCCACCAAAAACGTGTTTGTTAAACGTAAATAATTTTCATTAATGGACAAGAAGGTTATAATACAAGAGATGAAAAACTCAGAAGTCTAACTATGGTCAGAGAACACTCAGAATGGACTGAAATTCACACTATACGCACCAAAAGTTGACTTTTTGAGTTAGCAAAGGTTACAGGGGCAAGACGAGAAAAGGTTACCTTCAAAGACAACATGCCACTATAGACAAATTCAAGAAGCAAGCTTCGGATAGTTCCTATCGAGGGAGGACTCCAATGGCACTTTCGTTAGGAACAGGCTCAACAGAGAGTGAAAACCGGAGATGCAGTCCTTCGAGACTTTTTTGGGGCAAGCAGCTCGTCACTTGCACAGTTTAGCCAAAGGAGCCGGAACGGTTCGACATGATATTCAACCGGTGACAGAAAAAAGATGGAAAACGAATCAACTTGTCAGAGGTTGTTCGGGATCTATACCATCAAAATGTTTTTTGTCTCTTCAGATGTAACACTTTTGTCCCCAATAAGGATTGTTTATGATAACAGGCATATTTTTGGATCAATGCCTCGAACATTGCATGCATTATGCATTTAAACATATATTTGCATTTTGTTTCTTTACATTCGCATTAACTAACAGAAGCATGTCTCATCAAAAGGAACAAACACTAAACATACCACCTCAAGCATTGGACATACCCCATCCACATAATACTCGTTTCAAAAAGAAGAATATGGAAGCCAAAATTGCTCAGATCGAGGAGAACATGTTGAAGCTGCAAAGAGAGTCGGAAGACAAGATAAACCAGAGCAGTCGAAGTACTTTGGATACAATCACAAAGAGCTAAGAGTCCTTGGTCGATCAAATTGTGGCCAAGTTATCTGGTTTACATCAAAAGAAGTCCTGGCAAGTGAAACAGATGAGGGCTCTAATCCTCAACATTTGGAAATAGTGGGGCATCCTAATGAGGATTTATTCTATTTTACAGTATCCTGTTTGGACTTGTTTTTTGAACTTTCTCATATTTTATTTTTGTAACTTGCTTTTGAACTTTGACATATTTCTTTTTATGAATTTTTTATGAGCATTGAATCAAATTTACAACTTGAAATTCTTTGAATATCAACTGAATTGAAAAAACTATGTAAATGATTCAGAGTTACAGATCTTTGACAAAGTAACACGATTAAAAGCCGGTAAAACAAGGAATTTGACCTTACCCAAAAAATAAGCTCAAACACCATACCATTCTCTTGCAAATAACCAATATAGCCTTGTCCCTTCATAAGGCTTGGTATTTAGATGTGTATAGATACAGACAACATGGGGCATCTTTTGTATATGGCATTACTATACTTTTTGTTTAAGACGTTTAGTGATGATAATGATCTTCACAGATGGAATAGTCAGGTAAACAAATCTAGTTTAAGTCAGTTGCTTGGAAATTAAACTCTAAAGATGAGATTCCTTGACTTTCAACAACACATAGGCTATAACAGGTTCTTATTGACAAACTTAAGAAATTGGAGTCGTCTACCCTTATTATAATATTATATATACAATAAAGCTTGAGTTGTCCCTCTAAAGCAATTGGTTAAACGCCCTGACTTTATGGATAAGATTCAGCTAGCCTGATAAATGTGATTATAATATACAATAAAGCTTGAGTTGTCCCTCTAGAGCAATTGGTTAAACGCCCCGACTTTATGGATAATATTTAGCTAGCCTGATAAAGGTGATTATAATATTAAGTTGTCCCTATAGAGCAATTAGTTAAATGCCCCGGTTTTATGGATCTAGCTAGCCAGACAATGGTAAATTTATCTAAATAAGGAGTTTCGATAAAAGATAGACTAAGGGAGTTAAGAAACACCTATTATAGTCAACTTCACACGAGCACTCAGGAATTTCATCTTTAGACCGATATTTCGGCACTACCATTGTTAGAGGAGCCTACGAAACTTGAACAAATGGAAGATTTTAGAGGACCAAAATAGAAGATCTAGTAATTGATCATGCTAGTTGCGTCATTTTGTCTGCATCCAATTAAAATGCCAAGCCAAAGAAAAACATGTTGCAATGACCAAAAATGACATTTTTTATGGCTGAAACCTTAGGTCAACCTAAAGCCAACTCATCCATTTGAATATTTGTCAAAGAGCTATAACTCTGAAAGAGGTAAAGAGCTATTGATTCTTTTGATATTCTTTGAACTCATGTTTATGATTTGATTCGATTGCGAGTCTAGATTAAGGGGAAATGTTTTACAGAATTTTAACATTTTTATATCTTTTTTCTTCCCTCCTAAAATAAGAGAAAGGAAAAAAACATTTTCAAACAAGACAGTCTCAAATGTGAAAGGCTGCAACCCGAGAAGAAAATGGGGCATGGTCGATTCTGAGTATAAGACCGACATACAAAATGAGGCTCCATCTAGAAGATAAAGCAGAGCCAATTCATGTTGCATGCATCTTAGGCATATTTAAGAGCATCACATTTGTTGTTTTTTTCACAAACATAATTTTTGCATCTTTAGAGTCAAGTTTCAACTTCAAGGAGAAAGATACTTGATTCAAAATAGTTTGTAAAAAATCGATGGTGGTTGCTTACTTACCAACGATGAGCTACACCTCAACCAATTTGATATATTGAAAGATCGACATATCTTAGAATCAACTTCAGACGGGTTTGAGAGCTAATTCAGAATGGATCCAATTCACGTTTTCAAACCAGATTTCAACTCCACGACGGAGGATATCTAGCTGAAAAATTTTGGATTTCCCGTGAAAGGGAGTCATCTAAAGAATTATGATCAGTTTAAACCCACGGATGGGGACCATCCTTCATTTAGAGGAAATTTACAGCATTGATTAAGTTGAGAAAAGTTGTTTGTCAACAAACAACTTTCTAGTTTCACTTAGAGTCAATTTCAACTTCACCGCGAAGGATATTGAACTTGAAGCAACATTCATCTTAGATTGGATTTCAACTTCACGACGAAGGATATCCAATTCTAGGCTCAACTTTACAACGAATGGGTCATCCATGATTTCAAATTCACGGCGAAGGATATCGTGCCCACCAACAACATTCATATTTAGATTGGATTTCAACTTCACGACGAAGGATATTCAATTCAAGGCTCAACTTCACAATGAAGGGGTCATCGACGATTTTAACTTCACGACGAAGGATATCGTGCCCACCAGCAATATTCATCTTTAGATTGGATTTCAACTTCACGATGAAGGATATCCAATTCAAGGCTCAACTTCACAACGAAGGGGCCATCAACGATTTTAACTTCATGATGAAGGATATCGTGCCCACCAACAACATTCATCTTTAGTTTGGATTTCAACTTCACGACGAATGATATACAATTCAAGGCTCAACTTCACAACGAATACACCATCCACGATTTCAACTTCATGACGAAGGATATCGTGCCCACCAGCAACATTCATCTTTAGATTGGATTTCAACTTCACGACAAAGGATATCCAATTCAAGGCTCAACTTCACGATGAAAGATATCCAATTCAAGGCTCAACTTCACAACGAAGGGGCCATCCACGATTTTAACTTCACGACAAAGGATATCGTACCACCAACAACATTTATCTTTAGATTGGATTTCAACTTCACGACGAATGATATCCAATTCAAGGCTCAACTTCACAACGAATGGGTCATCCACGATTTCAACTTCATGACGACGGATATCGTGTCCACCAGCAACATTCATCTTTAGATTGGATTTCAACTTCACGACGAAGGTTATCCAATTTAAGGTTCAACTTCACAACGAAGAGGTCATCCATGATTTTAACTTCACGATGAAGAATATCATGCCCACCAACAACATTCATCTTTAGATTGGATTTCAACTTCACGATGAAGGATATCCAATTCAAGGCTCAACTTCACAACGAATGGGTCATCCACGATTTCAACTTCACGACGAATGACATCGTGCCCACCAGCAACATCCATCTTTAAATTGGATTTCAACTTCACAACGAATGATATCCAATTCAAAGATCAACTTCACAGCGAAGGGGCATCTTTTTACAAACCCTCGAGTTCGATTGCATTCAGCTCAAGGGCATAACAAATTTACAGCATAGCTCAAGGCAAGAAGGGTTATTTGTTAACAAAAAATGTCGAGCTTGATTCCATTCAGCTCGATGACGTATCAATCGTATGGTAGCAGCAAGGAATTACTTTCCGGTTAAAGTTTAAACCAAGGTCTTTAAGTTAAGAGGAAGATTTGGAGCATTCTTTCAGCTTAGTACAATATGGGTCATGGAAAGAAGGGATATATGTCAATGACGACTTTCGAGTTCGATTTCATTCAGCTCGAGGGCGTATCAACCGCGTTGCATCAACAAAGAACTACTTTCCGGTCAAATTTTCATACCCATGTCTTAAAATCGAGAAGAATACCAAGGTCGACTAAGATTGGCAACAAAGAGACACTTTTCGATTCACCTACGATTTTGACTTCACAACGAAGGATATCGTATCCAAAGGATTGACCCAACTTCACGACGAATGAGTCATCTGTGACACAACAATGAGAAACCTATTTCATTCAGGTCAAATTTCAGCTTCACAACAAAGTATATTGGGCTAGAAGACAATCCAAGAGTTACTTCCAAATACTTTGAACTCAACTCAACTTCACAACAAGGGTTATCGCACTCAAGAGGTCCATGATTTCAACTTCATGACGAAGGATATCGTGCTCAGGATTTTACAATTCAACTCAACTTCACAACGAATGAGTCACCCACGATTTCAACTTCAAGAAGAAGGATATCGTGCCCAATGGATCGACATAGTGTCACAACAAACACTATCAAGTTTCAAATCAAAGAGAACTGGACAAAAACCGATTGTCTTTTTCATCTTTTCCCTATTCTTGTTAACACAAAAATGTGCAAAGATGGGCAGCCGTAGACACCCGTTTTTGTCCGGGTCTACAAAACTATTTTATTATTATTATTATTATTATTTATTTTATTATTTTTGTAAGCCCCACACTCAACCACCATAATTTAACAACCTCGATTTAGTGGGATTCAGAAAACAAACCAACGTATTTGAGTCCTATTGAAACACTAAAAACTAAGGCATTTGAGTCTAAAAACTAAGGCATTTGAGTCCAAGTGGGATACTAAAACGTCTCTAAAAATAGCCAATCACTAGGCTATTTAAAGGCAAGCAAGGGGGAAGGTAACAGAGACAGATATTGGAATAAGCCATTGATTTGGGCAAAGAGGGTTCTTTCTTTTATTTTAGCCTTCGACCCATTATAGTTTTCCCATTTATGCTTATTCCCCTACTCTACTTCGCCTAGTCTGGAAAGGCTTCCAAATCCTTGGAGCACCCGAAGGAATAAAAGTTTTCCGATCAAGTTCAGCTCGCAACGCTGCGGCTCGGTTCACTCCATAATCCAGCGCTGCACCATCGTTGTTCCGTGTCTCATCAAGGGTTCCTCTCTCCAATTGCATTTTTAGGTGTCCAATTGAAGCGCGTTTCTGCTTGGAATCGATGCTACCGTATCACTCTGCCACTGCTTCGGCTTTGATGACTCTGATGCTCACTGTTTCTCGCAGCAGCGCTGCTTGGTTCTCTGAAGGGTTGACTTTACATTGCTATAAAATTCTCCATCATAGTATGTATAAAAAGTTGGTTTTATTTTATTTATTTAATTTTAGCATTTTTTTATTATTATTTATTTTATGTTTTTTACTTCTTATTATTTTTATTTTATTTTATTACTTTTAGATTTAACATTTTTTTTATTTTTTCCCTTTGATTCATTTAATATTATATATATATTATTTATTTAATATTTATTTATTATTTCTTATTTAACATTTGCAACTTTTTATGTATATTTTCAATCGATCAAATGTAATTAATTTGAATTGAATTTTTAAATTTCGATTTAAATTTAAATTTTCGCAATTAAGAAAGCCGATGAATTAATTGGTACCGAAAGGGCAGTACAAGGGTGCTAATCCTTCCTTGACTGTAACTGACTCCCGAACCCGACATATTTCTAGTAAAACGCAGACCAGGTAAGATGGTGTCTGATCCACCTAAATGTTTTTAAAATGAACGGTGGCGACTCTAACCCATTATTTCAAGTCGAAGCCCAATTCCGGGCCCAATCGAAAGACAGTCGCGACACACCCAAACCCTCATCGAATATTATTTGTGCCCAATCTAATTTCTATATAAGTCTTCAGACTATTATAATTTATTTAAAAAAATTTATATGCTAATATTTTGATATATTTTCTATAATAATTTTATTTGAAAATTCAGAATTGAATAAAAACAGAGAATTTTTATGAAACGGGCCTCCAAATAAATTTTTTAGTGCAAAAAGATTTTTTTTGCTAAAAATAAGTGTCTAACGTTTTTTTCGTTACATTTTTAGGTGTATACCGCTATATTTTTTTATTTTTTTATAATAAAATATTATTTTTTAAAAAAAGAAAAAAATTAAAAAATAAAATCACCCATTTCTT
Source organism: Hibiscus syriacus (assembly GCF_006381635.1). NCBI lineage: Eukaryota > Viridiplantae > Streptophyta > Magnoliopsida > Malvales > Malvaceae > Hibiscus > Hibiscus syriacus. Next base: position 168,244 of record NW_024063046.1, on the reverse strand, counting down.
CCCTCTCCCTCTCATCGCCCTACCTCTGACGACGAAAGGTCACCACTGACTTTTTAAAATTTTGTCAATACTAGTTAATATTTGACGGAAGTTCCAACATGACAATTAATAAAATTGATATAATTATACGTTTGGTCCTCAGTTTTTATATATTCTATTAATTTAGTTATATTTTTGATTTAATTCAAAAAATTAACTATCCAATCAGGAGGTGTCACGTGTCAACCGATTATTCTTACACATATCACTAGTGATGTGTGTTATCATCAGATTAAAGAGTTTTTTTTATTAATTTTAATATTTAATTCAATTAATTTGTCACCACCAGTATAAAAGGAAAACAAATAAGAGAAAACATTATGTTGTCTGGGGGAATCGAACCGAAAAATAATTTTAATATTTGATTCATTTAATTTGTGACCACCAGTTTGAAGGACATTATGCTGCCCGAGGGAATTGAACCCAAATCTCAAGTGTATGATTGTATGTGAGGGCTAAAGCCATCATTTTTACTAGCTAGTACAATATTTAATTTATCTGTTTTAAATTATAACATAAAAAGGAAATAATAAAAATCTAATAAATTAATTATATTTCATATATATATATATATAATTATAGTTAATGTAAGATTTTCATATATATATATAATATTTTAAAGTAAATGTGAAATAATCTTTTAAAAAATAAAAAAAAATTGAATTATAAATTTTTTATTTTTATGATTTAATTTAATTTTGTAACTTTGGATTCTCTAAATAATTTTTTAATATAATTATATTTTAAATAAAATTCATGTATAATCATTTAAAAATAAAAAAACTAAACTCATTTTTAGTTTTAATCCTTGTATTATCTAAAATTTAATATATATATATATATATATATATATATATATATATATGAAATTAATTTATTTATTATATTTGTTTAAATGACTTATTTCTATCATTAACATATATTAAGGATATATATATAATCTTGTAAATGTTACTCAAGTATGTGATTTGTCTTGGTTGTTAAAATGCTTTCATTTCAAGTAGGTCTTAGTTTCAGATCCTATCAATTCCATATTATTTCCTTTTTATGTCATAGTTTAAAATAAATAAAACATTGTACAATGTAAAACCAAATGTTGGTTTCAGTCTAGTGGTAAAGGCATGCCTACATGTACTTGAGGTCCTCAGTTCAGTCCCCTAAATAGCCAAAAATATGTATATTCTTATTTGTCGAAAACTTTGGATTATTACTTTTTTAAATTAAATTAAAAATATGACTAAATAAATATGACTAAAAATATGGTATGGCTTGTTTGAAACCAATTAAACAGTGTATACACTCATTTTCGCCCGGGGCTTATTTAGTATATGTATCAATATAGTATAGTTTTTGAAAACATTTTGAAAATATATAATATATGGTTTTGAAAGCATTTTTCGAAAATATATATAATACTATTTTTTAAAATATAATGCTATTTTATTTATTTCTTTTCAGTTATTTATTCATTTTGTTATTTTTCTTTTTCTTTTTTTAGGGGTCCAATAAGTCCAAAACAGTCCAAGAGGCCCAACAAGGACCCAACCGGGCAAGTAATGTGTGTTCTGAATCGGGTCTGATGTGGCAGTTTCTAGAAGGTCCAGTCAGCGTTTCTAGAAAAACAATAGATCAACTGCACGTTTCTGAAATTCGGATTTGAATTAAACTCATGTTTTAGGATATTATTTTAATTTTATCTTTAGGAATTTTAGTTTAAATTGTTTTAAGTATTTTAATTAGGATTTAGGATATTATTTTTAATATATTTTATCTTATCTTTGTTTTAGGAATTTTAGTCTAAATAGTTTTAAGTGTTTTAATTATGATTTAAGATATTATTTTATGAATTATCTTTAGCTTGTTTTTAGGAATTTGAAGGTTATAAATACCCTTTCAAGGTAAGACTAGATCTCTCACATATGAGAACAAAATCTTCTTTTTCTCTCTAGCTTTCTCTCTATTTTCGCATATTCCTTTATTTTCCTTTAAATTTCGTTTTCAAATATGCTAAGTATGACATTGGTCATGCTTAGCTAATTTTCTTTTCAGTCGAGGGCTAAAGCGAAGACACAATTTCAAACATGAGAATTGTAAGAAGGATTGACTTATTGAAGCACATTCGAATTCCTAATAACACGCTTAGCAAAATTGTTTGCTAAGAGAAAACTGAGATCGGAATCAGTTATTGTTGAAACAACATAATCCAAGTTGGTAGCGAAGAATTGTCATTGTAAGCCGACATGATTTTGAAGTAAAGATATGTTTCGATGATCCGAAGAATTTGAGGCAAAGCTGAAGTCTGAGGTTGCTTTCACTATAAGTTTCTCTTTATCTCAATCTCTTTAGATTATTTATTTAATTATTTTCTTTTATTTAATTCTTATCTTTTATTTTAAAAATAACTTTTAAAAAATCCATTTTTCATCTTTACTACTATTATTTATTATTTTATCATATTTCCCTTTTATTTATTATTATTTTTATTTTTTCTTTTAACATTTTTATATTTTATTATTTTTCTTTTCTGAAATTTAATATTTTCTTCATTTATTTTATTTTTTCTTTTAACATTTTTTATATAACATTTTTTTAAAATTTAATATTTCATTCTTTGATTTTTTAATTTAATTTTTTATATTTCTTTTATTTTATAATCTAACGTTTTAACCTTTTTAGAGGTAATTTCAATCGATCAAAGCTAAGTAATCGAATCGAGTCTTTAAATTTTAATTTTAATTTTCGCAATTAAGACAACCGATAAATTAAAATGGTACCGAAAATGCAGTTAAAGGGTGCTAATCCTACATTGACTGTAATTGACTCCCAAATCTGACATATTTCTGGTAAAACGCAGATCATGTAAGATGGTGTCCGATCAACCTAAATATTTTTTAAATGATCTGTGATGACTCTAATGTGTTTTATTAAAGTCAAAGCCCAATTTCGGGCCCAACCCGAAAGACGGTCGCGACAACTTGGTGACTCTGTTGGGACAGAGTCAGGCTAAGGCTAATTTTCAGTTATCTTCTTAAGTGAAAATTGTAAGTTTAAATTTTAAGTTAATTTTTTGATCCTTATTACCTATCTTTGATTATTTTTCAAGTAAATAGTTGTACTGACGTTTTTTCAATGATTTAAGATTTTTTTTTTAAAAAAAAATCATCTCTGGCTCTATACCTGAGCTCCGAATCGTTTCTAAGTGGAGGTGAAAGTGACACCTTCGTGGGAATTTATTCTCCATATAGGCCTAGCAAGTAACCTTCGGGATTCATATACCTTATGTCTTTATGTGAATTTATTCTCCGTATAGACATAAGGGAATGTATCATCTCGAGTTTAACTTGGTCCACATAGGCTTGTATTTGGCTTAGGACTAAGGGTCTGGCAAGCCCAAGTGGGCACCGACAAGGAGAACTCGGGTACCTTCTTTAGAACCTAAACCGGGAGACTAAAGGGAATTAGAGCCCACCCCGAAACTCCATTTCAAAACCTAGGATGTTTTACTTCCGGTTCAAAGCATGCAGTTTGTTAATTTTTACTTTTATCATTATTATTTATATCTTACTAACTGATTTTTCTTTCATGCTTTCTTTTTTATCATTTACATCATAAAAAGAGGTAATTAGTCCAAAAGAAGTGTAATCCACATTTATGGACAAAGGGGTTGTAATGCAAGACATGAAAAACGCCGAGGTTCGACTATGGTCCGAAAAGACTCAGAAAGAAAAGGAAGACAATCTACAAGGAAATTATGTGTCATATCTGGTTGGCTATGTTTCTATCAGCCTAAAGCAAAATGATGTTTAAGAATTACAAAGTATTTAGGACAGCTGGAAAAGTGACCAGAAAGGGAGGTTCTACCAATGGTACGGTGATATTCCACTTCTACTCTATGTCAATACCAATGAGCCCCTAATTTGAGCCTTAGTACAATTATGGAATCCAGGGTACAACTGTTTCACATTTAACCAAGAAGACATGGTACACACAATTTAAGAATATACTGCTTTGCTGCACTGCGAAGGAATCAGAATGGGTTAGGTTTACATCAAGCACATCAGGAGTCAACCTTTCAAGAACGAGTTGGGAAAAGTGGCGGGGTACATGAGAAATGGGTAACTGATTGGATTCAACATAAAGGTAATGGAGAAGGAATTGCTTGGACTCATATCAAGCAACTAATGAAGAATCACCCTGATAAATAGAAGGCAATGGATCTTTTTGCACTGGGCATTTATGGTTTGGTTATTTTCCCAAAGACATTGAGGTACATTGAGGCAGTTGTGGTGTAATTGTTCGATCAACTCCTGAAACAAGTTAATCCAGCACCAAAAATTTTAGCCGAAACTTTTCGCTCCCTCAACCACTGCAGAAAGACTGGAGGAGGAAGATTTATAGGGTGTGCACAGCTTCTCCAAGTTTGGATCCATAGTCACTTCTGGATGACTAATGAGATTTCTTACTGTCGATTTAGCACCACTTATTCTCCTTTGGAGGAATTCCTCACCTTAAAATGGCAAAAAGGCATCCCAAAAGAAAAATGGATAAAGGTATTCACACACCTTCATGATAGGGATGTTGTCTAGAGAGCCCCCTAGTTGACCCATAGTGACATTCTTTTCTGATGTGGAGATTCAGAAACTATGACATTACTCATATTATGGGGAGGAGTCAGATACTCTCCACTTTTGGCACTTCGAAAATATGGGGCACGCCAGTTTGTCCCAACAACACATGGAATATCTAGAACGAAATTTGCATATCATGGGGACAACTACAAGAAAAATGTAAAAAAAGTAGCTGAGTCATGGATGAAAATGTTCTGTATGGATGTCGTGGCCGCTAAGGACATGCTTACTCCAGACTATTTGGAATAGCGAAGGTTAAGGAAAAATGACATCATCCCAATGCTAGACCATGAAGACACTCGAATCATGGAAGAACATCTTAAGCATGTTCCCTCCAAGCTAGAGATATCAAGAAAATAATTTGAAGACGAAAAGCAGGAGATGAAACAAAGTCTAAGGGAACTCGAGGCTGAAAGATTCTAGTAGAAGTTGGATGTTGATACTCAGAAGGATCGGGCAGACAAATTAGAGAATGAACAAAAGAGAATTTGTTTTGAGCTTGAGGATTTGAGAAAATGATATCAAGAACAAGTGCAGAGCAATTCCAATCTGAAAAGGTCTTATGAGTACTGAAAAAGTGAAGCTAACGGCCTGAAAAGGAAGTTTGAAGGGCATGAGGAAAGAGAAACCTTGAAAGAACAGCTAAAGACCACTCAGAGACGTTTGTTAGACAGCCAGCACCAGAATAAACATTTGAGGATCCAGATAACTGATTTAGAGAAGTCTCTTCAGAAACAACAAGAGCAGGATGACAAAACCATAGCTGAGTTAGAAGTCATTGTGGACGGGTTCAAGAAATAAGCAAGTGAGCTTCAGATAGTTCCTTTTGATGGAGGATTTTAGTGGCATTTTTGTTGGGAACACACCCAGCAAAGGGTGAAAGATAGAGATGCAGTTATCCGAGATTTCTTGGAACAAGTACGAAAAGCAGCTCATCACTTGCACGGTTTAACAAGAGAAGCCAAAATAGTCCGACAAGGTATTCAACCAGTGACAGAGGAAGAAAGAAAACTTGTTAACCCTATTAGAAACTATTCGGGGTTTAGACAATTTAGTCAGGATATACCTTTAAGACATTTTTGTCTCTTAAAAAAAATATTTTTGTCTCAATAAAGATTATTTATAATAACAGACAGTTTCTCGATCAATGCCTCTAATTCTCATACATCATGCATCATTTTCATATCTTGCATTTCATTTTTATTTTCCATATTTTTTACATTCACATTAACTAGCAGAAAATGTCTAGGGAACAAACATCAGATATACCTCCACGAGCCTTGGACACACATCATCCTTACAACACCCGCATAAAGAAAAGGCAAATGGAAGCCAAAATTACTCAACTCGAAGAGAACATGTTGAAGTTGTAAAGAAAGTTAAAAGAAAATATAAGCTAGAATAACCAAAGTATTATGGAAACGATCACTAAAAGCCAAGAGTATTTGGTTGATCAAATTTTTGAAAGGCTATCTAGCTTGAGTCAGGTAAGCACGCTTGGGCAGGGTCTTCTGAAGGGGTAGCTATGTCACCTACCCCGTAGGCAGTTATTTCACATGGAATCTTACCATGAATACAAGAGGACTCGTCCACTGCAAAAGTGAAAGCCTCGTCAACTGTAAAGATACAAACTTTATTATCAAACCCTAAGAATAATCTGGATGACTACAATATACCAGATTTTGATGAAGAAGATAAGGCAAAGAAAATAGATAAAAAATCAAACTACTGGAAGACCAAATGAACGTGGTTAAGGGGGACCATGATTATTATAGGGTTGGTGCTCTAGAACTGAGTTTAGTCTCGGATTTGGTGCTATTACTAAAATTCAAAGCTCACGAGTTTGAGAAATTTGATGGAATAATTGCTCTTCATCTCACATTATCATGTTCTGTCGAAAGATGAAAAGATATGTAGGAAATGATCAGCTCCTGATTCATTGCTTCTAAGAGAGTCTGTCTAGTTCAACCATCCGGTGGTACAATCAGCTAAATTGATCTCATATCAAGACCTGGAAAGATCTAGCCAAGTCATTCTTGGAACAATACAAACATATAAACGATATTAGACCTGATCGAGTCAAGCTACAAAGCATGGAGAAAAAACATAATGAGAGTTTCAACAATATGCACAGAGATGGAGGGATTTATCTGTGTAAGTTCATCCACCCTTGGATGAGAAAAAAACTAGGAAACTCTTCATACAAACCCTGAAGACTCCTTACTTCGGGTTACAATCACATCAAGAAATTTCTCTAACTTAGTTATGGTCGGGGAAATGATTGAAATGGCCATAAAACAAGGCAAGATCGATGGAGGGGAATCATGTAAGAAACCTCCTATGAAGAAGAAAGAGAGAGAGATTAATAACATCAACACCTACAATGCCAACAAAGGTGTTATAATCTTCAACTCAAAAATAACTGCAGCTGTACCATCAAATACTTCTGTTCAAAATCTAAGGGAACTTAGGAAACAAAGAGAAAATGAGTATTTTGATCTTATTCTCATGACGTACAAGGAACTGTATCAATAACTCTTTGACACTCATGTAGTGTCACCATACCTGGTGAAACCTATGAAGCCCCCATACCCCAGATGGTATGATGTGAACGCTCACTACGAATATCATGGTGGACTGACATGGCATACTATTGAGAATTCCTCGCATTCAAGAGGCTCGAACAAAGAATGCGTAACAAGAATTGGATCCACTTCGACTCAGGAGCACCAAACATTGCACAAAATTATTTGCCTAATCATCAAGAGACTGAGATTAATGCAAATACTACAAATAAAAAAAATGAAAGTTAAGACTTGTGTTTCTGAAATAACGTCTCATTTGGCTTGGGTATGGAGACAAATGGAAAAAGTAGGGTTTCTTGCACCACATTTTGATACATCAAGGAGTGGAGTTGATAACCACTGTTGTTACCATAATAAAGAAGGGAATGAAGTGCAAGATTGCCCAAAGTTTAAAGATTTGATCCATCTCGTGATGGATATGAAGGAGTTGGAATTCTATGATGAAATCCAAGACTCTCCAGAAATGGATGTTTGTGCCACCGGAGAATCATCCGAAAGTAGATATGGCAGGGGTAATCCTTTAGTAATTACCCCTAAATCGAAGATAGCAAAGAAAACACAAGCAAAGGTGGTGATCACAGCACCTCGACCTTTTTCCTACAAGGACAGCATGCTAGTGCCTTAGAAGTATGAATGCCAAGTAAGCACCCTGAAAGAAGATGATAATGAAGCAGAATATGTCATGGGGAAACGCTACTTCCAAATAGGCTAAGTCCCCTTAGAGACCACTTGATCCCTTCAAGTGGGATGTGCTGACAATAAACGAGCCAATAAAGAAGAAAGAAGTTATATAATTCCTAAAATTTTTAAAGTACAATGAGTACAACATCATAGACCAATTACATAGCTTGCTGACACGTGTTTCAATATTGACACTGATGCTAAGTTCAAAGGCACACATAGAAGTACTTTTGAATGTCCTAAATCAGACCTTTGTGCCACAAGACATACAAGTCAGCAAGATGGATCGACTGGTTAACAATATTCATGTTAATAATCTCATTTCATTTTTTGATGATGAGATTCTGTTTGGAGGACGAGGTCGAGCTAAGGCATTACACATCACCACTCATTGTAAGGGGCACACCTTACCGAGTGTGTTAATTGAAAATGGCTCAGCCCTAAATATAATACTTAGTTACGTTGAAAAGGCTGACAATAGATGCTTCCCACATGAGAACATGCCAGAGCATGGTCCGAGCATTTGACGGGACCAAGAGGGAGGTAATCGACAAGATTGAGGTTCCTTTAACCATCTGACCTGCTACTTACAATGTTGAATTCTTGGTAATGGATATCATGCCTTCCTACAACTTCCTTTTGGGAAGACCTTGGATCCATCAAGCTGGAGCAGTACCGTCTACGCCGCACGAGAAAGTCAGGTTTGTCATCGATGGGGCTTTGGTAATTGTTAATGCTGAAGAAGATATTGTGGAGAGTGTGACCACTAATGCCCCATACATATAAGCAAATGATGAAGTGGTAGAATGTTCGTTCCGCTCCTTAGAATTTGTGAATGCCACATTTGTGGCTGAAGGAGGAAAGATTTCTAAACCCCGGCTCTCCGAATGCACTAAAATGGAGATCAAATAGACATTGGGAAGAGATGCCAAGATGGGAAGAGGATTTGGGAGTCTATTGCAATGAATGATCAACCCTATCATTCCTATAACAAAGCTAGACTAGTTCGGGCTTGGTTTTCAGCCCAGCCAACAACAGAAGTTGAAGAAATCCAGAAAGGCTGAGACAGAAGGTGGACCAGATTAAACAGGAAAGATTTTCAATGGGAACCCATGGTTTTTCCACCTCTTCATGAAACATTTAAATCCGGTGGTTATGAGTTTGGGTCGACTTCACCAGATTTGGAGGCTGCTTTGAAAGATTGGAGTATTAACACTATAACCACAGAGAATGCCGAAAATACTGACGGGTCAGGAATCCGCCCTTTACCACTTGGATTGGTGCTTAGCAACTGGATGACTAAAGAATTACTTGTGGTTTTCAAATTTCTTTCAGAGTAATACTCAAACTATCCCTATTCGCTTACACTCAGGGTAATAGGTCATCTTTTGTAAGGGTGAATTTTTTTTTTAAATTCAATAAAAGTTGCAGTTTCTTTCACGACAAATATTTTCCTTATTCTTTTGAACTTAATTTTTTTTTCATTTAATACTTTTCTTTTGAATTCAATTTTCTTTCGTTTTATCCTCTTTGGAATTTAAGTTTCGGCCATTCTATGTAGGATATTTTCCTTTCACATATAAACATTGCATTTCTCATTCAGGTCCCAAGATAATGATAATACATGTACTGATGATACTGACCCGGAAGTGGATTTTGAACAGTTTGATTGTCTTGGGGAAGTTGATGAATGTGACAATGAAGACGAGTGCAGTTTATCTTCCAAATTGTTAAGGATGGTAGAAAGAGAAAACAAGAAAATATTGCCGCATGAAGAGAAAATCGAAGTCTTGAATCTAGGTACGGAAGAGGAAAGAAAGGAAGTCAAAATTGGCACAACTCTCTCAACTGAAGCAAGACAAAACTTAATATACTTATTTCAAGAATACAAAGATGTGTTTGTATGGTCGTATCAAGACATGCCGGGACTAGATATGAATATGGTAGTCCATAAACTGCCCATCAAACCAGAATGCAAATTGGTGTAACAAAAGCTAATGAAAATGAGACCTGAAATGCTCTTTAAGATCAAGGAAGAGGTCAAGAAACAATTCGATGTCGACTTCCTCCAAGTGGCCAAGTATCTGAAATGGGTGGCTAACATAATGTTGGTTCCAAAGAAAGATGGTAAAGTATGCATGTGTGTCGATTACCGAGATATTAACAAGGCGAGTCCCAAAGATAACTTTTCTCTGCCGTACATAGACTCTTTGGTGGATAATACTGCCAGGAACACTTTTTTCTCATTCATGGACTGATTCTCAGGATATAACCAGATTAAGATGCATCCTGAGGACATGGAAAAGACCACATTCATCTCAATGTGAGGAACTTTATGTTACAAGGTAATGCCCTTCGGATTAAAGAATGTCGGGGCAACATATCAAAGAGCCATGGTGACCTTGTTTCATGACATGATGCACAAAGAAATCGAGGTTTATGTTGATGACATGATTATCAAAGCACAAACCGAAGATGAACATGTCGAGAATCTAAGAAAACTCCTTCAAATATTAAGAAAGTTCCAGCTGAAAGTGAACCCCAATAAATGTACCTTCAGGCTAACATCCGGAAAACTATTAGGCTTCGTTGTCAGTAGGATAGGTATCGAAGTCGATCCAGATATAGTCAAAGCCATCAAAAATTTACCTCCCCCACAAACACAAAAAGAGGTTCGAGAATTTTAGGCAGGTTAAATTACATAGCGCAGTTTATATCTCAATTGACCGATAAGTACGACCCAATTTTCCGCATTCTTCGAAAGAAAATTCTGGAACATGGGATGAGGATTGTCAGACTGAATTCGAGAAGATAAAAGAATACTTATATCGCACCCCTATCTTAATGTCTCACAACTAGGGCAAACATCTTTTCTTGTATTTATCAATATTTGAGAATTCAATGGGGTGTGTTATGGGTCAGCATGATGAATCTGGGAGAAAAGAAAGGGTAATTTATTACCTGAGTAGAAACTTCACTGATTGCGAGGTCAGATATCCTCCTATCAAAAAGGTTTGATGTGCTTTAGTCTGGGCTACACGTAGACTCAGACAATACATGATGTACCACACCACTTGGCTGATTTCCAAGTTAGACTCACTAAAGTATTGATGGGTGTACGTGAGTCAAAAAACTATAAAGGGAAGTACCATATTAGATTTCTTGGCAAGCAGAACTGCTGAAAATTACGAGCTGCTGGACTTTGACTTCCCAGACGAAGACTTGATGGCCATATCCTTAGAAGAAACAAGTACTTCCACATGTGATTCTTGGAAAATGCATTTTGATGGTGCATCAAATGCATTAGGATATGGCATTGGGGCAATACTAATCTCCCCTGAAGGAAATCATTACCCATTCACTAGCAGACTGAATTTTGATTGCACTAACAACATGGCAGAGTATGAGGCTTGTGTTTTTGGGAATCAAACTGCTATTGAACAAAATATAAAGACCTTACGAGTATATAGAGATTCAGCTTTAGTGATCTATCAGCTATGCAAAGAATGGGAAACGAATGATGTAAAGCTGGTGGAAAACTAATATTGGATAAACTCGAAGAATTTGACGAAGTCTCTTTCCATTACGTACCAAAAGAAGAAAACCAAATGGCCGATGCTTTAGCTACCTTGGCAGTCACATTCAAGGTTGGTGGTGAGTCTGATATGATGCCAATTGAAATGCAGTCGTATGAGTACCTGACTCATTATTACCAAACTGAGGAAGTAAAAGTCATTAAGCCCTGGTATCATGACATTCTACAATACATCAAAAATCGAAGTTATCCAGAAGAAGCCATCGAAACCGATAAAATAACTATTAGAATGTTGGTGGTTATATATGTTCTTGATGGAGAAGTCTTGTACAAGAAAAACCATGATCAGATCTTATTGATATGTGTAGATGCAAAAGAGGCAAAGATGATATTAGAAGAGGTACATAATAGAGTTTGCGGAATGCATGCAAATAGACATATGATGTCAAGGCAAATTATGAGATACAAATATTTCTGGTCCACATTGGAAAGCGACTGCATCAACTATGCTAGAAGATGTCCAAATGTCAAATTTATGGGGATAAAATCAATGTTCCACCTCAACCTCTTCATGTGATGACCGCACCATGGCCATTCTCTATGTGGGGCATGGATGTTATCAGGCAATTTCATCCGAAGGCTTCAAATGGCCATCGTTTCATTCTTGTGGTAATTGACTATTTTACGAAATGGGTAGAGACTACATCATATGCCAGTGTTACTCAGTCCATTGTTTGTAAGTTCCTGAAGAAAGAGATCATATTTCGGTATGGTTTACCTGGAAGAATCATTACCGATAATGCCACGAACCTGAACAGTAAGATGATGGACGTTGCGTGTGAATAATTTAACATAAAACATCATAATTCTACTGTTTATAGACCGAAGATGAATGGAACGGTAGAAGTAGCAAACAAAAACATCAAGAAAATAGTGGAGAAAACAACTAAGATATACAAGGATTGACACGAGAAATTACCTTTTGCTTTTTTAATTACCGAACCTAGGAACGAACTTTGACTGGGGTAACCCCGTTCTCATTAGCATATGGGATAGTAGCAATACTGCCTATTGAGGTAGAGATTTCATCACTCCAAGTCATGTCAGAAGTTAAACTAGATGATGCATAATAGGTCCAAACTCAATATGATCAGTTGAACCTAATAGAGGAAAAGAGGTTGAAAACCATTCACCATGGTCAACTCTACCAAAAATGAATGATTCGAGCACATAATAAAAAGGTGCGTTCAAGGGTATTCCATGAAGGGGATCTTGTACTAAAGAGAATCTGGCCAATTCAAAAAGATTTCAGAGGAAAATGGATGTCAAATTGGGAAAGACCTTATGTTATAAAGAAAGCTTTCTCCGGAGGAGCATTGATTCTGACTGAAATGGACGGGCCATAATTACCAAATCTCGTTAATTCAGATGCAGTAAAAAAATATTTCGCTTAGGGCGCCCTAAGTTGAAAAAAACATTTAGGGTGAAAACCTGAAAGGGCACCTTAAATTAAAAAAATGTGGGTCCAAGATAGAAACCTGCAAATGACTCCTTAAGACCAATGATGGATCCAAGTTGAAAACCCGAAAGGGCAATTTGGATAAGGATTCAGGAAAGGTTCTGCGTCACGACATCCAAATCTTCTGCAGACTTAACGATTCAGGGAAATGTGGCACTTCTGAACATTGTCTCATTTTCAAAGTCCCATTGGCAAAGGTTGTACTCAAAAGTCGTCTAACGGTGTATCAGTTCAAAAGCGCTCTTATTATTGTGATCTAAGGCATCTATTTATATATTTTTCCCCAAAATGTTTGTCATATACTTTGTTCATTTTCCTTATAAATAAATATGATCATTTCTCTAAGTCAATTCCTTTTAATCATCTTGTGTTGAATTTAAACTTAATGATTTATTCACTCTTGAAAAGATAATTGGGTATTATTGTACAAAGATTTTTCTGAAAGGTACATATATTTGGAAGCCGGTCAGGGATTATGCATTATACTTGAGATGACTAAAAGGCATTTTTCTATACATCGGATTTAAACATGGTGAAGAATACAAGATCAAGATCAGAAATTCAAGATTCCATAATCAAGAGTCATCAAGACTGACAACCAGAGATTGAAGATTTCCCCCCAAATCCTAAAATAGCATATTTCACATATGCATTTTAGGCACACATACAAACATTGCATCCATAGCATAGCATATATGCGAAAGATATTGAACTCGAAAGTGAAACAATTTACAAGAGTGAATTTCAACTTCACAACGAAGGACATCCAATTCAAAGCTCAACTTCACAGCGAAGGAGCCATCCACAATTTCAACTTCAGATATTAATCTCAAAGCGATTCAATTTACAAGATTGGATTTCAACTTCACAACGAAAGACATCCAATTCAAAGCTCAACTTCACAACGAATGAGCCACCTAGGATTTTGACTTCACAACGAAGGATATCGTACCTAAAATATTGACCCAACTTCACGACGAATGAGTCATCTGTAACACAACAATGAAAAACCAGTTTCATACCAAAGTCTTCAGGTCAAATTTCAGCTTCACGATGAAGTATATTGGGCTAGAAGACGATCCAGGAGCGACTTTTCAATGCTTTGAGCTCGGTTTCAACTTCATGACGAATAATATCGTGCTCATGATTTTTAGTTCAACTCAACCTCACGGTGAGGGAGTCATCCGTAATTCAGTCCAAATTTACTATCAATCATGACATCGGATTTCAACTCTACGACAGATGATATTCGATAAGATGGAATCGACTCCCATAATAGATGATGTTAAATTCGGTGATACCTTTATATTGGACGAAAAGTGTGTCTTTTACTCTTTGATCTATTCCCGTTACACGCTATGGGCAAAGAGGGGCAGCTGTAGACACACTTTTTTTGTCCGGGTTTGTATATTCGTATATCCTATAGTATATTTACATTATATATTTATAGTATAGAACACGTGTATATTATATAGTACCTTAATATATATATTACTATTATTATTTTAACAAATTAATATTTTTCCTTTATTTTTGTTAGGTACAACCCAACTCGAAAGACGGTCGCGACAAACAGTTAAGTGGTCATAATGATAAAATTTTGAAAATGGTGGTCATATCGACACTAACCTCATAGTTAGGTGGGCATTCAAGTAGTTTACCCTAAAAGATATCATAGGTGTGTAGCTCATATGATATGACTTATTTGAAACCAATTAAAGAGTTAAATGATCATGTTGATAAAATTTTGAAAATGATGGTCATATCGACACTAACCTCATATTTAGGTGGACATTCAAGTAGTTTTCCCTAACAGATATCATGGGTGCGTAGTTGATATAGTATATAGAGTGCTTGTTTTGCATTCGAGAGCCTCTGGTTTTTTATTCACCGCACCTTCTCTTATTCTTTTTTTAATGAGTAAAATATATACATGGTCCCTTATGTTTTTGGTCTAATTGATTTTGGTTATCGGTTAAAAAAGAATAATTTTGGTTCATTGGTTTAAAAAAAGAGTGATTTTAGTCCCTTACGTTATCAGTCCGTTCGATTTTAATCCTTCAGCCGTTAACCCTTTAACGAAGGTGTTATGTGATAATAAAAAAATAAAAAAATACACACTTCTTCTTCTTCTTGAAAACGTGTCCCTATACTCCCTTGATGCCGGTAAACAAGTCATTCTCGTTGGATTTCTTGGTGCTTCATCTTCCGGATACAGGTAAACCACATATAGGCTTATATATTATAAAATTTTTTGCAAGTGGGTTCTAAACTCCCATTATTGTCATTGTTTTCACAATTCCATGCGGCATAAAGCATGTTCTAGGTTTTATTGAAAAGGCAGAGAAATATATGATGTTGTAGTTAATGACTCATATGTGATGAAGGCATGGACAACAAAGATGGTTATCGAGTGGGAGCCTGATTCTCTTGATGAAGCTTTAAGATATAGCATGCACATTCTTTAGTGAATTCTAGAACGAAACTGAAAAGAGCTTAGTAAACGCGGAGATGTTGTTTACAGATATTGAGGCAAGCTCAAACTTATTAACCATTTTGTTCATTTTATGACTAATTTTAAGCTCAAGTTCATCATTCTTTTCAAGTAGGAAACTACGGCTAAATGGAGATGTGGGGTAATTACTAATTACTATCGTCTAAACTACATCCCCTATTAAATTGTAAGAGCATGTGAGGGGGGAAAATTATCGTTTAGAGCTGTCAGAACAGTCTAAGTATCTGGAACCTTTAGGTTTATAGTAAACAAAAAACAAACTACAATGACAAGAGATAGAACAGCCAAGGAAGTGTATGAGATGACAAATAGTGATTTTAATTTTGTGGGTTAGTAATACTCGATTAGGACACATGAAAAGTTGTCTCAAATGCTGCGACGCATTTGTTCTTTAGGCTTAGGAATTTAGATAAGTGTTAATTGCTTAGGCATGCAAATGCTTGAAAAAATACCTAACAAGTGGCTGCATGCTTTCCCATGTAGGGAATTCGTATTTGCATGGATAATCATAATATCCACCACCATGGATAATGCATAATATTCAGCACTATGCTTTCCCAATGGATAATGCATAATATTCAGCACCATGCTTTCCCATGGTGGGAATTCGTGTTTGCATGCTTTTTCAGTGATTGATTCGTTGGTGGGAGGAAGAAGAAGAAGACATGATTTATCTTTTACTTTTTAGTTGTCCAGGTTTCCGTTAACGAGTTAATGGAAGTTAATGATTAAGAGACTAAAATCAAACGGATCAATAACGTAAGAGATCAAGCACACTTAACTTTTAAATCAGTGACCAAAATCAGTTAGACAGAAAATAAAGGGAACTATTTGTATAATACGTAAGCATTTATTAAACTCCTCATTGAAACTCTTTTGACAACAAAGATATAAGTTGGTTTACTCTTATTGATCTTATAGTATATACAATCATCAACTAAATTTATATCAAAACCGATGAGATAATCACTTACTGACATTTATAACACCATTAACGAGATGCTTACTTGAATTCAGAGATCGATTAACTCAACAAGTCTTCTATCACATTTCTTATCTACTTAGAGTGTTTATCCATTCAATTAATTTATCTTGATGGATTTGTTAACCACACTATTTTATGTGAGATCGATACATCACACACGAGAGTGTATCCACTTTATTACTTGAAGCGATAATGCAAGCTTACATTTGTCGGTACACACATCAATATCTAACTGTACGTACCAAAAAAATTAGATATGCATAAATAATAAAGTTAAGTATATATTTAATCAAAAAGAAACTTTTTCAACAAACAAATTTTAAAAAGTTGAATTTATTTATAAACATAATGAGAATAAGGCATTGGCTTATGGGAGGTTAACACTTATTTAAGTTTTAATATGCATATATAAATATATATCATGTGTGAATTTTCATTGAAGATTTTATCTTAATTTTAAATTTATTATATGTGAGTGTTGTTCAGATACATTTTAATTATTAGTTTAATTATTAATGTGTATTTGTATAATTCTCTTATTCATTCATTTTTAAGAAATAAATTATCTACATCTCGATTCGACTACCAACTAGTTGTTTTGGTCCAAATATCATTTCTTCGGTAATTGAGTGTTTAAATATTATAGAACCGAACCCTGTACTTTATCAAATATTTGAATTTCCCTCTAACTTCATTTCCCACATTCCATTTGTTGTTTCCAGTGAGATAATAACAGATTTGGTACCTATAATTTGTCAAGTTTTTTTTAATATAATTTCTCCACTTCCAATTCCTTGTAAAATTATCACCTAAAGTTTCATTTAGTGCATCAATGTAGTACCTCCCTCTGATGTTTTTTAATGGGATGATTGAGAGATTTGACCCTTTTACTTTATCAAGCCTTTTAATTTAGTCCATACGATATATAAACACACACAAAAAAATATATGGGGTGGGCCATGGTATAAGGTAGGCCCAGGATAACATGGAATCAAGAATCAAACTGCTTCTTCTCCAATCTCCCATAACTGTTCCCGCTCTCCCATCTGAATATCTGATCCCCATTACCATTCTCGTTTCTTTCTCGGGCAGCCGTTGAATCTCCGTTCAAGGACCGGTGGAACGCCGCCCCGGAACTGCCAACGCCGGTCACAAGGCTTCTTTCATGCAAAAACGCTGGCAAGATAATATTCCACGAATACAGAGTTTTTGCCATTGATCTTAGTAAACGGGTGAGCAAGATAATATTCCAAGAATCTCTGAAATTGTCTCTTTAAATTGTTGTTCATAGGTTAACCAGAGTCTTTAAATTTTTGTTCATAGGTTAAGCAGAGTCTTCACTCACATATGGCTGATTTGGTTCAAAGACTATCCAAGAAAAGGAGCGTGGAAAAGGAAAAGGAAAAAGATATGGAAAAGGGTCAAAAACACATTGATCAACTTAGCAACCTACCAGACTCCATTATTTGCCACATCCTTTCCTTTCTCCCCACCAAATTGTCAGTTGCCACCAGTACCTTGTCAAAGCGATGGAAGCATTTATGGACTGCTGTTCCCGTCCTCTCCTTCAGTTCAGCTGAATTCCTTGGTACATTGGGCAGCTTTGTGGATTCTATAGGTAAGTTTTTAACCAACTGTCAAGCTCAAAATGTGTACCAGTTTACCATAGACTTTAAACCTTTCTTGGAAGTGGATGAAGAGCATCTGGGTACATGGGTTGCTGCTGCAGTAGAAAGGAATGTTCAAGAGCTGAAACTCAGCCTCAATTTTTCACATGTACCAACGGTTAGACTGCCTGGTCGTTTATTTGCTTGCAGAACACTCGTATCTCTCAAGCTGATTGATAATATTTTCATCGATCTCCCTGAAAATGTTTGTTTACAAAATCTAAGGACTCTGCAACTGGAGCGATTACACTATGCAAATGAAGGGTCTTTCAACATCCTACTTTCTGGTTGTCCAGTTCTTGAGGACTTGGTTGTTGAGAGGATTTTGGATGATGGGATTCTTGATATGGTCATCAATGTTGCTTCATTGAAGAGACTGAATCTGAAGAATTATGAAGCTAATGATCACGGTTTACTGATCAGCGCTCCGCTCTTGGAAAGGATAGAGCTGTCGCAGAAGAATTTTAATGTTTTGAATTTTCAGATAGATTCTTCCAGCTTGGTGGAAGCAATCATAGATATCCATGTAACATGTGAGCCCATTGAAGCGTTCGCTAATCTTGAATTTCTTTCTTTATCAGAATTTGCCTTATTTAGTATGGCGTTTCATGAGTTCCATAATCTGGTATGCCTGGAAACTACAACAAGCTGTGCAAATTGGGATGATCTGGAAGAGTTGCTTCACGGCTCAAACAATCTCAAGACTTTGGTATATCACATTGAAGTACCAATACTCCACAGGGGTCACAACTGTGATAAGTCATTTTCGAAGACTGTTCCGGTGTGTGTGTCTGCGAGTTTGAAGGCCCTTAAACTGACGGGATTCATCAATCAAAACTGTAACTGGACATTCATTCAATATATGCTGAAGAACGCCAAATTCTTGGAGGAAGTGAAGATCAGGACTTCCTCGATGTTGAAGAAACGACGCAGGCATATTAGAAACATGTTGAACTGCCCTAGGGCCTCAACAGAATGCCAGATTCGTTTTTTCTTGGACTCGACAGGCAAAGAATATCGGTTCTGATTGAAGTTCTCTGCATTCTGGTTTTGTAAATGTAGTTGCTTGTGAATATTGCTTGTTTGAGTGTTGAACACTGAATGAACTGAACAGGTACATTTGATAATAGTAGTCCCTGACTCCCTGCTATAATCTACAAAGTTGCTTGTTTGCGAATATTATCTCTTGTTCCATAATCTGAACAGGTACAAAGTTGTTTTTTTGATGAGTCAACTCCTTCGCTAATTAATGCTGCAAATACCTTTTCTTTCTGTTTTTTAACTTGTTCCTTTTTCTTTTACATCCATGTAGTTTATGTTTTGTAATAATCAAAACTAACAACAAACGGGATATATAGAAAAATCCAAATGAAAAAATATAACCAATGAAGGAACGAATATCACCTCTTGTGCTGCTATGTTTGGTATAATGTTTATTTCCATGATTTTAGACAACTTTAATTCAAGGAGCTTTCTATTATGATATCAGATAAGAGGATAAAGGAGATTGGGACAATAGTCATAATTAATTTTAAATATACGAGTAATTTTTTATGTAAATTATATAAATTAAAATTTATATAATCATAATTATTTGAAATATAAATCTTAAATCTTAAACTCTAAGTCTTAACTAATAGACTGTGTATAAAATTTCCCTAAATATATTTATCAATATTTATTTATAAATCTTGCATGAAACTTTTTATTTATCGATTGATAAAGTGACATTTTATGATTTACCGAAATATATAAGACTTACCATCAACAATACACTAAAATATTATCTCTATAAATAAAATGAAAAAAAAAAACTCCAACAAATTAAGTAATGTTTGAAATTGTTGATAGAACATAGGTGATTCTGTCAGTTGATGACAGTACATCTCTTTTAATTTTGGTGGAAAGTCGTAGTTAATAATTTATCGATAATTAGTCATTTCATGGTAGAGCAACAAGATGTTAAGGTCACATACTTACACCGGTGTAAAGTGTTACAATTAACACATACTTGCTTGGGGTGTGCAAAAAAACCCGATCCGACCGATCCGATCCGTTGATCCGATCCAAAAATTCGGATATCGGATCCATTTTTTTAATTTTCGGATACTTCGGATCAGATATCCAAAATATTTTCCGGATTATCGGATCGAATACGGATCGATAAAAAACCATGTTCGGATTATCTGAAAACCCGAAAAAATTTGAGCTATATTCGACCCAGAGCTGTTTTCTCTGTCCACTGCCGTCTTGATCTCCATATTCATGGCCAATTTGGACAAGGACCTCATAAGCTCTATTTCTAGTTCTCTTATTAGCCTGCATAAATTTCGATCACACATAAGAAATTAGAAAGAACGTGTAGGAATTAATCCCACAAACATTGTATTATACAGGAGTACCATACAAAAATAACATGCAATGCAATAATTTTTACTTCCAACAGATCTTGAAAATTAGACAAACAACGGATAGATGTCTACCAAAAACCTCTTCCAAAGCAAGGATTATTTCAGTCGGGAAAGAACTAAGAATTTCGTGTCTCCTCAAGTTTGAATCCTCCTGTACTCTGAAATTTTGAAGTACTTAGTGATCCTATAATCTCTTTTATTATGTTGTTAAGACTTGATACTCTTGTGTGATATTTTGAAATTTTGAAATTTTGCACATCTTGTGTTGGTTTATTGTGTTGTTAATGTACATTATTTTATGCTATTTAACATTTAGGGGACTATATTATTGTACTATGTTATTTAAAATTTTAATTGTAGTGGGGCATGTAATTACATAAACAAATTGTTGGAAAACAAGTAAATATGAATATTTTAATTTCTATTAATTTTTTTTGATTTTTTTGTAAAAAAATGGATTCGGATCCGGATATTTGGATATACGATCTCGGATATCCGATTTTTTCGGATCGGATATGGATCATTACTTTAGGTATCTGAAATTTTCGGATATCCAAAAACTCGGATCGGATAATATCCGATATCTGATAATGCACACCCCTAATACTTACAGTGGTGTAAAGTGTTATATACATTGATATAAATTTATTTTAGGGTAAAATACACAAATGACCCCCTAACTATAGGATACTACTTTGATGAGTCATTGGCTATTAAAAGTTATAAAATGGTCCCTCGATTATAATAAGTTGTTTTGTTGAGTCATTCGACTATTAAAAGTTACAAAATGGTCACCGACTATTCATTATGTTCCAAACTCGTCATTTTCTGTTAAAAAATTAACGACAGTTCGAGTTGGATGTTAAACTGCTGACTGAGATATGATAAAACTTGATCTCAAAATCTCAAACGACAATCATATCTCAGTCGACATGTTAATTTCCAACTCAGATGACCGTTAACGTTTCAACAAAAAAAGATGAGTTTAGAACATAATGAATAGTTGAGTGATCATTTTGTAACTTTTAATATTTGAGGGACTTAACAAAGCAACTCCCTATAGTCGGGCTACCATTTTATGACTTTTAATAGTCGAGGGACTCAACAAAGAAACTCCCTATAGAACATAGGTGATTGTGTCAGTTGATGACAATACATCTCTTTTAATTTTGGTGGAAAATCATAGGCGATAATTTATCGATAAGATGATGTTGGCACGCTCGACGAGCGTTGATGAGTACGGTAAACAATGAGCACCATTAAATTAAATTAAATTATAAAAACGTTAAATCATAAATTACTAAACGTATAATTATAAATTAGTTAAAATCTAAATGTAATTTAATTAAAATATAATATTTATAAAACATTATTTTTAGGGTAAACTATACCATTGACTATCTAACTATTTACCCTTTTTACTTTAACCATTGATTTTCCAATTTTATCAATCGGGAGACCTAACTATTTAAATCTTGTCAATCAAGCCACCTGCCGTTAAATATTAATGGAAGAGATGATGTGGCAGTTAATAAAATTTGTATAATTATACATTTAGTCTTCATTACTTTCATATTCTGTTAATTTGGTCCTAACTTTTATTTCATTAAATAAATTTAATCTTCAATTCGATGGTGACATATGTCACTGTGTAATTGGATTTTTTTAATTTTTTAATTTAATAAATTTTCCATCCAATCAAGTGGTGCCATGTGTCACCAATTTAATGAATAGAAAATAAATTAAATCAATAACTATTGCTGGTGGGATTTGAACCTGGGACACAAGTTGAAAAACTAAGCGTCTTAACTACTAAGCTAGACCACTAAATTTGTCTAATATACAAAACATAAATTTATAATAAAGTTAATGGTAATAAATGACCTTATAAAAACTCAGACATGAAATAACTGAATAATATGAAATTATATATATATATTATAATTGATTAATAAATGAATATGTTTTATTTAAATTTTAAATCACATTTAATGCAAAAATAAAATAAAAGTGAATTTAATATGTTATAATTGAAATATATAATTTTACAAATTTTAAATTAATAAATTATCTTCATTATTCTAATTTTATTGAACTAAAATGTATCATATCTTATATTTTAAAATATTATAACAGCGATCGAATTCTAATCTTATTTAACAATTCTATATTAAAATAGACTAATTCAATAAAATCAAGTTTCTCCTAAAATTTTCTTTAAATATATAATGAATAAATAATAAAATATAAAATTCTTACTCTAACTGGGATATAAACAAGTCAATGTGTAAGTTAAAATGCTTACTACGATAAGCCTTCAACCATTAGAAAAATTCTAAGTTAACGAAGCTCTTCGTTATATTTTAATTATAATATATTTCAATTATTTTTATTTTTTCATTAAAATAATTTAAAATATAAATAAAATACATTCACATATTAATCAATTATAATATTTGTAAGTGTGTGTATATATATATATATCATATTATCGTATTATTCAATTATTTCATGTTGGAGTTCTTATTAGGTCATTTTCCCTTTTCTTATTGCCATTAACTATATATATTATGTCGTTATAGGTTTGTCATTTGAATGGTGCAACCCAGTGGTTGGGGCGTTTTTGCTTCTTCTCCTCATGTATTGGATTCAAACCCCACTAGCATCGGTTATTGATTCAATTTATTTTCTATTAATTCAATTGGTGACACATGACACCATTTGATTAGATGAAAATTTTATTAAATTAAATAAAAATATTAAGAAAAAATATTCAATCACATAGTGACACATTTCACCATCTAATTAAGGATTAAATTTATTAAATTAATTAAAAATTAGGATCAAATTAATAAAATGCATAAGTAATGAGGACTAAATGTGTAATTATATAAATTTTATTAACTGCCACATCACCTCCTCCGTTAATATTTAACGACAGGTGGTTTGATTGACAAGATTTAAATAGTTAGGTGATCCGATTGATAAAATTGAAAAATCGATGGTTAAAGTAAAAAGGGTAATCAGTCGGCTTTTCATGGTTGAACAACAAGATGTTAAGGTCACATACTTACACTGGTGTAAAGTGTTACAATTAACACATACTTATACCGGTGTAAAGGATTACATACACTGATATACATTTATTTTATGGTAAAATACAAAAATGATCTCCTAACTATAGAGATGACTTTGATGAGTCTTTGACTATTAAAAAATCATAAATTGATCCCTACTATAGAAAGTTGATTTGTTTCTTTCTCTTCCGTTATCAAAATACTTCCAACAAATTGTTGCTTTTACACGAGTTGTCTAAGGCTTTTTTAGTCTCTAGAGCTGCCTTATTCGCAGCCTGAGCAACGTACCTGAAAACGCCGTCTACGGTGGTCCAAAGCCTTAAACGCCCAACTAGAGAATGACTCTTAACCAGCTGAAGCAAAAATAAAAGAAATGTGAGCCCATCGCCGTTGTTACAGCCTATGACTACCTATCGGCGGTCCACCTCGATACCGCCGGGATCGATATCTTCCTGGTCGGAGACTCTACTTCCATGGTTGTTCACGGCCATGACACCACTCTCCCTATCTCACTCGACGAAATGCTCATCCATTGCAGTGTAGTCGCTCGCGGCGCCACGCGGCCATTACTCGTCGGTGACTTGCCATTTGGGACCTATGAGACCAACATCAGTCAGGTATGTACCTCTATGAACCAAAACAAATTCTGTGCACTGCATTATATTATTTGGTATTGATGAAGAATAATTGCTTGAATGATTTCTCTTACATTTTAAGGACAAATATCGATGACGAAACATTGCTTGGATGAATATTGATCGTGATGTAATTGCCGTTTGGAATATGAACGAGCAGTTGATACGGCTGTTAGGGTCTTAAAGATGGATGCTATCAAATTGGAAGGAAGGTTCCCTTCGAGGATCTCCGCTGTAAAAGTCATCGTCGAGGCTGGGATCGCGGTTATCAGACATGTCGAACTTACTCCATAGACAATTAACGTACTCGGCGGATTCCGACCACAAGGCAAAAATGTTGCTAGTGCAGTCAAGGTATCTTTCATTGCCTCTTTTCATTTGGATAACGTTTTGATTATTTGTGTATGTTTATCTTGAGTTTGGTTTATGCAGGTTGTAGAGACTGCAATGGCTTTGCAGGAAGCCGATGTTTTTCGGTTGTTATGGAATGTGTTCTGGTTCCCGTGGCTGCCGCAACCACGTCAGCTCTTCAAATTCCCACAATTGGCATTGGAGTTGGGCCTTTTTGTAGTTTACATGTTAATTCTGTTCTATCGTTATCTCCGTGCTTTGGTATAAAATTGTATGTATAGCAACTTCTAGTAGTATATTATGGTCTATTATTCCTTCATTTTTTGTATGAATTAATTATAATTTTTCTTGATGGAGGCAGGATCTATAGAAGGTCAGGTGGTGGAAATGGGACTTAGAAAAACAACATTACTCAACTCTGAGAAATTTCCAGTTCTGGTTCCGAACTCACTCTTTTCTAGTCATGTTAGTTTTTCTTTTATTAGAAATAGAAGAATCATCTTTTCACATCTCATTGATTGTACTGACTACTGAGAGTGCTTATTTTCTTATGGACACATTATATTAATCATATCCAAACCCATCTGTCTTGATTGTTTACCTTGTAAATGTTTAGGTTATTGTGAGCAAATCACGTGCCCAATGGCGTGCAGTGGTGACCAAAATTACCTTGCAAATTGAAAGTCTGGACAAGGTTCCCCATATATCAGATGACATTAAGAGCATGCTGCGATCAAACTCGAAAGTTTTCTTAGGAAAGGACGCCCCTTACTGTTTCCTGTCAAATGTAGATAGTTATTATGCAGAACTGACTGTTGGATGCAATCTCAGGCACATGGTAATCTCTCATCCTCGGTTCCTTCTTTCAGATGTGTGTTTCCTTTGAGTTTGATCTTGCATTGTGTTACTGGTTTCCCTAATCTTTTTATCAGTTTCATATTAAGACTTAATCCCACTTAGAGACAGAAAAAAACCTGATTTGTTATGCCCCTTTAGTAACATCCAAACACCGGGTTAGTAACCAATTTGTAAGATTTTAAAATTTCGTGATCAAATTAGAAAATTTTAAAGTTTAGGGGTTTATCTAGAAATTGTTTGTGTAAGATTGAATAGCAAAGAGAAGAAGTTGCAAGGGCATATTGGTCATTAGACAGGAAAATAATTTAAAAGCCCATTATGGGTGTTTTATATATATCCACGTGTAAGAGGGGAGGAAAATCAGAGAATTCTTGATATCTTCTTCATCCTTTCTTCCTCAACCTACCGTGACTCCATATGCTAAGGTAAGGATTCTTTTAATGGGTTATTCTTTTTTATTTTTAAGAGGTTTTGATTCTTGAAGTATTAGGAGAACTTAAGGAAAACTTAAGGTTGCTTAAAACTCAAAGATTGATAAGTTATGAGAGATTAAATATAAGAGGTTTTTAAGTGAATTGTTGAGAAAGAGTTAATAACTGAAGTTTGAAGTTAAATTTAACTTGTCCTCAGTTAGAATAAGAGAATTATAAGGTTAGAAAGGTTTTATAACCAAGTTGAAAATTTGGTATGATTTTTTATTTCAAGTAGGCTATTGAGATTTTGGATATTTAGGAGTACTAAAGTGAATTAAGTTGGTTTGAGAATATATAGTTGAGTTTGAAGGTTTTAAAGAAGAGTAAAATGAGAAAACTAGTAAAGTATTGGTAAATTTTTAGGTTAAAAGAAGAATTTTTGGGTTTAGTACCGAGATGAAATGCGCTGACTTAGTC
This sequence comes from Hibiscus syriacus, assembly GCF_006381635.1. Classification (NCBI taxonomy): domain Eukaryota; kingdom Viridiplantae; phylum Streptophyta; class Magnoliopsida; order Malvales; family Malvaceae; genus Hibiscus; species Hibiscus syriacus. Next base: position 141,868 of record NW_024063046.1, on the reverse strand, counting down.
AATCGATCAACTATCACCCAAATCGAATCTCTTTTATTCGGAGTCAAAGGTAGCCCAGTCACAAAATCCATTGTGACATTCTCCCATTTCTATTGAGGAATGGAGATTGGTTGCAACAATCCTGAAGGGACTTGATGCTCAACTTTGACTTGTCGACATGTTAAACATTTAGACACAAATTTTGTAATGTTTCTTTTCATTCCTGGACACCAATAACGACTCTTGAGATCCATGTACATTTTGTTTCCACCAGGGTGCATTGTCAACGGACTACAATTAGCTTCTGTCAACAGATCATTCTTCAATTCCTCGTCATTCAGAATCACTAGCCTCCCTCGATAATACAAATTCCCATAAGGCTTAACTTCAAAATCTTTATTTTCTTTATTCTTTACTTGCTCTATTATTCTAAAACATCTTTCATCTTTACCCTGTAATTCTTTGATTCGATCCAACAACGTTAGCCTCAGCATCAATTCTGCACATAATATACAATCTCTGTCTAATGAAAACCTTGCATCTAAAGCTCTCAAAGCTGTGAATGTCTTCCTGCTTAACGCATCTGCTACCACATTGGCTTTTCCATGATGGAAATCAATAACTACATCATAATCTTTAAGAAGCTCGATCCACATTCTTTGTCACATATTTAACTCTTTCTGAGTCATCAGATACTTCAAGCTTTTATATATGTATTAAGGTAACAACGTTCACCATATAGGTAGTGACGCCATATCTTGAGAGCGAACACTACTGCATGTAACTCCAAATCATGTGTCGAATAATTCTTCTCATGCGATTTTAATTGTCTGTATGAACATGTCATTACTTTCCCTTTCTTGCATCAGTACACATCCCAGGCCATTATAGGATGCGTCACTATAAACCAAAAAGTTCTTGCCCGATTCAGGTTGAACAAAAACTGGAGCTTCTGTTAAAATTATTTTTAATGCTTCAAAACTCTCTTGGCATTTAGGAGTCCAAGTAAAAGATACATTTTTCCTCATCAACCTTGTCAAAGGCAAAACTATCATCGAAAAGTTCTTAACGAACCTTCGATAATAACCTGCAAGACCCAAGAAACTTTGAACTTCAGACACATTCTTTGGAATTTCCCAGTCAAATAACTTTGATCTTTTGAGGATCAACTCGAATCCCCTCGGCATAAATTACATGCCCAATAAATGTCACCTCATTTAACCAAAACTCACATTTAGATAGTTTGGCATATAACTTCTTATCTCGTAAAGTTTGCAAAACTATGCTAAAATGCACATCATGTTCCTCATTAGACTTTGAATATACCAAAATATCTTCAATTGATGATATCCAGAACGTAAATCAATCTTAGAGAAAATTGAAGCCCTCTTTAACTGATCAAATAAATCATCAATTATTGGTAGGGGATATTTGTTCTTTATAGTCACCTTGTTGAGCTGTCTATAATCAATACAGAGACGCATTGAACCATTCTTCTTCTTTATAAACAACACTGAAACTCCCCAAGGTGATACACTTGATCTGATAAACCCCTTATCTAACAATTCATGCAACTGAATCTTTAGCTCATTGAATTCTTTTGGTGCCATTCGATAAGGTGCCATTGCAATCGGTTCAGTTCCATGCATTACCTCAATTTTAAATTCAACCTCCCTGTCTAGAGGTAATCTTGGCAGCTCAACAGGAAAAACATCTGGAAACTCCCTGACTGTTGAAATCTCTTATAATCCTTTCTTCTCAGCTTGAGTATCAATCACATTAGCAATGAAACCTTGATATTCTTGTAACAATAATTTCTTGGCCGTCATTACTGATATTACATTTGCTAACGGATTAAATCTGTCACTAAATATTATAACTTCTAATCCTTCTGGACTTATCAATGTTACCCTCTTCATTCTATAATCAACATTAGCATGATAATGATATAGCCAATCCATTCCCAATATCACCTCAAATTCGTCAAAGGGTAATTCCATCAGATTAACAGAAAATTCAATTCTCTGAATCCTTATGGGATACCCTCAACACACTCGATTTACCCGAACACTATGCCCTAATGGGTTTGTCACTATCACATCACTACTTGTTGCTTCTAGTTGAATTCTCAACTCTCTCACCAACTTAGTACTAATGTATGAATAAGTTGAATTCAGATCAATTAATACCAAAACAAATTTATCATACAATTAGAAAGTACCCGCAATAATCTCTGAATCATCACGTTCTTCGTTCGTGTTTATGTTATATACTGGGGCAGTTGAACGTACTTCATGTTGAGTAGAGGACTCAGGCTGATTTCTTCCTTTACCTCTTTATCTTCCTCTCTGAGATACCGAAGCGGATCGCTTCGATTGTGTAGGCTCGCCAGCCATCAACGGACAATCCCAGATAAAATGTCTGGTGTCCCCATATCGAAAACAAGCTCCGAAGACTACCCGACATATTCCGATATGGTTCCTTCCACAACGTTGACACTGTTTGGCTTGACCCTGATTAGATCTCCCAGTTCCAAACCCTACAGATTAAGTATGTGTGGCTCTCATCGGATTTGATCCTCTAGCAGAGGATGCAGCTGACTCAGACCTTGCCTGAGATCGAAAACCAGAATATCTGCCACTTTTTTATGGTGCAGAACTCGACGAAACACAAGATCTCTTAGACATCTGAACTTTCTGCTCCCCAAACCTCATTCTAAGCTCTCTCTATAGCTTTAGCACAGTTAACCACTTCCTGGAATGAATACAGATCCAAAACTATCAACATTTCTTTCAATATCAGATGCAAGCCCTCAACAAACCATTCACATGCATCATTCTCGGGCGGAACAAGTTCAATAGCAAAACGACTTAACTTATTGAACTCATACTTGTATTCATACACGGTGTGATTCCACTGCTTCGGGCTCGTAAACTCTTACTCCATTTGTCTTACAAACTAATCTCCAATATACTTGCGTTTAAACTCTTATAAGAACAAGGACCATGTGATTTGGTCACTTGTCATTCTTATGGTGAAATTCGACCACCATACTCTAGATTGTCCACGTAACATTGAAATTACTCCATCTAGATTCTCCACTTCAGAGCAGTGGAGACCTTCCAACATGATCTTCACATCATTCAACAAAAGGTCTGCATCAACAGGACTTTCCTCCGCTTCACCTTTGAATTCAGGAGCTCCTAATCCTTTCAATTCTTTAGCTACATTCATTTTGATGGTTGAAGGAACAAGAGGTTGGAAACACATCAGGATAATGTCCAACATCTTGAAGAAAACTCCTTTATCTTGTACAGGCACTCCTTGGGTGCATGTTCTTCACCTTACCTGGCCAGGGTAGGTGAATTACTACTTCCCTCAGGTCTATCATCTTCCACTTCACTTCGGGAGCTCTCGTGTTCAAATATCTAATACGATATAATCAATAAATTCTATTAGCAAGACAACATTCTCATTTCTTATCAGATAAAAAATTCTCACTATTTTGTTGGCATGTATACTTTTTAATATACTTTGGACTTCGATTTATGCCTATAATCAACTAATCCTTAGCTCTGATACCATTAAATATAACACCCTAACCCATATCTGACCCATATACGAATTCGAAGTGTTGCATTGCCTTTTTAAAGCGTTTACTTTTTCAAGATAGTTGAAAATCATCTTTCATTAAAATAAAATACAAATACTTTACATAATTAGAAAAAAAAGGTTTACAAAACCGATCAGAGCATATTTAATTTAAGTCTTTATCTACATACCAATAAAATAACATATAACAAAAATATATACTGCTTAAATTAATTCTGATCTCATCTTTAGTCGATAAATATTGTTTTGCCCGTCTGTCCTAACTTTGATCTCCTTGTTTCTTTGATCCTACGTGTGAAACACTCACATGCTAAGTCACAGATTTAGTGAGACATATAATACAATAATGCAATAATGAAATCATGAAACATGCAATACTATATAATATCAAAGTGTAATAAAAATCATCATATATATACTTAACAAGAATATACATGAATATGCATTTAACAAATAATAACCTACACATGATTCAATGTTATTTCATGTTATATCTTTTCTTAGCTCATGGTACATTACTGAGAACTTAAGGTATGTGAGTGCATTTAGGTTGTGCACCAATACTTTCACTACAGCTCGTATAAAATGCATCGAAGTGCCGCGTAGAAATTTGCACTGATGTGCCACATAGAATGTCCCAGAGGACCACATATATGTCCCGAAGTAACGCATAGAAATTCCCGAAGGACCGCATAGAAATGTCCCGAATGACCACGTAGAATTGTCCCGAAGGACCGCGTAAAACCCTCAACTCTTGGCATGTCAATTATACCATCAGCTCTCATATCATATATTATGGGCTTTACCATTTACATCATATCTTATAACTTATTTCACATAGTCAAGTAATCACATAGGTCATGTCTCATATCTTAGACCATTAATTCATATAAATGCGTAGATCCTATCACATAACTTATATCTTATACTCATTTATCCACATAGTTCATATAACACCTAGACTAACATATAATACATAACTCATGTATAACATTGCAAGTAACATATATAAATATGTATGTACTCAAATACACATAGAAACCATATTAATCACATTTTAGTATTCATGCAATCATGAAAGCAAAACATGATAAACAAACTCATCGCGAGTCTAGTTTCCATATAATTATATGTCATAGTAATATGTGCTCACCTTATCCTCACTTAGTCCAATCAACTCCTATAACTCTTTATCTCTCTCTAGATCGATCTTAACTCGTTGACTGTTCCGAAACTTACTTATGTTTGATATCTATACAAATATACATTCGATACGAATATCAGAATTCTAAGCATTATGAATCGATTATTAATAACCTAAGATAAAAGAATTACTTAATTCAAATTTTCACTTTGAATAATATCAGTACCCAAGGTACATTACCGATACTTCAAAGTGAAAATAAGAAATATTGGGTTATGGTATTGATACTGGATGAACAATATCGATACTATAAGCTAAAAGTTGGTAATTATTCATGGAGTATCGATACTAAAGGGGTAGCATCGATACCAAGGGCACCGATACCATTATGCAAGTATCGATACCATTTTTAGAGATGGAATTCCATAATCGAAAAAGGGTATCGATACTGAAGTATAGTAACGATACCACAGTAAGAAAGTATTGGTACTGTACCTTGGGTATCGATACTATTTAAAGTGAAAATTTGAATTAAGTACTTATTTTAGCTTATGTTATTAACGATCGATTCATAATGCTTAGAATTCTTATATTCATATCGAATGTATATTTGTGTAGATATCAAACATAAGCAAGTTCCGGAATAATCAACGAGTTAAGATCGATCAAGAGAGAAAGAGGTATAGGAGTTAATTGAACTAAGTGAGGCTAAGGTGAATGCATATTACTATAACATATAATTATATGGAAACTAGACTCGCGATGAGTCTGTTTATCATGTTTTGCTTTCATGATTGCATGAATATTAAAATATGGTTAATATGGTTTCTATGCGTATTTGATTACATGCATATTTATATATGTTACTTTCAATGTTATACATGAGTTATGTATTGTATGTTAGTCTAGGTGTTATATAAACTATATGGATAAATGAGTTAATGGTATAAGCTATGAGACATTACCTATGTGATTACTTGACTATGTGAAATAAGTTATAAGATATGATGTAAATGGTAAAGCCCATAGTATATGATATGAGAGCCGAGGGTATAATTGACATGCCAAGAGTCGAGGGTTCTACGCGGTCCTTCGGGATAATTCTACGTGGTATTTTGGGACATTTCTACTCGGTCCTTCGAGACATATATGTGGTCCTTCGGGACATTCTATGTGGCACTTCGGTTCAAATTTCTAAGCGGCACTTCGGTGCATTTTATACGAGCTGTGGTGACAACATTGGTGTACAACCTCAATGGACTTACATACCTTAAGTTTTCAGTAATGTACCAAGGGCTAAGAAAAGATATAAATGAAATAACATTGAATCATGTGATAGGTTATTATTTATTAAATGCATATTCATGTATATTCTTGTTAAGTAGATATATGATGATTTTTATTACACTCCAATATTATGGTATTGCATGTTTCATGATTTTATTATTGTATTAATGCTTTACGTGACTTAGCGTGTGAATGTTTCAGACGTAGGTTCAGAAAAACAAGGAGATCCAAGTTAGGACAAGCGGGCAAGACAATATTTATCGACTGAAGATCAGATCAGAATTAATTTAAGTAGTAGGTACTTTTGTTATATGTTATTTTGTTGGTATGTAAATAAATGCTTAAATTAAATATGCTTTGATCGGTTTTGTAAACCTTTTTGGTTGTAATTATGTAAAGTGTTTACATTTTATTTTAATGAAAGATGATTTTCAACTATCTTGAAAAAGTAAACGCTTTAAAAAACAATATGACACTTCGAATTCGTATCCGGGTCGGATACAGGTTAGGGGTGTTACACCACTTGCCTTTCAAAATTTCTTTTTTACCCCTAAAATAATTCATGTATCCCTTTTATATTTTAGTTTATCATATATACTATTCCAAATTTACAATATTAAATTAAAACTAAATAGCAAAAGATAGGGGTGAAGTAGCTATGGATGTAATCGATGTCCTTGGAGGCAAGTGGTTTAAACATATATGCAAAGAGCGAGGAGGATATGGATAAGGTAATCTTTGCCTTTGGCCATCTCCCTTTCCGTCCCTAATCCCACTACATAAAACAGATGTAAAAATGTTCCTCGAGTTGTTTTGCTCTTTGATTATTGCCGGGAATGTCTGGTGCTCGGCAGCATCTTTTCTAAAATTCATCAGTTCAGGTCTCACTTGTGTTTTTAATGGCATCACTGATATCCCCATTGATGTTTGACATGCAATTATAGAGCAAAGATGAATTGTACTCTGCACAACAAGATATTCTTCTGCAATCGATCCAGATTATTCGGAAGCATGGTGCTTAATTGGGGAGTGCCTCATTCCAAGGTACACCCACTCAGTGATAAGAGTCCGAGCCGTAGGAACTACGAGATCACCCGACCGACGCCTGAGGTATCAGAGGTTTGTGGGATGTCCATTTCTTTTTTCATTTTCATCTAGATGCCATAAATCATGGAATTCAATGGAAATAGGAATTAGGAACATGTTTAGTTTAAAGTGAGTTTTTCACATGGCTTTTGACTTGGTGAAATGTATTTTGCCCAACTGAGCAAATGGTTCAATCAAACTGTTATCGGACTTTTTTTTCTTTTTTTTTCTTTTTGTTTTGCCCATGCAGCTGATTTTTTTAGGAATTTATTTGCATTTTTAAGTGAAAGCATTTGAAAATCTATAAATGGTTTCATTTAATGCATTGAGTGTATTGTGTTATTTTTGGGTAAACTACACATTTAGTCACTCAAAGTAATGTGTTATCATTCAACTTGAAAAGTTTTCAAACTTATCATCTAATTTCGTTTTTTGGTCATCCGATTATTAATAGTATAATAACAGTAACAAAACAGAGTTTTCGAAAGTTTTATTTATGAAATTAGTCTAATATCTCACCCAAAGTTGTTAGACCGTTGTTGGCCATTACTTGTAACTTAACTAATTCTAAAATTTTATCTTTTCTCATTTTTATCATCTTAGTTTGTTTTTTCTTGAAATCGATAAAACTTGAATCATAATTTTAATATATTAGTTTGTAGAAGTTTGTTCTACAACTTTCACTATTATTATTTGGATTTGGAAGAAAATATTTTGACTTCAATAAATCAAAGAGAGTCCAAAAAGTTGACGTTGAGAGAAAAAATCCCGAAGTTATTTTTCTTGCACAAGTTTACTCAAAAAATTAAATAATATTATACAATTAATTATCGCATGATCATTTTTAAAATTAAATAACAAAATTAAAAATTTTAAAGTTGGATCATCAAAACATTTATATAATACATATAAAATGTATTGTGTTATTTTATCAAAATTTATACCAATCTAAAATCCCTTACTTAGCTCGGACTTACGTTTCTGTCTATATGCAGAGATTTTTACGCAGGGATTTATTTGTAGGGATTACTTCCCATTACAGACGCGCATATGTAGACTGCATATGAAGACTGTTCAACTATGTATTTATTTATTTCTACATGCATTGTATTTTATCTTTAATTTTTAATTTTCTGACTGCCGGAGGTCTTCCACGGAAGCTGCTCTCAACATAGCGTTGGGGGCAGCCTACTACCCTACCTCCACCTTACCCCATTATATACGGGAATAGGGTTTTGTTGTTGTTGTTGTAAAATCCCTTACCATATGGGCACAAATTGCCCGATCAAAGGAAACAAAAAGTAAGGAGAGAAGACATACATGTGGTGTGGAGACTCTGAAACAAAAACTGTAATGGCATTATTTTCTCCTTGATGAATTTGATTAAAGTCAGCTGAAAAATCCTGGTCTTATTTTAGTTGCTTCGAGACCGTAGGCACATGGTCATTGCTCCGTGTTCGTCTTCTCAGGCTCAGCAGCTACTTCGGTTGCCACATATGTTGCATCGTCTGAACCCAACTTTTGCAACTCCTTTATGAACGTCTCAGCGTCTTTGGGATTCATTTTGTATGGGGTGTGGGAATGACCATTTGTTACTTCTTCCTTGTATTCCAAGAGAGCTTTATTGATGACGTCGCCAACTCGTGCATACTGCTTGCAGAACTTCGGAGTAACCTGCAGGATGTGGGGCAAACGTTTTAGATAACATTTATTTCTATACGAAAGGAAAGAATCTGCTATCCGAAAGTGGCAATAGTTCGGTTAAACTTTGCATGATGCGGGTGTTGCAGCATTTTGAGTAGATCATTGTAAACGAGAACCTGTATTAATGGTCCGATCAAAATTAATGGCAATTATTATTCAAACACGCAACGGAAATGCTACCATCTTTTTCTTTTGAAGCAAAAAATGAAAGATCAAAAGTGAAGGAACATGATCACATAGCTTCATGACATGAAAATAAAGTTTTTTTTTAGTCTCTTCAAAATAAATATCATTACAGATAATGAACAAGCATTGCTGATATTCTACAATTATATTACTCGAACTTAGAATACAATACGTATATTCAACTCTTCCAAAGTTTTTCAATGCGAGAGGGGTTATATCCATATACCCATAGCTAGATATGTGTAGAACACGAGTGCCAGATAAGAAAAATGAATAGTCAGAGCAACATAGCTTATATTTTTAAATTAATATGGAGGAAGTGATGTTGAGTGTTAAAAGATAACGTGCATGGTGAGCTAAGGTGCACATAAATAGTGTGCTCTCAGTTGTATGTAAGCTAAACCTAAGTTTGTTAGGTTGTTAGTCCAGTAGTTAGGTTATTAAGGTGACGGTTTTCAACCTTTGTAAGCTATAAAGATACTGTACTTTTGTTGTATATTTCAGTGGAAATAAAATGATGTAGGTTCATCCTTGAGTTTCTAATATGGTATATTTTGCCAACCATTCTGGGCCTTTTCTTTGTTGTGCTTTCCAACGTGTTGTGCTCTGCGTCGTTCTCGTTGTTCGTCATGTTTACAAATAAGAAAGTAAATGTTATCTTGGACGAGACGAACTTTCTCCTCTGGAAGCAGCAGATCCTTCTCACGGTTCGTAGTCACTATCTCGATAGGCTTCTCAATGGCACGATGTTAGTTCCACCTAAGTTTATTGTTGATGAGAATGGAGCATCTGTTGTTAATGAAGCGTTTGAAGATTTCATGGCACAAGACAGTGCTCTTGCCTTAGGGCTTCTTTCAATGATTAGTGCTCCTCTTCTGCCTCAGTTTGTTGGTGCTGAGTCCGCAATGGCTGTTTGCCGCACTGTTATGCAGTTCTTTGCCAACATGTCTACGACAACAGTGATGAATTTGCACTATAACCTTCAGTCGTTGAGAAAAGGTGATGATTCGATGCGTGTGTATCTCACTCGAATAAAGGAGGTGTGTGATGCTCTTGCGTCGTGTGGCAGTCTTGTGTCGCAGGTCGAGCATGTTGTGAATATCGTGAAAGGCTTGCCAAGAGAATATCAATCGTTTATGTTTGTGATAACTACTAGTCCAGATACGCTTTCTCTTGATCGGATTTACTCCATGCTCATTGATACGGAGACATAGTTGGCTTGTTTTAATTCTCATACTGAGAATTTTTTGATGAGTACTAACATTGTTTAGGGAAATGTACACACCAGCTATACAACATCTGATAGTTCTCGTGATTACAAACAATAACATCCTGCCTTGATGCATGGTGGACGTTATGGTGGTACAGGTCGAGCCTGTCTGCAGTGTCAATTGTGTGGTAAGAATGGACACTCGGTTGATAGATGTTGGTATCGATTTGATCATGACTCTGTATGTGTTCTAGCAAATAATTCTCAACGACGATACAAGGGTGAATCGAGTAGTATTAACTATGTGAGTCTTGACAATGTTGGTTGTGTGTACTATGCCAGCAAGCATGGTGCTGTCTCGATGCAAGCTGGTTGTGTATCTCAGGCTAATATGGTCTCGTCTCTTCGTGCTCAGTGGGTTGTTGATTCGGGTGCTACACATCATGTGACTCCTGATGCTTCCAATATCGCTCACACTACTGATCTAGATGGTCCAGGTAATCTTTTGGTTGGGAATGGAGTTCCTCTTAATATAAATATGGTTGGTAAATCTTTATTGTGCTCGTCATCATCCTCGCGAGCTTTGTTACTTACAGAGTTGTTACATGTGCCTCAAATCAATAAACATATTCTTTCAGTGTCAAAACTTGCTAGGGATAATCACATATTTTTTTAGTTTCATGCTGATGGGTGTTACATTCGTGATGAGGTGGCGGACAAGCTTCTGCTTCAAGGAAATCAGCAAGAATGTCTTTATACATTTGCATTGGATAATAGTTCTAGTAATTGTAATAAACTAGAGGTTCTTTTGGCTGATGCCTCTTGTAATGCCCTTGATTTGTGGCATAGAAGATTAGGTCATCCAACTTTTTCTACTTCAAAATCTGTTTGTAAGACCATTGTTGTTACCATTTCAGATAATGCAAATCATACTTGTGTTGCTTGTTGTTTGGGTAAAAGTCACAAGTTACCCATTATTGAGTCTACCACAGTCTATGATGTGCCTTTTCAACTTGTGTTTACTGATCTTTGGGGGCCTTCAACTGAGCCCTCTGCTGGGTATCGATACTATATTTCTTTTGTGGATGCGTGTACTAGACATACATGGGTGTATTTCTTGAAGGACAAATCACAGGCAACTGTTGCATTTCGCATATTTCAAAGTATGGTTAAGACTCAATTTTCCTTATCCATCAAAGCAGTGCAAAGTGACTGGGGGAGTACATAAACTGCTAAAATGAGTTAGCTCAGGAAAGTGTTTTGTATAGGGCCACTTACCCTCATGCTTATGAGTAGAATATGATTGTTGAGCGTAAGCACCGATATTTATTTGAGTTGGCACTAGTGTTGTTAGCTCAAGCCTCTCTTCCATTTCGTTTCGATCATATGCAATAGCTATTGCTGCTCATCTAGTGAACAGGTTGCCAACCAAGGTGCTAGGCAATATTTCTCTGTTTGAGAAGTTGTTTGTAAAAAAACCATACTACAAGGTCTTGCGCGTGTTTGGTTGTAGGTTTTTCCCGTATCTTCGAGCGTTTCAATCGCACAAGTTGATGCCCCAGTCTCAAGTATGCACGTTTTTGGGTTACAGTCCTCAACATCGAGGATTTCAATGCCTCGACCCCACTGGACGTGTATTTATTAGCAGACATGTCAAGTTTGATGAATTTGTTTTTCCTTTTACAGAGACAAAGCCAACTGCAAGTTATCTTGCTCAGCTCTCTTCTCGGTCAGCAGCACTTGAGATTGTTGCTGAGCGCCACAACATGTGTCCTCAAGTAGTAATACTGTCACATATGCAACTACTAGTGCCACCTCACATGCAAATACTGTGTTGGGTGATGATGGTCATGATTCTTTGATGGCAGGTGCTGACTTGGGCAATAATGTTGATGAGTTAATCGATCGACGAATATGGCCAAGAGGGGGTGAATTGGCAAATAAAATTTTGGTGGAAGCTATGCAGAAAATTGAAAGAAATTGCGCAACGATTTAGAGTGGTTCGACTTTCTCAACCAAAGTCTATGTCCACTACCTTAGCTATCAACACTAAGGATTTTCCACAAATTCACTAATTTTTCTTTCTTTTGAGGACAAAGAGTAACCTTACAAATCCCTCAAGAATTATACCCCAAATTCTTGATAACACTCTCTCCCAAAGAGAACAATACAAATTTTGCAAACTTACAAGGAAATCCTCACAAGGTAGATTGTTTGCACAATTCTAGAACAAAGAAAAGAACACTCAAGAATGAATACAATTGAGTACAAGTAGTGTTCTTGAAAGCAAAATGAATATTGAATGAAAAATAGGCTTGAAGTGCTCAAACAATGAGTTTGATGCTTTCTCTTTGATTCTCACTTGATTCTTGTTTCTTGCTATCTCTTGTTTTTGATCAATGGCTTCTAAGCTTGTTTAAATACTCCTTCAAATGATTCTGAACGTTGGGGATGATTAGTGGAGTCAATAGAGCCGTTTAAGTGTGATAACAATTAATTAAAGCAGTTGGGAGCGTCAGTGCATCGATGCATAACAAGGTGAATCGGTGCATCAAGTGTAAAATTCAAATATTTTGACCATTGGAACACTTAGTGCATCAGTGCACCAAGTGTGCATCGATGCATAAAATGCATTCGATTTTTTAAAAAGCGAGTGCATCGATGCATAAAATGTATTCGATGTTTAATTTATTCATTGGTACATCGATGCATGGATTGGTGCATCGGTGCATGCCTTTGAAAAATTGATGTTAGGCTTGATTTTGGTTCAAAATACTTTGTGAAAATTGTTTCAAAAATATATTAAGTATAAAACACAATTTTACACATTTCGTAAGGTTTGAAATTGATCTTGAAAGACTTGGAGTAATAATTTGATATTCGATTAATTAAATCGAATATACTTAGAAAATCATTTGTAAAATCTTAAAATTCATTTAACTTAATTTGTTATATCGAAACATCAAAATGTTTTCAACAATCTCCCCATTTTTGATATAACAAAACACTTGAGTAATTTTAAGATTTTGAAAATCAAGTTTGAAATTACTCCCCTTACTTTAACACTTCTCCCCTTTAAAACACTTTAACATTTCTCCCCCTTTTTGTTAAATCAAAAAGACTCTAAAACGATTTTAAACAAGGATTTGAAAAACACAACCAATTGATTATAAGTAAATGTTGCTTAAGCTGCTAAGATCAAAGATCAAGAAAGGGGTTAGCCATTAGTTTCATAATCAATATTCATAAACGTAAAATGACATAATTGGTCATAATGCAACTAATATATAAATGATGCAAAAATTAAGCTCAAAATGAGAATTCAAACCAAACCATATATATATAAAATAAGTTCAAATATCCAAACATCCAACTCCTAGCAAATTCAAACGTTTAACAATCCAAAGCAAACAATCCAGAAACATCAAAATCAATCTAAGTTTGAAATTCAAGAAAGCATAACAAGGAAAAATCTATTCCATCGGAGGATCGGGAGGAGGAGGAAATCGTGCTTGCATCTCAAGAGAAATAGCATCCATACGCACAAGCATCTGCCATTGAAACTCCATCTGTTGAGCTTCCAAAGCATCCAAGCGATGATGCATGACTTCGTTGTTAGCAGTCAAATGGGATTCGATAGAAGCAAACCGTAGATCAAATGTCTCCAAAAACGAGTGAAAATATGGAGGCATTTGATCCTCTTGTGGTGCCGACGCATTGTCGGGATCGTTAATATCTTGAAATATTCCTTGAAGCTCGTGATAATCATCTGTAACCGGATCTGGAGGAGGAGGAGCACGAGAAGAGCTAGGAGCAGCTCGTCAGGAACTAGCTCCCGGAGTTTGCTTAGAGGGTCGAAAGACCCATTGACCGGTTTCCTCATCTTGTTTCCACTAGGCCTTCTTTAACGAGATGAGATTGATTGGGTTTTGGAGAGGAATGAGATTGTCAAGAGAGACATCTAGACCAAGTTTGATAAAGAGGTTACTAAGAAGACATCCATAAACTAATGTTTCGACATGTTTTGAAGGAACAATGTTTATGATATCCACTAGTTGACTAAAAATAATGTGGGACAAATTTATTTTGTTCTTATTCTTAAAACAGTGCATCCACCATAAATCTCTAGCACGAAGAGTGGAGTACCTACCTCCAGATGGTCTAAGCCACCAAGAGATCATCAAATGAAGAAAACGATCGTGATGAGAACGCAGAGTACTAACACTAGCGTTTGGAATATAGGGATAATCCACAGTTTCATTCTCATTATATAACCCATCATCATCTAACCCAAAACGTGAAGCTATAGTTGCGGGGTCAATATTAATATATTGGCCTAAAACATAGGATCTAATAGCAATAATCCCACGTTGAGTATTATTTTGAATGCACACCGCATTATGCAGACTAACTGATGATAGACGATAGGTTTGAGATGAAACAATTTATCAAACTTCCAAGTTTTAAGAATCGGAATGTATTCAAAGTCAATATCTATCATGGCTTGAAGAGAAGGAATACGTTCTTCCCGGATTCTATAGGATTGGAAAGAATTTATATACCTATGGTACAAGTCATCTCTACGATGTTCAGGCATATTGAAACATAGTCCTATAAGACTATTAGGTGGAGAAGGAACGGGATTTGGAGGTCGATTTGAATGACTAGATGAAGTCCTAGGGCGTTTGGGATTAGACATGGTTTAGGAATCGTAGTAAGGAATATAACCTGCAATTTTGAAACACATGTATGCAAAATAATCAATTCCAAAACTCAAATGAGTCCGCAATAATTCAAGGTTCTCTAATCCAAATTCTAATGGGCATAGTTTTTTGAAAAACTATTTAGAAAACAACGTTTGAAAAATTATAATATGTATAGTTTTTCATGAAGACAACATAATTAAATCAAAAACATCAAATTAAAAAAAATCAGATTTTCGATTTTTTTTCGAAAATTCAAAAATTTAGTGAACATTTGTGAGTTTTTGATGAAATTAGTTGTAAAATCTAGTTTATAATCATCAAACAATCAATGCCCAATATAATGTTCATCCTAGAACTAATCTAAACTAGTCCTAAGATCAAAAATCAATGAAATAGAGTTTTTGAAACATTACCTTGAAAATTTTTGGATTTGAGGGAATGTGATGTTATTTTACACGATTTGATGATTAAAGCAGGATTAGGAGATGAAGAGCTCGAAGATTATGATCACAAACGATGATTTTGGAGTATGAGGGTAATTTTGGTTGAGAGAAGGGCGAACAGTGGGGTGTTATGAGTTTTTAGGGTTTGAAACAAATGATAAAATAAGCCTTTTAAACCCCAAAACCCAAAAGATGCATCGATGCATGGC
The DNA here is from genome assembly GCF_006381635.1 of Hibiscus syriacus. Classification (NCBI taxonomy): domain Eukaryota; kingdom Viridiplantae; phylum Streptophyta; class Magnoliopsida; order Malvales; family Malvaceae; genus Hibiscus; species Hibiscus syriacus. The sequence goes on along the minus strand of NW_024063046.1, from coordinate 126,302 downwards.
CTTGTGCATCGATGCACATTCAAGGCGTGCATCGGTGCACCTTCATGGTGTATCGATGCACATTCAAAGGGATGCATGGATGCACTGTTAAGTGTATCGATGCATAAAGCACAAAAATGTCAAAAATCTGTTTTAAACACTTAAAATGCTAAATTAATTAGCTCTACTGGTATTGGCAACTAATATAATGAAAATTAATCATGTTCAATCAATCAAATTAATCCTTAAATTTCATTTGAACATAAAATTAATTTTCACCAAGCAACATAAACTCCCCCTAACTAATAGCAATGAATGCAATCAAAAATTACTATTATAAGCATTTTTTCATTTATTCTTAAAAGTGCTAAAATTATTTTAAACACTAAGTGAAGATAGGTCAGTTAAACCTAATTCTCTCCTAAGTGTCCAAAATATTTCTTTGTCTAAAGGTTTTGTAAAGATATCTGCTAATTAGTGCAAAGTATCAACAAATTCTAGAACTACATCTTCCTTAGCGACATGGTCTCTAATGAAGTGATGTCTAATTTCAATGTGCTTAGTTCTAGAGTGTTGGATGGGATTTTTAGTGAGACAAATAGCACTAGTATTGTCACACTTGATAGGAATGGTACCTACTTCAATTCCATAATCAAAAAGTTATTTCATCCATAGAACTTGTGCACAACAACTACCGGCTGAAATGTATTCCGCTTCAGTGGTAGATAATGCAACACAATTTTGTTTCTTTGAAAATCAAGAAATCAGCATATTTCCAAGGAATTGGCAAGTATTGGAGGTGTTTTTCCTATCTAATTTGCATCCTCCATAATCCGCATCAGAGAAGGCATGCAAGCTAAAACTAGAGTCTCTAAGATACCAAAGTCTTAAACTAGGAGTGTCCTTAAGGCATCTAAAGATTCTCTTAACAGCTAGTAAATGTGATTCCTTAGGACATGATTGAAATCTAGCACATAAACAAACACTAAACATAATGTCTGGTCTACTTGCGGTTAGATAAAGTAAAGATCCAATCATTGACCTATATAATTTATCATCCACACATTTACCTCCTTCATCTAAGTCAAGCTTTGTTGATGAGCTCATTAGAGTGTCATGCGATTTGCCATTTTCCAGTCCAAACTTCTTGAGTATATCTTTGACGTACTTAGCTTGATTAATGAAGATGCCATCTTTTCTTTGCTTGATTTGGAGTCCCAAGAAAAATGAGAGCTCCCCCATTATGCTCATCTCAAATTCACTTTGCATTAGCTTAGAAAATTCTTGACAAAGAACATCATTAGTATAACCAAATATTATATCATCAACATAAATTTGAACTACTAATAAATCTTTACCTTTATGCTTTAAAAACAATGTAGTGTCAACATTCCCTTTTGAAAAACCTTTTTTGATTAAAAAGTTTGACAATATTTTATACCAAGCTCTAGGAGCTTGTTTTAAACCATAAAACGCTTTTGTCAATTTAATAACATTATCCGGAATTTTTGAATCTTCAAAACCTAGAGGTTGTTCCACATACACTTCTTCTTTTATAAAACCATTTAAAAATGCACTTTTAACATCCATTTGATATAATTTAAATTCATGAAAACATGCAAATGCTAATAACATTGTAATTGCTTCCATCCTAGCTACGGAAGCATTTATTTCATCATAGTCTATGCCCTCTTCTTAAGTGTACCATTGAGTAACAAGTTTAGCCTTGTTTCTCACTATATTACCACTTTCATCAAACTTATATTCTTAGACATAATCCAATGTTCATCTTTTAATGTTTCTTTAATATTCTTAGGCTCAATGCATGAGATAAATGCAACATAATTACATATATTTCTAAGAGAAGATTGAGTTGTTACCCCTTTGGATGGATCACCTATAATCTCACCATCCTTGACATAGTTGTACTCTCTTGGGTAAGATACTTCCCTTTCTTCAATGGTTGGATTGTCGAGAGGATCTTGAGTTTCCCCATCTTTCGTTTCTTCCTTTGATAATGATTCTCCAACATCATTTATATTTGTAATGCCTACATCATCATTCACACATGAATCCTTCCTCAGAAGGGGATTATCATCGAAAACAACATGTATAGACTCTTCTACAACTAAAGTTCTTTTGTTAAATACTTGATAAGATTTAGAATTTAAGGAATAACCCAAAAAAATTCCTTCATCACTTTTAGCATCAAATTTGCCAAGGTTCTCTTTACCGTTGTTTAAAACAAAACATTTACATCCAAAAGGATGAAAATAGCTAATGTTAGGCTTTTTATTTTTAAAACGTTCATATGGAGTTTTCTTCAAAATAAGCCTAATCATTACTCAATTAATAACATAAAAAGCGGTATTTGTGGCTTTCGCCCAAAAATATTTTGGCAAATTGTTTTCACAAAGCATGGTTCTAGCCATTTCTTCTAAAATTCGATTTGTCCTCTCAACAACTCCATTTTGTTGAGGGGTTCTAGGTGCTGAAAAATTATGGCTAATACCATTAGAATTACAAAATTCAATAAATCCAAGATTTTCAAATTCAGTTCCATGATCACTCCTAACACTAGTTATAAAGTAACCTTTTTCATTTTGGATTACTTTTGAAAACGTGATGATTTTTTCTAATGCTTCATCTTTAGTACTTAAAAATAGAACCCAAGTATATTAGAACAGTCATCTACCAAGACAAATGCATATTGTTTTCCACCTAAGGCTAGTAGTCCTAGTTGGCCTAAAAAGATTATATGGATCAATTGTAATACTCTACTAGTTGATACGTTATTAATGGATTTAAAAGAAATTCTCTTTTGTTTTCCTTTAGCACAAGCATCACAGATTTTATCATTATCAAATTTTACTTTAGGCAACCCTCGAACTAAATCTCCTTGAATTAGCCATTGCAAAACACTCATACTAGCATGTCCTAGTCTCCTATGCCATAACCAACTATCATGCTCATCCTTAACAACTAGGCATAAATTAGTCATAATAATAGAGTCTAAATGCACCATGAAAATGTTTCTATTCTATGACCAACAAGCATAATCTGATTAGATGCAATTTCGATAACTTTACAACCATTAGTTTCAAACATGAAATTGAATCCCTTATCACAAAATTGACTAATACTCAAAAGATTATGCTTTAATCCATTCACATATAAAACATTTTTAATTTGTATGGAAGAGGTATTACTATTGTACCTATACCTTCAATGTGACCTTTTGAGTTATCACCAAAAGTCACCTCTCCTCCATTTTTGGCGTTGACCTCTATGAACCGGCTTTTGTCTCTGGTCATGTGTCTTGAGCATCCACTATCAAGGTACCATGAGTTTGAATTTATTTCCCGTGCCTTGTAGCAATGCTACTTTTCCTACAAACATAGATTAATTTTTTATTTTTGGTACCCAAATTCTTTTGGGTCCATATTCATTAGTTTCCAAAATCCTAGTCCCCTTAGGTATCCATTTGTGTAGGATATCCTTATCTTTAGTAGTAATGAGTCCTTTAGGAACCCATATACTTCTAACGATTTTCCATTAGAGGTTCTTCGGGGACCTCTATGATTGTAGTTTTTAAAACTTTTTCTAATAAAGTTGGATTTTGAATTTTCTCCATTTTCAAAACGTTTTGTTCCAACTTTATCAAAAAGAAGCTTTAAGATCATCAATTTTCTTTTGATGATCATCATTGACCTTTGAAAGTAATTTTTGCAAATCGAAAATTGTCTTTTCAAACTCTTCTAGTTTGATTTGCAAATCTTTGATTTTACTTTCAAGATCGTTGTTGGTTTTGGATATGAGTTTATTTTCATTTTTCAATTTTGAAATATCATTTTTATATTTTAAAAACAACTTCTCATAATCCGAAGCCAACCCATTATATTCCTCTAATAACTCATCATAAGATAAATCATCTAAATGAAATGAGTTAGGGGTTACCTTAGAATCTTCCCCGAATGCCATCAAGTACAAGTTTGCTACTTCTTGTTGCTCTTCATCGGAACCTTCTTCATCGCTCCATGTAGCCACATGAGCCTTGTGCTTTCTCTTTAATTGTGGGCAATCATATTTGGCATGCCATGACTTTTTGTATTCATAGCAAATGATCGGGTCCTTCTTTTTTGGTTCATTTTTAGGCCTTCATTTCGTTTGAATTTTCTTCCTCGGTAAGGTCTCATCATCTTTCTGAACCGTTTGGCAAACAATGACATTTCCTCGTCGTCATCATCTTCATCCGAATCACTCTCATCTTTAATGGATTTGAGAGCAACTCCAATGTTTTTCTTCTTCTCCTTCTCCATTGGTGTCTCGTCAATCTTATCGAGGTCCACCTCATCTTCAAGCATCATTTTATGAGTGAGGAGGGAACCAAATAGCTCTTCAAGAGTTAAGGACTTTAGATTCTTAGCCTCGATGATTGCAGTCTTCTTGGATTGTCATGATTTTGGAAGTGAGTAAACTAACTTCCTTACAAGCTTTTCATTTGGAATGATCTTTTTCTATATGATTTGAGATCATTGACAATCGTTGAGAATCTATCCATCATAGCTTTGATATCTTCATTTGGTTTCATCTGAAATTTTCATAGTATGTTAGAAGACTAATTTTAGATTCTTTTACCTCGTCGGTGCCTTCATGAGTGATTTGTAGTTTATCCCATATTTCTTTGGCGTTGTACAAGATGAAACTCTTCCATATTCATCTGGTCCAAGAGCACAAAATATGATATGGATGGCTTTGGAGTTGAGCTGGAACATTCTTGTCTCTCCTTCACTCCACAATCTTGGATGAGTGAGAGGCTTGATATATCCGTCTTCTACAACATTCCATGCTTCTATCTCACTTGCTTGAATGAAATACATCATCCTATTCTTCCAATAGGCATAGTTAGCTCTATTGAAGAAAGGAGGCTTGTTGACGGGCATCGAATCGAGACCGGAGTCGATGTTTGAAGTGGAGGCCATTGATGACTTGATTATCGATGTAACACTTCCTGAATCGACTTAAGAGGTGATTAAACATTCAAATGAGTGAGGCTCTGATACCAATTGATGATTTAATCGATTGACAAATATGGACAAGAGGGGGTGAATTGGCAAATAAAAATTTCGGTGGAAACTATGCAGAAAATTGAAAGTAATTGCGCAGCGATTTAGAGTGGTTCGACTTTCTCAACCAAAGTCTACGTCTACTACCTTAGCTATCCACACTAAGGATTTTCCACAAATTCACAACTTTGTCTTTCTTTTGAGGACAAAGAGTAACCTTACAAATCCCTCAAGAATTATACCCCAAATTCTTGAGAACACTCTCTCCCAAAGAGAACAATACAAATTTTACAAACTTACAAGGAAATCCTCATAAGGTAGATTGTTTGCACAATTCTAGAACAAAGAAAAGAACACTCAAGAATGAATACAATTGAGTACAAGTAGTGTTCTTGAAAGCAAAATGAATATTGAATGAAAAATAGGCTTGAAGTGCTCAAACAATGAGTTTGATACTTTCTCTTTGATTCTCACTTGATTCTTGTTTCTTGCTATCTCTTGTTTTTTATCAATGGCTTCTAAGCTTGTTTAAATACTCCTTCAAATGATTCTGAACGTTGGGGATGATTAGTGGAGTCAATAGAGCCGTTTAAGTGTGATAACAATTAATTAAAGCAGTTGGGAGCGTCAGTGCATCGATGCATAACAAGGTGCATCGGTGCATCAAGTGTAAAATTCAAATATTTTGACCATTGGAACACTTAGTGCATCGGTGCACCAAGTGTGCATCGATGCATAAAATGCATTCGATGTTTTGAAAAAGCCTGAGTGCATCGATGCATGGTCTGTGCATCGATGCATAAAATGCATTCGATGTTTTCATAAAATCCTGAGTGCATCGATGCATGGAGAATGCATCGATGCATAAAATGCATTCGATGTTCAATTTATTCGTTGGTGAATCGATGCATGGATTGGTGCATCGGTGCATGCCTTTGAAAATTGATTTTAGACTTGATTTTGGTTCAAAATACTTTGTGAAAATTGTTTCAAAAATATATTAAGTATAAAACACAATTTTACACATTTAGTAAGGTTTGAAATTGATCTTGAAAGACTTGGTGTAATAATTTGTTATTCGAATAATTAAATCGAATATACTTAGAAAATCATTTGTAAAATCTTAAAATTCATTTAACTTAATTTGTTATATCGAAACATCAAAATGTTTTCAACAAATGTAGGCATTCCTTCTCTGTCTGCTGATGTTTCATTCTCGAATGCTGATCCAATCATCAGTGGTGCGAATAATGAAGCTGCTCAGTCTGTTGGTGAAGCTTCAGTTGAAGAGTTCAGTGAAACTTTACCTGTCACTAATAATCATCCCATGCTTACACAAAGTAAGTGTGGTATCTTCAAGCCGAGAGTGTTTGTCAATGAATTCGACACGACTATACCTACTGATAATCATTAGGCCATGAAATCTAGTAACTGGGCAGCTGCTGTTCAAAATGAATTAGTAGCTCTACAACGGAATGGTACGTGGTCATTGATGTCACTGCCAGCTGGACGAACAACAGTTGGTTACAAATGATTCTTCAAGTTAAAGCAAAACCCTGATGGCACGGTTAATCGTTACAACGCTCGTTCTATTGTAAAGGGTTTTTCACAAGTGCCCGGACAATATTTTAAAGAAACCTTCAGTCTGGTGGTCAAATTTCCAACTTTGAATGTTGTTTTGTCTCTTGCTATCACAAACAAGTGGTCTCTGAGGCATGTAGATGTTAATAATGCCATCTTACATGGTAACTTAAATGAGGATGTCTTCATACAGCAACCACATGGGTTCGAACAATTTATTGCATATGGTACCAAGCTTGTTTGCAAACTCCAGAAGGCTCTTTACAGGCTGCGTCAAGCACCAAAGAATTAGCATACTAAGCTGAAGGATAGCCTTGTACATATAGGATTTCGCTCATCAAAAGTTGATGCCTCACTGTTTATTTCTCATGCTCAAAGAGTCTCTACATATGTACTTGTCTATGTAGATGACATTCTTGTTACAGGGCAATCTGTTGTTGAGATTGAACGAGTAGTTCATTCACTTCGCGATAATTTTTCCTTAAAAGTTATTGGTGACTTACAATATTTTTTTGGAATTGAGGTTCATCGATATGGTGATTCCTTGGTTCTCAATCAGAAGAAGTTTATTTTATAGTTATTGGAGAAGACATGCATGTCAAAGGCTACACCAACCGCAACCCCTATGGTTTTCAATAACAAGCTCTGCAGTGATGAAGGTGAACTGCTAGAAAATGCTCGAGAATTTTGAAGCATGGTTGGTGCATTGTTATATATATGTCATACAAGACCAGATATCATTTACAATGTGAGTAAGGTAGCTCAATTCATGCATGAACCTCGAGAGTGTCATTTGTTGGCTGCCAAACGCATCTTACGTTACCTGGCAGGAACTGTGGAGTTTAGATTGGTGTTTTCACCATCCAAGGAAGCAATGTGTGTAGTGGCCTTTCCTGATGCTGACAGGGGTGGTTGTGTTGATGATAGACGATCCATGTCAGGCCATTGTGTTCTAGTTGGTGGTAACATGGTGTCATGGACTACTAAGAAGCAAAATGTTGTCTCAAGGTCAACCACGGAGGTGGAATATCGAAGCCTAGCTGATGCAGCTAAAGAGGTTACTTGGGTTGATGCACTTTTAACTGATTTGGGTGTGAAACGACACGAGAAGCCTATCATCTGGTGCGACAATATTAGTGTGATTGCGTTGAGTGCAAATCCAGTTTATCATGCTCAGTCCAAGCATGTGAATTTAGATGTTCACTCTGTAAGGGAAAATTTGCTGTCAATCAGTTATGTGTTAGCTATGTTCCTGTTGTTCATCAAATTGTAGATGGGCTAACAAAACCATTGACCAAAACAACGTTTACCACTTTTCATGCAAGGGTAAACGTGAGTTTGCTGCAAGGAGAATAAGTAGGGAGAATGTTGAAAGATAACGTGCATGGTGAACTAAGGTGCACGTAAATAGTGTGCTCTCAATTATATGTAAGCTAAACCTAAGGTTGTTAGGTTGTTAGTCCAATAGTTAGGTTGTTAAGGTGACGGTTTTCATCCTTTTTTTTATAGAAATAGGAGGTCTCGTTAAAAACCTCCCTCATAGTAGTCTTTTACCCGTAAGGCTAGTACCGACTAGCGGAAGGAGGAAAATAGTACCTAATTATATTAATGATAAACCAGTTACATAAAACTTAAACACTCTCATATTACACATGTATTCTAAAACATACACAACAACTAGAACAAAGCTTAAAATCACTCAATTCCCTCCTTTGCTAGCTTATCAGTCTCACAATTACAATATTTAGGTTTTCAGCTTTTGTAAGCTATAAAGCTACTGTACTTCTGTTGTATATTTCAGTGGAAATAAAATGATGTTTTTAGGTTCATCCTTTTCTAATATTGAGTTTCTGCAAACCTAAGCTTTTCTCTACGATATTTACGAGAGCATATTGTATTTACAGAAATAACCTAATATTGCATAAACCTAAGCTTTTCTGCATGACAATAGAACCACATAACTCGATGAGTATGACTCTGTTTTCATGGTCGAATTTCAGCTATTGATTCATATCTAAGAAAAACCTTGAAGTCCATAGTATACTACTAGAAGTTGCTATGCAAGCAATTTTATACCAAAGCACAGATAATGATATAACAAAATTAACCTGTCCACTGCAAAAAGGCCCAGCTCCAATGCCAATTGTGGGAAATTTGAAGAACACATTCCATAACAACCGAAAAACATCGGCTTCCTGCAAAGCCATTGTAGTCTCTACAACCTGCATAAACCAAACTCAAGATAAACATACACAAAGGTTATCCAAATGAAAAGAGGCAATGAAAGATACCTTGACTGCACTAGCAACATTTTTGCCTTGTGGCCGGAATCCGCCGAGTACGCTAATTACCAGTGGAGTAAGTCTAATGTGTCTGATAACCGCGATCCCAGCCTCGATGGCTTTTGCAGCGGAGATCCTCGAAGGGAGCCCTCCTTCCAATTTGATAGCATCCATATTTAAGACCCTAACAGCCGTATCAACTGCTCGTTCATAATCCAAACGGCAAATACATCACGATCAATATTCATCCAAGAAATGTTTCATCATCGATATTTGCCCTTAAAATGTAAGAGAAATCATTCAAGAAATGCTTCTTCATCAATACCAACTAATATAATGCGGTGCACAAGGGAATTTTTTTGGTTCATGGAGGTACATACCTGACTGTTGCTGGTCTCATAGGTCCCAAATGGTAAGTCACCAATGAGTAATGGTCACGTGGCGCCGCGAGCGACTGAATGGCAATGGACTAGCATTTTGTCGAGTGAGATAGGGAGAGTGGTGTCATTGCCGTGAACGACCATGGAAGCAGAATCTCCGACTAGGCAGATAACGATCCCGACGGTATCGAGGTGGACCGCCGATGGGTAGTCATATGCTGTAACAATGGCGATGGGCTCGCCTTTCTTGTATTTTTGCTTCAGCTGGTTAAGGGTCATTCTTTGGTTGGGCGTTTGAGGCTTTGGACCGTCGTAGATGGTGTTTTCAGGTACGTTGCTCAAGCGGCGAATAAGGCGGCTCTGGAGACTGCAGAAGCCTTGGACAACTTGTGTAAAAGCGACATTTTGTTGGAAGTATTTTGATAACGGAAGAGAAAGAAACAAATGATCAATGTGCTTAAATTTTGGGAGGTGAAATTAGAATTTGTTGATTTGCGTAAGTTAGTTTATTGGAGAAATTGGGAAATGTAAAGTGATGTAGCAAATAAGGATGCCAATGATGGCGGCGCCACCTGCACTCCACCAACTTGGCACCGCCTCTTTTACAAGATTACTCATAAACATATAAAAAATATAAAGGTTAAACTACAAAATTGATCACTTTTATTTTAGTTTTCTAATTTTTTATCATTAGTTTTAAAATATTTTGTTTTAATCACTTATATTATTGATATGTTATATTTTATTTATTAATATGTTACTATGTTAGTTCTAATTAATTTGATGATGACGTGACATACTAATGAAAAATATTTCTAAATTAATTACAAAATTATAATTTTTTCATAAAAATATAGAAAATATAAATATTTTTTATTATACTAGAGTGGTTATAAGTGATAGTATTTGTTTTAAAGACTCTCAATCATTCGATAATGAATACTCAAATATGGATTAATTTAGTAAAATAATGATAATGAAAAAATCCATTATTATATAATATTAATACCTGGCTATATATTATTTCTGCTTTGCTTTTCGTTTCCAGTAATCGGCAATCATGGTATTTGTTTTCAAAGTTGGTAATTCTTATTGCATCTTTACTTGATGATTTGTGATGATTTTTGTCTTAAAATTGGGTAATTTCCTTGATTTTATGTTAAATGTTTACTTTAGTGTACGGAAAAGTGTTAGCCTAACTTCGAAGGAAATAACGAACGAGTAATCCTTTCGATATGAATTCAAAGTTTTTAGTTGGACTATTAATTTAGTTATTTTGCTTTTGAATAAACTACTGAGATCTTCTAAATTATAGCTGATATGGAATATAAACATGACCCTTATTTTTTTTAAAGTACATGCAACTAAGTATTTGATTAAATTCTGGAGATTATGATGCATTTAGTTTGATTTTTCTTTTCTTAAAGTTTTACATAATATTTTTTTTTAAAACATGTTTAAAGATTCTTTTGAGAAACAATCAAAGATATTGGTTTCCGGTTTCTAATAATGTCATTTAGACAACCTTATTATGGGTTACTTCAAAAACCATGACGTGATTAGAAAATTTAATTTTTTTGTTTTTGACTGCTATGGATTATATATTATATATTTGACATTGATATATTCGATTTAGTTTGATTAAAGATTTTATTTATTAGTATGTACTTTAATTTTTACTTTTGGTTAAATGTTGATTGTTTTGAATTCAAATTTGGTAAATTAGGAAGTTACGGAGAAAATGCATTTTTAAGAAACTTTTCAAAAACAATCAAAGATTTAAGTTTTCGTTTTTATAGCACCATTTATGTAACTTTGTTTTAGGTTCTCTTGGAGAGTGTAGTCCAATAAAAAATTTCAGTTTTGATCTTTCATTGTTATAGAAATATTAAATTTAAATATCGATATTTATTTTTGAGACCACTTAATTAAAGCAATAAGTCGTTAAAGTGATATCAGTTATGGAAAATGTTTTATTTTATATGTACATTTAACTTAGGATGTTTTAGTATTAATCGTTCTAAAGGAAGATTAATAGTTGACATAATCGCATGTACAACTTTATTAATAAACATGTGATAATTATTCGGTTTGATGTGTGAGTAATAAATCAACCCAAATGAAGATTTTTGCTTGACATATTTTTATTATCAAAGTTTGGTTATCGCACCAGATATCACTTAAGGTGAATATTTTGTCTAAAGATAAAATATTAATGAAATATCTAATATCTTGAGTCGAGGATTAGGTGTATTTAAATTTATTGTTATTATAGTCATAATTGTTTTTAAAATTTAATGTTTTAAAAATATTAAATTTTAAAAATTAATTATGACTATTATGATTATCTTTTTATTTAACTAAGAGATAAAATTAAAATAAATTGATTGATTGATAATATTTATATGATTTTATTTATATTGTTAATGCAATATATGTAAATATTCAATTCGGTTTGATCAAAATTTCAGTTTTGGTTGTTGGTTATTAGAATATATGTACTGAAACAAAATAGTTCATATTTTGGCTAGATCTAATATTTTGATATATTAATTGAAACAAAATGTCGTTAAAGTGACCTCTTTTATGTAGATTGATTTATTTAAAATATCAAGATGATTATGTGTTTCTTGCAATTCATGCGTTTATTAATTGCCCCAAAGTAAAATTAATATTTGATCAGATTCCAAGGGATGCATGTGGTAATAATATGTGGTAATTATAAGGTATTTTATATGAACATTACATTAATTCAAAGATTAGTGTATTGTTGAATAAGCTTATTGTCAATGTTTGATTACTATAACAAGAGTCTCGTTTACTGTTAATATTACTGTCCAAAGATTTGATATTAATGTAGTGTTTGGTATCTTAAGATAATAATTATCTATTATTTTTTAATTTATTTGTTTAATTAAGAATTTCAATGTGAGTTTAAATTTTATTTATGTTTTGTTCTATATTCAAAGGTCGAGTAACACCGTAGATTAGATGCTTGAGGCTAAAGGAGACCCGTTTGGCTAGCGTTAATTGACATTAAATAGCACGTTCGTGGTTAGCGATCGTGGGTACAAGGAGAATCTTGGATCCAATAATGTTCCTTTTGGAAAAGGTAAGACAACTTTTAAAAATTTAAAATATCTTATATTAATAGTAATGTATTAATATTATTTAAAATCATAATATATTTATATTTTTATTAATTTTAAATAAAAAATTCGTAAATTTCAAAGTAAATAACCAATGAAAATAATTTAAGCAATATTTAGAGAAAATATATAATAGAAACCATTATCCACGATTAGAGAAAATTAAACGAATAAAAAGTTGATAAATATTTTTTCTTCCTGTTTGTGTACTTAATAAAAAAATATAAAAAAAATTTGTGAATCAATTAATATTTCTCTCACATTTACATTCATTAAATGATTTATTTTTATACATAAAAATAAAGATGGTAATCCTCTCAATTTCTTATCGGAAAATCTTTTGCTTTGAAATAATGGCCAAAATCGTGCCAAGAGAAAGGATAAACGAAACCTGTGTATTGCTTTTGCTTTCTCATCTTCATTGAAACCCAAAAGATTTCTGTTGATATACTAATCCACCTTCCTATAATTGTAGCCTACATAAAAAAATTAGTTGATTTTATTCTCATATGTAATGGGGTAAGGGGGAGATAGGGTAGTACGTTACCACCAAATGCCAAGTTGAGATCAGCTTCTATAGAAGACATCCGTTATGAATTGCTCTCAGTGGGACTCAATCCCACAACCACAAGGTTAAGAGTCTTGCGTTCTACCAACTGAGTTAGGCGGGCTAGGCATAATTGTAATATAGACATTAATAATAATAATAATAATTAATTATAAAACCCCATTTCAGTATTCTTTCTGATCCATGCGTATAGCCAAACTGGTCATGAAAATCTCAAAATGAAGATGTTTCTTACCTAAACCAGGAAGAACATTCTGCGAACCACTCTCCAAACCTTGAAAATAAATAATGAAAGTTTTCCCATCTCGGAGATCATCACTCTACTTCTTATGTTTCTTCTTTTTTCGTTTTTCTGTTTTGGTCTCCGTTCTTGCTTCTAAACGCTTCAACTGCTGGGAACGTATCTCTACCAACTTCGACTTTGCATCTCGGAATAGAGCGTCTGATCTTGAAGCCATCAATTGCTGAAATCAAATAACATGCAACAGTTGGGCATAAAATTAAGTTTCTGCTGTTGTATTAGAAATTGAATTGATAATATTGGAAAAGCCATTTTACAAACCTTTAGATGATCCATTGCTGCAAGGTTGAAACCAAGAGTATCATGGCATTCCTGAGAAATTCAAAGTTTATGTCATTGAAATAGATCCTTAAGTTTTCCCAAATCAAAAATTTATGGATTATGTGACCATTTTGAACTTAAATTCAACAGTAGAAATGAAAGAGAGATCATTAAGGCTACTAGTTGCAGAACTGAATGTTTTTGCTCCAAGTGAATGCGCGGGTTTTAAACAATCATAATCCGAAGTACAAATTTACCTTAACTCTTGCTTAAATAATCTCTTTCAGAACAGCCAACACTGGTCTGGCAGATGGGGTACTAATTAACTGACTATGGTGTGTCTGCAACAAAATCGTAACAATCCTGCAAACCAGTTCAACCTGCACAAACAGCATATATTGTAATAACACCAGTAAGTATTACAAGTCTAGCGCTCAGACGCATAAGACGTATGCTTTCCTAACATCAAACGCGTTACAGAGAGAGAGTATTTACCAAAACATCCAACCATAAGCACATTTATAAGAGCATAGAGGCCAACCTTGTCATGATTTGAAGTCCAGTCCTTCGTATAAGAGAGCAGCTTGAGGGCATCTGAGAATGGTAATGCCTAGCCATAAAACAACTTTGACTCAGATATTGAGATAAATAATAAGATGCGGGAAAGATGAGAAGATCCTATCCGTACTGTACCGCATTGACAAGTTCAATTTAACTACTAGACAGAGATAATCCAGCCTCCATATATGAATTTAACTTGGCTATTAACATGGCTGAAATATGAAAAGCAACTCTTTAAAGTGACTAGAATTTCAGTTGATGAGGGTCTTTGGTCCCATTATTAGGCAAATATTAACTAAGCAGTAGAAGACCATGGACTACGATATGAAAAAAACAGTCGCAATCAGGTGGATCACAAAAAGATAAATGACAAAAACTGCTTATCCAGATGTTTCAATTATGAGCTTAATCCTCATAGGTCTGATTGCAGGTGTGTAACTGTCTCCATGCATGCACTTGAAAACATGGATGAAATAACATATCATCTTTTCCAGAATGTTGGACTAGAACTAGAGCAGATCCCATGCATAATGCTCAATTACCAGTAAAGTCTGCTCCAGATCATTGGTGCTAATATTTGAGAGAGCACGAAGGACATAATCCGATGGGGATAACCCAAGCATAATCAGATTCAGTTTTCTTCTAGCATTTTCTGCTGCTGTACAAATTTTCCAAATTATTCCAACAAGCATTTCTGAGCAAAATGAAAATCATCTCTGCAAGACAGATTTATCATCTTGGCAGTTGTATCTTTCTACAAGTAAAAAAAGTAACCGTTGTGCTGACACTCAATATAGTGGATAGGGAAAGTAACGAGCAACCACACCACCCCAAATATAGTTAACAGCTTTCTTTTCCTTTTCCCCTTCTTCCTTAGGGGAAGAAAAAATTATTTAAAAGTGTCAACCATTGATGATCAAAATACAACTTTGAAGTCAATGGAGAGGTTAAGGCCCTAGAAACCTTAATGTTTCAGGTACGAGTCCCAGCATGAGTAAATACCATGTGTGGGGTCTCAGTCCAGATCATATCCTAGTCTGGATATTTATGGTTATTCCAGTTTTTCCCCAAATTTAAACAAGCCAGTTAAAGACAATAACACGTCAGTATAGAAGAAACGGACCAAAGCAAGAGAAGAATACCTCATGTTCAGCTATTCGTTTTAACTCCACTTCTGCCACTTCTAGTGCATCAATAATTGAATCAGTGGCTGTCAGGGTTTCCAGAGTTCTCTTCCCTGCTAATGCAACAGCTCCCTCTTCTGGAAGTTCTTCCTTCGGTACATGTCTGTCTTCAAATGTATCGTCCATGTAAGCCTCGAAGATTTCTTCCAATCTTTTCTCTTTTTCTTCCTGCACACTCAAGCAGGGTTAAATACAAAAAGAAGAAAATCCATCTCTAAAAGTAATCACAAATGTAGTGAGAAGAACTAGCTTAACAATGCTTTCTCATTCCCGAGCCAAGAAATTCACTTCTGGTACACAGCAAAAATTCGAAAATACCTCGATAAAAAATGGCTCCTCGGTACGATCCCAACGGCGAATAGACCGGTCATGAGATCCTGTAACAACAAAGTCACCATGGTTGCTGACTGCAAGGCACCAAACAGCAGCATGATGTCCCTCAAGCGTTAAAAGCAACTCAAACTTATCAGCATCCCAGTACTTCAAAAGACGATCTTTCCCAGCACTGAACATGTAATGTGTGTTGTGGACAAATTGAACATCCATAACACTAAAAAATTACCTCTTAAGAATTAGTGATCAAAAGGTTCAGCAAAACTACATAAACAATTTAGGATCAAGAGAACTTTTGCATTCCATAATAATTAAAATCATACAAAACCTGTCAGCGTGTGCAAAGATGGATTTGTGGCAAATGCCAAAATCCAAGCCCCAAATCCTCAAATTCTTATCTGCAGACCCAGTTACAATTAAACCTCCATCTGATGAAATATCCATACATAGGACAGGAAGTTTGTGGCCGTATAAGGAAAGGAAAATTTTGAATGAATCCATAAAAAGGGAACTGAAAATCATTATTATCATTATAGCCCCCATAGTAGTGCAAAACAAGTTGACTCGCACATCCTGATTGACAATACAATATCCTACATGCTATTATGAAGTCAAATTGGGGAGCTACTCAGTTGATTAAACTTTATTTTTTCCATCGGAAGCTTATACCAGAACATGTTTAGAGAGAAAGAATCTGAAAACAAACATTTTTGAAATCAACAGATTTAATTAGCACATATAAACCAATCTTTGCAAGACATGATTAGTGCGGTGGCATACAGATAGATGCAAGGTCACATCTAATTCTCACATTTAAATATGAGCTATAGAAGGTTTTATACAGAGGGCTGAAGCCATAGACAAAAACTGAGATGGTAGGAAAGGGCAACTATATAAATCAACTTCATGTTTTACAAGTTGAGCAGGAAACTGCATGATGCTTCCATTTATAAATTCTAGGAAAACAATAACAAAATAAATTCATCAAACCATAACAAAATAAATTCATCAAACCAACCAACAGTGGACAAAGTAAATTCAAAAGAGAGAAGAATAAGTCGATCATTCCTTACCTTTACAGTGCAATCCAACAATGCAACAGCAACATATTTAGCATCTGGGCTAAAGGCAACCACTAAAACATCATCATTCATTTTCATAGTCCTCACATTTAATATAGTAAGGCTTTTGGAATCCTGAAAATCAACAAGACCAACCTAGCATCACTCATCTGTTAACTCAGCATGATGACTAGATTTGTAATAAAGGATGTGTTATACATTCCATTGTATCAAGGCAAAGCTAAACAAGATGAGAGTTAGGGAAAATATATGAATAAATGGAGTTAGATGCTGAAAAATGTTGAAGTAGGTGATGAAGGTATGAGGAACACACTTGACCAGGTTTTTGGTTGATGTATTCCCAGAACTTTACATCATGGTCTGCACTGCCAGTAACAAAGCCATTTCCATTTGGAATGGTAGCAATTGACCGTACAGAGCCACCATGAGCTCCAACAACTTCACTGCAAGTACCATTATCAATGTCAATAATTTCAATTTCCCCATCTTTAGTGCCAACAATTCCATATTTGTTATGGGGTACAATTAGACCACAGAGTCCATGGCCAGAATCAATTGTTTTAAGGCAAGAACCAGTACTTGGATTCCAAATCTTCACAGCATTGTGACCGGTTGACATCAAAACACTATTGTCTGAACTAAGTGTGACACTTCTAACATCGGAGGTGTCCTTCAAGCTCAATAGAAAGTGTTCTCTCAAGCTCGATAGAAAGTGTTCTTTCAAGCTTAATAGAAAGTGTTTTTTTCACTTCCATCACTTTTAATTGAATAAAACTCCAGCAAGTTATTATTCAAAGACAATGCTAAACTAGCTAGTGAACTCTCTGGAGTGACTGGACAAAAAGAGATGGAACATATCTTTTTGCTGACTAGAATAGTTGGAAGAAGCTTAAAAACATCAGGAACTGTAACAACCAATGTATTCCCAGCTCCTTCAGTATCATGATTTGCTTCCACATTTTCAGTTTCTTCAACTTCCATTTTTGCAGACTTCTTCTCTTTCTTCCTGTTTTTAAGTCTTTGTTTTGCTTCGCGCTTGGATTGAACTTCGTCAAGTACAAGGAATAGTTCAACAGTTTTTCCTGCCACCTGACAAGCAAGCAGATTTCCCGACTTGCTAAACCTCACAGTCGCAACCCTGTCCTTACTTTGTCGCGTAATTTCACCAAAGGGCTTCAGAACTTCCCACTTATTTTGAGTAGATAACTCACGGTCATTCCCAGTTTTAGCCGCAGTTACATTCACCATAGACTCTCCACTCATCAACTCATGCTTTACATTGTAAAATAATCTGAGTTCAAGATCTGCTGAACCAGTGACCAGGTATCTTTCATCTGGGTCAACATCAATAGACCAAATTTCACTATGATGGTCGCTAACTATTTGCATACAATGCTGAGTTTCAAGATCCCACACTCGCAAAAATTTATCCTTGGAAGAAGTAACAAGGTTTTTACCAGAATCAAGGAAAACAAGGTCCGTGATCTGCAAGTTGCAAAATGCAAAGAAATTAAAACATGTACAGTTAACAAATACCACGATAAGTTCTTAACTTTAATAAAAAGATTTACAAATGACAAACCTGATCACGATGTCCACGAAGGCGAAAAAGACCCGTCTCACCAACAACATCCCACAATATAATATCATTGTCTTTACTTCCGGAAGCAAGTAAAGATCCAACCTTATTGTACCTTCAAGCTGTCACGGCCCCTTTATGTCCATTCAATGTAGTCTCACAACTTCCTTTATCACAATCCCAAATCCTTATACTACCATCAGCATAACCACTTGCCACCTGCAATTTAAACCTTATTTTCATTCGCTCATACTAATTTTTATGAAAATCGCTAAGAATGCATGAAGCACTTTAAGACTCCATTTGGTTGTTACTATTACAGTTCACAATTTTTTAAAAGTTCCTAATTTATCAATGCGAAAACAACATCGGGCAAGTTTATTATTCAGAAAAGAATATATATTATATCTAAACGGAACTTTCAGGTATTGCTTCAATCAAAGCTACAAAATAAAACGGAGCATCCATTACAATAAATGATAAGGAAGGAGAATGAAAAAAAAATATTTTACCAGTGAAGAAGGGGAGGAGGCGACACAGTTTACGAAGAGAGAGGAGCCGCGAGAGGAAACAGAAGGAGATAGAGTTTTGGTGCAGACGACTTGACGGACGTGCCAAACACCGATCTTCTCGAGAGCCGGAGCTAGAAGGTGCTTGCCTGAGCTGTCGTATGTGATATTCGATTCAACAGATACAATTACACCGAAGGAAGCCGCCGGCTCGTACCTTAGATAGGATTTCACCATTGTCCCCGCCGCCGCCGCTGTTGTTGCTTCTTTTTGCTCTGGCAGTTTGGTAACAGATTCAAGGGTTTAAGCAGAGGTTTCTCTCCTTCAACTTTTGTGTGTTTTTCTATGGACTTTGATTAATATTAGCTCACCCTTATTGTTATATGTAATGGGAAAGGAAAGTCCTTCTCTACTAACTGAGTTAGACGGTTGTTTCAAATGTGTTAATTTGATTAATAAATATATTAATTTAAAACTCGATAAAAATAACTTATTTAATTTTGGGCTTAAACCGAACCTAATATGTTTTTCCATAATAGTTTTTAAATTCAATGATTTTTGTTTGAAAATATGTATATTCGAATTTTTTTAAAAACTCAATTTTTAAAATAAAACAGAATCGTCACTCTTTGGAGTTAAATATGATCAAATACTTATAAAATTATTTTTGAAAAGAAAGATTATTGAAACCCTCGTTTTAAAAATAATTTTATCAAGTCCACATTTAAAAACTAGGGAATAAAAATAAATACATTCGAGAGTCGATTATGTTGTTTTAGTAGCGTAATTACAAGTTCAAACCAAATTTAAATTGCGAATCTTATTCATACAAGTTAATATAAAAAAATTGCATTTTATTTGGAAATAAACAAAATTAGCTTCATAAACGGTTAGATTGAATAAGTTTATTATACGTCTAGAGAAGATCCTCTGGAAAGAATCAAATTTTCGTTAACAAAAATTTTTGGAAGACTTTTCTCTCTAAGAAGAGTCTCTAGAAGTTCTCGGAGACACCCTACTCTCAGTAGAACCATCTTTCGCTGGAATCGCTTTTCCAAGTTATACTCAGTTTTTGACATCATTCTTGACAGAACTAAATCTGACAGTTGACAGTCATATTTGTTATAGTTTGACATTTTATTAACTAGGGGTGAGTAAATATCGACTCAAAAATTTGATTTTTTTATTCGACTTGACCCGAAAAAACACAAATTGACTTTCGAGTTGTATTTTCATAAACTCGACTCAACTTGAAAAAATTTGAAATTCAAATCGAGTTGTAAAATACAACTCGAATAACTCGAAATATTTAATAATTAGTTGATTGATTTTCAATGTAGTTGATTGATTTTCAAGTTATGTGTCGAGTTCTTCGACTTTATACGATATATGTATACCATATATGAAAAAAATATGAATATATATATATATTGTTATTAAAAAACCATTTAAATTGGAATAAAATAATATCATAATATTATAAATATTTACAATTAAAATTAAACAAAAACTTAAAAATTTGACTCGATCCGACTCGACTCGAAAAAATCAAGTCAACTTCGAGTTATAAAATAGAACTTGTCAAGTTGAATAACTCGAAAAAAAATTTACTCGACTTGATCAAACGCTCACACTAGTATTAACAGACATGATGACCTTAGGGCTGACACCAATCATCAAAGGGTCAACATATAAATCCATCAAACAAACCTGATCTTTCTCACCTAGACCAATCATCTTCTTCTACCTTCATTCCCTCTCCTCACAAGGATTAACCCCAAGCTCACATTCAAATTAATCTTGAACGGTTATGACTCTCCGTCCAAACTAAAAAAGTTAAACCATCAATGACAAACGGGATAAACTTGTTCAATAAATAAAGTTGATACTAGACAACTTGATAATATTTTGAGAAAAAACTCCTTAGTAGTTTTCATTTTCTAAGAAACCTCATGGAACAAAATTGTAAATTCAGTCATAAAAGAGCCATTGCACCCATTAATGCTATAAGATGATTCACCTTTCGTGTTATCTTAATTTGTTGGTGATGAAATCATTTTTCTAAAAGAAATATTTTGAAAACCACTTTTTGTTTAAAATATAAATAATGTTGATTCATTATTTTCTCCCAAATAAAATTAAAAGATTGAATAAAATTAAGTGTTTACATACATCCTCCTCCTCCTATTGATTCACCTAAATCAAAACTTTTATAAAGGAAAATATATGATGAATGACGGGTGTTGTTATTGACACCCTGTAGACACTCATTTTTGTTCGGGTCTACAAAAATATTTTATTATTATTATTTATTTATTTATTATTATTATTATTTTTTTTCCAGGCCCCACACTCAACCACCACGATTTAACAACCCTGATTTAGTGAGATTTAAAAAACAAACCAACGTATTTGAGTCCTATTAAAACACTAAAAACTGAGGCATTTGAGTCCAAGTGGGACTTTAAAACGTCTCTAAAAATAGCCAATCACTAGGCTATTTAAAGGCAAGCAAGGGGGAAGGTAACAAAGACAGATATTGGAACAAGCCATTAATTTGAGTAAATAGGGTTCTTTCTTTTATTTTAGCCTTTAGCCCATTATCGTTTTCCCATTTATGCTTATTCCCCTACTCTACTTCGCCTAGTCCGGAAATGCTTCCAAATCCTTGGAGCACCCGAAGGAATAAAAGTTTTCCGAACAAGTTCAGCTCGCAACGCTACGACTCGGTTCGCTCCACAATCCAGCGCTGCACCATCGTCGTTCCGTGTCTTATCAAGGGTTCCTCTCTCCAACTGCATTTTCAGGTGTCCAGTTGAAAAGTGTTTCTGCTTGGAATCGATGTTGCCGTATCACTCTGCCACTGCTTCGGCTATGATGACTTCGGTGCTCACTGTTTCTCGCAGCAGCGCTACTTGGTTCTCTGAAGGGTTGACTTTACATTGTTATAAAATTCTCCATCATAGTATGTGTAAAAAGTTGGTTTTATTTTTAAAATTTTAGCATTTATTATTATTATTTATTTTATGTTTTTTACTTCTTATTATTTTTATTTTATTACTTTTAGAATTTAACATTTTTTTATTTTTTTATTTTTTCCCTTTGATTTATTTAATATTATATATATATATTTGATTTATTTATTATTTATTTATTATTTCTTATCTAACATTTTCAACTTTTTAGGTATATTTTTCACTCGATCAAAGGTAATTAGTTTGAATTAAATTTTTAAATTTCGATTTAAATTTTAATTTTCGTAATTAAGACAACCGACTAATTAATTGTACCGAAAGGGCAGTACAAGGGTGCTAATCCTTCCTTGACTGGAACCGACTCCCGAACCCGACACATTTTTGGTAAAACGCAGACCATGTAAGATGGTGTCTGATCCACCTAAATGTTTTTAAAATGATCGGTGGCGACTCTAACCCATTATTTCAAGTCGAAGCCCAATTTCGAGCCCAACCAAAAGATGGTCGGGACAGCTTGGTGACTCTGCTGGGGATAGGTAAGTAAGTCAGGCCATAATTAATTTTCGGTTGTCTTTTTATGTGAAAATAGTAAATTTAAATTTATTTATTTGATTCCAATTATTTATCTTTGATTATTTTTCAAATAAATAGTTGTACTGACATTTTTCTCAATGATTTCAGATTTTTGAAAAAGTTTTCATCTCAGGCTCTATACCCGAGCTCTGAACCCTTTTAAGTGGGGGCGAAAACGACGCTTTCGTGAGAATTTATTCTCCGCATAGGCCTAGCAAGTAACCTTCGGGATTCATATACCTTATGTCTTCGTGTGAATTTATTCACCGCACATACATAAGGGAATGTTTCCTCTCGAGTTTAACTTAGTCCACATAAGCTTGTAATGGGCTTAAGACTAAGGGTCTGGCAAGCCCAATGGGGCACCAGCAAGGAGAACTCGGGTACCTTTTTTTTAGAAACTAAATCGGGAGACTACAATGAGTTAGAGCCCACCCCAAAATCTCATTCCAAACCCTAGGTTATCTTGAGTTATTTCCTGCTTTACTTTCTGTTCAAAGCATACGAACTAGAAAGATATGTAGTTAGAACTTGTTCAAAATTAACATGCGGGATAGAGATCATGCCCGAGTAGGAATACTAAGCATGCTTGGGTAGATATTATATGGGGTATGACTTTTTCATGACTGTTTTGATTATTATCTTTACCTCACTAACTCTTTTCATTTTTGCTCTCTTTTATTTTATTTCCATCTTTTTCATCATTCATTCATTCAAAAGAGGTGTTGATCCACCGAAAATGTGTTTGTTAAATGTAAATAATTTGCATTAAAGGATAAAGGGGTTATAATACAAGAGATAAAAAACTCAGAAGTCCAGCTATGGTCAGAGAACACTCAGAATGGACCGAAATTCACACTATGCACACCAAAAGTTGACTTTTTGAGCTGGCAAAGGTTGCAGGGGCAAGACGAGAAAATGTTATTAACCTGAAGAGCTCCTTCAAAGACAACAGGCCACTATAGACAAATTCAAGAAGCAAGCTTCGGATAGTTCCTGTCGAGGGAGGACTCCAATGGCACTTTCGTTAGGAACAAGCTCCGCAGAGAGTGAAAACTGGAGATGCAGTCCTTCGAGACTTTTTTGGGCAAGCAGCTCGTCACTTGCACAGTTTAACCAAAGGAGCCGGAACGGTTCGACATGATATTCAACTGGTGATAGAAAAAATATAGAAGACGAATCAACTTGCCAGAGGTTGTTCGAGATCTATACCATCAAAATGTTTTTTGTCTCTTCGATGTAACACTTTTGTCCCCAATAAGGATTGTTTATGATAACATGCACATTTTTGGATCAATGCCTTGAACATTGCATGCATTATGCATTTAAACATATATTTGCATTTTGTTTCTTTACATTCGCATTAACTAACAGAAGCATGTCTCATCAAAAGGAACAAACACTAGACATACCACCTCAATCATTGGACATACCCCATCCATATAACACTCGCTTCAAAAAGAAGAAGATGGATGCCAGAATTGCTCAGATCGAGGAGAACATGTTGAAGCTGAAAGAGAGTCGGAAGACAAGATAAACCAGAGCAGTCGAAGTACTCTGCATGCAATCACAAAGAGCCAAGAGTCCTTGGTCGATCAAATTGTGGCCAAGTTATTTGGTCTACATCAAAAAAAGTCATGACAAGTGAAACAGATGAAGGCCCTAATCCTCGACATTCTGGAAATAGTGGGGTATCCTAATGAGGATTTATTCTATTTTACTGCATCCTGTTTTGACTTGTTTTTTTAACTTTCTCATATTTCTTTTTTGTAACTTGCTTTTGAACTTTGACATATTTCTTTTTATGAATTTATGTTGAGTATTAAATCAAATTTACAACTTGAAATTCTTTGAATACCAGCTGAATTGAAAAAACTATGTAAATAATTCAGAGTTACAGATCTTTGACAAAGTAACACGATTAAAAGCCGGTAAAACAAGGACTTTGACCTTACCCAAAAATACGCTCAAACACCGTACCTTTCTCTTGCAAATAACCAATATAGCATTCTCCCTTTATAAGGCTTGGTATTTAGATGTTTATAGGTGCGGACAACGTGGGGCATCTTTTGCATATGACATTACTATACTTTTTTTAAGACGTTCAGTGATGATAATGATCTTAACAGATGAAATAGTCGGGTTAGCGAATCTAGTTTAGGTCAGTTGCTTGGAAATTGAACTCTAAAGATGGGATTCCTTGACTTTCAACAACACATAGGCTATAACAGGTTCTTCTTGACAAACTTAAGAAATTGGAGCCGTATACCCATATTATATTATTATATATATACAATAAAGCTTGAGTTGTCTCTCTAAAGCAATTGGTTAAACGCCCTGACTTTATGGATAAGATTCAGCTAGCCTGATAAAGGTGATTTTAATATACAATAAAGCTTGAGTTGTCCCTCTAGAGCAATTGGTTAAACGCCCCGGCTTTATGGATCTAGCTATCCAGACAATGGAAAATTTATCTAAATAAGGAGTTTCGGTGAAAGATAGACTAACGGAGTTAAGAAACACCTATTATAGTCAACTTCACTCGAGCACTCAGGAATTTCATCTTTAGACCGATATTTTGGCACTACCATTGTTAGAGAAGCCTACGAAACTTGAACAAATGGAAGATTTCAGAGGACTAAAATAGAAGGTCTAGTAATTGATCATGCTAGTTGCGTGATTTTGTCTGCATCCAATTAAAATGCCAAGTCAAAGAAAAAACATGTTGCAATGACAAAAAATGACATTTTTTATGGCTGAAACCTTAGGTCAACCTAAAGCCAACTCATCCATTTGAATATTTGTCAAAGATCTATAACTCTGAAAGTGGTAAAGAGCTATTGATTCTTTTGATATTCTTTGAACTCATGTTTATGATTTGATTCGATTACGAGCCTAGATTGAGGGGCAATGTTTTACAAAATTTTTACATTTTTATATCTTTTTTCTACCCTCCTAAAATAAGAGAAAGGAAAAAAAATATTTTCAAACAGGACAGTCTCAAATGTGAAAGGCTGCAACCCGAAAAGAAAATGGGGCATGGTCGATTCCGAGTACAAGATCGACATACAAAATGAGGCTTCATACAGAAGATAAAGCAGAGCCAATTCATGTTGCATGCATCTTAGACATATTTAAGAGCATCACATTTGTTGTTTTTTTCACATACATAATTTTTGCAGCTTTAGAGTCAAGTTTCAACTTCAAGGCGAAAGATACTTGATTCAAAATAGTTTGTAAAAAATCGATGGTGGTTGCTTAACTCAACAGCGATGAGCTATACCTCAACCAATTTGACATATTGAAAGATTGACAGATCTTATAATGAACTTTAGACGGGTTTGAGAGCCAATTCAGAATGGATCCAATTCACATTTTCAAACCATATTTCAACTCCACGACGGAGGATATACAACTGAAAAAATTTGGCTTTTCCGTGAAAGGGAGTCATCTAAAGAATAATGATCGATTTAAACCCACGGATGGGGGTCATCATTCATTTAGAGGAAATTTATAGCACAGATTAAGTCGAGAAAAACTGTCTATCAACAAACAACTTTCTAGTTTCACTCAGAGTCAATTTCAACTTCACAACGAAGGATATTGAACTCGAAGCAACATTCATCTTTAGATTGATTTCAACTTCACGACGAAGGATATCCAATTCAAGGCTCAACTTTATAACGAAGGGGCCATCCACGATTTCAACTTCGCGGCAAAGGATATCGTGCCCACCAGCAACATTCATATTTAGATTGGATTTCAACTTCACAACGATGGATATTCAATTCAAGGCTCAACTTCATAACGAAGGGGCCATCCACAATTTCAACTTCACGACGAATGATATCGTGCCCACTAGCAACATTCATCTTTAGATTGGATTTCAACTTCACGACGAAGGATACCAATTCAAGGCTCAACTTTACAATGAAAGGGCCATCCACAATTTCAACTTCACGACGAAGGATATCGTGCCCACCAGTAACATTCATCTTTAGATTGGATTTCAACTTCACGACGAAGGATATCTAATTCAAGGCTCAACTTCACAAAGAAGGGGACATCCACGATTTCAACTTCATGATGAAGGATATCGTGCCCACCTGCAACATTCATCTTTAGATTGGATTGAAACTTCACGACGAATGATATCCAATTCAAGGCTCAACTTCACAACGAAGGGGCCATCCACGATTTTAACTTTACGACGAAGGATATTATGCCACCAGCAACATTCATCTTTAGATTGGATTTCAACTTCACGAAGAAGGATATCCAATTCAAGGCTCAACTTCACAACGAAGGGTCCATCTACGATTTCAACTTCATGACGAATGATATCCAATTCAAGGCTCAACTTTACAACGAAGGGATCATTCACGATTTCAACTTCACGACGAAGGATATCGTGCCCACCAGCAACATTAATATTTATATTGGATTTCAACTTCATGGCGAAGGATATCCAATTCAAGGTTCAACTTCATAACGAAGGGTCATCCACGATTTCAACTTCACGACGAAAGACATCGTGCCCACCAGCAACATCCATCTTTAGATTGGATTTTAACTTCACAACAAATGATATCCAATTCAAAGCTCAACTTCACAGCGAAGGGGCATTTGTCAACAAACCCTCGAGTTTGATTACATTCAGCTCAAGGGCATAACAAATTTACAGCATAGCTCAAGGCGAGAAGGGCTATCTGTCAACAAAAAAAGGTCGAGCTCAATTCTGTTCAGCTCGATGACGTATCAATCGTATGGTAGCAATAAGGAATTACTTTCCAGTTGAATTTTAAACCAAGGTCTTTAAGTCAAGAGGAAGATCTGGGGCAATCTCTCAGCTTAGTACAGTATAGCTCAAGGAAAGAAGGGATATCTATCAATGAAGACTTTCGAGTTCAATTTCATTCAGCTCGAGGGTGTATCAATCGCGTTGAATCAACAAAGAACTACTTTTCTGTCAAATTTTCACACCCAGGTCTTTAAATCGAGAAGAATACCAAGGTCGAACAAGATTGGGAACAAAGAGACACTTTTCAATTCACCTACGATTTCGACTTCACAATGAAGGATATCGTACCCAAAGGATTGACCCAACTTCACGACGAAGGAGTCATCTGTGACACAACAATGAAAAACCCGTTTCATTCAGGTCAGCTTCACAACAAAGTATACTGGGCTAGAAGACAATCCAAGAGTTACTTCCAAATACTTTGAACTCAACTCAACTTCACAACAAGGGTTGTCGCGCTCAAGAGGTCCACGATTTCAACTTCACAATGAAGGATATCGTGCTTAGGATTTTACAATTCAACTCAACTTCACAACGAAGGAGTCACCCATGATTTCAACTTCACGAAGAAGGATATCGTACCCAATGGATCGAATTACTGTCACAGCAAACACTATCAAGTCTCAAATCAAAGAGAATCGGACAAAAACTGGTTGTTTTTTATATCTTTGCCCTATTCTTGTTAACACAAAAATGTGCAAAGAGGGGCAGCTGTAGACACCTATTTTTTTCCGGGTCTACAAAATATTTTATTTATTATTATTATTATTATTTATTTATTTTATTATTTTTGTAAGCCCCACGCTCAACCACCATGATTTAACAACCTCGATTTAGTGGGATTTAGAAAATAAACCAATGTATTTGAGTCCTATTGAAACACTAAAAACTAAGGCATTTGAGTCCAAGTGGGGCTCTAAAACGTCTCTAAAAATAGCCAATCACTAGGATATTTAAAGACAAGCAAGGGGGAAGATAACAGAGGTAGATATTGGAACAAGCCATTGATTTGGGCAAAGAGGGTTTTTTCTTTTATTTAGCCTTCAGCCCATTATCGTTTTCCCATTTATGCTTATTCCCCTACTCTACTTCGACTAGTCCGGAAAGGCTTATAAATCCTTGGAGCACCCGAATGAATAAAAGTTTTTCGATCAAGTTCAGCTCGCAACGCTGCGGCTCGGTTCGTTCCACAATCCAACGCTACACCATCGTCGTTCCGTGTCTCATCAAGGGTTCATCTCTCCAACTGCATTTTCAGGTGTCTAATTGAACCGTGTTTCTTCTTGGAATCGATGATGTCGTATCACTCTGCCACTGCTTCGGCTTTGGTGACTTTGATGCTCACTATTTCTCGCAACAGCGCTGCTTGGTTCTCTGAAGGGTTGGCTTTACATTGTTATAAAATTCTCCATCATAATATGTGTAAAAAGTTGGTTTTATTTTTTTAATTTTAGCATTTTTTATTATTATTTATTTTATGTTTTTTACTTCTTATTATTTTTATTTTATTTTATTACTTTTATAATTTAACATTTTTTTTATTTTTTCCCTTTGATTCATTTAATATTATATATATTTGATTTATTTAATATTTATTTATTATTTCTTATTTACCATTTTCAACTTTTTAGGTGTATTTTTAATCGATCAAAGGTAATTAGTTTGAATTGAATTTTTAAATTTCGATTTAAATTTTAATTTTCACAATTAAGACAACTGACGAATTAATTGGTACCGAAAGGGCAGTATAAGAGTGCTAATCCTTTCTTGACTATAACTGACTCTCGAACCCGACACATTTCTGGTAAAATGCAGACAAGGTAAGATTGTGTCCGATTCACCTAAATGTTTTTAAAATGATCGGTGGCGACTCTAGCCCATTATTTCAAGTCGAAGACCAATTCCGGGCCCAACGGAAAGATGGCCGCGACACACCCAAACCCTCATCGGATATTATTTGCGCCCAATCTAATTTTTATATAAGTCTTCAGACTATTATGATTTATTTAAAAAAATATATATGTTAATATTTTGATATATTTTCTATAATAATTTTATTTGAAAATTCAGAGCTGAATCAAAACAGAGAATTTTTATGAAACGGGCCTCCAAATAATTTTTTAGTGCATAAAGATTTTTTTTCTAAAAATAAGTGTATAACGCTTTTTTCGTTACATTTTAGGTGTCTACTGCTATATTTTTTAATTTTTTATAATAAAAAATATTTTTTAAAAAAGAAAAAAATTAAAAAATCAAATCACCCATTTCTTCCCTCTCCCTCTCATCTGCCCCACCTCTGACGACGAAAGGTCACCACTAACTTGTTATAATTATACATTTGGTCCTCATTTTTTATATATTCTATTAATTTAGTTCTATATTTAATTTAATTCAAAAAATTAACTATCCAATCAAGAGGTGTCACGTGTCAACCGATTATTCTGACACATATCACTAGTGATATGTGTTATCATCTGATTAAAGAGGTTTTTTATCAATTTTAATATTTAATTCAATTAATTTGTCACCACCAGTTTAAAAGGAAAACAAATAAGAGAAAACATTTTGTTGCCTGAGGGAATCGAACCGAAAAATAATTTTAATATTTGATTCATTTAATTTGTGACCACCAGTTTGAAGGACATTATGTTGCCCGAGGGAATTGAACCCAAATCTCAAGTGTATGATTGTATGTGTGGGCTAAAGCCATCATTTTTTTCTAGCTTGTATAATATTTTATTTATCTGCTTTAAATTATAACATAAAAAGGAAATAATAAAAATCTAATAAATTAATTATATTTCATATATATATATAATTATAGTTAATGTAAGGTTTAAAAATGAAAATGAGCTTAAGATTTTTATATTTTTAAACTAAATTAATTTTTTTCACAGTTATTTTTAAATGATTGTAAATTTAAAGTAAATGTGAAATAATCTTTTAAAAAATAAAAAAAATTGAATTATAAATTTATTTTTATTATTTAATTTAATTTTGTAACTTTGGATTCTCTAAATAATTTTTAATATAATTATATTTTAAATAAAATTCATATATAATCATTTAAAAATAAAAAAACTAAACTCATTTTTAGTTTTAATCCTTGCATTATCTAAAATTATATATATATATATATATATATATATATATATATATATATATATATATATATGAAATATAATTTATTTATTATATTTGTTTAAATGACTTATTTCTATCATTAACATATATTAAGGATATATATATAATCTTGTAAATGTTACTCAAGTATGTGATTTGTCTTGGTTGTTAAAATGCTTTCATTTCAAGTTGGTCTTAATTTCAGATCCTATCAAATCCATATTATTTTCTTTTTATGTCATATTTTAAAATAAATAAATAAAACATTGTACAATGGAAAACCAAATGTTGGTTTCATCCTAGTGGTAAAGGCATACCTACATGTACTTGAGGTCCTTAGTTCAGTCCCCCAGATAGCCAAAAATATATATATTCTTATTTGTGGAAAACTTAATTAAATTAAAATTTAAAATTAATTAGAAAAACTCTCCAATTAGGCGGTGACTAATGTCACTAGTGAAATGTGTCACAATAATTAGTTGACATGTGGTACATCCTGATTGGATGATTACTTCTTTAAATTAAATTAAAAATATGACTAAATTAATATGACTAAAAATATGGTATGGCTTGTTTGAAACCAATTAAACAGTGTAGACACTCATTTTCGTCCGAGGCTTATTTAGTATATGTATCAATATAGTATATTTTTTGAAAACATTTTGAAAATATATAATATATAGTTTTGAAAGCATTTTTCGAATATATATATATAATGCTATTTTTTAAAATATAATTCTATTTATTTATTTCTTTTCATTTATTTATTCATTTTGTTATTTTAAATTTTCTTTTTTCTTTTTTTAGGGGTCCAATAAGTCCAAAACAGTCCAAGAGGCCTAGCAAGGACCCAACCGGGTGGGCAAGTAATGAGTGTTCTGAATCGGGTCTGATATGGCAGTTTCTATAAGGTCCAGTAAGCGTTTCTAGAAAAACGAATAGATCAACCGCACGTTTCTGCAATTCGGATTTGAATTAAACTCATGTTTTAGGATATTATTTTAATTTTATCTTTAGGAATTTTAGTTAAAATAGTTTTAAGTATTTTAATTAGGATTTAGGATATTATTTTTAATATATTTTATCTTATCTTTGTTTTATGAATTTTAGTCTAAATAGTTTTAAGTGTTTTAATTATGATTTAAGATATTATTTTATGAATTATCTTTAGCTTGTTTTTAGGAAGGATAAGCCTAGATCTCTCACATATGAGAATAAAATCTTCTTTTCTCTCTAGCTTTCTCTCTATTTTCGCATATTCCTTTATTTCCCTTTAAATTTCGTTTTCAAATATGCTAAGTATGACATTGGTCATGTTTAGCTAATTTTCTTTTTAGCCGAGGGCTAAAGCAAAGACACAATTTCAAACACGAGAATTGTAAGAAGGATTGACTTATTGAAGCACATTCGACTTCCTAATAACACACTTAGCAAAATTGTTTGCTAAGAGGAAACTTAGATCGGAATCAGTTATTGTTGAAACAACATAATCCGTGTTGGCAGTGAAGAATTGTCCTTGTAAGCCGACGTGAATTTTGAAGTAAAGATATGTTTCGATGATCCGAAAATTTTGTGGCAAAGCTGAAGTCTGAGGTTGATTTCACTATAAGTTTATCTTTATCTCAATCTCTTTAGATTATTTATTTACTTATTTTCTTTTATTTAATTCTTATCTTTTATTTTAAAAACAACTTTTAAAAAATCCATTTTTCATCTTTACTACTATTATTTATTATTTTATTATATTTCCCTTTTATTTATTATTATTTTATTTTGTTTTATTTTTATTTTTTCTTTTAACATTTTTTATATTTTATTATTTTTCTTTTCTGAAATTTAATATTTTCTTCATTTATTTTATTTTTTCTTTTAACATTTTTATATAACATTTTTTTTAAAATTTAAAATTTAATATTTCATTATTATATTTTTTAATTTAATTTTTTATATTTATTTTATTTTATAATCTAATGTTTTAACCTTTTTAGAGGTAATTTCAATTGATCAAAGGTAAGTAATCGAATCGAGTCTTTAAATTTTATTTTTCGCAATTAAGACAACCGATAAATTAAAATGGTACCGAAAGGGCAGTTCAAGGGTGCTAATGCTACCTTGACTGTAATTGACTCCCGAATCCGACATATTTCTGGTAAAACGCAGATCAGGTAAGATGGTGTCTGATCAACCTAAAAATATTTTTTAAATGATCTGTGAGGACTCTAATGTGTTTTATTTAAGTCAAAGCCCAATTTCGGGCCCAACCCGAAAGACGGTCGTGACAGCTTGGCGACTCTACTGGGGACAGATTCAGGCTAAGGCTAATTTTCAGTTATCTTCTTAAGTGAAAATTGTAAGTTTTAAATTTTAAGTTAATTTTTTGATCCTTATTACATACCTTTGATTATTTTTTCAAGTAAATAGTTGTATTGGCGTTTTTTCAATGATTTCAGATTTTTAAAAAAATCATCTCTGGCTCTATACCCGAGCTCTGAACCCTTTTTAAGTAGAGGTGAAAGTGATGCCTTCGTGGGAATTTATTCTCCATATAGGCATAGCAAGTAACCTTCGGGATTCTTATACCTTGTGTCTTCGTGTGAATTTATTCTCCGTATAGACATAAGGGAATGTATCCTCTCGAGTTTAACTTGGTCCACATAGGCTTGTAATGGGCTTAGGACTAAGGGTCTGGCAAGCCCAAGTGGGCTCCAGCAAGGAGAACTTGGGTACCTTCTTTAGAACCTAAACCGGGAGACTACAGGGAATTAGAGCCCACCCCGAAACTCCATTTCAAAACCTAAGATGTTTTACTTCCGGTTCAAAGAATGTAGTTTGTCAATTTTTACTTTTATCATTATTATTTCTATCTTACTAACTGATTTTTCTTTAATGATTTCTTTTTTATCATTTACATCATAAAAAGAGGTTATTGGTCCAAAAAAAGTGTTTGTTAAACATAAATAATCCGCATTTATGGACAAAGGGGTTGTAATGCAAGACATGAAAAACACCGAGGTACGACTATGGTCTGAAAAGACTCAGAAAGAAAAGGAAGACAATCTGCAAGGAAATTGTGTCAGATCTGGTTGGCTATGTTTCTATCAACCTAAAGAAGAATGATGTTTAATAATTACATAGTATTTAGGACATCTGGAAAAGTGACCAGAAAGGGAGGTTCTGCCAACGGTACGGTGGTATGCCACTTCTACTCTATGTCAAGACCGATGAGCCCCTAATTTGAGCCTTAGTACAATTATGGAATCCGGGGTACAACTACTTCATATTTAACCAAGAAGACATTGTACACACAATTGAAGAATATACTGCTTTGTTGCATTGTGAAGGAATAAGAATGGGTCGGGTTTACATCAAGCACATCAAGATTCAGCCTTTCAAGAATGAGTTGGCAAAAGTGGCAGGGTAGATGAGAAATGGGCAACTGACTGGATTCAACATAAAGTTAATGGGGAAGGAATTGCTTGGAGTCATATCAAGCAACTAATGAAGAATCACCCTGATAAATAGAAGGCAAATGATCTTTTTGCACTGGGCATTTATGGTTTGGTTATTTTTCCAAAGACATTGGGGTACATTGAGGCAGTTGTAGTGGAACTATTCGAAAAACTCCTGAAATGAGTCAATCCAGCACCGATAATTTTAACTGAAACTTTTTGCTCCCTCAACCACTGCAGAAAAACTGGAGAAGGAAATTTATAGGGTGTGCATTGCTTCTCCAAGTTTGGATCCATAGTCACTTCTGGAAGACTAATGAGATTTCTTACTACCGATTTAGCACCACTTATTCTCCTTTAGAGGAATTCCTCACCCTGAAATGGCACAAAGGCATCCCAAAAATAAAAATGGATAAAGGTGTTCACACTCTTTCAAGATAGGGATGTTGTCTGGAGATCCCCCTGGTTGACCCATAGTGACATTCTTTTCCGATGTGGAGATTCAGAAACTATGACATTACTCAGATTATAGGGAGGAGTCAGATACTCTCCACTTTTGGCACATCAAAAATATGGGGCACGCCAGTTTGTCCCAACAACACATTGAATATCTGGATCGAAATTTGCATATCATGGGGACAACTACAAGAAAAATGTCAAAAAAGTAGCTGTGTCATGGAAGAAAATATTCTGTATGGATGTCGTGGCCGCTAAGGATATGCTTACTCCAGACTATTTGGAATGACGAAGGATAAGGAAAAATGACACCATCCCAATGCCAGACCATGAAGACACTCAAACCATGGATGAACATCTTAAGCATGTTCCCTCCGAGCTAGAGATAGC
The DNA here is from genome assembly GCF_006381635.1 of Hibiscus syriacus. Lineage (NCBI taxonomy): Eukaryota > Viridiplantae > Streptophyta > Magnoliopsida > Malvales > Malvaceae > Hibiscus > Hibiscus syriacus. The sequence continues at coordinate 91,720 of NW_024063046.1, read as the reverse complement.
AAGAAAAGAATTTGAAGCTGAAAAGTAGGAGATGAAACAAAGTCTAAGGGAACTCGAGGCTGAAAGATTCTAGTGGGAGTTGGATACTGATACTCTAAAGGATCGGGCAGACAAGTTAGAGAAAGAACAAAAGAGAATTTGTTTTGAGATTGAGAATTTGAGAAAAGGATATCAAGAACAAGTCCAGAGCAAGTCTAATCTGAAAAGGTCTTCTGAGTACTAAAAAAGTGAAGCTAACAGCCTAAAAAGGAAGTTTGAAGGGCATGAGGAAAGAGAAACCTTGAAAGAACAGCTAAAGACTACTCAGAGACATTTGTTAGACAACCAACACCAGAATAAACGTTTGAATATCTAGATAACTGATTTAGAGAAGTCTCTTCAGAAACAACAAGAGCATGATGACAAAACCATAGCTGAGTTGGAAGCCATTGTGGACGGGTTCAAGAAACAAACAAGTGAGCTTCAGATAGTTCCTTTTGATGGAGGATTTTAGTGGCATTTTTGTTGGGAACACGCCCATCAAATGGTGAAAGCTAGAGATGTAGTTATCCGATATTTTTTGGAACAAGTACGAAAAGCAGCTCATCACTTGCATGGTTTAACAAAAGAAACCAGAATGGTCCGACAAGGTATTCAACCAGTGACAGAAGAATGAAGAAAACTTGTCAACCTATTAGAAGTTATTCGGGGTTTAGAGGATTTAGTCAGAATATACCTTTAAGATATTTTTGTCTCTTAAAAAAATAAGACATTTTTGTCTCAATAAAGATTATTTATAATAACAGACAGTTTCTGGATCAATGCCTCTAATTCTCATACATCATGCATCATTTTCATATCTTGCATTTCATTTTTATTTTCCATATTTTTTACATTCACATTAACTAACATAAAATGTCTAGGGAACAAACACCGGATATACCTCCATGAGCCTTGGACACACATCATCCTCACAACACCCGCATAAAGAAAAGGCAAATGGAAGCCAAAATTACTCAACTCGAAGAGAACATGTTGAAGTTGTAGAGAGAGTTAGTAGAAAAGATAAGCCAAAATAACCAAAATACTTTGGAAACGATCACTAAAAGCCAAGAGTATTTGGTTAATCAAATTTTTGCAAGGCTATCTAGCTTGAGTTAGGAAAACACGCCTGGGGCAGGGTCTTCTGAAGGGTTAGTTATGCCACTTACCCCGTAGGTAGTTATTTCACCTATAATATCACCAAGAATACAAGGGGACTCGTCCACTACAAAAGAAAATGCCTCGTCAGCTGTAAAGATACAAACTTTATTATCCAACCCTAAGAATAATATGGATGACTACCATATACCGGATTTTGATGAAGAAGACAAGGCAAAGAAAATGGATAAAAAATCAAACAGCTGGAAGACCAAATGAAAGTGGTTAAGGGGACCATAATTATTACGGGGTTAGTGCTCTAGAATAGTGTTTAGTCTCAGAATTGGTGCTACCACTAAAATTCAAAGTTCACGAGTTTGAGAAATTTGATGGGAACAGTTGCTCTTCAGCTCACATTATCATGTTCTGTTGAAAGATGAAGGGATATGTAGGAAATGATCAGCTCCTGATTCATTGCTTCCAAGAGAGTCTGTGTGGTTCAGCCATCCAGTGGTACAATCAGCTGAATCGATCTCATATCAAGACATGGAAAGATCTAGACAAGTCATTCTTGGAACAATACAAGCATATAAACGATATTAGACCAGATCGAGTCATGCTACAAAGCATGGAGAAAAAGCATAATGAGAGCTTCAGACAATATGACCAGAGATTGGGGGATTTATCTGTGCAAGTTCATCCATCCTTGGATGAGAAGGAAACTAGGAAACTCTTCATGTAAACCCTGAAGACTCCTTACTTCGGCTTGCAATCACATCAGAAAATTTCTCTGACTTAGTTATGGTCGGGGAAATGATTGAAACAGCCATAAAACAAGGCAAGATCAAGGGAGGGGAATCAAGTAAGAAACCTCCTATGAAGAAGAAAAAGAGAAAAATTAATAACATCAACACCTACAATGCCAAAAAAGGTGTTACAATCTTCAACTCAAAAACAATTGCAGCTGTACCATCATATACTTCTAGTTAAAATCTGAGGGAACTTAGGAAAGAAAGAGAAAATGAGTAATTTGATCCTATTCCCATGACGTACAAGGAACTATATCAATAACTCTTTGACACTCATGTAGCGTCACCATACCTGGTGGAACCTATGAAGCCCCCATACCCCAGATGGTATGATGTGAACGCTCACTGCAAATATCATGGTGGATTGCCAGGGCATACTATTGAGAATTACCTCGCATTCAAGAGGCTCGTACAAAGAATGCGTAACAAGAATTGGATCCACTTCGACTCAGGAGCACCAAACGTTGCACAAAATCATTTGCCTAATCATCAAGAGACTGAGATTAATGCAAGTACTACAAATAAAAAAGGAAAGTTAAGACTTGTGTTTCTGAAATAACGTCTCATTTGGCTTGGGTATGGAGACAAATGGCGAAAGTAGGGTTTCTTGCACCACATTTTGATACATCAAGGAGTGGAGTTGATAACCACTATTGTTACCATAATGAAAAAGGGAATGAAGTGTAAGATTGCTTAGAGTTTAAAGATTTGATCCATCCTATGATGGATAGAAAGGAGCTGGAATTCTATGATGAAATCCAAGACTCTCCAGAAATGGATGTTTGTGCCACCAGAGAATCATCCGAAAGTAGATATGGCAGGGGTCATCCTTTAGTAATTACCCCTAAAGCGAATATAGCAAAGAAAACACAAGCAAATGTGGTGATCACAACACCTCGACCTTTTTCCTATAAGGACAACAGTCTAGTGCCTTGGAAGTATGAATCCCAAGTAAGCTCCCTGAAATAATATGATAATGACGCGAAACATGCAGTGGGGAAACACTACTTCCAAATAGGCTAAGTCCCCCCCAGAGACCACTTGAGCCCTTCAAGTGGGATGTGCTGACAATAAACGAGTCAATAAAGGAGAAAGAAACTATATAATTCCTAAAATTTTTAAAGCACAGTGAGTATAACATCATAGACCAATTACATAGCTTGTTGACACGTATTTCAATGTTGACACTAATGCTAAATTCAGAGGCACACATGGAAGTAATTTTAAAGGTCCTAAATCAGACCTTTGTGCCACAAGACATACCAGTCAGCAAGATGGATCGACTGGTTAACAATATTCAAGCTGATAATCTTATTTCATTTTCTGATGATGAGATTCTGTCTGGAGGACGAGGTCGAGCTAAGGCATTACACATCACCACTCATTGTAAGGGGCACGCCTTACCGAGTGTGTTAATTGACAATGGCTTATCCCTAAATGTGACACCCTTAGTTACATTAAACAGGATGACAATAGACGCTTCCCACATGAGAACATGCCAGAGCGTGGTCCGAGCATTTGACGGGACCAAGAGAGAGGTAATCGGCAAGATTGAGATGCCTTTAATCATCTGACCTGCTACTTACATTGTTGAATTCTTGGTAATGGATATCATGCCTTCCTACAACTTCCTTTTGGGAAGACCTTGGATCCATCAAGCTGGAGCAGTACCGTCTACACTGCACGAGAAAGTCAAGTTTGTCATCGATGGGGCTCTGGTAATTGTTAATGTTGAAGAAGATATCGTGGCGAGTGTGACCACTAATGCCCCATACATATAAGAAAATGATGAGGTGGTAGAATGTTTGTTCCACTCCTTAGAATTTGTGAATGTCATGTTTGTGGCTGAAGGAGGAAATATTTCTAAACCCCGGCTCTCCGAATGCACTAAAATGGAGATCAAACAGATCTTGGGAAGAGATGCCAATGTGGGAAGAGGATTTGGGAGTCTGTTGCAATGAAGGATCAACCCTATCATTCCTATAACAAAGCTAGACCAGTTTGGGCTTGGTTTTCAGCCCATCCAATAACAGAAGATGAAGAAATCCAGAAAGGCCGAGACAGAAGGTCGACCAGATTAAACGGGAAAGATTTTCAATGGGAACCCATGGTTTTTCAACTTCTTTAAGAAACCTTTAAATCCGATGGTTATGAGTTTGGGTCGACTTCAATATATTTGGAGGCTGCTTTGAAAGATTAGAGTATTAACGCTATAACCACAGAGAATGCTGAAAATACGAATAAGTCAGGAATCCGCCCTTTACCACCTAGATCGGTGCTTAGCAACTGGATGACTAAAGAATTACTTGTGGTTTTCAAATTTCCTTATTTCTTTTGAACTTAATTTTTTTTCATTTAGTACTTTTCTTTTGAATTCAATTTTCTTTCGTTTTATCCTCTTTGGAATTTAAGTTTCGACCATTCCATGTAGGATATTTTCCTCTCACATATAAACATTTCATTTCTCCTTCAGGTCCCAAGATAATGACAATAGAGGTACTGATGATACTGACTCGGAAGTGGATTTTGAACAGTTTGATTGTCTCGGGGAAGTTGATGAATGTGACAATGAAGGCGAGTGCAGTTTTTCTTCCGAATTGTTAAGGATGGTAGAAAGAGAAGACAAGCAAATATTGCCGCATGAATAGAAAATTGAAGTCCTGAATCTAGGTACGAAAGAGGAAAGAAAGGAAGTCAAAATTGGCACATCTCTCTTAACTGAAGCAAGACAAAACTTAATATTCTTACTTCAAGAATACAAATATGTGTTTGCATGGTCGTATCAAGACATGCCGGGACTGGATATGGATATGGTAGTCCACAAATTGCCCATCAAACCAGAATGCAAATCGGTGTAACAAAAGCTAATGAGAATGAGACCTGAAATGCTCTTTAAGATCAAGGAAGAGGTCAAGAAACAATTCGATATCGGCTTCCTCCAAGTGGCCAAGTATCCGAAATGGGTGGCTAATATAATGTTGATTCCAAAGAAAGACGGTAAAGTACGCATGTGTGTCGATTACCGAGATCTTAACAAGGTGAGTCCCAAAGATAACTTTTCTCTGTCGTACATAGACTCTTTGGTGGATAATATTACCGGGAACACTTTCTTCTCATTCATGGACGGATTCTCAGGATATAACCAGATAAAGATGCATCCTGAGGACATGGAAAAAACCACATTTATCTCAATATGGGGAACTTTATATTACAAGGTAATGCCCTTCAGATTAAAGAATGTCGGGGCAACATATCAAAGAGCCATGGTGACCTTGTTTCATGACATGATGCATAAAGAAATCAAGGTTTATGCCGATGACATAATTTTCAAAGCACAAACCGAAGATAAACATGTCGAGAATCTGAGAAAACTCCTTCAAATATTAAGAAAGTTCCAGCTGAAACTGAACCCCAACAAATGTACCTTCAGGGTAACATCCGGAAAGCTATTAGGCTTCGTTGTTAGCAGAATATGTATCGAAGTCGATCCAGATAAAGTCAAAGCCATCCAAAATTTACCTCTCTCACAAACACATAAAGAGGTTCGAGGTTTTTTGGGCAGGTTAAATTACATAGCGCATTTTATATCTCAATTGACCGACAAGTGCGACCCAATTTTTCGTCTTCTTCGAAAGAAAATTTTGGAACATGGGATGAGGATTGCCAGACTGCATTCGAGAAGATAAAAGAATACTTATCTCGCACCCCTATCTTAATGTCTCACATCTAGGGCAAACCTCTTTTCTTGTATTTATCCATATTTGAGAATTCAATGGGGTGTGTTATGGGTCAGCATGATGAATCTGGGAGAAAAGAAAGGGTCATTTATTACCTGAGTAGAAAGTTCACTGATTGCGAGGTCAGATATCCTCCTATCGAAAGGGTTTGATATGCTTTAGTCTGGGCTACACGTAGACTTAGACAATACATGTTGTACCACACCACTTGGCTGATTTCCAAGTTAGACTCACTAAAGTATTGATGGGTGTACCTGCTCTCTCTGGAAGGTTAGCTCAATGGCAGATGTTGTTATCTGAATTTGACATCGAGTACGTGAGCCAAAAATCTATAAAGGGAAGTACCATATCGGATTTCTTGGCAAGCATAACTATTGAAAATTATGAGCCTTTGGACTTTGACTTCCCAGACGAAGACTTGATGGCCATATCCTTAGAAGAAGCAAGTACTTCCACATGTTATTCTTGGAAAATGCATTTTGATGGTTTAAATGCATATGACATGGCATTGGGGCAATATTAATCTCCCCTGAAGGAAATCATTACCCATTCACTAGCAGACTGAATTTTGATTGCACTAACAACATGGCAGAGTATGAGGCTTGTGTTTTGGGGAATCGAGTTGCTATTGGACAAAATATAAAGCCCTTACGGGTATATAGAGATTCTACTTTAGTGATCTATCAGCTCTGTAGAGAATGATAAATGAAGGATGTAAAGCTGGTGGAAAGCTAATATTAGATATACTCGAAGAATTTGACGAATTCTCTTTCCATTACGTACCAAGAGAAGAAAACCAAATGGTCGATGCTTTAGCTACCTTGGTAGTCGCATTTAAGGTTGGCGATGAGTATGATATTATGCCAATTGATATGAAGTCGTATGAGTACCCGACTAATTGTTACCAAACCGAGGAAGTAAAAGACATTAAGCCCTGGTATCATGACATTCTGCAATACATCAAAAACTGAAGTTATCAAGAAGAAGCCACCGAAACTGATAAAATAACTATTAGAAGGATGGTGGTTGAATATGTTCTTGATGGAGAAGTTTTGTACAAGAAAAGCCATGATCATATCTTGTTGATATGTGTAGATGCAAAAGAGGCAAAGATGATATTAGAAGAGGTACATAATAGAGTTTTCAGAATGCATGCGAATGGACATATGATGTCAAGGCAAATTATGAGATGCAAATATTTCTGGTCTACATTGGAAAGGGACTGCATCAATTATGCTAGAAGATGTCCAAAAGTCAAATTTATAGGAATAAAATCAATGTTCCACCTCAACCTCTTCATGTGATGACTGCACCATGGTCATTCTCTATGTGGGGTATGGATGTTATCAGGAAATTTCATTTGAAGACTTCAAATGGCCATCGTTTCATTCTTGTGGCAATTGACTATTTAACGAAAAGGGTAGAGGTTACATCATATGCCAGTGTTACTCAGTCCATTGTTTGTAAGTTCCTGAAGAAAGAGATCATATGTCGGTATGGTTTACCTGAAAGAATCATTACCGATAATACCACGAACCTGAAAAGTAAGATGATGGACGCTGCGTGTGAACAATTTAACATAAAACATCATAATTCTACTGTTTATAGACCAAAGATGAATGGAGCGGTAGAAGCAGCAAACAAAAACATCAAGAAAATAGTGAAGAAAACAACTAAGATATACAAGGATTGACACGAGAAATTACCTTTTGCTCTTTTTGCTTACCGAACCTAGGTACGAACTTCGACTGGGGTAACCCCGTTCTCATTAGCATATGGGATGAAAGCAATACTGCCTATTAAGGTAGAGATTCCATCAATCTGAGTCCTATCAGAAGTTAAACTAGATGATGCATATTGGATCCAAACTCGATATGATCAGTTGAACCTAATAGAGGAAAAGAGGTTGAAAACCATTCACCATGGCCAACTCTACCAAAAACGAATGATTCGAGCACATAATAGAAAGGTGTGTCCAAGGGTATTCCATGAAGGGGATCTTGTACTAAAGAGAATTTGGCCAATTCAAAAAGATTTCAGAGGAAAATGGATGTCAAATTGGGAATGACCTTATGTTATAAAGAAAGCTTTCTCCGGAGGAGCATTGATTCTGACTGAAATGGATGGCCATATTTACCAAATCCCGTTAATTCGGATGTAGTAAAAAAATATTTCGCTTAGGGTGAAAACCTGAAAGGGCTCCCTAAGTTGAAAAAAACATTTAGGTTGAAAACCCGAAAGGGCGCCTTAAATTAAAAAAAAAGGTGGGTCCAAGATAAAAACCTACAAAGGACGCCTTGAGACCAAGGATGGATCCAAGTTGAAAACCCAAAAGGGTAATTTGGATAAGGATTCAGGAAAGGTTCTGCGTCACGACATCCAAATCTTCTGCAGACTTAATGATTCAGGGAAATGTGGCATTCTGAACATTGTCGCATTTTTAAAGTTCCATTGGCAAAGGTTGTACTCAAAAGTCGTCTAACGACGTATTAGTTCAAAAGCGCCTGCATTATTGTGATCTAAGGCATCTACTTATATATTTTTCCCCAAAATGTTTGTCATATACTTTGTTCCTTTTTCCTTATAAATAAATATGATCATTTCTCTAAGTCAATTCCTTTTAATCATCTTGTGTTGAATTTAAACTTAATGATTTATTCACTCTTGAAAAGATAATTGGGTATTATTGTACAAAGATTTTCCTGAAAGGTACAGATATTCGGAAGCCGATATGGGCTTATGCACTATACTTGAGATGACTAAAAGGCATTTTTCTATACATCGAATTTAAACATGGTGAAGAATAAAAGATCAAGATCAGAATTCAAGATTCCATAATCAAGAGTCATCAGGACTGACAACCAGAGATTGAAGATTCCATAATCAAGAGTCATCAGGACTAACAACCAGAGATTGAAGATTTCCCCCCAAATCCTAAAATAACATATTTCACATATGCATTTTAGGCACACATAAAAACATTGCATCCATAGCATAGCATATATGCATAATTTTTTCAGATTATTCTTGTTAGAGTCAATTTCAACTTCACAACAAAAGATATTGAACTCGAAAGCGATACAATTCACAAGAGTGGATTTCAACTTCACAATGAAGGACATCAAATTCAAAGCTCAACTTCACAGCGAAGGAGCCATCCACAATTTCAACTTCAAATATTAATCTCAAAGCGATTCAATTTACAAGATTGGATTTCAACTTCACAACGAATGACATCCAATTCAAAGCTCAACTTCACAACGAAGGAGCCACCTAGGATTTCGACTTCACGACGAAGGATATCGTACCTAAAAGATTGACCCAACTTCACGATGAATGAGTCATCTGTAACACAACAATGAAAAACCAGTTTCATACCAAAGTCTTCAGGTCAAATTTCAGCTTCACGATGAAGTATATTGGGCTAGAAGACGACCCAAGAGCGACTTTCCAATGCTTTGAGCTCGGTTTCAACTTCATGACGAAGGATATCGTGCTCAGGATTTTCCAGTTTAACTCAACCTCACGGCGAGGGAGTCGTCCGTAATTCAGTCCAAATTTACCATCAATTATGACATCGTATTTCAACTCTACGACAGATGATATTCGATAAGATGGGAATCGACTCCAATAATAGATTATGTTAAATTCGGTGATACCTTTATATTGGACGAAAAGTGTGTCTTTTACTCTTTTCCCTATTCCCGTTACATGCTATGGGCAAAGAGGGGCAGCTGTAGACATATTTTTTTATCCGGGTTTGTGTATTCGTATATCCTATAGTATATTTACATTGTATATTTATAGTATAGCATACATATATATTATATAGTACCTTAATATATATATTACTATTATTATTTTAACAAATTAATATTTTTCCTTTGTTTTTGTTAGGTACAACCCAACCCGGAAGACGGTCGCGACAAACAATTAAGTGGACATATTGATAAAATTTTGAAAATGGTGGTCATATCGACATTAACCTCATAGTTAGGTGGGCATTCAAGTAGTTTACCCTAAAAGATATCACGGGTTTGTAGCTCATATGGTATGACTTATTTGAAACCAATTAAACAGTTAAATGGTCATGTTGATAAAATTTTGAAAATGATGGTCATATCGACACTAACCTTATATTTAGGTAGACATTCAAGTAGTTTTCCCTAAAAGATATCATGGGTGCGTAGTTGATATAGTATATAGAGTGCTTGTTTTGCATGCGAGAGCCTCTGGTTTTTTTTTCACCACACCTTCTCTTATTCTTTTTTTAATGAGTAAAATATATACATGGTCTCTTATGTTTTTGGTCTAATTGATTTTGGTTATCAGTTAAAAAAGAATAATTTTGGTTCATTGGTTTAAAAAAAAGAGTGATTTTAGTCCCTTACGTTATCAGTCCGTTCGATTTTAATCTTTCAAACGTTAACCCTTTAACGAAAGTGTTATGTGATAATTAAAAAATTAAAAAAAAAAATACACGCTTCTTCTTCTTCTTGAAAACGTGTCCCTATACTCCCTTGCTGCCGGTAAACAAGTCATTCTCGTTGGAGTTCTCGATGCTTCATCTTCCGGATGCAGGTAAACCACGTATAGAATTATATATTATAAAAAATTTTGCAAGTGGGTTCTAAACTCCCATTATTGTCCTTGTTTTCTCAATTCCATGCAACTTAAAGCATGTTCTAGGTTTTATTGAAAAGGTAGAGGAATATGTGATGTTGCAGTTAATGACTCATATGTGATGAAGTCATGGACAAAGTTGTACAAAGATGGTTATCGAGTGGGAGCCTGATTCTCTTGATGAAGCTTTAAGATACAGCAGACACATTCTTAAGTGAATTCTGGAACGAAACTGAAAAGAGCTTAGTAAACGCGAAGATGTTGTTTACAGATATTGAGGCAATCTCAAACTTATGAACCATTTTGTTCGTTTTATGACTAATTTTAAGCTCAAGTTCATCCTTCTTTTCAAGTAGGAAACTACAGCTAAATGGAGATGTGGGGTAATTACTAATTACTATCATCTAAACTACATCCCCTATTGAATTGTAAGTGCATATGGGGGGAAAATTATCGTTTAGAGTTGTCAGAACATTCTAAGTATCTGGAACCTTTAGGTTTATAGTAAACAAAAAACAAACTACAATGACAAGAGATAGAACAACCAAAGAAATGTATGAGATAACAAATAGTGATGTTTAATTTTGTGGGTTAGTAATACTCGATCATGACACATGAAAAGTTGTCTCAACAGCTGCGACACAATTGTTCTTTAGGCTTTGGAATTTAGATAAGTGTTAATTGCTTAGGCATGCAAATGCTTGAAAAAATACCTAGCAAGTGGCTGCATGCTTTCCCATGTTGGGAATTCGTATTTGCATGGATAATCATAATATCCAACACTATGGATAATGCATAATATTCAGCAATATGCTTTCCCAATGGATAATGCATAATATTCAGCACCATGCTTTCCCATGGTGGGAATTCGTGTTTGCATGCTTTTTCAGTGATCGATTCGTTGGTGGGAGGAAAAAGAAGAAGACACATGAATTATCTTTTACTTTTTAGTTGTCAACTCAGGTTTCCGTTAACGAGTTAACGGGAGTTAATGATTAAGAGACTAAAATCAAATGGATCAATAATGTAAGAGATCAAACACACTTAACTTTTAAATCAATGACCAAAATCAGTTAGACAGAAAATAAAGGGAACTATTTGTATAATACGTAAGCATTTATTAAACTCCTCATTGAAACTCTTTTGAAAACAAAGTATAAGTTGGTTTACTCTTATTGATCTTATAGTATATACAATCGTCAACTAAATTTATATCAAAACCGATGAGATAATCATTTATTGACATTTATAACACCATCAACGAGATGCTTACTTGAATTCAGAGAACGATTAACTCAACAAGCCTTCTATCACATTTCTTATCTACTTAGAGTGTTTATCCATTCAATTAATTTATCTTGATGGATTTGTTAACCACACTATTTTATGTGAGATCGATACCTCACACACGAGAGTGTATCCACTTTATTACTTGAAGCGATAATGGAAGCTTACACTTGTCGGTACACACATCAATATCTAACTGTACGTACCAAAAAAATTAGATATGTATAAATAATATAGTTAAGTATATATTTAATCAAAAAGAAACTTTTTCAACAAACAAATTTTAAAAAGTTGAATTTATTTATAAACATAATGAGAATAAGGCATTGGCTTATGGGAGGTTAACACTTATTTAAGTTTTAATATGTATATATAAATATATATCATGTGTGAATTTTCATTGAAGATTTTATCTTAATTTTAAATTTATTATATGTGAGTGTTGTTCAGATACATTTTAATTATTAGTTTAATTATTAATGTGTATTTGTATAATTCTCTTATTCATTCATTTTTAAGAAATAAATTATCTACATCTCGATTCGACTACCAACTAGTTGTTTTGGTCCAAATATCATTTCTTCGGCAATTGAGTTTTTAAATATTACAGAACCGAACCCTGTACTTTATCAAATATTAGAATTTCCCTCTAACGTCATTTCCCACATTCCATTTGTTGTTTCCAGTGAGATAATAACAGATTTGGTACCTATAATTTGTCAAGTTTTTTTAATATAATTCCTCCACTTCCAATTCCTTGTAAAAATATCACCTAAAGTTTCATTTAGTCCATCAATGTAGTACCTCCCTCTTATGTTTTTTAATGGGATGATTGAGAGATTTGACCCTTTTACTTTATCAAGCCTTTTAATTTAGTCCATACGATATATAAACACACAAAAAAATATATGGGGTGGGCCATGGTATAAGGTAGGCTCAGGATAATATGGAATCAAGAATCAAACTGCTTCTTCTCCAATCTCCCATAACTGTTCCCGCTCTCCCATCTGAATATCTGATCCCCATTACCATTCTCGTTTCTTTCTCGGGCAGCCGTTGAATCTCCGTTCAAGGACCGGTGGAACACCGCCCCGGAACTGCCAACGCCGGTCACAAGGCTTCTTTCATGCAAAAACGCTGGCAAGATAATATTCCAAGAATACAGAGTTTTTGCCATTGATGTTAGTAAACGGGTGAGCAAGATAATATTCCAAGAATCTCTGAAATGGTCTCTTTAAATTGTTGTTCATAGGTTAACCAGAGTCTTTAAATTTTTGTTCATAGGTTAAGCAGAGTCTTCACTCACATATGGCTGATTTGGTTCAAAGACTATCCAAGAAAAGGAGCGTGGAAAAGGAAAAGGAAAAAGATATGGAAAAGGGTCAAAAACACATTGATCAACTTAGCAACCTACCAGACTCCATTATTTGCCACATCCTTTCCTTTCTCCCCACCAAATTGTCAGTTGCCACCAGTACCTTGTCAAAGCGATGGAAGCATTTATGGACTGCTGTTCCCGTCCTCTCCTTCAGTTCAGCTGAATTCATTGGTACATTGGGCAGCTTTGTGGATTCTATAGGTAAGTTTTTAACCAACTGTCAAGCTCAAAATGTGTACCAGTTTACCATAGACTTTAAACCTTTCTTGGAAGTGGATGAAGAGCATCTGGGTACATGGGTTGCTGCTGCAGTAGAAAGGAATGTTCAAGAGCTGAAACTCAGCCTCAATTTTTCACATGTACCAACGGTTAGACTGCCTGGTCGTTTATTTGCTTGCAGAACACTCGTATCTCTCAAGCTGATTGATAATATTTTCATCGATCTCCCTGAAAATGTTTGTTTACAAAATCTAAGGACTCTGCAACTGGAGCGATTACACTACGCAAATGAAGGGTCTTGGAGGAAGTGAAGATCAGGACTTCCTCGATGTTGAAGAAACGACGCAGGCATATAAGAAACATGTTGAACTGCCCTAGGGCCTCAACAGAATGCCAGATTCGTTTTTTCTTGGACTCGACAGGCAAAGAATATCGGTTCTGATTGATGTTCTCTGCATTCTGGTTTTGTAAATGTAGTTGCTTGTGAATATTGCTTGTTTGAGTGTTGAACACTGAATGAACTGAACAGGTACATTTGATAATAGTAGTCCCTGACTCCCTGCTATAATCTACAAAGTTGCTTGTTTGCGAATATTATCTCTTGTTCCATAATCTGAACAGGTACAAAGTTGTTTTTTTGATGAGTCAACTCCTTCGCTAATTAATGCTGCAAATACCTTTTCTTTCTGTTTTTTAACTTGTTCCTTTTTCTTTTGCATCCATGTAGTTTATGTTTTGTAATAATCAAAACTAACAACAAACGGGATATATAGAAAAATCCAAATGAAAAATATAACCAATGAAGGAACGAATATCACCTCTTGTGCTGCTATGTTTGGTATAATGTTTATTTCCATGATTTTAGACAACTTTAATTCAAGGAGCTTTCTACTATGATATCAGATAAGAGGATAAAGGAGATTGGGACAATAGTCATAATTAATTTTAAATATACGAGTAATTTTTTATGTAAATTATATAAATTAAAATTTATATAATCATAATTATTTGAAATATAAATATTAAATCTTAAACTCTAAGTCTTAACTAATAGACTGTGTATAAAATTTCCCTAAATATATTTATCAATATTTATTTATAAATCTTCCATGAAACTTTTTATTTATCGATTGATAAAGTGACATTTTATGATTTACCGAAATATATAAGACTTACCATCAACAATACACTAAAATATTATCTCTATAAATAAAATGAAAAAAAAACTCCAACAAATTAAGTAATGTTTGAAATTGTTGATAGAACATAGGTGATTCTGTCAGTTGATGACAATACATCTCTTTTAATTTTGGTGGAAAGTCGTAGTTAATAATTTATCGATAATTAGTCATTTCATGGTAGAGCAACAAGATGTTAAGGTCACATACTTACACCGGTGTAAAGTGTTACAATTAACACATACTTGCTAGGGGTGTGCAAAAAAATCCGATCCGATCCAATCCAAAAATTCGGATATCCTATCAATTTTTTAATTTTTGGATACTTCGGATCAGATATCCAAAATTTTTTCCAGATTATCGGATCGGATACGGATCGATAAAAAACCATGTTCGGATTATCCGAAAACCCGAAAAATTTTGAGCTATATTCGACCCAGAGCTGTTCTCTCTGTCCACTGCCGTCTTGATCTCCATATTCATGGCCAATTTGGACAAGGACCTCATATGCTCTATTTCTAGTTCTCTTATTAGCCTGTATAAATGTCGATCACACATAAGAAATTAGAAAGAACGTGTAGGAATTAATCCCACAAACATTGTATTATACAGGAGTACCATACAAAAATAACATGCAATGCAATAATTTTTACTTCCAACAGATCTTGAAAACTAGACAAACAACGGATAGATGTCTACCAAAAACCTCTTCCAAAGCAAGGATTATTTCAGTCGGGAAAGAACTAAGAATTTCGTGTTTCCTCAAGTTTGAATCCTCCTGTACTCTGAAATTTTGAAGTATTTAGTGATCCTACAATCTCTTTTATTATGTTGTTAAGACTTGATACTCTTGTGTGATATTTTATTTTGAACATCTTGTGTTAATTTGAGACTTGATACTCTTATGTAATATTTTTATTTTGCACATCTTGTGTTGGTTTATTGTGTTGTTAATGTACATTATTTTATGCTATTTAACATTTAGGGGACTATATTATTGTATTATGTTATTTAAAATTTTAATTGTAGTGGGGCATGTAATTACATAAACAAATTGTTGGAAAACAAGTAAATATGAATATTTTAATTTCTATTAATTTTTTTTGATTTTTTTGTAAAAAATGGATTCGGATCCGGATATTTGGATATACGATCTCGGATATCCAATTTTTTCGGATCGGATATGGATCATTACTTTAGGTATCCGAAATTTTCGGATATCCAAAAATTCGGATCGAATAATATCCGATATCTGATAATGCACACCCCTAATACTTACACCGGTGTAAAGTGTTATCTACATTGATATAAATTTATTTTAGGGTAAAATACACAAATGGTCCCCTAACTATAGGATACTACTTTGATGAGTCATTGGCTATTAAAAGTTATAAAATGGTCCCTCGACTATAAGAAGTTGTTTTGTTGAGTCATTCGACTATTAAAAATTACAAAATGGTCACCCGTATGTTCCAAACTCGTCATTTTCTGTTAAAAAATTAACGGCAGTTCGAGTTGGATGTTAAACTACTGACTGAGATATGATAAAACTTGATCTCAAAATCTCAAACGACTATCATATCTCAATCGACATGTTAATTTCCAACTCAGATGACCGTTAATGTTTCAACAAAAAAAGATGAGTTTAGAACATAATGAATAGTTGAGTGATCATTTTGTAACTTTTAATATTTGAGGGACTCAACAAAGCAACTCTCTATAGTCGGGCTACCATTTTATGACTTTTAATAGTCGATGGACTCAACAAAGAAACTCCATATATAACATAGGTGATTGTGTCAGTTGATGACAATACATCTCTTTTAATTTTGGTGGAAAATCATAGGCGATAATTTATCGATAAGATGATGATGGCACGCTCGACGAGCGTTGATGAGTACGGTAAACAATGAGCACCATTAAATTAAATTATAAAAACGTTAAATCATAAATTACTAAACGTATAATTATAAATTAGTTAAAATCTAAATGTAATTTAATTAAAATATAATATTTATAAAACATTATTTTTAGGGTAAATTATACCATTGACTACCTAACTATTTACACTCTTTACTTTAACCATTGATTTTCCAATTTTATCAATCGAGAGACCTAACTATTTAAATCTTGTCAATCAAGCCACCTGCCGTTAAATATTAATGGAGGAGATGATGTGACAGTTAATAAAATTTGTATAATTATACATTTAGTCTTCATTACTTTCATATTCTATTAATTTGGTCCTAATTTTTATTTCATTAAATAAATTTAATCTTCAATTCGATGGTGACATATGTCACTGTGTAATTGGATTTTTTTTAATTTTTTTATTTAATAAATTTTCCATCCAATCAAGTGGTGTCATATGTCACCAATTGAATGAATAGAAAATAAATTAAATCAATAACTATTGTTGGTGGGATTTGAACCTGGGACACAAGTTGAAAAACTAAGCGTCTGAACTACTAAGCTAGACCACTAAATTTGTCTAATATACAAAACATAAATTTATAATAAAGTTAATGGTAATAAATGACCTTATAAAGACTCAGACATAAAATAACTGAAAAATATGAAATTATATATATATATATATATATATATTATAATTGATTAATAAATGAATATGTTTTATTTATATTTTAAATCACATTTAATGCAAAAATAAAATAAAAGTGAATTTAATATGTTATAATTGAAATATATAATTTTACAAATTTTAAATTAATAAATTATCTTCATTATTCTAATTTTATTGAACTAAAATGTATCATATCTTATATTTTAAAATATTATAACATCGATCGAATTATAATCTTATTTAACAATTCTATATTAAAATAGACTAATTCAATAAAATCATGTTTCTCCTAAAATTTTCTTCAAATATATAATGAATAAATATTAAAATATAAAATTCTTACTCTAACTGAGATATAAACAAGTCAATGTGTAAGTTAAAATGCTTACTACGATAAGCCTTCAACCATTAGAAAAATTCTAAGTTAACGAAGCTCTTCGTTATATTTCAATTATAATATATTTCAATTATTTTTATTTTTTTCATTAAAATAATTTAAAATATAAATAAAATACATTCACATATTAATCAATTATAATATTTGTAGGTATATATATATATATATATATATATATATATATATATCATATTATCGTATTATTCAATTATTTCATGTTGGAGTTCTTATTAGGTCATTTTCCCTTTTCTTATTGCCATTAACTATATATATTATGTCGTAATAGGTTTGTCATTTGAATGGTGCAACCCAATGGTTGGGGCATTTTTGCTTCTTCTCCTCACGTATTGGATTCAAACCCCACTAGCAGCGGTTATTGATTCAATTTATTTTCTATTAATTCAATTGGTGACACATGACACCATTTGATTAGATGAAAATTTTATTAAATTAAATAAAAATATTAAGAAAAAATATTCAATCACATAGTGACACATTTCACCATCTAATTAAGGATTAAATTTATTGAATTAATTAAAAATTAGGATCAAATTAATAAAATGCATAAGTAATGAGGACTAAATGTGTAATTATATATATATTTTATTAACTGCCACATCATCTCCTCCGTTAATATTTAACGACAGGTGGTTTGATTGACAATATTTAAATAGTTAGGTGACCCGATCGATAAAATTGAAAAATCGATGGTTAAAGTAAAAAGGGTAATCAATCGGCTTTTCATGGTTGAACAACAAGATGTTAAGGCCACATACTTACACTGGTGTAAAGTGTTACAATTAACACATACTTATACCGGTGTAAAGGATTACATACACTAATATACATTTATTTTATGGTAAAATACAAAAATGATCTCCTAACTATAGAGATGACTTTGATGAGTCTTTGACTATTAAAAAATCATAAATTGATCCCTACTATAGAAAGTTGATTTGTTTCTTTCTCTTCCGTTATTAAAATACTTCCAACAAAATGTTGCTTTTACACGAGTTGTCCAAGGCTTTTTTAGTCTCCAGAGCCGCCTTATTCGCAGCCTGAGCAACGTACCTGAAAACGCCATCTACGGCGGTCCAAAGCCTTAAACGCTCAACTAGAGAATGACCCTTAACCAGCTGAAGCAAAAATAAAAGAAATGCGCCAGCCGTTGCGTTGTTACAGCCTATGACTACCCATCGATGGTCGCTCGCGGCGCCACGCGGCCATTACTCATTGGTGACTTGCCATTTGGACCTATGAGACCAACATCAGTCAGGTATGTACCCCTATGAACCAAAACAAATTCCCTTGTGCACTGCATTATATTATTTGGTATTGATGAAGAAGAATTGCTTGAATGATTTCTCTTACATTTTAAGGACAAATATCGATGATGAAACATTGCTTGGATGAATATTGATCGTGATGTAATTGCCGTTTGGAATATGAACGGGCAGTTGATATGACTGTTAGGGTCTTAAAGATGGATGCTATCAAATTGGAAGGAGGGTTCCCTTCAAGGATCTCCACTGTAAAAGTCATCGTCGAGGCTGGGATCGTGGTTATCGGACATGTCGGACTTACTCCACAGGCAATTATCGTACTCGACGGATTTCGGCCACAAGGCAAAAATGTTGCTAGTGCAGTCAATGTATCTTTCATTGCCTCTTTTCATTTGGATAACATTTTGATTATTTGTGTATGTTTATCTTGAGTTTTGTTTATGCAGGTTGTAGAGACTGCAATGGCTTTGCAAGAAGCTGATGTTTTTCGGTTGTTATGGAATGTGTTCTGGTTCCCGTGGCTGCCGCATCCACGTCAGCTCTTCAAATTCCCACAATTGGCATTAGAGTTGGGCCTTTTTGCAGTGTACAGGTTAATTTTGTTCTATCGTTATTTCCGGTTCTGGTTCCGAACTCACTCTTTTCCAGTCAGTTTGGTTTTTCTTTTATTAGAAATAGAAGAATCATCTTTTCACATCTCATTGACTGTACTGACTACTGAGAGTGCTTATTTTCTTATGGACACATTATATTAGTCATATCCAAACCCATCTGTCTTGAGTTGTTATGGAATGTGTCTGGTTCCCAGTGGCTGCCGCATCCACGTCAGCTCTTCAAATTCCCAATTGGCATTAGAGTTGGGCCTTTTTGCAGTGTACAGGTTAATTTTGTTCTATCGTTATTTCCGTTCTGGTTCCGAACTCACTCTTTTTCCAGTCAGTTTGGTTTTTTCTTTTATTAATAGAAGAATCATCTTTCACATCTCATTGACTGTACTGACTACTGAAGTGCTTATTTTCTTATGGACACATATATTAGTCATCCCAAACCCATCTGTCTTTGATGTTTTACCTTGTAAATGTTTAGGTTATTGTGAGCAAATCACGTGCCCAATGGCGCATGGTGACCAAATTCCCTTGCAAATTGAAAGTCTGGACAAGGTTCCCCAGATATCAGATGACATTAAGAGCATGTTGCGATCAAACTCGAAAGTTTTCTTAGGAAAGGAGGCCCCTTACTGTTTCCTGTCAAATGTAGATAGTTATTATGCAGAACTGACTGTTGGATGCAATCTCAGGCACAGTAATCTCTCATCCTCGTTCCTTCTTTCAGATGTGTTTTCCTTTTGAGTTTGATCCTGCATTGTGTTACTGATTTCCCTAATCTTTTTATCAGTTTCATATTAAGACTTAATCCCACTTAGAGACGGAAAAAAACCTGATTTGTTATGCCCCTTTAGTAACATCCAAACACCGGTTTAGTAACCAATTTATAAGATTTTAAAATTTCATGATCAAATTAGAAAATTTTAAAGTTCAAGGGTTTATCTGGAAATTGTTTGTGTAAGATTGAACAGCAAGAGAAGTTGGAAGGGCATATTGGTCATTAGACAGGAAAATAATTAAAAAGCCCCATTATGGTTGTTTTATATATATCCACACGTGTAAGAGGGAGGAAAATCAGAGAATTCTAGATATCTTCTTCATCCTTTCTTCCTCAACCTACTGTGACTCCATAACTAAGGTAGGATTCTTCTTTAATGGGTTATTCTTTTTATTTTTAAGAGGTTTGATTCTTGAAGTTATTAGGAGAACTTAAGGAAAACTTAAGGTTTGCTTAAAACACCAAAGATTGATATTATAGAGATTAATATAAGAGGTTTTAAGTGTTGTTGAGAAGAGTTGGTAACTGAAGTTTGAAGTTAAATTTAACTTGTCCTCAGTTAGAATAAGAGAATTATAACAAAGATGAAAATTTGGTATGATTTTTTATTTCAAGTAGGCTATTGAGAATTTGGATATTTAGGAGTAAAAAGTGAATTATTGGTTTGAGAATATAGTTGAGTTTTGAAGGTTTTAAAGAAGAGTAAAATGAGAAACTAGTAAAGTATTGGTAATTTTCAGGTTAAAAGAAGATTTTTGGGTTTGGTACCGAGATGAAATGCCTGACTTAGTCAATCGATCACTATCACCCAAATCGAATCTCTTTTATTCAGAGTCAAAGGTAGCCCTGTCACAAAATCCATTGTCACATTCTACCATTTCTATTGAGGAATGGAGATTGATTGCAACAATCCTGAAGGGACTTGATGCTCAACTTTGACTTGTTGACATGTCAAACATTTAGACACAAATTTTATAATGTTTCTTTTCATTCCTGGCCACCAATAACGACTCTTGAGATCCATGTACATTTTATTTCCACCAGGGTACATTGTCAACGGACTACAGTGATCTTCTGTCAATAGATCATTCTTCAATTCCCGTCCATTCGGAATCACTCCTCCCTCGATATACAATTCCCAAGACTTAACTTCAAAATCTTTATTTTCTTCATTCTTTACTTGCTCTATTATTCTCAAACATCTTTCATCTTTACCCTGCAATTCTTTGATTCGATCCAACAACGTTAGCCTCAGCATCAATTCTGCACATAATACACAATCTCTGTCTATTGACAACCTTGCATCTAAAGCTCTCAAAGTTGTGAATGTCTTCATGCTTAACGCATCTGCTACCACATTGGCTTTTCCATGATGGAAATCAATAACTACATTATAATCTTTAAGAAGCTTGATCCACATTCTTTGTCACATATTTAACTCTTTCTGAGTCATCAGATACTTCAAGCTTTTATGATCTGTATAAAGGTAACAACGTTCACCATATAGGTAGTGACGCCATATCTTGAGAGCGAACACAATTGCATGTAACTCCAAATCATGTGTCGGATAATTCTTCTCATGCGATTTCAATTGTCTGGATGCAAATGTCATTACTTTCCCTTTCTTGCATCAGTACACATCCCAGGCCATTATAGGATTGTGTCACTATAACCCAAAGTTCTTACCCGATTCAGGTTGAACAAAACTGGAGCTTCTGTTAAATTATTTTAATGCTTTAAAACTCTCTTGGCATTTAGGATCCAAGTAAAGATACATTTTTTCCTCATCACCTTGTCAAAGGCAAAACTATCATCGAAAATTCTAAACGAACCTTCGAATAACCTGCAAGACCCAAGAAACTCCAAACTTCAGACACATTTTTTTAGAATTTTCCAGTCAAATAACTTTGATCTTTTGAGGATCAACTCGAATCCCATCGGCATAAATTACATGCCCAAGAAATGTCACCTCATTTAACCAAAACTCATATTTAGATAGTTTGGCATATAACTTCTTATCTCGTAAAGTTTGCAGAACTATCCTAAAATGCACATCATGTTCCTCATTAGACTTTGAATAATACCAAAAACTTCAATAAAGACCAAACAACTTATCAAGGTAAGGCTGAAACTCTATTCATTAAATCCATAAACACAGCAGACACATTAGTCAACCCAAAGGACTTAACAATAAACTCGTAACGACCATATCTTGTCCTGAAAGTTGTCTTTGGAATGTCTCTTTCTTGAATCTTCAATTGATGATATCCAGAACGTAAATCAATCTTAGAGAAAACTGAAGCCCTCTTTAACTGATCAAATAAATCATCAATTCTTGGTAGGGGATATTTGTTCTTTATATTCACCTTGTTGAGCTGTCTATAATCAATACAGAGACGCATTGAACTATTCTTCTTCTTTACAAACAATACTGAAGCTCCCCAAGGTGACACACTTGATCTGATAAACCCCTTATCTAACAATTCTTGCAACTGAATCTTTAACTCATTGAATTCTTTCGGTGCCATTCGATAAGGTGCCATTACAATCGGTTCAGTTCCATGCATTACCTTAATTTGAAATTCAACCTCCCTGTCTAGAGGTAATCTTGGCAACTCAACAGGAAAAATATATGGAAACTCCCTGACTGTTGAAATCTCTTATAATCCTTTCTTCTCAGCTTGAGTATCAATCACATTAGCAATGAAACCTTGATATCCTTGTAACAATAATTTCTTGGCCGACATTACTGATATTACATTTGCTAACGGATTAAATCTGTCACTAAATATTATAACTTCTAATCCTTCTGGACTTATCAATGTTACCCTCTTCATTCTACAATCAACATTAGCATGATAATGATATAGCCAATCCATTCCCAATATCACCTCAAATTCGTCAAAGGGTAATTCCATCAGATTAGCAGAAAATTCAATTCTCTGAATCCTTATGGGATACCCTCGACACACTTGATTTACCCGAACACGATGCCCTAATGGGTTTGCCACTATCACATCACTACTTGTTGCTTCTAGTTGAATTCTCAACTCTCTCACCAACTTACTACTAATGTATGAATAAGTTGAATTCAGATCATCTTTCATTAAAATAAAATGTAAATACTTTACATAATTACAAAAAAAGGTTTACAAAACCGATCAAAGCATATTTAATTTAAGCCTTTATCTATATACCAACAAAATAACATATAACAAAAGTATCTACTGCTTAAATTAATTCCGATCTCATCTTTAGTCAATAAATATTATTTTTCCCGTCTTTCCTAACTTTGATCTCCTTGTTTCTTTGATCCTACGTGTGAAACACTCACCGATAAGTCCCGGACTTAGTGAGACATATAATACAATATGCATAATGAAATCATGAAACATGCAATACTATAATATCAAAGTGTAATAAATCATATATACTTAACAAGAATACATATATGCATTTAACAAATAATACCTATCACATGATTCATGTTATTTCATGTTATATCTTTTAGCTCATGTACATTACTGAACTTAAGGTATGTGCATTTAGGGTTGTGCACCAATACTTTCACTACAGCTCATAAAATGCACCGAAGTGCCGCATAGAATTTACACCGAAGTGCCACATAGAATGTCCAGGAGGACCACATATATGTCCCGAAGGACCGCATAGAAATGTCCCGAAGGATCGCGTAGAAATGTCCCGAAGGACCACGTAGAATTGTCCTGAATGACTGCGTAAAACCCTAAACTCTTGGCATGTCAATTATACCATCAACTCTCATATCATATACTATGGGCTTTACCATTTACATCATATCTTATAACTTATTTCACATAGTCAAGTAATCACATAGGTCATGTCTCATAGCTTAGACCATTAATTCATATAAATGCGTAGATCATATCAATAAATTATATCTTATACTTATTTATCCACATAGTTCATATACACCTAGAACTATAATACATAACCATGTATAACATTGCAAGTAACATATAAAATATGTATGTACTGAAATACACATAGAAACCATTAATCACTTTTAGTATTGCAATCATGAAGAAAAAACATGAAACAAACTCATCGCGAGTCTAGTTTCCATATATTATATGTCATAGTAATATGTGCTCACCTTATCCTCACTTAGTCCAATCAACTCCTATAACTCTTTATTTCTCTCTTGATCGATCTTAACTCGTCGACTGTTCCGAAACTTACTTATGTTTGATATCTACACAAATATACATTCGATACGAATATAAGAATTCTAAGCATTATGAATCGATCATTCATAACCTAAGCTAAAAGAATTACTTAATTCAAATTTTCACTTTGAATAATATCAGTACCCAAGGTACATTACCGATACTTCAAAGTGAAAATATGAAATATTGGGTTAGGGTATTGATACTGGATGAACAATATCGATAGCATAAGCTAAAAGTTGGTAAATTATTCATGGAGTATCGATACTAAAGGGGTAGCATCGGTACCCTTGGTACCGATACCATTATGCAAGTATCAATACCATTTTTAGAGATGGAATTCCATAATCGAAAAAGGGTATCGATACTGAAGTATAGTAACGATACCACAGTAAGGAAGTATTGGTACTATACATTGGGTATCGATACTATTTAAAGTGAAAATTTGAATCAAGTACTTCTTTTAGCTTATGTTATTAACAATCGATTCATAATGCTTAGAATTCTGATATTCATATCGAATGTATATTTGTGCAGATATCGAACATAAGCAAATTCTGGAACAATCAACAAGTTAAGATCGATCAAGAGAGAGAAAGAGTTATAGGAGTTAATTGAACTAAGTGAGGCTAAGGTGAGTGCATATTACTATGAGATATAATTACATGGAAACTAGACTCGCGATGAGTCTGTTTATCATGTTTTGCTTTCATGATTGCATGAATATTAAAATGTGATTAATATGGTTTCTATGCTTATGTGATTACATGCATATTTATATATGTTTACTTTCAATTTATAAATGAGTTATGTATTGTATGTTAGTCTAGGTGTTATATGAACTATATGGATAAATGAGTATAAGATAAGCTATGATGGATCTACACGTTTTATATGAATTAATGGTATAAGCTATGAGACATTACCTATGTGATTACTTGACTATGTGAAATAAGTTATAAGATATGATGTAAATGGTAAAGCCCATAGTATATGATATGAGAGCTGAGGGTATAATTGACATGCCAAGAGTCGAGGGTTCTACGCGGTCCTTCGGGACAATTCTACGTGGTATTTTGGGACATTTCTACTCGGTCCTTCGGGACATATGTATCCTTCGGGACATTCTGTGGCACTTCGTTTCAAATTTCTACGCGGCACTTCGGTGCATTTTATACGAGCTGTGGTGACAACATTGTGTACAACCTCAATGCACTTACATACCTTAAGTTTTCAGTAATGTACCAAGGGCTAAGAAAAGATATAACATGAAATAACATTGAATCATGTTATAATATATTATTATTTATTAAATGCATATTCATGTATATTCCCGTTAAGTAGATATATGATGATTTTTATTACACTCCAATATTATAGTATTGCTGTTTCATGATTTCATTATTGTATTAATGCTTTACGTGACTTAGCGTGTGAATGTTTCACGCATAGTTCAAAAAAACAAGGAGATCCAGTTAGGACAAGCAGGCAAGACAATATTTCGACTAAGATCAGATCAGAATTAATTTAAGTAGTAGGTACTTTTGTATATGTTTTTGTTGGTATGTAAATAAAGGCTTAAATTAAATATGCATTGATCGGTTTTGTAACCTTTTTGTTGTAATTATGTAAGTATTTACATTTTATTTTAATGAAAGATGATTTTCAACTATCTTGAAAAAGTAAACGCTTTAAAAAAATAATATGACACTTCGAATTCGTATCTGGGTCGGATACGGGTTAGTGGTGTTTCGCCACTTGCCTTTCAAAATTTCTTTTTTACCCCTAAAATAATTCATGTATCCCTTTTATATTTTAGTTTATCTAATACTATTAGAAATTTACAATATTAATTAAAACTAAATAGCAAATAGGGGTGAAGTAGCTATGGATGTAATCGATGTCCTTGGAGGCAAGTGGTTTAAACATATATGCAAAGAGCAAGGAGGATATGGATAAGGTAATCTTTTTCTTTGGCCATATCCCTTTCCGTCCCTAATCCCACTACATAAAATAGATGTGAAAATATTTCTCGACTTGTTTTGCTCTTTGATTTTTGTCGGGAATGTCTGGTGCTCGGCAACATCTTTTCTAAAATTCATCAGTTCAGGTCTCACTTGTTTTTTTAATGGCATCACTGATATCCCCATTGATGTTTGACATGCAATTATAGAGCAAAGATGAATTGTACTCTGCAGAACAAGATATTCTTCTGCAATCGGTCCAGATTATTCGGAAGCATGGTGCTCCATTGGGAAGTGTCGCATTCCAAGGTACACCCACTCAGTGATAAGAGTCCGAGCCGTATGAACTACGAGATCACCCGACCGACGCCTGAGGTATCAGAGGTTTGTGGGATGTCCATTTCTTTTTTCATTTTCATATAGAAGTCATAAATCATGGAATTCAATGGAAATAGGAAGTATGAACATGTTTAGTTTAAAGTGAGTTTTTCACATGGCTTTTGGCTTGGTGAAATGTATTTTAGTGTATGTGTTATTTTTGGTAAACTACATTTAGTCACTCAAAGTAACGTGCTATCATTCAACTTGAAAAGTTTTCAAACTTATCATCTAATTTCGTTTTTTGGTCATCCGATTATTAGTAGTATAATAATAGTAGCAAAACAGAGTTTTGGAAAGTTTTATTTATGAAATTAGTCTAATATCTCACCCAAATTCGTTAGACCGTTGTTGACCATTACTTGTAACTTAACTAATTCTAAAATTTTATCTTTTCTCCTTTTTATCATCTTAGTTTGAAATCAATAAAACTTGAATCAGAATTTTTATATCTTAGTTTGTAGAAGTTTGTTCTACAACTTTCACTATTATTATTTGGATTTGGTAGAAAATATTTTGACTTCAATAAATCAAAGAGAGTCCAAAAAGTTGACGTTGAGAGAAAAAAATCCCAAAGTTATTTTTCTTGCACAAGTTTACTCAAAAAATTAAATAATATTATACAATTAATTATCACATGATCATTTTTAAAATTAAATAACAAAATTTTAAATTTTAAAGTTGGATCATCAAAACATTTATATAATACATATAAAATGTATTGTGTTATTTTATCAAAATTTATACCAATCTAAATTCCCTTACTTAGCCCGGACTTACGTTTCTGTCTATATGCAGAGATTTTTACGCAGGGATTTATTTGTAGGGACTACTTCCCATTACAGACACGTATATGTAGACTGCATATGAAGACTGTTCAACTATGTATTTATTTATTTATTTATACATGCATTGTATTTTATCTTTATTTTTTAATTTTCTGACTGTCGGAGGTCTTCCACGGAAGCTGCTCTCAACATAGCTTTGGGGGGAGCCTACTACCCTACCTCCCCCTTACCCCATTACATATGGGAATAGGGTTTTGTTGTTGTTGTTATTGTTGTAAAATCTCTTACCATATGGGCACAAATTGTCCGATCAAAGGAAACAAAAAGTAAGGAGATAAGACATACATGTGGTGTAGAGACTGTGAAACAAAACTGCAATGGCATTATTTTCTCCTTGATGAATTTGATTAAAGTTAGCTGAAAAATCTTGGTCTTATTTTAGTTGCTTCGAGACCGTAGGCATAGGGTCATTGCTCCGTGTTCGTATTCTCAGGCTCAGCAGCTGCTTCGATTGCCACAAATGTTGCGTCGTCTGAACCCAACTTTTGCAACTCCTTTGTGAAAGCCTCGGTGTCTTTGGGATTCATTTTGTATGGGGTATGGAATGACCATTTGTTACTTCTTCCTTGTATTCCAAGATAGCTTTATTGATGACGTCTCCAACTCGTGCATACTGCTTGTAGAACTTCGGAGTAACCTGCAGGATGTGGGGCAAACATTTTAGATAACATTAATTTTTATACAAAATGAAAGAATCTGCTATCCGGAAGTGGCAATAGTTCGATTAACCTTTGCATGATGCGGGTGTTGCAGCATTCCGAGTAGATCATGGTAAACGAGAACCTGTATTAATGGTCCGATCAAAATTAATGGCAATTATTATTCAAACACGCAACGGAAATACTACCATCTCTTTCTTGTGAAGCAAATAAATGAAAGAACAAAAGTGAAAGAACATGATCACATAGCTTCATGACATGAAAATAAAGCTTTTTTTAGTCTCTTCAAAACAAATATCATTACAGATAATGAACAAGCATCGCTGATATTCTACAACTATATTACTCGAACTTAGAATACAATACGTATATTCAACTCTTCCAAAGTTTTTCAGTGCGAGAGGGGTTATATCCACATACCCATAGCTAGATATGTGTAGGACACGAGTGCCGGATAAGAAAAATGAATAGTCAAAGCAACATAGCTTATAAGGAACCTTTTTAAATTAATGTGGAAGAAGTAATGTTGAGTGTTGAAAGATAACATGCATGGTGAGCTAAGGTGCACGCAAATAGTGTGATCTCAGTTGTAAGTAAGCTAAACCTAAGTTTGTTAGGTTGTTAGTCTAGTAGTTAGGTTAGTAAGGTGACGATTTTCAACCTTTGTAAGCTATAAAGCTACTGTACTTTTGTTGTATATTTCAGTGGAAATAAAATGATGTAGGTTTATCCTTGAGTTTCTAATATGGTATCTTTTGCCAACCATTCTGGGCCTTTTCTTTGTTGTTCTTTCTGACGTGTTGTGCTCTGCGTCGTTCTCATCATTCTTCATGTTTACAAATAAGAAAGTAAGTTCCGCCTAAGTTTATTATTGATGAGAATAGAGCATCTGTTGTTAATGAAGTGTTTGAAGATTTCATGGCACAAGACAGTGCTCTTGCCTTATGGCTTCTGTCAACGATTAGTGCTCCTCTTCTGCCTCAGTTTATTGGTGCTGAGTCCGCAACGGCTGTTTGGCGCACTGTTGTGCAGTTCTTTGCCAACATGTCTACGACAACGGTCATGAATTTGCACTATAACCTTCAGTCCTTGAGAAAAGGTGACGATTCGATGCGTGTATATCTCACTCAAATAAAGGAGGAGTGTGATGCTCTTGCGTTGTGTGGCAGTCCTGTGTCGTAGGTCGAGAATGTTGTGAATATTCTAAAAGGCTTGCCAAGAGAATATCAATCGTTTATGGTTGTGATAACTACTAGTCCAGATACGCTTTCTCTTGATCGGATTTACTCCATGCTCATTGATGCAGAGACATAGTTGGCTTGTTTTAATTCTCATGTTGAGAATTTTTTGATGAGTACTAACATTGTTTAGGGAAATGTACACACCAGCTCTACAACATCTGATAGTTCTCGTGATTACAAACAACAACATCCTACCTCGATGCGTGGTGGACGTTCTTGTGGTAGAGGTCGAGCCTGTCTGCAGTGTCAACTGTGTGGTAAGAATGGACACTCGGTTGATAGATGTTGGTATCGATTTGATCATGACTTTGTAGGTGTTCTGGCAAATAATTCTCAACCACGATCAAAGGGTGAATCGAGTAGTGTTAACTATGTGAGTCTTGACAATGTTGGTTGTGTGTGTTGTGCCAGTAAGCATAGTGCTGTCTCGATGCAAGCTGGTTGTGTGTCTTAGGCTAATATGGTCTTGTATCCTCGTGCTCAGTGGGTTGTTGATTCGGGTGCTACACATCATGTGACTCCTGATGCTTCCAATATCACTCACACTACTGATCTAGATGGTCCAAGTAATCTTTTGGTTGGGAATGGAGTTTCTCTTAATATAAATATGGTTGGTAAATCTTTATTGTGCTCGTCATCATCCTCGCGAGCTTTGTTACTTATAGAGTTGTTACATGTGCCTCAAATCAATAAACATATTCTTTCAGTGTCAAAAATTGCTAGGGATAATCACATATTTTTTAGTTTCATGCTTATGGGTGTTGCATTCGTGATGAGGTGGCGGACAAGCTTCTGCTTCAAGGAAATCAACAAGATGGTCTTTATACATTTGCATTGGATAATAGTTCTAGTAATTGTAATAAACTAGAGGTTCTTTTGGCTAATGCCTCTTGTAATGCCCTTGATTTGTGGCATAGAAGATTAGGACATCCAACTTTTTCTACTTTAAAATCTGTTTGTAAGACCATTGTTGTTACCATTTTAGATAATGCAAATCATACTTGTGTTGCTTGTTGTTTGGGGTAAAAGTCACAAGTTACCCTTATTAAGTCTACCACAGTCTATATGTGCCTTTTCAACTTGTGTTTACTGATCTTTGGGGGCCTTTAACTGAGCCCTCTGCTGGGTATCGATACTATATTTCTTTTGTGGATGCATGTACTATACATACATGGGTGTATTTCTTGAAGGACAAATCACAGGCAATTGTTGCATTTTGCATATTTCAAAGTATGGTTAAGAATCAATTTTCCTTATCCATCAAAGCAGTGCAAAGTGACTGGGGGAGTACAGAAACTGCTAAAATGAGTTAGCTCAGGAAAGTGTTTTGCATGGGGCCACTTACCCTCATGCTTATGAGTAGAATGGGATTGTTGAGCGTAAGCACCGATATTTAATCGAGTTGGCACTAGTGCTGTTAGCTCAAGCCTCTCTTCCAATTCGTTTTCAATCATATACAATAGCTACTGCTGCTCATCTAGTGAACAGGTTGCCAACCAAGGTGCTAGGCAATATTTCTCTATTTGAGAAGCTGTTTGCAAAAAAACCATACTACAAGGTCCTTCGCGCGTATGGTTATAGGTTTTTCCCGTAGCTTCGAGCGTTTCAACCGCACAAGTTGATGCCCCGGTCTCAAGTGTGCATGTTTTTGGGTTACAGTCCTCAACATCGAGTATTTCAATGCCTCGACCCCACTGGACGTGTATTTATTAGCAGACATGTCAAGTTTGATGAATTTGTTTTTCCTTTTGCAGAGACAAAGCCAACTGCAGGTTATCATGCTCATCTCTCTTCTCGGTCAGCAGCACTTGAGATTGTTGATGAGTGCCACAACATATGTCCTCAAGTAGTAATATTGTCACATGCAACTACTAGTGCTACCTAATATGCAAATATTGTGTTGGGTGATGATGGTCATGATTCTTTGATGGCAGGTGCTGACTTGGGCAATGATGTTGATGAGTTAATCGGTTGACGAATATGGCCAAGAGGGTAGTGAATTGGCAAATAAAAATTTCGGTGGAAGCTATGCAGAAAATTGAAAGTAATTGCGCAGCGATTTAGAGTGGTTCGACTTTCTCAACCAAAGTCCACGTCCACTACCTTAGCTATCCACACTAAGGATTTTCCACAAATTCACTAATTTATCTTTCTTTTGAGGACAAAGAGTAACCTTACAAATCCCTCAAGAATTATACCCCAAATTCTTGAGAACACTCTCTCCCAAAGAGAACAATACAAATTTTGCAAACTTACAAGGAAATCCTCACAAGGTAGATTGTTTGCACAATTCTAGAACAAAGAAAAGAACAACTCAAGAATGAATACAATTGAGTACAAGTAGTGTTCTAGAAAGCAAAATGAATATTGAATGAAAAATAGGCTTGAAGTGCTCAAACAATGAGTTTGATGCTTTCTCTTTGATTCTCACTTAATTCTTGTTTCTTGTTATCTCTTGTTTTTTTATTAATGGCTTCTAAGCTTGTTTAAATACTCCTTCAAATGATTCTGAACGTTAGGGATGATTAGGGGAGTCAATAGAGCCGTTTAAGTGTGATAACATTTAATTAAAGCAGTTGGGAGCGTCAGTGCATCGATGCATAACAAGGTGCATCAGTGCATCAAGTGTAAAATTCAAATATTTTGACCGTTGGAACACTTAGTGCATCAGTGCACCAAGTGTGCATCGATGCATAAAATGCATTCGATGTTTTGAAAAAGCATGAGTGCATCGATGCATGGTCTGTGCATCAATGCATAAAATGCATTCGATGTTTTCATAAAATCCTGAGTGAATCGATGCATGGAGAGTGCATTGATGCATAAAATGCATTCGATGCTCAATTTATTCATTGGTGCATCGATGCATGGATTGGTGCATCGGTGCATGCCTTTGAAAAATTGATTTTAGGCTTGATTTTGGTTCAAAATACTTTATGAAAATTGTTTCAAAAATATATTAAGTATAAAACACAATTTTACACATTTAGTAAGGTTTGAAATTGATCTTAAAAGACTTGGAGTAATAATTTGATATTCGATTAATTAAATCAAATATACTTAGAAAATCATTTGTAAAATCTTAAAATTCATTTAACTTAATTTGTTATATCGAAACATCAAAATGTTTTCAACAATCTCCCCCTTTTTGATATAACAAAACACTTGAGTAATTTTAAGAATTTGAAAATCAAGTTTGAAATTACTCCCCTTACTTTAACACTTCTCCCCTTTAAAACACTTTAACATTTCTCCCACTTTTTGTTAAATAAAAAAGACTCTAAAACGATTTTAAACAAGGATTTGAAAAACACAGCCAATTGATTATAAGTAAATGTTGCTTAAGCTGCTAAGATCAAAGATCAAGAAAGAGGTTAGCCATTAGTTTCATAATCAATATTCATAAACGTGAAATGGCATAATTGGTCATAATGCAACTAATATATAAATGATGCAAAATTAAGCTCAAATGAGAATTCAAACCAAACCAAATATATATAAAATAAGTTCAAATATCCAAACATCCAACTCCTAGCAAATTCAAACGTTTAACAATCCAAAGCAAACAATCCAGAAACATCAAAATCAATCTAAGTTTGAAAGTCAAGAAAGCATAACAAGGAAAATCTATTCCATCGGAGGATGGGAGGAGGAAATCGTGCTTGCATCTCAAGAGAAAGAGCATCCATACGCGCAAGCATCTGTCATTGAAACTCCATATGTTGAGCTTCCAAAACATCCAAGCGATGATGCACGGCTTCGTTGTTAGCAGTCAAATGGGATTCGATAGAAGCAAACCGTTGATCAAATGTCTCCAAAAACGAGCGAAAATATGGAGGCACTTGATCCTCTTGTGGTGCCGGCGCATTGTTGGGATCGTCAATATCTTGAAATATTCCTTGAAGCTCAGGATAATCATCTGCAGCCGGATCCGGAGGAGGAGGAGCACGAGAAGAGCTAGGAGCAACTCGTGAGGAACTAGCTCCCGGAGTTTTCTTAGAGGGTCGAAAGACCCATTGACCGGTTTCCTCGTCTTGTTTCCACTCGGCCTTCTTTAACGAGATGAGATTGATTGGGTTTTGGATAGGAATGGGATTGTCAAGAGAGACATCTAGACCAAGTTTGATAAAGAGGTTACTAAGAAGACATCCATAAACTAATGTTTCGACATGTTTTGAAGGAACAATGTTTATGATATCCACTAGTTGACTAAAAATAATGTGGGGCAGATTTATTTTGTTCTTATTCTAAAAACAGTGCATCCACCATAAATCCCTAGCACGAAGAGTGGAGTACTTACCTCCAGATGGTCTAAGCCACCAAGAGATCATCAAATGAAGAAAACGATTGTGATGAGAACGTAGAATACTAACACTAGCGTTCGGAACATAGGGATAATCCACAGTTTCATTCTCATTATATAACCCATCATCATCTAACCCAAAACCTGAAGCTATAACTGCGGGGTCAATATTAATATATTGGCCTAAAACATAGGATCTAATAGCAATAGTACCACATTGAGTATTATTTTGAATGCACACCGTATTAGAATAGAAAATGCAGACTTACTGATGATAGACGACAGGTTTGAGATGAAACAATTTATCAAACTTTCAAGTTTTAAGAATCAGAAGGTATTCAAAGTCAATATCTATCATGACTTGAAGAGAAGGAATGCGTTCTTCCAGGATTCTATAGGATTGGAAAGAATTTATATACCTATGGTATAGGTCATCTCTACAACGTTCAGGCATGTTGAAACAGAGTCCTATAAGACTATTAGGTGGAGAAGGAACGAGATTTAGAGGTCGGTTTGAATGACTAGATGAAGTCCTAGGGCGTTTGAGATTAGACATGGTTTAGGAATCGGAGTAAGGAATATAACCTACAATTTTGAAACACATGTATGCAAAATAATCAATTCCAAACTCAAATGAGTCCGCAATAATTCAAGGTTCTCTAAACCAAATTCTAATGGGCATAGTTTTTTGAAAAACTATTTAGAAACCAACGTTTGAAAAAATATAATATGTATAGTTTTTCATGAAGACAACATAATTAAATCAAAAACATCAAATTTAAAAAAAATCAGATTTTCGATTTTTTTCGAAAATTCAAAAATTTATTGAAAATTTGTGAGTTTTTTTATGAAAGTAGTTGTAAAATCTAGTTTATAATCATCAAACAATCAATGCCCGATATAATGTTCATCCTAGAACTAATCTAAACTAGTCCTAAGATCAAAAATCAATGAAATAGAGTTTTTGAAACATTACCTTGAAAATTTTTGAATTTGAGGGAATGTGGTGTTATTTTGCACGATTTGATGATTAAAGCAGGATTAGGAGATGAAGAGCACGAAGATTCCAATCAAAAACGATGATTTTGGAGCAGGAAGATAATTTTGGTTGAGAGAAGGGCGAACAGTGGGGTGTTATGAGTTTTTAGGGTTTGAAACAAATGATAAAATAAGCCTTTTAAACCCCAAAACCCAAAAGATGCATCGATGCATGGCCTTGTGCATCGATGCACATTCAAGGCGTGCATCGGTGCACCTTCATGGTGTATCGATGCACATTCAAAGGGATGCATCGATGCACTGTTAAGTGTATCGATGCATGAAGCACAAAAATGTCAAAAATCCGTTTTAAACACTTAAAATGCTAAATTAATTAGCTCTATTGGTATTGGCAACTCATATAATGAAAATTAATCATGTTCAATCAATCAAATTAATCCTTAAATTTCATTTGAACATAAAAATTAATTTTCACCAAGCAACATAAACTCCCCCTAACTAATAGCAATGAATTCAATCAAAAGTTACTATTATAAGCATTTTTCATTTATTATTAAAAGTGCTAAAATTATTTTAAACACTAAGTGAAGATAGGCCAGTTAAACCTAATTCTCTCCTAAGTGTCCAAAATCTTTCTTTGTCTAAAGGTTTTGTAAAGATATCTGCTAATTGGTGCAAAGTATCAACAAAATCTAGAACTACATCTTCCTTAACGACATGGTCTCTAATGAAGTGATGTCTAATTTCAATGTGCTTAGTTATAGAGTGTTGGATGGGATTTTTAGTGAGACAAATAGCACTAGTATTGTCACACTTGATAGGAATGGTACCTACTTCAATTCCATAATCAAAAAGTTGTTGTTTCATCCATGGAACTTGTGCACAACAACTACCAGCTGAAATGTATTCCACTTCAGTGGTAGATAATGCAACACAATTTTGTTTCTTTGAAAACCAAGAAATCATCATATTTCCAAGGAATTGGCAAGTATCGGAGGTGCTTTTCCTATTTAATTTGCATCCTCCATAATCCGTATCAGAGAAGGCATGCAAGCTAAAACTAGAGTCTCTAGGATACCAAAGTCCTAAACTAGGAGTGTCCTTAAGGTATCTAAAGATTCTCTTAACAGCTAGTAAATGTGATTCCTTAGGACATGATTGAAATATAGAACATAAGCAAACACTAAACATAATGTCCGGTCTACTTGCGGTTAGATAAAGTAAAGAGCCAATCATTAACCTATATAATTTATCATCCATACATTTACCTCCTTCATCTAAGTCAAGCTTTGTTGATGAGCCCATTGGAGTGTCATGCGGTTTGCCATTTTCCAGTCCAAACTTCTTGAGCATATCTTTGACGTACTTAGCTTGATTGATGAAGATGCCTTATTTTCTTTGCTTGATTTGGAGTCCCAAGAAAAATGAGAGCTCCCCCATCATGCTCATCTCAAATTCACTTTGCATTAGCTTAGAAAATTCTTGGCAAAGAACATCATTAGTAGAACCAAATATTATATCATCAACATAAATTTGAACAACTAATAAATCTTTACCTTTATGCTTTAAAAACAATGTAGTGTCAACCTTCCCTATTGAAAAACCTTTTTCGATTAAAAAGTTTGACAATCTTTCATACCAAGCTCTAGGAGCTTGTTTTAAACCATAAAGCGCTTTTGTCAATTTAAGAACATGATCTAGAAATTTTGAATCTTCAAAACCTAGAGGTTGTTCCACATACACTTCTTTTATAAAACCATTTAAAAATGCACTTTTAACATCCATTTGATATAATTTAAATTCATGAAAACATGCAAATGCTAATAACATTCTAATTGCTTCCATCCTAGCTACGGGAGCATTTGTTTCATCATAGTCTATGCCCTCTTCTTGAGTGTACCCTTGAGCAACAAGTTCAGCCTTGTTTCTCACTATATTACCACTTTCATCAAGCTTATTCCTAAATATCCATCTAGTACCTACAGTAGATTTATTACTAGGCCTTTCAACTAATGTCCATACTTTACTTCTCTCAAATTGATTTAACTCTTCTTGCATAGCCATAATCTAATGTTCATCTTTTAATGCTTCTTTAATATTCTTAGGCTCAATGCATGAGATAAATGCAACATAATTACATATATTTCTAAGAGAAAGATCGAGTTGTTATCCCTTTGGATGGATCATCTATAATCTCACCATCCTTGACATAGTTGTACTCTCTTGGGTAAGATACTTCCCTTTCTTCAATGGTTGGATTCTCGAGAGGATCTTGAGTTTCCCCATCTTTCATTTCTTCCTTTGATAATGATTCTCCAACGTCATTTATATTTGTAATGCCTACATCATCATTCACACAAGAATCCTTCCTCGGAAGGGGATTATCATCGAAAACAACATGTATAGACTCTTCTACAACTAAAGTTCTTTTGTTAAATACTCAATAAGCTTTAGAATTTAAGGAATAACCCAAAAAAATTCCTTCATCACTTTTAGCATCAAATTTGCCAAGGTTCTCTTTACCATTGTTTAAAACAAAACATTTACATCCAAAAGTATGAAAATAGCTAATGTTAGGCTTTTTATTTTTAAAAAGTTCATATGGAGTTTTCTTCAAAATAGACCGAATCATTACTCGATTAATAACATAACAAGCGGTATTTGTGGCTTCCGTCCAAAAATATTTTGGCAAATTGTTTTCACAAAGCATGGTTCTAGCCATTTCTTCTAAAATTCGATTTGTCCTCTCAACAACTCCATTTTGTTGAGGGGTTCTAGGTGCTGAAAAATTATGGCTAATACCATTAGAATTACAAAATTCAATAAATCCAAGATTTTCAAATTCAGTTCCATGATCACTCCTAACACTAGTTATAGAGTAACCTTTTTCATTTTGGATTACTTTTGAAAACGTGATGAATTTTTCTAATGCTTCATCTTTAGTACTTAAAAATAGAACCCAAGTATATCTAGAATAGCCATCTACCAAGACAAATGCATATTGTTTTCCACCCAAGCTAGTAGTCCTAGTTGGCCCAAAAAGATCTATATGGATCAATTGTAATACTCTACTAGTTGATATGTTATTAATGGATTTAAAAGAAATTCACTTTTGTTTTCCTTTAGCACAAGCATCATAGATTTTATCATTATCAAATTTTACTTTAGGCAACCCTCGAACTAAATCTCCTTGAATTAGCCATTGCAAAAGACTCATACTAGCATGTCCTAGTCTCCTATGCCATAACCAACTATCATAGAATCGTCACTCTTTAGAGTTAAATATGATCGAATACTTATAAAATTATTTTTGAAAAGAAAGATTATTGAAACCCTCGTTTCTAAAAATAATTTTATCAAGTCCACATTTAAAAACTAGGGAATAAAAGTAAATACATTCGAGAGTCGATTATGTTGTTTTAGTAGCGTAATTACAAGTTCAAACCAAATTTAAATTGCGAATCTTATTCATACAAGTTAATATAAAAAGATTGCATTTTATTTGGAAATAAACAAAATTAGCTTCATAAACAGTTAGATTAAATAAGTTTATTATACGTCTAGAAAAGATCCTCTGGAAAGAATCAAATTTTCATTAACAAAATTTTTTGGAAGACTTTTCTCTCTAAGAAGAGTCTCTAGAAGTTCTCGGAGACACCCTACTCTCAGTAGAACCATCTTTCGCTGGAATCGCTTTTCCAAGTTATACTTAGTTTTTGACATCATTCTTGACAGAACTAAAATCTGACAGTTGACAGTCATATTTGTTATAGTTTGACATTTTATTAACTAGGGGTGAGTAAATATCGACTCAAAAAATTGATTTTTTTATTCGACTTGACCCGAAAAAACACAAATTGACTTTCGAGTTGTATTTTCATAAACTCGACTCGACTTGAAAAAATTTGAAATTCAAATCGAGTTGTAAAATACAACTTGAATAACTCGAAATATTTAATAATTAGTTGATTGATTTTCAAGTTTGTGTCGAGTTCTTCGACTTTATATGATATATGTATACCGTATATGAAAAAAATATGAATATATATATATATATATATATATATATATTGTTATTAAAAAACCATTTAAATTGGAATAAAATAATATCATAATATTATAAATATTTACAATTAAAATTAAACAAAAACTCAAAAATTCGACTCGATCTGACTCGACTCGAAAAAATCAAGTCAACTTCGAGTTTTAAAATAGAACTTGTCAACTTGAATAACTCGAAAAAAAATTTACTCGACTTGATCAAACGCTCACACTAGTATTAACAAACATGATGACCTTAGGGCTGACACCAATCATCAAAGGGTCAACATATAAATCCATCAAACAAACCTGATCTCTCTCTCACCTAGACCAATCATCTTCTTCTACCTTCATTCCCTCTCCTCACAAGGATTAACCCCAAGCTCACAGTCAAATTAATCTTCAATGGTTATGACTCTCCGTCCAAACTAAAAAAGTTAAACCATCAATGACAAACGGGATAAACTTGTTCAATAAATAAAGTTGATACTAGACAACTTGATAATATTTTGAGAAAAAACTCCTTAGTAGTTTTCATTTTCTAAGAAACCTCATGGAACAAAATTGTAAATTCAGTCATAAAAGAGCCATTGCACCCATTAATGCTATAAGATGATTCACCTTTCGTGTTATCTTAATTTGTTGGTGATGAAATCATTTTTCTAAAAGAAATATTTTGAAAACCACATTTTTTTAAAAATATAAATAATGTTGGTTCATTATTTTCTCCCAAATAAAATTAAAAGATTGAATAAAATTAAGTATTTACATACATCCTCATCCTCCTATTGATTCACCTAAATCAAAACTTTTATAAAGGAAAATATATGATGGATGACGGGTGTTGTTATTGATACCCTGTAGACACTCATTTTTGTTCGGGTCTACAAAAATATTTTATTATTTATTTATTATTATTATTATTATTATTATTATTATTTTATTTTTCCAGGCCCCACACTCAACCACCACGATTTAACAACCCCGATTTAGTGGGATTTAGAAAACAAAACAACGTATTTGAGTCCTATTAAAACACTAAAAACTGAGGCATTTGAGTCCAAGTGGGACTTTAAAACGTCTCTAAAAATAGCCAATCACTAGGCTATTTAAAGGCAAGCAAGGGGGAAGGTAACAAAGACAGATATTGGAACAAGCCATTAATTTGAGTAAATAGGGTTCTTTCTTTTATTTTACCCTTCGGCCCATTATCGTTTTCCCATTTATGCTTATTCCCCTACTCTACTTCGCCTAGTCTGGAAAGGCTTCCAAATCCTTGGAGCACCCGAAGGAATAAAAGTTTTCCGAACAAGTTCAGCTAGCAACGCTACGACTCGGTTCGCTCCACAATCTAGCGCTGCACCATCGCCGTTCCGTGTCTCATCAAGGGTTCCTCTCTCCAACTGCATTTTCAGGTGTCCAGTTGAAACGTGTTTCTGCTTGGAATCGATGTTGTCGTATCACTCTGTCACTGCTTCGGCTATGATGACTTCGGTGCTCACTGTTTCTCGCAGCATCGCTACTTGGTTCTCTTAAGGGTTGACTTTACATTGTTATAAAATTCTCCATCATAGTATGTGTAAAAAGTTAGTTTTATTTTTTAAATTTTAGCATTTTTTATTATTATTTATTTTATGTTTTTTTACTTCTTATTATTTTTATTTTATTACTTTTAGAATTTAACATTTTTTTTATTTTTTCCTTTTGATTCATTTAATATTATATATATATATATATTTGATTTATTTAATATTTATTTATTATTTCTTATCTAACATTTTCAACTTTTTAGGTATATTTTCACTCGATCAAAGGTAATTAGTTTGAATTGAATTTTTAAATTTCGATTTAAATTTTAATTTTCGTAATTAAGACAACCGACTAATTAATTGTACCGAAAGGACAGTACAAGGGTGCTAATCCTTCCTTGACTGGAACCGACTCCCAAACCCGACACATTTTTGGTAAAACACAGACCATGTAAGATGGTGTCTGATCCACCTAAATGTTTTTAAAATGATCGGTGGCGACTCTAACCCATTATTTCAAGTCGAAGCCCAATTCCGAGCCCAACCAAAAGACGGTCGGGACAGCTTGGCGACTATGCTGGGGATAGGTAAGTAAGTCAGGCCATAATTAATTTTCGGTTGTCTTTTTATGTGAAAATAGTAAATTTGAATTTATTTATTTGATTCCAATGATTTATCTTTGATTATTTTTCAAATAAATAGTTGTACTGACATTTTTCTCAATGATTTCAGATTTTTGAAAAAGTTTTCATCTCAGGCTCTATACCCGAGCTTTGAACCCTTTTAAGTGGGAGCGAAAGCGACGCTTTCGTGAGAATTTATTCTCCGCATAGGCCTAGCAAGTAACCTTCGGGAGTCATATACCTTATGTCTTCGTGTGAATTTATTCACCGCACATACATAAGGGAATGTTTCCTCTCGAGTTTAACTTAGTCCACATAAGCTTGTAATGGGCTTAGGACTAAGGGTCTGGTAAGCCCAATGGGGCACCAGCAAGGAGAACTCGAGTACCTTTTTTTTAGAAACTAAATCGGGAGACTACAATGAGTTAGAGCCCACCCCAAAACCTCATTCCAAACCCTAGGCTATCTTGAGTTATTTCCTGCTTTACTTTCTGTTCAAAGCATGCGAACTAGAAATATATGCAGTTAGAACTTGTTCAAAATTAACATGCGGGATAGAGATCATGTTCGAGTAGGAATACTAAGCATGCTTGGGTAGATATTATATAGGGTAGGACTTTTTTATGAGTGTTTTGATTATTATCTTTACCTCACTAACTCTTTTCTTTTTTTCTCTTTTTTATTTTATTTCCATATTTTTCATCATTCATTCATTCAAAAGAGGTGTTGATCCACCGAAAATGTGTTCGTTAAATGTAAATAATTTGCATTAATGGACAAAGGGGTTATAATACAAGAGATAAAAAACTCAGAAGTCCAGCTATGGTCAGAAAACACTCAGAATGGACCGAAATTCACACTATGCACACCAAAAGTTGACTTTTTGAGCTGACAAAGGTTGCAGGGGCAAGATGAGAAAATGTTATTGACCTGAAGAGCTCCTTCAAAGATAACATACCACTATAGACAAATTCAAGAAGCAAGCTTCAGATAGTTCCTGTCGAGGGAGGACTCCAATGGCACTTTCGTTAGGAACAAGCTCTGCAGAGAGTGAAAACCGGAGATGCAGTCCTTCGAGACTTTTTTGGGAAAGCAACTCGTCACTTGCACAGTTTAACCAAAGGAGCCGGAACGGTTCGACATGATATTCAACTGGTGACAGAAAAAATATAGAAGACGAATCAACTTGTCAGAGGTTGTTCGAGATCTATACCATCAAAATGTTTTTTGTCTCTTCAGATGTAACACTTTTGTCCCCAATAAGGATTGGTTATGATAACATGCACATTTTTGGATCAATGCCTTGAACATTGCATGCATTATGCATTTAAACATATATTTGCATTTTGTTTCTTTACAATCGCATTAACTAACAGAAGCATGTCTCATCAAAAGGAACAAACACTAGACATACCACCTCAAGCATTGGACATACTCCATCCACATGACACCCGCTTCAAAAAGAAGAAGATGGATGCCAGAATTGCTCAGATCGAGGATAACATGTTGAAGCTGCAAAGAGAGTCGGAAGACAAGATAAACTAGAGCAGTCGAAGAACTCTGCATGCAATCACAAAGAGCCAAGAGTCCTTGGTCGATCAAATTGTAGCCAAGTTATCTGGTCTACATTAAAAAAAGTCCTGACAAGTGAAACATATGAAGGCCCTAATCCTCGACATTCTAGAAATAGTGGGGTATCCTAATGAGGATTTATTCTATTTTGCAGCATCCTGTTTGGACTTGTTTTTTGAACTTTCTCATATTTCTTTTTTGTAACTTGCTTTGGAACTTTGACATATTTCTTTTTATGAATTTATGCTGAGTATTGAATCAAATTTACAACTTGAAATTCTTTGAATATCAGCTGAATTGAAAAAACTCTGTAAATAATTCAGAGTTACAGATATTTGACAAAGTAACACGATTAAAAGCCGGTAAAACAAGGACTTTGACCTTACCCAAAAATACGCTCAAACATCGTACCCTTCTCTTGCAAATAACCAATATAACATTCTCCCTTTATAAGGCTTTGTATTTAGATGTTTATAGGTCAGTGATGATAATGATCTTAACAGATGAAATAGTCGGGGTAAGCGAATCTAGTTTAGGTCAGTTGCTTGGAAATTGAACTCTAAAGATGAGATTCCTTGACTTTCAACAACACATAGGCTATAACAGGTTCTTCTTAACAAACTTAAGAAATTGGAGCCGTATTCCCAGATTATATTATTATATATATACAATAAAGCTTGAGTTGTCTCTCTAAAGCAATTGGTTAAACGCCCCGACTTTATGGATAAGATTCAGCTAGCCTGATAAAGGTGATTTTAATATACAATAAAGCTTGAGTTGTCCCTCTAGAGAAATTGGTTAAATGCACCGGCTTCATGGATCTAGCTATCCAGGCAATGGCAAATTTATCTAAATAAGGAGTTTCGGTAAAAGATAGACTAACGGAGTTAAGAAACACCTGTTATAGTCAACTTCACTCGAGCACTCAAGAATTTCATCTTTACACCATTATTAGAGGAGCCTACGAAACTTGAACAAATGAAAGATTTCAGAGGACCGAAATAGAAGGTCTAGTAATTGATCATGCTAGTTGCGTGATTTTGTATGCATCCAATTAAAATGCCAAGTCAAAGAAAAAGCATGTTGCAATGACAAAAAAATGACATTTTTTATGGCTGAAACCTTAGGTCAACCTAAAGCCAACTCATCCATTTGAATATTTGTCAAAGATCTATAACTCTGAAAGCGGTAAAGAGCTATTGATCCTTTTGATATTCTTTGAACTCATGTTTATGATTTGATTCGATTGCGAGCCTAGATTGAGGGGTAATGTTTTACAGAATTTTTACATTTTTATATCTTTTTTATTCCCTCATAAAATAAGAGAAAGGAAAAAAATATTTTCAAACAGGACAGTCTCAAATGTGAAAGGCTGCAACCCGAGAAGAAAATGGGGCATGGTCGATTCCGAGTACAAGATCGACATACAAAATGAGGCTTCATCCAGAAGATAAAGCAGAGCCAATTCATGTTGCATGCATCTTAGACATATTTAAGAGCATCACATTTGTTGTTTTTTTCACATACATAATTTTTGCAGCTTTAGAGTCAAGTTTCAACTTCAAGGCGAAAGATACTTGATTCATAATAGTTTGTAAAAAATCGAAGGTGGTTGTTTAACTCAACAGCGATGAGCTACACCTCAACCAATTTGACATATTGAAAGATTGACATATCTTAGAATGAACTTCAGACGGGTTCGAGAGCCAATTCAGAATGGATCCAGTTCACATTTTCAAACCATATTTCAACTCCACGACGGAGGATATCCAACTGACAAAATTTGGCTTTCCCTTGAAAGGGAGTCATCCAAAGAATAATGATCGATTTAAACCCACGGATGGGGGTCATCCTTCATTTAGAGGAAATTTATAGCACATATTAAGTAGATAAAAACTGTCTATCAACAAACAACTTTCTAGTTTCACTCAGAGTCAATTTCAACTTCACAACGAAGGATATTAAACTCGAAGCAACATTCATCTTTAGATTGATTTCAACTTCACGACGAAGGATATCCAATTCAAGGCTCAACTTTATAACGAAGGGGGCATCCACGATTTCAACTTCACGACAAAGGATATCGTGCCCACCAGTAACATTCATATTTAGATTGGATTTTAACTTCATAACGAAGGATATTCAATTCAAGGCTCAACTTCATAACGAATGGGCCATCCACGATTTCAACTTCACGACGAATGATATCGTGCCCACCAGCAACATTCATCTTTAGATTGGATTTCAACTTCATGACGAAGGATACCAATTCAAGGCTCAACTTTACAATGAAAGAGCCATCCACGATTTCAACTTCACGACGAAGGATATCGTGCCCACAAGTAACATTCATCTTTAGATTGGATTTCAAATTCACGACGAATGATATCCAATTCAAGGGTCAACTTCATAAAGAAGGGGCCATCCACGATTTCAACTTCATGATGAAGGATATCGTGCCCACCAGTAACATTCATCTTTAGATTGGATTTAAACTTCACGACGAATGATATCCAATTCAAGGCTCAACTTCACAACGAAGGGGCAATCCACGATTTTAACTTCACGACGAAGGATATCATGCCACCAGCAACA
The DNA here is from genome assembly GCF_006381635.1 of Hibiscus syriacus. Taxonomy (NCBI): domain Eukaryota; kingdom Viridiplantae; phylum Streptophyta; class Magnoliopsida; order Malvales; family Malvaceae; genus Hibiscus; species Hibiscus syriacus. The sequence goes on along the minus strand of NW_024063046.1, from coordinate 46,763 downwards.
TTCATCTTTAGATTGGATTTCAACTTCACGAAGAAGGATATCCAATTCAAGGCTCAACTTCACAACGAAGGGGCCATCTACGATTTCAACTTCACGACGAAGGATATCCAATTCAAGGCTCAACTTTATAACGAAGGGGTCATTCACGATTTCAACTTCACGACGAAGGATATCATGCCCACCAACAACATTAATATTTATATTGGATTTCAACTTCACGGCGAAGGATATCCAATTCAAGGCTCAACTTCATAACGAAGGCTCATCCACGATTTCAACTTCACGACGAAAGACATCATGCCCACCAGCAACATCTATCTTTAGATTGGATTTCAACTTCACAACAAATGATATCCAATTCAAAGATCAACTTCACAGCGAAGGGGCATTTGTCAACAAACCCTCGAGTTTGATTACATTCAGCTCAAGGGCATAACAAATTTACAGCATAGCTCAAGGCGAGAAGGGCTATCTGTCAACAAAAAAAGGTCGAGCTCAATTCTGTTCAGCTCGATGACGTATCAATCGTATGGTAACAATAAGGAATTACTTTCCAGTTGAATTTTAAACCAAGGTCTTTAAGTCAAGAGGAAGATCTGGGGCAATCTCTCAGCTTAGTACAGTATAGCTCAAGGCAAGAAGGGATATCTGTCAATGAAGACTTTCGAGTTCAATTCCATTCAGCTCGAGGGTGTATCAATCGCGTTGAATCATCAAAGAACTACTTTTCGGTCAAATTTTCGCACACATGTCTTTAAATTGAGAAGAATACCAAGGTCGACCAAGATTGGGAACAAAGAGACACTTTTCGATTCACCTACGATTTCGACTTCACAATGAAGGATATCGTACCCAAAGGATTGACCCAACTTCACGACGAATGAGTCATCTGTGACACAACAATGAAAAACCTGTTTAATTCAGGTCAGCTTCACAACAAAGTATATTGGGCTAGAAGACAATCCAAGAGTTACTTCCAAATACTTTGAACTCAACTCAACTTCACAACAAGGGTTGTCGCGCTCAAGAGGTCCACGATTTCAACTTCACAATGAAGGATATCGTGCTCAGGATTTTACAGTTCAACTCAACTTCACAACGAATGAGTCACCCATGATTTCAACTTCATGAAGAATGATATCGTGCCCAATGGATCGAATTAGTGTCACAGCAAACACTATCAAGTCTCAAATCAAAGAGAATCGGACAAAAACTGGTTGTCTTTTTTCATCTTTGCCCTATTCTTGTTAACACAAAAATGTGTAAAGAGGGGCAGCTTTAGACACCCATTTTTTTTCGGGTCTACAAAATATTTTATTATTATTTATTATTATTATTATTATTATTATTATTATTATTATTATTTATTTTATTATTTTTGTAAGCCCCACACTCAACCACCACGATTTAACAACCTCGATTTAGTGGGATTCAGAAAATAAACCAATGTATTTGAGTCCTATTGAAACACTAAAAACTAAGGCATTTGAGTCCAAGTGGGGCTCTAAAATGTCTCTAAAAATAGCCAATCACTAGGATATTTAAAGACAAGCAAGGGGGAAGATAACAGAGGCAGATATTGGAACAAGCCATTGATTTGGGTAAAGAGGGTTTTTTCTTTTATTTAGCCTTCAGCCCATTATCGTTTTCCCATTTATGCTTATTCCCCTACTCTACTTCGACTAGTCCGGAAAGGCTTCTAAATCCTTGGAGCACCCGAATGAATAAAAGTTTTCCGATCAAGTTCAGTTCACAACGCTGCGGCTCGGTTCGCTCCACAATCCAGTGCTGCACCATCGTCGTTCCGTGTCTCATCAAGGGTTCCTCTCTCCAACTGCATTTTCAGGTGTCCAATTGAACCGTGTTTCTTTTTGGAATCGATGCTGTCGAATCACTCTGCCACTGCTTCGGCTTTGATGACTTTAATGCTCATTGTTTCTCGCAACAGCGCTGCTTGGTTCTCTGATGACTTTACATTGTTATAAAATTCTCCATCATAGTATGTGTAAAAAGTTGGTTTTATTTTTTTTAATTTTAGCATTTTTTTATTATTATTTATTTTATGTTTTTTACTTCTTATTATTTTTATTTTATTTTATTACTTTTATAATTTAACATTTTTTTTATTTTTTCCCTTTGATTCATTTAATATTATATATATTTGATTTGATTTATTTAATATTTATTTATTATTTCTTATTTACCATTTTCAACTTTTTAGGTGTATTTTTAATCGATCAAAGGTAATTAGTTTGAATTGAATTTTTAAATTTCGATTTAAATTTTAATTTTCACAATTAAGACAACTGACGAATTAATTGGTACCGAAAGGGCAGTATAAGAGTGCTAATCCTTTCTTGACTATAACTGACTCTCGAACCCGACACATTTATGGTAAAATGCAGACAAGGTAAGATTGTGTCTGATTCACCTAAATGTTTTTAAAATGATCGGTGGCGACTCTAGCCCATTATTTCAAGTCGAAGACCAATTACGGGCCCAACGGAAAGATGGCCGCGACACACCCAAACCCTCATCGGATATTATTTGCGCCCAATCTAATTTTTATATAAGTCTTCAGACTATTATGATTTATTTAAAAAAATTATATGTTAATATTTTGATATATTTTCTATAATAATTTTATTTGAAAATTCAGAGCTGAATCAAAACAGAGAATTTTTATGAAACGGGCCTCCAAATAATTTTTTTAGTGCATAAAGATTTTTTTCTAAAAATAAGTGTATAACGTTTTTTTCGTTACATTTTAGGTGTCTACTGCTATATTTTTTTATTTTTTATAATAAAAAAATATTTTTTAAAAAAGAAAAAAATTAAAAAATCAAATACCCATTTCTTCCCTCTCCCTCTCATCCGCCCCACCTCTGACGACGAAAGGTCACCACTAACTTGTTATAATTATACATTTGGTCCTCATTTTTTTATATATTCTATTAATTTAGTTCTATATTTAATTTAATTCAAAAAAATTAACTATTCAATCAAGAGGTGTCACGTGTCAACCGATTATTCTGATTATCATCTGATTAAAGAGGTTTTTATTAATTTTAATATTTAATTCAATTAATTTGTCACCACCAGTTTAAAAGGAAAACAAATAAGAGAAAACATTTTGTTGCCTGGGGGAATCGAACCGAAAAATAATTTTAATATTTGATTCATTTAATTTGTGACCACCAGTTTGAAGGACATTATGTTGCCCAAGGGAATTGAACCCAAATCTCAAGTGTATGATTGTATGTGTGGGTTAAAGCCATCATTTTTTTCTAGCTTGTATAATATTTTATTTATCTGCTTTAAATTATAACATAAAAAGGAAATAATAAAAATCTAATAAATTAATTATATTTCATATATATATATATATATATATATATATATATATATATAATTCTAGTTAATGTAAGGTTTAAAAATGAAAATGAGCTTAAGATTTTTATATTTTTAAATTAAATTAATTTTTTTTACAGTTATTTGTAAATGATTGTAAATTTAAAGTAAATGTGAAATAAGCTTTTTTTTTAAAAAATTGAATTATAAATTTATTTTTATTATTTAATTTAATTTTGTAACTTTGGATTCTCTAAATAATTTTTAATATAATTATATTTTAAATAAAATTCATATATAATCTTTAAAAAAAAACTAAACTCATTTTTAGTTTTAATCCTTGCATTATCTAAAATTATATATATATATATATATATATATATATAAATATAATTTATTTATTATATTTGTTTAAATGACTTATTTCTATCATTAACATATATTAAGGATATATATATAATCTTGTAAATGTTACTCAAGTATGTGATTTGTCTTGGTTGTTAAAATGCTTTCATTTCAAGTTGGTCTTAATTTCAGATCCTATCAATTCCATGTTATTTTCTTTTTATGTCATAATTTAAAATAAATACATAAAACATTGTACAATGGAAAACCAAATGTTGGTTTCATCCTAGTGGTAAAGGCATACCTACATGTACTTGAGGTCCTTAGTTCAGTCCCCCAGATAGCCAAAAATATGTATATTCTTATTTGTGGAAAACTTAATTAAATTAAAATTTAAAATTAAAATTAATTAGAAAAACTCTCCAATTAGGTGGTGACTAATGTCACTAGTGAAATGTGTCACAATAATTAGTTGACATGTGGTACATCCTGATTGGATGATTACTTTTTTTAAATTAAATTAAAAATATGACTAAATTAATATGACTAAAAATATGGTATGGCTTGTTTGAAACCAATTAAACAGTGTAGACACTCATTTTCGTCTGAGGCTTATTTAGTATATGTATCAATATAGTATATTTTTTTAAAACATTTTGAAAATATATAATATATAGTTTTGAAAGCATTTTTCGAATATATATATAACACTATTTTTTAAAATATAATGCTATTTATTTATTTATTTATTTCTTTTCATTTATTTATTCATTTTGTTATTTTAAATTTTCTTTTTTCTTTTTTTAGGGGTCCAATAAGTCCAAAACAGTCCAAGAGGCCTAGCAATGACCCAATCGGGTGGGCAAGTAATGAGTGTTTTAAATCGGGTCTGATATGGTAGTTTCTATAAGGTCCAGTCAGCGTTTCTAGAAAAACGAATAGATCAACCGCACGTTTCTGCAATTCGGATTTGAATTAAACTCATGTTTTAGGATATTATTTTAATTTTATCTTTAGGAATTTTAGTTAAAATAGTTTTAAGTATTTTAATTAAGATTTAGGATATTATTTTTAATATATTGTATCTTATCTTTGTTTTATGAATTTTAGTCTAAATAGTTTTAAGTGTTTTAATTATGATTTAAGATATTATTTTATGAATTATCTTTAGCTTGTTTTTAGGAAGGGTAAGCCTAGATCTCTCACATATGAGAATAAAATCTTCTTTTTCTCTCTAGCTTTCTATCTATTTTTGCATATTCCTTTATTTTCCTTTAAATTTCGTTTTCAAATATGCTAAGTATGACATTGGTCATGTTTAGCTAATTTTCTTTTCAGTCGAGGGCTAAAGCAAAGACACAATTTCAAACACGAGAATTGTAAGAAGGATTGACTTATTGAAGCACATTCGACTTCCTAATAACACACTTAGCAAAATTGTTTGCTAAGAGGAAACTGAGATCAGAATCAGTTATTGTTGAAACAACATAATCCGAGTTGGCAGCGAAGAATTGTCCTTGGAAGCCGACGTGAATTTTGAAGTAAAGATATGTTTCGATGATCCGAAAATTTTGTGGCAAAGCTGAAGTCTGATGTTGCTTTCACTATAAGTTTATCTTTATCTCAATCTCTTTAGATTATTTATTTAATTATTTTCTTTTATTTAATTCTTATCTTTTATTTTAAAAACAACTTTTAAAAAATCCATTTTTCATCTTTACTACTATTATTTATTATTTTATTATATTTCCCTTTTATTTATTATTATTATTATTTTGTTTTATTTTTATTTTTTCTTTTAATATTTTTATATAACATTTTTTAAAATTTAATATTTCATTATTTGATTTTTTAATTTAATTTTTTATATTTATTTTATTTTATAATCTAATGTTGTAACCTTTTTAGAGGTAATTTCAATTGATCAAAGGTAAGTAATCAAATCGAGTTTTTAAATTTTAATTTTCGCAATTAAGACAACCGATAAATTAAAATGATACCGAAAGGGCAGTTCAAGGGTTCTAATGCTACCTTGACTGTAATTGACTCCCGAATCCGACATATTTCTGGTAAAACGCAGATCAGGTAAGATGGTGTCTGATCAACCTAAATATATTTTTTAAATGATATGTGAGGACTCTAATGTGTTTTATTTAAGTCAAAGCCCAATTCCGGGCCCAACTTGAAAGACGGTCGTGACAGCTTGGCGACTCTACTTGGGACAGAGTCAGGCTAAGGCTAATTTTCAGTTATCTTCTTAAGTGAAAATTTTAAGTTTAAATTTTAAGTTAATTTTTTTATCCTTATTACCTACCTTTGATTATTTTTCAAGTAAATAGTTGTATTGGCGTTTTTTCAATGATTTCAAATTTTTTAAAAAATCATCTCTGGCTCTATACCCGAGCTCTGAACCCTTTTTAAGTAGAGGTGAAAGCGACGCCTTCGTGGGAATTTATTCTCCATATAGGCCTAGCAAGTAACCTTCGGGATTCATATACCTTGTGTCTTCGTGTGAATTTATTCTCTGTATAGACATAAGGGAATGTATCATCTCGAGTTTAACTTGGTCCACATAGGCTTGTAATGGGCTTAGGACTAAGGGTCTGGCAAGCCCAAGTGGGCACCAGCAAGGAGAAATCGGGTACCTTCTTTAGAACCTAAACCGGGAGACTACAAGGGATTAGAGCCCACCCCGAAATTCCATTTCAAAACCTAAGATGTTTTACTTCCGGTTCAAAGCATACAGTTTGTCAATTTTTACTTTTATCATTATTATTTCTATCTTACTAACTGATTTTTCTTTCATGATTGCTTTTTTATCATTTACATCACAAAAAGAGGTAATTGGTCCAAAAAAAGTGTTTGTTAAACACAAATAATCCGCATTTATGGACAAAGGGGTTGTAATGCAAGACATGAGGTACGATTATGGTCTGAAAAGACTCAGAAAGAAAAGGAAGACAATCTGCAAGGAAATTGTGTCAGATCTGGTTGGCTATGTTTCTGTCAACCTAAAGCAGAATGATGTTTAATAATTACAAAGTATTTAGGACAGCTGGAAAAGTGACCAGAAAGGGAGGTTCTGCCAACGGTACGGTGGTATGCCACTTCTACTCTATGTCAAGACCGATGAGCCCCTAATTTGAGCCTTAGTACAATTATGGAATCTGGGGTACAACTGCTTCATATTTAACCAAGAAGACATGGTACACACAATTGAAGAATATACTGCTTTGTTGCACTGCGAAGGAATAAGAGTGGGTCGGGTTTACATCAAGAACATCAAGAGTTAGCCTTTCAAGAACGAGTTGGCAAAAGTGGCGGGGTAGATGAGAAATGGGTAACTGACTGGATTCAACATAAAGTTAATGGGGAAGGAATTGCTTGGACTCATATCAAGCAACTAATGAAGAATCACCCTGATAAATAGAAGGCAAATGATCTTTTTGTACTGGGCATTTATGGTTTGGTTATTTTCCCAAAGACATTGGGGCACATTGAGGCAGTTGTAGTGGAACTATTCGAACAACTCCTGAAATGAGTCAATCCAGCACCGATAATTTTAACTGAAACTTTTCGCTCCCTCAACCACTGCAGAAAGACTGGAGGAGGAAGATTTATAGGGTGTGCATTGCTTCTCTAAGTTTGGATCCATAGTCACTTCTGGAAGACTAATGAGATTTCTTACTACCGATTTAGCACCACTTATTCTCCTTTGGAGGAATTCCTCACCCTGAAATGGCACAAAGGCATCCCAAAAAGAAAAATGGATAAAGGTATTCACACGCCTTCAGGATAGGGATGTTGTCTGGAGATCCCCCTGGTTGACCCATAGTGACATTCTTTTTCGATGTGGAGATTCAAAAACTATGACATTACTCAGATTATAGGGAGGAGTCAGATACTCTCCACTTTTGGCACTTCAAAAATATGGGGCACGCCAGTTTGTCCCAACAACACATTGAATATCTGGATCGAAATTTGCATATCATGGGGACAACTACAAGAAAAATGTCAAAAAAGTAGCTGAGTCATGGAAGAAAATGTTCTGTATGGATGTCGTGGCCGCTAAGGATATGCTTACTCCAGACTATTTGGAATGGCGAAGGATAAGGAAAAATGACACCATCCCAATGCCAGACCATGAAGACACTCAAACCATGGAAGAACATCTTAAACATGTTCCTTCCGAGCTAGAGATAGCAAGAAAAGAATTTGAAGCCGAAAAGCAGGAGATGAAACAAAGTCTAAGGGAACTCGAGGCTGAAAGATTCTAGTGGAAGTTGGATACTGATACTCTAAAGGATCGGGCAGACAAGTTAGAGAAAGAACAAAAGAGAATTTGTTTTGAGCTTGAGGATTTGAGAAAAGGATATCAAGAACAAGTATAGAGCAATTCCAATCTGAAAAGGTCTTCTGAGTACTAAAAAAGTGAAGCTAACAGCCTGAAAAGGAAGTTTGAAGGGTATGAGGAAAGAGAAACCTTGAAAGAATAGCTAAAGACCACTCAGAGACATTTTTTAGACAACCAACACCAGAATAAACGTTTGAATATCTAGATAACTGATTTAGAGAAGTCTCTTCAGAAACAACAAGAGCATGATGACAAAACCATAGCTGAGTTGGAAGCCATTGTGGACGGGTTCAAGAAACAAACAAGTGAGCTTCAGATAGTTCCTTTTGATGGAGGATTTTAGTGGCATTTTTGTTGGGAACACGCCCAACAAATGGTGAAAGCTAGAGATGCAGTTATCCGAGATTTTTTGGAACAAGTACGAAAAGTAGCTCATCACTTGCACAGTTTAACAAAAGAAGCCAGAATGGTCCGACAAGGTATTCAACCAGTGACAAAAGAATGAAGAAAACTTGTCAACCTATTAGAAGCTGTTCGGGGTTTAGAGGATTTAGTCAGAATATACCTTTAAGATATTTTTGTCTCTTAAAAAAATAAGACATTTTTGTCTCAATAAAGATTATTTATAATAACAGACAGTTTCTAGATCAATGCCTCTAATTCTCATACATCATGCATCATTTTCATATCTTGCATTTCATTTTTATTTTCCATATTTTTTACATTCACATTAACTAACAGAAAATGTCTAGGGAACAAACACCGGATATACCTCCATGAGCCTTGGACACACATCATCCTCACAACACCCGCATAAAGAAAAGGCAAATGGAAGCCAAAATTACTCAACTCGAAGAGAACATGTTGAAGTTGTAGAGAGAGTTAGTAGAAAAGATAAGCCAGAATAACCAAAGTACTTTGGAAACGATCACTAAAAGCCAAGAGTATTTGGTTGATCAAATTTTTGCAAGGCTATCTAGCTTGAGTTAGGAAAACACGCCTGGGGCAGGGTCTTCTGAAGGGGTAGTTATGCCACTTACCCCGCAGGTAGTTATTTCACCTATAATCTTACCAAGAATACAAGGGGACTCGTCCACTGCAAAAGCAAATGCCTCGTCAGCTGTAAAGATACAAACTTTATTATCCAACCCTAAGAATAATCTGGATGACTACCATATACCGGATTTTGATGAAGAAGACAAGGCAAAGAAAATGGATAAAAAATCAAACTGCTGGAAGACCAAATGAAAGTGGTTAAGGGGGACTATAATTATTATGGGGTTAGTGCTCTAGAACAGAGTTTAGTCTCAGATTTGGTACTACCACTAAAATTCAAAGTTCACGAGTTTAAGAAATTTGATGGGAACAATTGCTCTTCAGCTCACATTATCATGTTCTGTCGAAAGATGAAAGGATATGTAGGAAACGATCAGCTCCTGATTCATTGCTTCCAAGAGAGTCTGTGTGGTTCAGCCATCCAGTGGTACAATCAGCTGAATCGATCTCATATCAAGACCTGAAAAGATCTAGACAAGTCATTCTTGGAACAATACAAGCATATAAACGATATTAGACTAGATCGAGTCATGCTACAAAGCATGGAGAAAAATCATAATGAGAGCTTCAGACAATATGAACAGAGATTGGGAGATTTATCTGTGCAAGTTCATCCGTCCTTGGATGAGAAGGAAACTCTTCATGTAAACCCTGAAGACTCCTTACTTCAGCTTGCAATCACATCAGGAACTTTCTCTGACTTAGTTATGGTCGGGGAAATGATTGAAACAGCCATAAAACAAGGCAAGATCGAGGGAGGGGAATCAAGTAAGAAGCCTCCTATTAAGAAGAAAGAGAGAAAAATTAATAACATCAACACCTACAATACCAACAAAGGTGTTACAATCTTCAACTAAAGAACAACTGTAGTTGTACCATCATATACTTCTAGTTAAAATCTGAGGGAACTTAGGAAAGAAAGAGAAAATGAGTATTTTAATCCTATTCCCATGACGTACAAGGAACTGTATCAACAACTCTTTGACACTCATGTAGCGTCACCATACCTGGTGGAACCTATGAAGCCCTATAAAGCCACCATACCCCAGATGGTATGATGTGAACTCTCACTGCAAATATCATGGTGGACTGCCAGGGCATACTATTGAGAATTACCTCGCATTCAAGAGGCTCGTACAAAGAATGCGTAACAAGAATTGGATCCACTTCGAATCAGGAGCACCAAACGTTGCACAAAATCATTTGCCTAATCATCAAGAGACTAATATTAATGCAAGTACTACAGATAAAAAAGGAAAGTTAAGACTTGTGTTTCTGAAATAACGTCTCATTTGGCTTGGGTATGGAGACAAATGGTGAAAGCAGGGTTTCTTGCACCACATTTTGATACATCAAGGAGTGGAGTTGATAACCATTATTGTTACCATAATGAAAAAGGGAATGAAGTGTAAGATTGCTTAGAGTTTAAAGATTTGATCCATCCTATGATGGATAGGAAGGAGCTGGAATTCTATGATGAAATCCAAGACTCTCCAGAAATGGATGTTTGTGCCACCGGAGAATCATCCGAAAGTAGATATGGCAGGGGTCATCATTTAGTAATTACCCCTAAAGCGAATACAGCAAAGAAAACACAAGCAAATATGGTGATCACAGCACCTCGACCTTTTTCCTATAAGGACAACAGTCTAGTGCCTTGGAAGTATGAATCCCAAGTAAGCACCCTGAAAGAATATGACAATGAAGCAAAACATGCCGTGGGGAAACACTACTTCCAAATAGGCTAACTCCCCCCAGAGACCACTTGAGCCCTTCAAGTGGGATGTGCTGACAATAAATGAGTCAATAAAGGAGAAAGAAACTATATTATTCCTAAAAATTTTAAAGCACAATGAGTATAACATCATAGACCAATTACATAGCTTGCTGACACGTATTTCAATGTTGACACTAATGCTAAATTCAGAGGCACACATGGAAGTAATGTTAAAGGTCCTATATCAGACCTTTGTGCCACAAGACATACCAGTCTGCAAGATGGATCGACTGGTTAACAATATTCAAGCTGATAATCTTATTTCATTTTCTGATGATGAGATTTTGTCTGGAGGACGAGGTCGAGCTAAGGCATTACACATCACCACTCATTGTAAGGGGCACGCCTTACCGAGTGTGTTAATTGATAATGGCTCATCCCTAAATATGACGCCCTTAGTTACATTGAAAAGGATGACAATAGACGCTTCCCACATGAAAACATGCCAGAGCATGGTCTGAGCATTTGACGGGACCAAGAGGGAGGTAATCGGCAAGATTGAGGTGCCTTTAACCATCTGACCTACTACATACAATGTTGAATTCTTGGTAATGGATATCATGCCTTCCTACAACTTCCTTTTGGGAAGACCTTGGATCCATCAAGCTGGAGCAGTACCGTCTACACTGCACGAGAAAGTCAAGTTTGTCATCGATGGGGCTCTGGTAATTGTTAATGTTGAAGAAGATATCGTGGCGAGTGTGACCACTAATGCCCCATACATATAAGAAAATGATGAAGTGGTAGAATGTTCGTTCCACTCCTTAGAATTTGTGAATGTCACGTTTGTGGCTGAATGAGGAAATATTTCTAAACCTCGGCTCTCTGAATGCACTAAAATGGAGATCAAACAGATCTTGGGAAGAGATGCCAAGGTGGGAAGAGGATTTGGGAGTCTGTTGTAATGAATGATCAACCCTATCATTCCTATAACAAAGCTAGACCAGTTCGGGCTTGGTTTTCAGCCCAGCCAACAACAGAAGATGAAGAAATCCAGAAAGGCCGAGACAAAAGGTCGACCAGATTAAACGGGAAAGATTTTCAATGAGAACCCATGGTTTTTCCACTTCTTTAAGAAACCTTTAAATCTGATGGTTATGAGTTTGGGTCGACTTCACTATATTTGGAGGTTTCTTTGAAAGATTGGAGTATTAACGCTATAACCACAGAGAATGCCGAAAATACGAATAAGTCAGGAATCTGCCCTTTACCACCTGGATCGGTGGTTAGCAACTGGATGAGTAAAGAATTACCTGTGGTTTTCAAATTTCTTTCAGAGTAATACTCAAACTATCCCTATTCACTTACACCCGGGTAATAGGTGATCTTTTGTAAGGGTGAATAATTTTTTTTTAAATTCAATAAAAGTTGCAGTTTCTTTCACGACAAATATTTTCCTTATTTCTTTTGAACTTAATTTTTTTCATTTAGTACATTTCTTTTGAATTCAATTTTCTTTAGTTTTATCCTCTTTGGAATTTAAGTTTCGACCATTCCATGTTGGATATTTTCCTCTCACATATAAATGTTTCATTTCTCCTTCAGGTCCCAAGATAATGATAATAGAGGTACTGATGATACTGACTTGGAAGTGGATTTTGAATAGTTTGATTGTCTCGGGGAAGTTGATGAATGTGACAATGAAGACGAGTGCAGTTTTTCTTCTGAATTGTTAAGGATGGTAGAAAGAGAAGACAAGCAAATATTGCCGCATGAAGAGAAAATTGAAGTCCTGAATCTAGGTACGGAAGAGGAAAGAAAGGAAATCAAAATTGGCACATATCTCTCAACTGAAGCAAGATAAAACTTAATATTCTTACTTCAAGAATACAAATATGTGTTTGCATGGTCGTATCAAGACATGCCGGGACTGGATATGGATATGGTAGTCCACAAACTGCCCATCAAACCATAATGCAAATCGGTGTAACAAAAGCTAATGAGAATGAGACCTGAAATGCTCCTTAAGATCAAGGAAGAGGTCAAGAAACAATTCGATGTCGGCTTCCTCCAAGTGGCCAAGTATCCGAAATGGGTGGCTAATATAATGTTGATTCCAAAGAAATACGGTAAAGTACGCATGTGTGTCGATTACCGAGATCTTAACAAGGTGAGTCCCAAAGATAACTTTCCTCTGCCGTACATAGACTCTTTGGTGGATAATACTGCCGGGAACACTTTCTTCTCATTCATGGACGGATTCTCAGGATATAACCAGATTAAGATGCATCCTGAGGACATGGAAAAGACCACATTTATCTCAATATGGGGAACTTTATATTACAAGGTAATGCCCTTCGGATTAAAGAATGTCAGGGCAACATATCAAAGAGCCACGGTGACCTTGTTTCATGACATGATGCATAAAGAAATCAAGGTTTATGCCGATGACATAATTTTCAAAGCACAAACCAAAGATGAACATGTCGAGAATCTGAGAAAACTCCTTCAAATATTAAGAAAGTTCCAGTTGAAACTAAACCCCAACAAATGTACCTTCAGGGTAACATCCGGAAAGCTATTAGGCTTCGTTGTTAGCAGGATATGTATCGAAGTCGATCCAGATAAAGTCAAAGCCATCCAAAATTTACCTCCTTCACAAACACAGAAAGAGGTTCAAGGTTTTTTGGGCAGGTTAAATAACATAGCGCATTATATATCTCAATTGACCGACAAGTGCGACCTAATTTTTCGTATTCTTCGAAAGAAAAGTTTGGAACATGGGATGAGGATTGCCAGACTGCATTTGAGAAGATAAAAGAATACTTATCTCGCACCCCTATCTTAATGTCTCACATCTAGGGCAAACCTTTTTTCTTGTATTTATCCATATTTGAGAATTCAATGGGGTGTGTTATGGGTCAGCATGATGAATCTGGGAGAAAAGAAAGGGTCATTTATTACCTAAGTAGAAAGTTCACTGATTGCGAGGTCAAATATCCTCCTATCGAAAGGGTTTGATGTGCTTTAGTCTGGGCTACACATAGACTTAGACAATACATGTTGTACCACACCACTTGGCTGATTTCCAAGTTAGACTCACTAAAGTATTGATGGGTGTACCTGCTCTCTCTGGAAGGTTAGCTCAATGGAAGATGTTGTTATCTGAATTTAACATCGAGTACGTAAGCCAAAAATCTATAAAGGGAAGTACCATATAGGATTTCTTGGCAAGCAGAACTGTTGAAAATTATGAGCCTTTGGACTTTGACATCCCAGACGAAGACTTGATGGCCATATCCTTAGAAGAAGCAAGTACTTCCACATGTTATTCTTGGAAAATGCATTTTGATGGTGCATAAATGCATATGACATGGCATTGGGGCAATAGTAATCTCCCCTGAAGGAAATCATTACCCATTCACTAGCAGACTAAATTTTGATTGCACTAACAACATGACAGAGTATGAGGCTTGTGTTTTGGGGAATCGAGCTGCTATTGGACAAAATATAAAGACCTTACGAGTATATAGAGATTCAAATTTAGTGATCTATCAGCTCTGTAGAGAATGAGAAACGAAGGATGTAAAGCTGGTGGAAAGCTAATATTAGATATACTCGAAGAATTTGACGAATTCTCTTTTCATTACGTACCAAGAGAAGAAAACCAAATGGCCTATGCTTTAGCTACCTTGGTAGTCACATTTAAGGTTAGCGATGAGTCTGATATTATGGCAATTGACATGAAGTCGTATGAGTACCCGACTCATTGTTACCAAACTGAGGAAGTAAAAGACATTAAGCCCTGGTATCATGACATTCTGTAATACATCAAAAACTGAAGTTATCCAGAAGAAGCCACCGAAACCGACAAAATAACTATTAGAAGGATGGTGGTTGAATATGTTCTTGATTGAGAAGTTTTGTACAAGAAAAGCCATGATCATATCTTGTTGATATGTGTAGATGCAAAAGTGGCAAAAATGATATTAGAAGAGGTACATAATAGAGTTTTCGGAATGCATGTGAATGGACATATGATGTCAAGGCAAATTATGAGATGCAAATATTTATGGTCCACATTGGAAAGAGACTGCATCAATTATGCTAGAAGATGTCCAAAAGTCAAATTTATAGGGATAAAATCAATGTTCCACCTCAACCTCTTCATGTGATGACCGCACCATGGTCATTCTCTATGTGGGGTATGGATGTTATCAGGAAATTTCATTTGAAGACTTTAAATGGCCATCATTTCATTATTGTGGCAATTGACTATTTCACGAAATGGGTAGAGGCTACATCATATGCCAGTGTTACTCATCCATTGTTTGTAAATTCCCGAAGAAAGAGATCATATGTCGGTATGGTTTACCTGAAAGAATCATTACCGATAATACCACGAACCTGAACAATAAGATGATGGACGCTGCGTGTGAACAATTTAACATAAAACATCATAATTCTACTGTTTATAGACCAAAGATGAATGGAGTGGTAGAAGCAGCAAACAAAAACATCAAGAAAATAGTGGAGAAAACAACTAAGATATACAAGGATTGACACGAGAAATTACCTTTTGCTATTTTTGCTTACCGAACCTAGGTACGAACTTCGACTGGGGCAACCCCGTTCTCATTAGCATATGGGATGGAAGCAATACTGCCTATTAAGGTAGAGATTCCATCAATCCGAGTCCTATCAGAAGTTAAACTAGATGATGCATATTGGATCCAAACTCGATATGATTAGTTGAACCTAATAGAGGAATCGACTCCCATAATAGATTATGTTAAATTCGGTGATACCTTTATATTGGACGAAAAGTGTGTCTTTTACTCTTTGCCCTATTCCCGTTACATGCTATAGGCAAAGAGGGGCAGCTGTAGACATATTTTTTTTGTCCGAGTTTGTGTATTCGTATATCCTATTATATATTTACATTGTATATTTATAGTATAACATACATATATATTATATAGTACCTTAATATATATATTACTATTATTATTTTAACAAATTAATATTTTTCCTTTGTTTTTGTTAGGTATAACCTAACCCGAAAGACGGTCGCGACAAACAGTTAAGTGGTCATATTGATAAAATTTTGAAAATGGTGGCCATATCGACATTAACCTCATAGTTAGGTGGGCATCCAAGTAGTTTACCCTAAAAGATATCATGGGTTTGTAGCTCATATGGTATGACTTATTTGAAACCAATTAAAGAGTTAAATGGTCATGTTGATAAAATTTTGAAAATGATGGTCACATCAACACTAACCTTACATTTAGGTAGACATTCAAGTAGTTTTCCCTAAAAGATATCATGGGTGCGTAGTTGATATAGTATATAGAGTGCTTGTTTTGCATGCGAGAGCCTCTGGTTTTTGATTCACCACACCTTCTCTTATTCTTTTTTTAATGAGTAAAATATATACATGGTCTCTTATGTTTTTGGTCTAATTGATTTTGGTTATCAGTTAAAAAAGAATAATTTTGGTTCATTGGTTTAAAAAAAGAGTGATTTTAGTCCCTTATGTTATCAGTCCGTTCGATTTTAATCTTTCAAACGTTAACCCTTTAACGAAAGTGTTATGTGATAATTTAAAAATTAAAAAAAATACACGCTTCTTCTTCTTCTTGAAAACGTGTCCCTATACTCCCTTACTGCCGGTAAACAAGTCATTCTCGTTGGAGTTCTCGGTGCTTCATCTTCCGGATGCAGGTAAATCACGTATAGAATTATATATTATAAAAAATTTTGCAAGCGGGTTCTAAACTCCCATTATTTTCCTTGTTTTCTCAATTCCATGCAACTTAAAGCATGTTCTAGGTTTTATTGAAAAGGTAGAGGAATATGTGATGTTGCAGTTAATGACTCATATGTGATGAAGACATGGACAAAGTTGTACAAAGATGGTTATCGAGTGGGAGCCTGATTCTCTTGATGAAGCTTTAAGATACAGCAGACACATTCTTAAGTGAATTCTAGAACGAAACTGAAAAGAGCTTAGTAAACGTGGAGATGTTGTTTACAGATATTGAGGCAAGCTCAAACTTATGAACCATTTTGTTCGTTTTATGACTAATTTTAAGCTCAAGTTCATCATTCTTTTCAAGTAGGAAACTACAACTAAATGGAGATGTGGGGTAATTACTAATTACTATCATCTAAACTACATTCCCTATTGTATTGTAAGTGCATGTGAGGGGGAAAATTATCGTTTAGAGCTGTCAGAACATTCTAAGTATCTGGAACCTTTAGGTTTATAGTAAACAAAAAACAAACTACAATGACAAGAGATAGAACAACCAAAGAAATGTATGAGATGACAAATAATGATGTTTAATTTTGTGGGTTAGTAATACTCGATCATGACACATGAAAAGTTGTCTCAACAGCTGCGAAGCAGTTGTTCTTTAGGCTTAGGAATTTAGATAAGTGTTAATTGCTTAGGCATGCAAATGCTTGAAAAAATACCTAGCAAGTGGCTGCATGCTTTCCCATGTTGGGAATTCGTATTTACATGGATAATCATAATATCCAACACTATGAATAATTCATAATATTCAACAATGTGCTTTCCCAATGGATAATGCATAATATTCAGCACCATGCTTTCCCATGGTGGGAATTCGTGTTTGCATGCTTTTTCAGTGATCGATTCGTTGGTGGGAGGAAAAAGAAGAAGACACATGAATTATCTTTTACTTTTTAGTTGTCAACTCAGGTTTCCGTTAACGAGTTAACGGGAGTTAATGATTAAGAGACTAAAATCAAACGGATCAATAATGTGAGAGATCAAACGCACTTAAGTTTTAAATCAATGACCAAAATCAGTCAGACAGAAAATAAAGGGAACTATTTGTATAATACGTAAGCATTTATTAAACTCCTCATTGAAACTCTTTTGACAACAAAGTATAAGTTGGTTTACTCTTATTGATCTTATAGTATATACAATCGTCAACTAAATTTATATCAAAACCGATGAGATAATCACTTATTGACATTTATAACACCATTAACGAGATGCTTACTTGAATTCAGAGATCGATTAACTCAACAAGCCTTCTATCACATTTCTTATCTACTTAGAGTGTTTATCCATTCAATTAATTTATCTTGATGGATTTGTTAACCACACTATTTTATGTGAGATCGATACCTCACACACGAGAGTGTATCCACTTTATTACTTGAAGCGATAATGGAAGCTTACACTTGTCGGTACACACATCAATACCTAACTGTACGTACCAAAAAAATTAGATATGTATAAATAATAAAGTTAAGTATATATTTAATCAAAAAGAAACTTTTTCAACAAACAAATTTTAAATAGTTGAATTTATTTATAAACATAATGAGAATAAGGCATTGGCTTATGGGAGGTTAACACTTATTTAAATTTTAATATGTATATATAAATATATATCATGTGTGAATTTTCATTGAAGATTTTATCTTAATTTTAAATTTATTATATGTGAGTGTGTTCAGATACATTTTAATTATTAGTTTAATTATTAATGTGTATTTGTATAATTCTCTTATTCATTCATTTTTAAGAAATAAATTATCTACATCTCGATTCGACTACCAACTAGTTGTTTTGGTCCAAATATCATTTCTTCGGCAATTGAGTTTTTAAATATTACAGAACCGAACCCTGTACTTTATCAAATATTAGAATTTCCCTCTAACGTCATTTCCCACATTCCATTTGTTGTTTCCAGTGAGATAATAACAGATTTGGTACCTATGATTTGTCAAGTTTTTTAATATAATTCCTCCGCTTCCAATTCCTTGTAAAAATATCACCTAAAGTTTCATTTAGTCCATCAATGTAGTACCTCCCTCACATGTTTTTTAATGGGATGATTGAGAGATTTGACCCTTTTACTTTATCAAGCCTTTTAATTTAGTCCATACGATATATAAACACACAAAAAAAATATATGGGGTGGGCCATGGTATAAGGTAGGCCCAGGATAATATGGAATCAAGAATCAAACTGCTTCTTCTCCAATCTCCCATAACTGTTCCCGCTCTCCCATCTGAATATCTGATCCCCATTACCATTCTCGTTTCTTTCTCGGGCAGCCGTTGAATCTCCGTTCAAGGACCGGTGGAACACCGCCCCCGGAACTGCCAACGCCGGTCACAAGGCTTCTTTCATGCAAAAACGCTGGCAAGATAATATTCCAAGAATACAGAGTTTTTGCCATTGATCTTAGTAAACGGGTGAGCAAGATAATATTCCAAGAATCTCTGAAATGGTCTCTTTAAATTGTTGTTCATAGGTTAACCAGAGTCTTTAAATTTTTGTTCATAGGTTAAGCAGAGTCTTCACTCACATATGGCTGATTTGGTTCAAAGACTATCCAAGAAAAGGAGCGTGGAAAAGGAAAAGGAAAAAGATATGGAAAAGGGTCAAAAACACATTGATCAACTTAGCAACCTACCAGACTCCATTATTTGCCACATCCTTTCCTTTCTCCCCACCAAATTGTCAGTTGCCACCAGTACCTTGTCAAAGCGATGGAAGCATTTATGGACTGCTGTTCCCGTCCTCTCCTTCAGTTCAGCTGAATTCATTGGTACATTGGGCAGCTTTGTGGATTCTATAGGTAAGTTTTTAACCAACTGTCAAGCTCAAAATGTGTACCAGTTTACCATAGACTTTAAACCTTTCTTGGAAGTGGATGAAGAGCATCTGGGTACATGGGTTGCTGCTGCAGTAGAAAGGAATGTTCAAGAGCTGAAACTCAGCCTCAATTTTTCACATGTACCAACGGTTAGACTGCCTGGTCGTTTATTTGCTTGCAGAACACTCGTATCTCTCAAGCTGATTGATAATATTTTCATCGATCTCCCTGAAAATGTTTGTTTACAAAATCTAAGGACTCTGCAACTGGAGCGATTACACTACGCAAATGAAGGGTCTTTCAACATCCTACTTTCTGGTTGTCCAGTTCTTGAGGACTTGGTTGTTGAGAGGATTTTGGATGATGGGATTCTTGATATGGTCATCAATGTTGCTTCATTGAAGAGACTGAATCTGAAGAATTATGAAGCTAATGATCACGGTTTACTGATCAGCGCTCCGCTCTTGGAAAGGATAGAGCTGTCGCAGAAGAATTTTAATGTTTTGAATTTTCAGATAGATTCTTCCAGCTTGGTGGAAGCAATCATAGATATCCATGTAACATGTGAGCCCATTGAAGCGTTCGCTAATCTTGAATTTCTTTCTTTATCAGAATATGCCTTATTTAGTATGGCGTTTCATGAGTTCCATAATCTGGTATGCCTGGAAACTACAACAAGCTGTGCAAATTGGGATGATCTGGAAGAGTTGCTTCACGGCTCAAACAATCTCAAGACTTTGGTATATCACATTGAAGTACCAATACTCCACAGGGGTCACAACTGTGATAAGTCATTTTCGAAGACTGTTCCGGTGTGTGTGTCTGCGAGTTTGAAGGCCCTTAAACTGACGGGATTCATCAATCAAAACTGTTACTGGACATTCATTCAATATATGCTGAAGAACGCCAAATTCTTGGAGGAAGTGAAGATCAGGACTTCCTCGATGTTGAAGAAACGACGCAGGCATATTAGAAACATGTTGAACTGCCCTAGGGCCTCAACAGAATGCCAGATTCGTTTTTTCTTGGACTCGACAGACGAAGAATATCGGTTCTGATTGAAGTTCTCTGCATTCTGGTTTTGTAAATGTAGTTGCTTGTGAATATTGCTTGTTTGAGTGTTGAACACTGAATGAACTGAACAGGTACATTTGATAATAGTAGTCCCTGACTCCCTGCTATAATCTACAAAGTTGCTTGTTTGCGAATATTATCTCTTTTTCCATAATCTGAACAGGTACAAAGTTGTTTTTTTGATGAGTCAACTCCTTCG
The DNA here is from genome assembly GCF_006381635.1 of Hibiscus syriacus. NCBI lineage: Eukaryota > Viridiplantae > Streptophyta > Magnoliopsida > Malvales > Malvaceae > Hibiscus > Hibiscus syriacus. The sequence goes on along the minus strand of NW_024063046.1, from coordinate 26,013 downwards.
CTAATTAATGCTGCAAATACCTTTTCTTTCTGTTTTTTAACTTGTTCCTTTTTCTTTTACATCCATGTAGTTTATGTTTTGTAATAATCAAAACTAACAACAAACGGGATATATAGAAAAATCCAAATGAAAAATATAACCAATGAAGGAACGAATATCACCTCTTGTGCTGCTATGTTTGGTATAATGTTTATTTCCATGATTTTAGACAACTTTAATTCAAGGAGCTTTCTATTATGATATCAGATAAGAGGATAAAGGAGATTGGGACAATAGTCATAATTAATTTTAAATATACGAGTAATTTTTATGTAAAATATATAAATTAAAATTTATATAATCATAATTATTTGAAATATAAATCTTTAATCTTAAACTCTAAGTCTTAACTAATAGACTGTGTATAAAATTTCCCTAAATATATTTATCAATATTTATTTATAAATCTTCCATGAAACTTTTTATTTATTGATTGATAAAGTGACATTTTATGATTTTCCGAAATATATAAGACTTACTATCAACAATACACTAAAATATGATCTCTAAAAATAAAATGAAAAAAAAAACCCAACAAATTAAGTAATGTTTGAAATTGTTGATATAACATAGGTGATTATGTCAGTTAATGACAATACATCTCTTTTAATTTTGGTGGAAAGTCGTAAACAATAATTTATCGATAATTAGGGATGGCAAAAAAACCCGAACCCGACGGGGAAAACCGAAAACCGAATTAAACGGGTCGGGTTCGGGGATGATAAACGGGGATGGGGACGGGGAAAACCCATTTATTTTAAACGGGGACGGGGACTGGGACGGGTTTGGTAATCCCCGCCCCGATTACCCGCCCCGATACCCGACCCGATAAATATTAAAAATAATATATATATATATATATATATATATATATATATAATATTAATAAATTTAATTTAAATAAAAAATATATATTTATATATTTAATTTAAATATATATATATACCCGGCCCGATTCCCGGCCCAATACCCAACCCAATACCCGGCCCAATACCCGTTTAAATAACCGTTTATGCTAAACGGGGATACCCGTTTCCCCGCGGTTTTCCCCGATTACCCGACGGGGATCTCCGTTTAAATCCCCGCGGTTTTTTAAACGGGGACGGGTACCGGTTTTTTAAACGGGGACGGGGACGGGGGGACCAATACCCGGCCCGAACCCGGCCCGTTGCCATCCCTATCGATAATCAATCAGCTTTTTACGATAGAGCAACAAGATAAGGTCACATATTTACACCGGTGTAAAGTGTTACAATTAACACATACTCACACCTTAAATAAACAAATGGTCCCCTAACTATAGGATACTACTTTGGTGAGTCATTGGCTATTAAAAGTTATAAAATGGTCCCTCGACTATAAGACGTTGTTTTGTTGAGTCATTCGACTATTAAAAGTAACAAAATGGTCATCCAACTATTCATTATGTTCCAAACTCGTCATTTTCTATTAAAAAATTAACGATAATCTGAGTTGGATGTTAAACTGCTGACTGAGATATGATAAAACTTTATCTCAAAATCTCAAACGACTATCATATCTCAGTCGGCAAGTTAATTTCCAACGGAGATGACCGTTAATGTTTCAACAAAAAAGGATGAGTTTAGAACATAATGAATAGTCAGGTGATCATTTTGTACTTTTAATATTTGAGGGACTCAACAAAGCAACTCCCTATAATCGGACTACCATTTTATAACTTTTAATAGTCGAGGGACTCAACAAAGAAACTCCCTATAGAACATAGGTGATTGTGTCAGTTGATGACAATACATCTCTTTTAATTTTGGTGGAAAGTCGTAGTTGATAATTTATCGATAGGATGATGCTGGCACGCTCGACGAGCGTTCATGAGTACGGTAAACGATGAGCACCATTAAATTAAATTATAAAAGCTTTAAATCGTAAAGTACTAAACGTATAATTATAAATTAGTTAAAATCTAAATGTAATTTACTTAAAATATAATATTTATAAAACATTATTTTTAGGGTAAATTATTCCATTGACCATCAAACTATCTATCCTTTTTACTTTAACCATTGATTTTTCAATTTTATCAATCGGGTGACCTAACTATTTAAATCTTGTCAATCAAGTCACTTGCCGTTAAATATTAACGGAGGAGATGATGTGTACATGTGGCAGTTAATAAAATTTGTATAATTATACATTTAGTCTTCATTACTTACACTTTCTATTAATTTGGTCCTAACTTTTATTTGATTAAATAAATTTAATCTTCAATTCGATGGTGACATGTGTCATTGTGTAATTGGATTTTTTAATATTTTTTTATTTAATAAATTTTCCATTCAATCAAGTAGTTCCATGTGTTGACCAATTGAATGAATGGAAAATAAATTAAATCAGTAACCATTATTGGTGGGATTTGAACTTGAGACACAAGTTGAAAAACTAAGTGTCTTAACCACTAAGCTAGACCACTAAATTTGTCTAGTATACAAAACATAAATTTATAATAAAGTGAATGGTAATAAATGACCTTATAAAGACTCAAACATGAAATAATTGAATAGTTTATAAAGTTAATGGTGATCATTTTGTACTTTTAATATTTGAGGGACTCAATAAAGCAACTCCCTATAGTTGGGCTACCATTTTATAACTTTTAATAGTCGATGGACTCAACAAAGAAACTCCATATAGAACATAGGTGATTGTGTCAGTTGATGACAATACAATCTCTTTTAATTTTTGTGGAAAGTCGTAGGCGATAATTTATCTATAATCAGACGGCTTTTCATGGTAGAGCAACAACATGTTAAGGTCACATACTTACACTGGTGTAAAGGGTTACAATTAACACATACTTACACCGGTGTAAAGTGTTACAGACATTGATTTAAATTTATTTTATGGTAAAGTACACAAATGGTCCCCTAATTATAGATACTACTTTGATGAGTCCTTGACTATTAAAAGTCATAAAATGGTCCATCGACTATAGGAAATTGCTTTGTTGAGTCATTCGGCTATTAAAAGTTGCAAAATGGTCACCCGACTATTCATTATGTCTAAACTCGTCATTTTCTGTTAAAAATTAACAACAGTCTAAGCTGTATGTTAACCTGCTGACCGAGATATGATAAAACTTCATCTCAAAATCTCAAACAACTATCATATCTTAGCAATTATCACATACTTACACTGGTGTATGTACATCTCTCAATATCTTAGCAATTAACATATACTTGCACCGGTGTAAGTATGTACATTTCACAATACCTTAGCAATTAACACATACTTACACTGGTGTAAGTATGTACATCTCTCAATATCGTAGCAATTAACACATATTTATACTGGTGTAAGTATGTACATCTCTCAATATCTTAGTACCTAGAAATAAACACATAATTTTATTGGTGTAAGTATGTTTCTATATTTTTAAAAAAAATAAAAATATATATTAAGTTATTTGTGTATAAATTTTATTGAATATATATATATATATATATTAGAGAATATAAAATTATATTTTCTATGAAATTCTGTGTAAATATTTTGAATTTAATATTAAAAAACTTAAAAAAGAAAATATATCTCAAGTACACCTTGGTAAAACATACATTTTTATTATCTTATATTCCTTCAAACAAACATTATAATCTTACATTGTTGCCAAACAAATCAAACAAAGTAATATAACATTCTCATTCATATGTTAAGTAATGTAACATTCCAATAATCTTATTTCTAATAGTAATCTTATATTTTGTGAACCAAATTATGATGACTACTCATAGGGATGAACTAGAGGGTCTGTTGCCAGGGTCAGTCCCCTGCAAATTTCAAATGTTCATATATTTTAAATATTTTCTATTGATAATTTATTTTCGTTCCCTAACATAAAATCTTGTGTTCGTCCCTAATTACTCTTAAGTTGACATGATATACAAATCTTGTTGTTTTGGTCGGTTGTTAATCAACTTTAATTCTATCAAATCAAGTAGGGTATGCTAGAAATTATGTCAAAAGATTACGATTTTTTTAGGAATACAATACGCCAGGTCCATTACATCTTATGTTGAGATGTTCTTCCGTGGAGACTTTCTTCTGAAAACACAATCCAGATGTGTTAACGTGCAGAGTGAAGGAGCTTTGTAAGGGGTATAATCATAGTAAAAAAATCAACAAAGAATATGTATGTATTAAGTGATGCACCGAGACACCGACAATAAACAAAATTTATTTTTAAAAAAAACGAATACGTACTTACACCGATGTAAAGTGTTGTATACATTGATATAAATTTATTTTAGGGTAAAGTATGCAAATGGTACCCTAACTATAGGAGACTATTTTTATGAGTCTCATGACTATTAAAAGTTATAAAATGATCCTTCGACTATAGGAAGTTGCTTTGTTGAGTCATTCGACAATTAAAATTTACAAAATAGTCACCCAACTATTCATTATGTTCCAAACTTGTACTTTTCTGTTAAAAAATTAACAACAATCTGAGTTGGATGTTAAACTGTTGACTGAGATATGATAAAACTTGATCTCAAAATCTCAAACGACCATCGTATCTTAGTCAGCATGTTAATTTCCAACTCAGACATCGTTAATGTTTCAACAAAAAATGATGAGTTTAGAACATAATGAATAACCGGGTGATCTTTTTGTAACTTTTAATATTTGAGGGACTCAACAAATCAACTCCTTATAGTCGAGTGACTATTTTATAACTTTTAATAGTCGTAAGACTCAACAAAGCAGTATCATATGGTCAGTGGACCATTTATGTAATTTACCCTTTATTTTATTTCTTTTGGTTTTCTATCGTGGTTCTAAATCTTTTAATATTTGTTATTATAAAATAATATGATGCATACAATAAAAAGTAAAAAAATATTAAATTTTTATTTTATTTTGAGTATTTATTATGTATGTGTTTGATTCAAGTTTTATTTTTATATGTATTTTGTTGAGTTTAGTTTTTAGTATTAATTTTCATAAATTTTTTCTATATTATAATTTTTATGTTTTATGTTAATTTTATCAAATAATTTGACATGATATTTCGTTGTACAACTTATACATGTAGCATGTATAAAATAAAAAAAAGTGTAACAATTATCACATACTTACACCGATGTAAATATGTACATTTCTCAATATTTTAGCAATTAACACATACTTATATCAGTATAAATATGTTCATTTATTCTCTTATATGCAATATATTTTTAGTTTTTGGTGCTCGAGGAGGTAAAAAAGTGTGGGGAAGGGAGAGTGAAGAAAAGACTAGTCAAAATGATTATTTTTATGGTTAAATTGTGTCACCTCAGTAGTTAACACACCATATTAGCTTTATGTCAACCAAGTTAACAACTACTAATATTGATGGATGGATTTCTTATAAATCGATAACATTAGTGATTAATTTATTATAAACTAATAACATTAATGACTAATTCATTAGTTTTGAAACTCCGATGATAAAACGAAAGATTAGTGACAATTTATGTAGTTACCCTTATTTAAAATAAAGATGATTTTAATCACTGAACATAAAGCAGAGGTTTGGAGCAACCATGTCTCTCCACCTCACCTGCTGACTATAGCACTCAACATGCTTTTAATCTAAAGTGGCAAAACAGTGCTAAAAAGAACGAGAGTGACCGACATAAGAAGCTAGGACCTCTCTCCACCTCACCTACTGCAGCAGTTAGTTACTATTTAATTCCCCCTAAAGAAGCAGAAGCGGTACTAAAAGAAAGAAACTAACATAATAGGCTTAGACTAACTATATCTCTCCATCTCACCTCCTGCATCATTCTCTCTTCTTTTTAATTCCCAATTTTCTAATTCCCTAAAGAGGTGGAAGCGGTGCACCCAATGCATCTTCAAAAAGTATTCGCCTTTAAGCGCCTGAGAGAGCCTTTCGTTTGTCACTTCGCTTATGGCTTTAGAGGCGTTTAGTTCTGCGTCTATAAGCGTCCCGCGCTTTAGGCGCGCCTTTTAGGTCTAGTTCTTTGAGTTTTCTACCATTAAAATTTTGTAGTTCGTGTATAGATTTAGGTTTCTATTAGTATTTCGAATCTTTTTTTGGGAGTTTATAGCTGTGATATAGATAGTAGAGGAAGGTATCCATCGGGGATCGACGATGGTCGGGGAGGTGGACTGAACGCGAACTCTAGCTTTCATTCGAGGTCGTCGCAACTGTAGTACGTGCAGAGGAATTTTTTTTGATAGAATAGGGAGACCTCATTAAAAACCCCCTTTCATACTCAACGAAATATGAAAGTTTCATCGAACATTGGAAGGAGGAAAAGAGTGTCTCATAAATTTTATTGAACCATTAAAAATTACAACTTAGATTACATCGGAAACATACAACCACAAAACCAAACGAAATAAAACCCCCCATAACTACACTTTAGGGCCTACAAACAACCCTTCTCATCCAATGCCTTCTTTAGCCAACTTATCAGCCTCCCTATTTTCCCCTCTAGGAATATGCCTGATCATCACATCTTTATCCCTAATAAACTCTAAAATTCCATTCAACAACAAACATAGTTGATTCAGACAACCCCAAATTCTTAATCCAATTAACCACAACAAGACTATCACACTCAACAATAAGTCTACCTTTGCCACCCTATTGGAAATCAAAGAAAAGATTCAAACCCTTAATAATGGCCAACATTTCAGCAACTGTAGGAGGCCCTTTACCTACAGCCTCAGAGAATGAAGCCAACGTAGAATCCCTTGAATCTTTAATAATCCCTCCTATGTCACTTTTCATCCAATCATCTGTGACAACACCATCCATATTTAATTTGAAGAAACCTTCAGGAGACGGAACCCACCGAACCCGATTGACCACCCTATTCCCCTAACTTCCACATCTATCCGCAATCAAATGATCCCCTATAAGACAATCGAAGAACCTCGAAAACTCTTTGTATTTTGTAATGTACCATGCCACCAGTATGTATCTAGCTAGGAAAAACAGATTGATTTGATCCAAAGACCCACCTTCAACACTATCATATTTCTGTACTTCCAAATAGACCACAAAACAGCCCCGAGAATAACTTTCCAAATATCAGAGTTCAAAACCAATCCCCACCAAACTTACATGAAAAAATCAGCGCCAAAATGTAAACATGATTGAACATTCCAAATTCTTAAGAATCTACACCACAACATCCAAGAAACATTAATTGTAAAAAATAGATGTGAAATCATTTCAAGAAGCAACCCACAAAACGGGAACAATGAATCAATTAAACATGGAACCTTTCTCTTCACTAACTTGCACTCCACAACTAACTTTTTGTTTAAAACCCGCCATAGGAAAGATTCTACCCTATGAGGAACCAAGCCACTCCACACCATCGGACTCTAAACTTGTTCAACCCCCACTATCTTTAACCAACCCTTTAAACATGACCTGACTGAATATACCCTATCTCCACTACCTTTCCATAATAAGCAATCCATATGACTGTGATCTACATTAACAGAATCCAATAATGTCATAAATTCAATCCATATATCCACTTCCCAATCTGCCAAATTCCTCATCCATTTTATATCTCAAATCCACTTTTCAGAGTAAAATGAACCAAAATCTGAAATTTTCCCCACTTTATTCACTGATAAAACATACAGTCTAGGAAACCTAACCTTAAGCGACACCCTATCAATCCATACATCATGCCAAAAAAATAGATTTCCCATCCCCGACATTCAAAACCAATTTATTCCGAGCTACCTCACCAAACGCATCCATTACCATCCAACTTTGGGCAACATTCTTCCATAACCAAGAAGCTTGGGTTAGAACCACCTTCAAAAACAAATCATTACAGTCCAATTTATATTTACAACAGATCAGTTGTTTCCATCTAGATCCTTTTTATCAGAAAATTTCCAAATCCATTTGCCTAATAAAGCTCTATTAACTAGTTGTAGATTAGGGATCCCCAGCCCACCACAATTCTTAGGCAAACACACTGAAGACCACTTCATCCAATACATATTTTCCTCACCCGACTCACCCACATAATCTTTCCATAATAGAATTTAAAACTCTCAAAACCGAGGCAAGAATATTAAAGATTGACAAAAAATAAATAGGCAGAGAGCTCAACACCAACTTAACAAGCACAGTTCTGCCAGCCAACGAAAGCGATGAAGCTTTCCATCTAGATAATTTAGATTTAAATATCCTCAATACTAGTTCCCACAAGGCTGCTGAATTTCTCTTAGCACCTAGAGGAATACCCATATAATCGGATGGGAAAGAACCTACTAAACAACCAATAAAATCATCCCATTCGTTTAACACCCCCTCCTCCACATTAACCCAAAAATCTTACTTTTAACCAAATTTACCTCAAGACCCGATAATAATTCAAAAATCAACAATACCCTCCTAACATTCTTCAATTGATTGATCGAAGTTCCACAAAATATCAAAAGATCATCATCAAATTGTAAATTGGAAATATTAAAAGCCTGTCCATGATTTCCTATGGTAAAACTAGCAAACAACCCCAAATTCACCGCTTTTGACAACATACGGCTAAGAAGCTCTCCCACCAAGTTAAAAAGCAGGGGTGATAGGGAACACCCTTGACGAAGACCTTTAGATATTTAAATTCCTCTGTGGGTGAACCATTTACAAGAACAGAAACCGGAGTAGTTGAAATACACTTTCTAATCCATGAAATCCACTTTTCACCAAACTCCATTAGCTCAATGACTTTTATAAGAAAAGAGTAGTCAATCGAATCATATGCTTTCCTAAAATCAACTTTGAATGCAACACATGATAACCCTTTTTCCCACCAATAATCAATACTCTCATTAGCAATGAAAGAACAATCCATAATATATCTTCCCGGAATAAATGCGAACTGTGAAGACCCTATTAAATACTCCATGTACCCTCTAAGTCTTCTAGCTAATGTCTTCAATAAGATTTTATAAAGAGCCCCAACGAGACTAATGGGACAAAAATCATCAAATCAATAAGGACCCACTTTCTTAGGAATTAACGTAATAAAAGAATGATTAATTCCTCTCTCCCATTGTTTTACAGCAAAACAATCCCTGCAAAATGTCATTACCTCCTCCTTAATTAAGTCCAATTTTTTTTGAAGAATCCCAAATTCATCATGTCTGGCCCAGAGGCTTTATTCGGATCTGCCTCAGACACAATGCCCCATATTTCCTCCTCTGTAAATTCCACTTCCAACCTCTGAGCCTTATATGGACAAATCTTAACAAAGTCCATATTAATCTCCACTGCCTCTAATGTTTTCCTTGAATTATAAGCCTCTTTAAAATGATCATGAATATGGGCTTTAATTTCTTCACATTCCGCCTCATTAATCTTTATGGAAAGAATAGAATTTACCCTACCCATGTTTGCTGCACATTAATGAAAGAATCGAGAATTACAATCCCTTTCCAAAAACAATTTACACCTCAATTTCTGATGCCATATTCATTCATCACTTTGGTAAAGCTTCCATAATTCATTCTTTGCTATAATAATCCGATCAAAATCCACCAATTTTGCACTCTTCTGCCTCGCCAAATCCATCTCATGTATTGAATTTTCCAACTCTATTATTCCTTTTGAGAGTCCAAAATGCTTACTTTCAGACCATTCTTTAACAACCACCTTAATATGTTTCAATAACAAAAAAATTCCTCTGCGCCTCTTCCTCCTCTTCAAATCCCCAAGCTTAACTTTTATCATCTCCTGGAAGCTAACGTCCACCAACAAATAATTAAATAACTTAAAAGGCTGAGGACCCCAATCAAACGAAACATTCTCCAGCAAAACAAGATTATGGTCAGAAATAGAACGTGGCTGCAATATTTGAGAAATTCTCGGAAACAAATTTAAGAACACCGAATCCACCAGAAACCTATCCTACCTCACAACTAGTTGTTCCTCTCCATTATTTCCCCAAGTGAACGTACCCCCACTCATAGGAAGATCAATTAAATCTGACATTTGAATAAAATCTGAAAAAACCTTCATTGAATGAAAATTCTGATTCATACCTAATTTATCTTCAGGAATCAAATAAGAGTTGAAATCTCCTCCTACACAAATAGGTCCACCAGCTTGTTCAACAAACGACAACAACTCAGTAAAAAACCTTCATTCTCCACTTCAATTGTAGGACCATAGACATTAACAAACCATCATTTAATATCCGAATCATTAAATTTTTCTAAAACCGCAATAAATCTCCTATTCACAACCTGGTCCACAACATCAATCTTCTATTTATTCCACAGAATAAATAACCCCCCTGCAGTCCCACTGAAGGAGTAACCACACTACCTTTTAAGAAACTCCCTCCCACTCTCCTCAACAACGATTAGTTCATCAATTGAATTTTAGTTTCATGCAAGAATACCACTAACGGCTTTTTTTCCCCTATCTTTCTCCTAACCTCCCTCACTTTCTCATTCCTCCCTAAACCTCGTACATTCCAAGATAAAACAAAAAAATTTAACATTAATACAATACCACCCCTTTCAGATGAAGAAAAGTCTATCGACCTTCCTCCTCCCCACACTTTTTACTAATTTTAGCTAATTTTTCAGCCACCGCTTTTTCCCCTTAAAAGATATACCTAAGAGATTTCCCACTTCCCATGTACCATTAATTTCTTCATCATCTTCTGAAACTATAAAAGTCATATCCCCCACTTCAGATTGACATTTTTCTTTAACACCCCCAGTTCTCTTATAAACTCTCTCATATCTCCTATCTTTATTGGTGTTCCTTACAAAATCTCTAACATATCCATTGCACTTAGAACGTGAAGTTTCATTCTCCAATGATTTTTCTCCCAAATACCCATGTGAAGAAACTAATGTTGCATATTCTTTCCTTGATCCACTCCCCTTATCTGTCGAATTACAAGTAATACCAACTTTTCCTATTTCCTTAACTCCATTATCTCCGACCTTACCCATACCATCTAGCTCACTTATATGTTCCTCACTACCAGCCATATACTTCTCAAAGCCCATAATCTGTAATTAACAGTAGGCTCAGATGGAATTATTTTCCTATGGGAGAGGTGGGCTCACTGGTTTTATCGGAGTGGGCTTGACCACTAGCCCACAAGTTCAAATTTTCCCTCAGACCAATCCCCTCAAAGTCCCCTCTAAAGTCCCTACTTAAGTAAAAAAAATCTGACACCCTTCTCTCATCATGTTCCCCATGATTTTCCTGTTGCGTTGACATTAAGCTTCTCCGCGGCCAGAATTTCCAGCTACCCCAGTCCCATCAAGCCACTTGTCAACCCTTTGACGTGTTTCCTCTACTTCCAGATCACTTCTTTAAACCACCTCAACTTTTCTACCTTCCCCCTCCTCGCCGAAAGCTGCATTTTTTAATAGTAACTTTGTATGATCTCCCATAAGCACCTAAAGTTATCCAATTCGGTACGTCAAAAGGGCTTCCCACCCTCAACAACACCCTTTCCACCGACAAATCCAACCTATTCAACGTGCTATACAAAATACACATCAATTTCCCCATATTCCAACCAGCTTCTCCTAAAAGGAAGCATTCCAACATAACAATGGAATGCCATATAATTCTACCGAGCAAAAAGCCATTGAAATACCTTTATCATTCAAAAGGGGTTCCAACCAATTGAACCAGAACATTAACTCTCCCTTCTTCTTCGACCACGTTTCTTCAAGCTCTTTAATCGAACCAAAGGTAACCATGCATAACCCCATCTGGAAACTTTCACCTTTATCCCATCACTTTCTAATCTCTTTTGAACCAACCCCAACTCAAATAATGGTTTAATGATCCTTGTAAGAGAACGTTTTATCCAATTCGAATCACCCAAGGGGATGTGCATCTCCCATACATTCTTCACCCCTACATCCCTTCTCGAACATCCTTCTCTTTTATCCATAGGAAATTTTTCATTCCTCCTCCATTCATTTGAAACCAATACATCCTTATACGATCTTCCATCCCTTAATCTGTTCAAAACATCTATATCTTCTCTCTTCTTACCATCCTCACCCCTATTCAACTTCTCAGTAATCAACTTGGACGTACTCCCAACTGCTAACATAGCCCTCTTACTATTATATTTCGCAACCCCAACAAAGACTCACTTTCCATCAATCCATGTATCGTTTACCTTCTCAATCGCTTTCTTTAACCCCTCCTCTTTCTCGAACTAAACAAAGGCAAAAGTATGGTTCCTATACTTTAGTTTAATGGATCCGATCAGAATGTAAACCCTTAATACACGACCATGGTGTTGAAAAAGTTCCCCGACAGCTCTCCTAGACACCCTTTTACTCAGATAGTCCACAAACGCCGTCCATTCCTCACCGGAAGACAAATAAACATTCAAATTTTACTCATAATCACCACCACTTTCAACAACAACAACATCAACATCAGCACTGGCTCAGGAGAAACCAGTTTCTTGGCGGCAATGACTCCAATGTCATGGACGAGGTCGAGAAGACCATACAATCCGAAGCCACTGACTCGAGGTCCATTTTGATTTATTCTTGTTTTGTTGTAATTCCCTTATTTGTATTTCTGGCTTTATCTCTTCTGGAATATTACTACTTACTCAGTGTCGAATTTATGTTCATTTTAGTATCACATTTTAGTTATTCCCCGTATCGTGTTGTGTCCTGCGTTGCCGGATAGAGCTATAACTTTTGGATTGATTTAGCCCTGAGCTTCCAATTTGTTAGGAAGGACTTAATGTGGCTTGGCAAATTTATGAATTGCTCCTGTAATTACTATTTACTTCGTTGATTTATAAAAATATAACTATGTATGTTCCATTGAGTTGACAATTTATATTTCATAGACTGAAAGTTCATGTTTATTGTGCGTCGTTTTACAATTGTTTATCTTTTTACTCCATTCACTTTCAGTTCACATGATTGGAAGGCAAGGCTAAAGATGCCACCATATAAAACAGTGGTGTGTTCGTAAATGATATTTTTGTCATGTATGTATTAGATTTTCTATTTCCTTGTTATTAACCTTGTATAGCTGAACTGTCATTTAACAATTCATTGAAGGCCCTGTTTATATTGGATAGTTTAGAAGGCAATTTCAGCATAGGACAAATAAATTATTCTAAGATCTTTAGAATGGTGCAAAGGACAAATTGTTCTCTTATATTATTCTGGTAATGCAGGTGTACTTTCTTTAATTCCTCTTATCCTATGATATATCTAACTTGGGGAGAGTGATACGTAGTTCACTGACGTTGAGTTCATCTGGCTTAGTTAATCTTTGCTAGCATATCTATTGTATTTTTTCTGCACATATCTAATGTCTAGGGGAAAGAGTGGTACCACTAGTATTTGGAAATGCATGAATTTTTTTAATGAAGTCTAATGATTTTTTTTTCTGACACATATCTAATATCCAGGATGTGACAGCTACAAAGGGAAATGAGTTTGAGGACTACTTTTGAAACATGAACTTCTTATGGGAATATATGAGAAGGGTTTTGAAAGACCTTCACCTATTCAGGAAGAGAGTATTCCCATTGCTTTAACTGGAAGTGATATTCTTGCCAGAGCCATAAACAGAACTGGAAAGACAGCAGCATTTTGCATTCCCGCCTTGGAAAAAATTGACCAAGAAAAGAATTTTATTCAAGGTTAAATCTTCATCCACTGTTTTTCATAATATATTTCTATGTGCATCAATTTTAGACCCAATTGATCTGTTTGTCGATCAAATAGTAGAAAAGAGATGAATACCATCTGTGCATATAGTTAACTAAAGTTTGAATGCTTTATCATGGATGTTCATAGTCTAGTGAGAGACAATATTCTGTACCAGTTCCTGAAGCAAGTGCATTAAGTCTTCCTTCTTGCAAATAGGTTCAAGTTTTTTGCATCAGTCCAGGCATTAACATTATCTTTCTGTAGCCTACCCAAATAAGTTCTACATTTGAACTCAGTTTGTCTTAATTTGAGAAACAAGACAATTTCATACCTCCCTTCTCTATTTTATTATCTTACTTTTCACCAAAGAAGTTGTCAATGCTTCTCTTGGATGTTTTTACATTAATTATGTGTTTAGTTTCTTGTTTTTACTCAATGTATGTGTTTTTGCAGTTATACTTGTTCCAACATGAGAATTGGCTCTGCAGACATCGCAAGTGTGCAAGGAGCTTGGAAAGCATTTACAAATTTAAGTCATGGTCACAACATGAGGTACCAGTCTCAAGGATGATATCATGCGTTTGTATCAACCAGTCCATTTGTTGCTTGGAACCCCTGACAGAATACTAGAACTTGCTAAAAAGGGTGTTTGTGTTTTGAAAGATTGTTCAATGCTTATCATGGATGAGGTAATTATTTGGTTGTTTCTCTGTACTTTTCTCTCAGCTTAATTTTTCTTTCTTTCAAGTTTAACATGAGAGAAGTTGACGAAGTTAGAAGCATTTTGGATATACTAGGAAAGAAGATTATTTTTTTATTTATCTTGACAAATGGTTTTTATGGCTGGTCTTTTTGCTTGGGTAGGAGGCCAGAAGTGTTTGCCACTATTTGAACCGGTAATTAAGTATTTGTACTTCTTTTTTTGCTAAAAAGGGAAAGTGGTAGTATCCTTAACCTGTTACAATCGTCCATGTTGTTGAGGCATGCACCAAAGTGTTCCTAGGCACATTTGATCAGTCGTGTGCTTACTACTCCTAGGCTTCCCCCAACCCCCAACACCCACACACACACAACCACACACTCCCAGATTATAGGTGTAGAAAAAGTATACCTTTTTGAAGTTCTTAATTTCTTTACTTTCTACTTTTTTTTTAAAATTAACTGTACCTTTAATAGTAGAAAATGGGGACAATATCAAACTCTTTATTCTCAATAATTTGAGCAACGAACAATCAAAGGAAGTTGTTCAGCAAATTAAAAAAATTGCATGGTTTGTTGGACACACTGGAACACAGTTTAAGATTTTTTATTAGAATATATGGCGTAATCTTATTCTATATGTACAAGACACAAACAAAACACACATACATTTATTTACTGCAATATAGTAGTTTTAGTGCTTAGTGTGCACCTTGTTCTCTTCACAACGGTTTACTGTATTCTATCCAATGGTCCAAGTTCTTGCATTAGTTTTGGGATTTTTAGCTTAAGGAATTTAAATATAATTCCTAATACTTATTCAGTGTAGTAATATGAGAAACTAAAGATAAAATGCTCAATCTTTACCGAACCCATATATTCTATCTTTCTTTGGAAAATTTAACTGATATACTATTTGAAGTTAGTGAAGCTGGTTGCGGCTGCATTTATTTTATTTATTTTTTGTGCATACTAATTTCATTAGATCCCCGAGTCCCCTTGTCTATTTTTCTGTAAAGATTGAGCACTCTATCTTTAGTTTTAATATTACTACACTGAATTTTTTATTCTTTTTATTATATTATATCTTCTCTTATATTATATCTTCAACTAGAATTAAGTTGAGTCATCAGCATAATAATTCTTATAGGTTTCTGTAAAAAGGAAGGTATTTGATTGTCTTGTAGTGTACTTGTTTTAATATTTTCATCTGCACAGTTTGATGTTATGTGTTTTGGTTTCTTTCAGGCTGATAAACTTCTGTCTCCTGAGTTTCAACCTTCTGTAGAGCAGCTGATTTGTTTTCTGACAGAAAATCGCCAAATTTTGATGTTTTCAGCCACATATCCAGTTACAGTTAAGGACTTTAAAGACAGATATCTACAAAAACCTTATATTATTAATCTAATGGATGAACTTGCCCTAAAGGGTATTACACAATATTATGCTTTTGTGGAAGAAAGGCAGAAAGTCCACTGCTTAAATACTCTTTTCCCTAAGGTTTTCCCTTGAATAAACGTCTTATCTAATCTTCTCTCTTTTCCTTTTGTTTTCATGGTATGTGAATATATTTATATACAGCTGCAAAAAAACCAATCAATCATTTTCTGCAACTCGGTAAATCGAGTGGAGTTGTTGGCCAAGAAAATTACAGAACTTGGCTTCTTGCTTTTATATACATGCAAAGATGCTACAAGGCCATCGTAACAGGGTATTTCATGATTTCCGCAATGGAGCATGCAGGAACCTTGTCTGTACTGGTATGTTATGCTGTGGGTTTATCATACGAGCTAATCTTCTTGGATAATTCGATTATTTAACTAGGAAATGTGTAGATTGTTGGACTTCCATTTGCTGTATTTCTTGTAGGCTTTTTTTTCTTTAGATATACTCTTGCAGGCATTTGTTTTCTTCTCGTCCTCTTTCATTTTCGGATGCTGAAATGTATAACCTACTACCCGAACCCTCTACTGCTTATCTTTTTCAGTGCTATTCCACACTTTTAGCTTTGATGTCTCTCTTTCGCAAAATCCTAAACTAAGGCATTAATTATGTGAATATTGGAACTTGAATGATTGCCAACATATGGTGGTACATGTTAAGCAATATGGAAGTTTTGGTTTTGATATTTTGTTGTTTCGTGTAGCATTCTTCTAATTTTAGTTTCACTAGTATTAACTCCCTAGTGCAGAAAATGGTTTTGCTCTTAATAAAGCATTCTGTAATACTCGTTATTGAAGAATGATTTCATAATAAATGATGTAAGTATACTTGCTGCAGATCTTTTCACAAGTGGTATAGATATTCAAGCGGTGAATGTTGTTATTAACTTTGACTTCTCCAAGAACTCTGAAACCTACCTTCACCGAGTATGTTTGCTAAAATATTTTCTCTATTTTAAGTTGCAGCATTGATCTTTATTTCTCTATTTTAAGTTGCAGCATTGATCTTTATTTTGGTAATCCTCACGGACGTCCACTTAATGAGCAGGTTGGTCGATCAGGAAGGTTTGGTCATCTTGGATTAGCAGTGAATTTGTTCAGTTACGAGGACAGCTTTAACTTGTATGTTATCATCTCTCTAGCTGGGTTGAAACTTTTAGTACAATATACATTGAATTTGAAATGATTCATTGATTATATGCCCCCCCCCCCCTAACAGGTAGAGGATTGAACAAGAACTTGGGACTGAAATAAAGAAAATTCATCCACATATCGATCAGGCCATTTACTGCGGTGATTTGTTTGGGATGTTTCCTTAGACTACAGTTGTAACAATGGTGAGCAACCGTTTTAGATTATATGTATATGTTTGAAAGATTGGGCCATTTGTTTGGGCCTTTAAAAATCAAATCAAATGTAATGGGCATATACTAATAAAAGTGGACTCTCTTTTTGGTTTTTGATTTTTCAAAAACAAAAATAAAAGTGAAATGGCCTAATCTAATATGGATTATTCTAACAAGAAAATGCTAATTATTTAACTATATTAATTATTTAATGCAACAATATAACATACACCTATTTAACAAAACTATATAATATGCAATATATATGCAACTACCTAATAAACTACATAACATTTAATATGCAATGACCTAATGAACTATGTAATATGTAACAATCTAATGAGCTATATAATATGACATGATACATGATCTTTAATGAAAACTATATACTCACTAAACTATATTGCTATGATACTCAACATGCAAACTATATCCTTATATACTACATAAACTAAATTATATATGATCATACATTTATTTTATTAAAAGCCTTTATATTATACGGTATAATATGTCACGTGCCACCACTCGTCATCCAGATAAAATAACACTGTAATACTTGAATTTTATCTGAACATTTTGAGACAGATTGAAGGAAATCGAGAATCAACTTAAAAATGTTTGGATTTCGAGATCGAATTGATTTTTAAGTTCGGATTTTGAGATCAAATTAATTCAAGTGGCACTGGCGGTGGAAATGAAAATTAGTTCATGGAATATTTGCAATGGATCAACGGGCTTTGAGAAATTTCCAACATATAGTGTTTGTAAACCTTAATAAGTAACCATCTATTCATTTAGGTGTTTAAAGTCCAAATTATAGCCTGTTATTACTTACAACCAAAATACCAAATAATATCAAAAATCCAAAAATAAATGTTCAATTTTACAAAAACATTCAGCCCCAAATAGCCATAGACTCATAACCAACAGCCCATTAAATTTACATCAAGCCCAACGAGCCCACATATTTAGGGTAACCAAAAACCCTTACTGATTCGTTTAATCCTAGCCGCCGCCAGCCATAACCTTTTGGCTCCCACATGTAACCCCCAACGACATGAGCGTGCAGCAGCCCGTGACCCCTGCTTCGCGCCACCTCATCATCGACCCAGCAGTGGTCCCGAACGGTTCCAAGTAGCTCGCATCAGTGACCACATACGGAAGTCACGTGAATAGCTCCCCACGTCGGCAACAAGTGTGCCCCATTCAGTAGCCATGTTGCGACCAATGGACCAATTCAGCCCAACAGTGATCCCTCCAAGCCACAGCAGCCCCCCAGTGCCAAATCGGCCATTCAAGACAAAAGAAAGGACACAAATCAGCAAAATCTCTTTTTTTTTGTTTTTCACTTGTAAAGGGAAATATAAGACCCATCAAAATCCCCATTGTAATTTTTACCCGTAGAAAAAGAATCAAAAAGCAACATCAAAAGGCAAAAACCTTTCCTTCGAAAGGTATTCTAGGTTTCTTCATTTTCGTTTTTTTTGTTGATGCATGTGGGTAAAGAAAAAAAAACAAAATAGAGGAGGAAAGTGACTTACCCTCGCCGTTCGCGTTCTTTGGTGGAGTCTAGGTCGTTGGCTTGCACATCGGAAGCTTAGGGGGGTCTCGGTTCTTAGAGGTTTGGGCCGGGGAGGAGAGTTTGGTAAAAAAAAGAGTGGGGCTTAGGGTCATTTTTTGGTGACGCTCGGGCTCCTTGGTTGCTCGGGTTTCCGGTCGGAGGGTAGCGTGGCCACCATAGTAGTGGCCGACGTTGAAAGCCTTAGGCTTTTATGGAGTGACCGGCTGTATGGTTTGGGAGCTTTGTTACAGAAAAAGGAAAGAGGACAGATTTTTATTGGCTGGGTTAATTGTTTAGCCAAATATGGTTAAAACATGAATATATAGGCTTAGTTTTGGGTTAATACCCACTTAGGTCCCTATATCTTAGCCGAATTCTTCCATTTCAATCACTAGGTCCTTGTTTGCTATTTTCTTTGATTTTGACACTCTGTTTTGCTTTGCTTTAATTTAGTCACTATTTGCTTTTCCATTGTTTAAAATTAGTTACTGATTTTTATTTTGTTATATTTTAGCCACTAATCGACTCTGTGTCTTTATTTTATTTATGAATATGATGTGATAGTTTCAATTTATGCATTTTGGTCACTGTTTATTCATTTTGGCTACCTTTTTATTTCTATTACATTTTGATCCCTGTTATTAAATTTCGAATATAAACTTTAATACGACCATGTGGTGACCCGCCCTGGGGTATGATTCACATTATTTATGGTCCGGGTAAAATTGTATTTTTTAACTGCTAACGTTGCTAATTTCTAACCGCTAACCCACTAATTTTCTAACTTCTAACTTATAACTTTTATAAAATGTATACAAATTATTCTACGACTTCGCGTTGACACACCCTACGGTATGATTCGCGTTGTTTATGATCTGGGTAAAATTCTAATTATTAACCCCTAACTTCTAAATTTATTTAATTGATTTATTTTCTGTTATTTACTTTTTTGTCTTTAATTTTCTACACCTTTAATTTATTCCTTTAAATTTTTGGTATTTACATTTCAGTCCTTTAAATTATAGCTTTTAATTTTCTGCACTGTTTTAATTTAAGCTTTATATTCTGATTTCTTTCATTTTAGTCATTTATTTAATATTTCAATTTTAATTCTATTTTTTAAATTGTTTCAATTTAGTCATTTTATATATTTTAATTGCATTTAATTATTTTATCCTTTTAATTTAATCCTTGATAGATCACTTGTATCCTTAATTTATTCTTTGAATTTAGATTCCTTTCGATTTGGTCCTTAGAGTTTTTTTAATTTAGATGAATAATTTCATAATTGATTAAAATTAATTAGGATTAATATTAGAGCCTCCATCTTAGGCCTAGTTTCACATTCATGCTTAAATTAGGTGAATTTTTTACTCGATCCTTGTTTTTACTCGAGATTCCATTTTAATTATTCGAATCAAATAATTGGTTAAGATTGACTAGATTAATATTGTAGAGCCTCAATTTTAGGTTTAATTTCACTTAGTCCTGTAATTTAGGAGAATTTTTGATTTGGTCTTCGTTTATGTTCAAGGTTCCATTTTGACTATTCAATTCAATAATTCACTAAAAGTGATTAGGATTAATATTAGAGCTTACACTTTTAGGTTTAATCCCTTAAGTTCTTTAAACTTCATAATTTGACACTTTAAGTTTGAGAGAAGCTTTGATTTATTAATTTAGTATAATTAGGTTCCATAACCGATTGCTTGACTGCATTTCGATTTTTAAATAGGGCAATGTTCATTTATTAGAGGTTAATATTGTATCCTCCGCTTTTGCCCAGGGGTGACCGCTGTTGATTGTCGAAGTAAATTAACATCATTTTCAAAACCCTCATCATGTTTTCTAAAATCATTAAGGTAATGTTTATTTATTGGGGTTGGTAATGAAACTTTCACTTTTGCTTGGGGTGGTTGTTATTGATCTTAGTAAGTCGACATCCTTTTCGAACTTTGCATACATAGTGGATTTTAAATCAAATAAGATTTTGAACTCAAAATCTCCAATTTTAAAATATGGGGTAATCGATTAGGTACCAATTTTGGACGCTGCGGGGTGCTAATCCTTTACCACGCGTAACTGACTCCCGAACATGATTTCTGATTTCGCAGACCAAAAAATGGTATTTTATAAAAATAAAATGTTTTATTAAATTTCCTACTAGTTTTAGGTGTTTCAATCTCACCTTAAAAATGATTGGTGGCGACTCCCATTTTTTTTTTATAAAAATCGTTTATTTTCCTAAAAAAGTCCTATAGCTGAAAATTGGTTGTGACATTTTTCATTCACTTTGCAACCAAAAAATATCATTAAGAGTAAAAACTTTCCTTCCCCTAGGTAGAAATTGTTCAATATGTATATATAGGAATGGGTTATACTTACCCTATGCAAACTAATAAATTTTACATTAATTTATAACCATTAGATTTAATTAAATTTATAACCCATAAACAAATATTTTTCTAATTCATGGTAAAACAATGTTTTAAGGGTAAACTATACCTATAGTCCCCAATGTTTTCGGTATGACTAATTTTGGTCAAAAAAATTAAGGGAAAATAGCCCCTAACATTATCGATTCGTTTATTTTAGTCCCTCTACCGTTAACTTCTTGATGCAGGGGGATCTGAGACAGATGATGCTGAGCTGTCAGATTGCACGTTGATGGCGCTGAGATACCATGAGTTGGCAGATCAGCGCAAAGGCGGGAATTGATTGTGACATGTTCCTTATTGGGGTCGTTTTGAGTATGTTTCAGTCTTTTGGCCATAACTTTGGCTACAGGTGTCAGAATCGCGCATAAGACCCCAATCCGGAAAGCTCTTTTCGACGCGCACGCTCTCCACATTGAGCTACGCTCCATGTGGCCTTTTTTTCAACCTCAAATTCTGCGTTTTCCCCTCCGAATCACTAGATTTAGTTATTTTTTACTATTATGGTAATATTTCGATTGTTAATTAGGAAGTCAATTTAAATCCGATTTAGACCGGATTTTTGGGAGATGCTTATTTTATTTCGAATTTCAATTTAGAGTGATTTTCGGGATTTTGCTATTTTTGGCAAAATTCGAATAAAGACGATTTTTTTAGCTATAACAGTCCGGCTTGTGGACTGCTTTAGACAGTTATTGATTTTATAATATTTTATTAAACCCTAGAGACTTTTTTTCTCTGGTTTTTGGCGAATTTTCTCTTGTGAATCGTCTGTCGGAGCTAGCCTACAGGATAATCACTATTCTGTCTGGCGTCAGTTGGTATCAGAGCTTCAACATCTTCTTGGGAAATTTCACCAGTTTCAATGGCTGGAGGTCGTGGTCGTGGTCGTCGTGAGCAGGTTCCGAATGAGGAAGCCCAACGCCGTGATCGCAGCGTTCAGGATGTGATGATTGCGGATTTGCAGAGGCAAGTCGCAGAATTAACCCAGCGCCTAGCGGCGCAGGATTTAGAGGATCGTGAGGCCTCTGATCACGATACAAATTCCACTTTCGAAAACCCATATCACAATCGCGCAGGATTCCGGGGCGCAGGATTCCGGGAGCACCGTGGTCGGGAGGAGCGTCATGGAGACCTCGGTTTTCGGTCGATCTCCCTGAGTTTCTGGTACATTACAGGCCGAGGGATTCGTGGATTGGATTAATGAAGTGGAGCGTATTTTTGAATATAAGGAGTCCCCGATCGTGTGAAATGAAACTGATCGCCATCAAACTCAAGGGCAGAGCATCTGCGTGGTGGGAACAGTTACGACGTTCACGAGAAAGACAGGGCAAAGCCAAGATCACTGATTGGGGAAGATGAAAAAGAAGATGAAGGGCCACTTCCTTCCCTTCGGCTACACGCAAACCTTATTTCAGCGACTTCATGCGTTGAGGCAGGGCGCGCGATCAGTCGATGATTACACGGAGGAGTTTTACCAATTGGTCGCCCGGAACGATTTATCTGAGACGGAGGAGCAGATGGTGGCGCGATATTTGGGGGGTTTACGCCAGCCCTTGCAAGATGTCCTCAGCCTTCATTCATTGTGGAGTGTTTCGGAAGCATACCAGCGTGCACTTGCTGTTGAAAAACAGCAAAACAGGAGACCAGTGATCAGGAGCGATCACAACAGTCGACCAGTTCGCCCTCAAGAGTCCCGTCCTGCTCAGCAGCCACCGCAGGGTAATTCTAACCCTACTATTAGATGTTTTCGTTGTGGTGAACAAGGGCATAGGGCGACTGATTGCAGGAAGCCTGCTAGTCAAAAGGGCAAAAATTTGTTGATTGAGGAAAACGTGGAAGACGAGAATGAGGAGATTGGCGAACCCGTGTATGACGATGATGAGACTGATGATGTGCTATATGGAGATGGTCATGAGACTCTGGTCGTTCGCAAGAGTCTACTTACCCCAAGGGCGATTCAGGGGACGATTGGTTGAGAACCAATATTTTCCACACGACTTGCACAGTTGCAGATAAAGTCTGCAAAATGATCATTGACAGCGGCAGTTGTGAGAATGTAGTGTCCGAGGAGGTTGTCCAGAAATTGCAGTTGAAGACGGACCGTCATCCTAAGCCATACAAGTTGTCATGGCTAAATAAAGACAGTGAGGTAACAGTTGATAGGCGATGCCTGGTGTCTTTTTCAATTGGTAGAAAATATTTGATAATGCCTGGTGTGATGTTGTGTCTATGGATGCGTGTCATATATTGTTGGGTCGACCTGGCAGTATGATCGCAGTGTCATTCATGATGGACGGAAGAATACATATTCCCTTAGCATCAAGGGAAAAAAGATTGTGTTGGCACCCGCGGGAAGGACTTACTCCTACCCCAGTAACCCAAATACTAATCTGCTTTCTATGTCCAGGTTTTTAGATGAGATTGAGCATGGCGACGTGGTCTATGCCTTGCTACCTTGCGAGAACAAGCAGTAGACGTGGATACAGATTTACCAGTAGAGGTTGCAGCGGTTGCTAGCAGAATTCTCTAACTTGATGCCAGAGGATCTTCCTCCTGGACTACCACCTATGAGGGATATTCAGCATCAAATTGACCTTGTTCCTGGGTCAAGTTTGCCAAATCGACCGCATATCGCCTCAGTCCCAAGGAGGCCGAAGAGTTGCAGCGACAGGTGGAAGAGTTGTTGGAGAGGGGCTATATCCGAGAGAGTATGAGCCCATGTGCAGTCCCTGCTCTGTTAGTGCCAAAGAAAGATGGTTCTTGGCGTATGTGTGTTGACAGCCGCGATCAAGAATTACAGTGAAGTACCGGTTTCCAATTCCCCGTCTAGATGATGTTGGATCAGCTATCTGGTTCTAAGATCTTCTCAAAAATTGACCTTAAGAGCGGCTACCACCAAATCAGAATAAGGCCTGGAGATGAGTGGAAGACGGCGTTTAAAAACGCCACAAGGGTTGTATGAGTGGATGGTCATGCCTTTTGGGTTATCCAATGCGCCCAGTACATTCATGAGATTTATGCATCAGGTCTTGCGGCCTTTTATGGGGAAATTTGTTGTAGTTACTTCGATGATATCCTCGTTTATAGTCCGACATGGACTTCACACTTCGATCACCTCCGTGCTGTTTTTGAGATGCTGAAAACGGAGTGCTTGTTTGTCAATCAAAAGAAGTGTTCTTTCTTCACTACTTCTGTGACTTTCTTGGTTTTGTTGTGTCTACTGATGGTGTTCATGCAGATCAGTCAAAAATAGATGCAGTCTTGGAGTGGCCCAGACCAAGAACATTACATGACATCCGAAGTTTCCATGGCTTGGCGTCTTTTTACCGTCGATTCATTAGAAATTTCAGTACTCTGATCGCCCCTATCACAGAGTGCCTCAAGGGGCGTGATTTCCAGTGGTCTGAGGAGGCAGAGGCCAGTTTTCAACTGGTCAAGCAGAAGATGACCGAGGCTCCAGTTTTGGGCACTTCCAGATTTTGACAAAGTGTTCGAGGTAAATTGTGATGCATCTGGCGTTGGCATTGGTGGTGTTCTGAGTCAGGCAGGTCGTCCGGTTGCTTTTTTCAGTGAGAAGCTATCGGGATCAAAGAAAAATTATTCACTTATGATCTGGAGTTCTATGCCATAGTTCAGTCCTGAAGCATTGGCGTCACTACCTAGTACGAAGGAGTTTATTTGTTTACCGATCATGAGGCCTTGAAGTACATCAATGGCCAACACAAGCTGAGTAGACGTCATGCCAAGTGGGTAGCATACTTGCAAGAATTCACTTTACGCTGAGGCACCAAGCAGGGAGTTTGAACCGCGTCGCAGATGCCCTGAGCCGTCGTACCTTACTTCTCACCACCATGAGTACTAAAGTTGCAGGATTTGAGACGTTCACAGATATGTATGCTGATCCTTCCTTTGGAAGGATATTTCAGGAGGTAACTGAGGGTCACCGTCATGATTTTGTTTTGCATAATGGGTATCTGTTTCGTGGATTACAATTGTGCATTCCAGATTGTTCATTGAGGCAGCAAATTATAAGTGAACTCCATAATGAGGGACACTTTGGCCGAGATAAGACATTGGCCCTTATCTCTTCTGAATTTTATTGGCCCAAGTTGACTAGTGATGTGGCCCATTATGTGGACCGTTGTTATGTGTGCCAGCGATCTAAGGGAGTTCTCACCAATGCGGGATTGTACACTCCCTTACCTGTTCCTGAAGCTCCTTGGTTCGATGTCAGCATGGATTTTGTACTAGGCTTACCCCGCACCCAAAGGGCCTCTGATTCTATCTTTGTTGTGGTTGACAGGTTTTCCAAGATGGCTCATTTTGTAGCTTGCAGAAAGACTATGGATGCTGACCGGATTGCCCATCTCTATTTCAAGGAGATTGTGCGTTACATGGTGTTCCTCGATCCATCACTTCAGATCGTGATACTAAGTTCATCAGTCATTTCTGGAAGAGCCTGTGGGGGAAACTGGGAACGCAGTTGAATTTCAGTAGCGCCTACCACCCCCAGACGGATGGCCAGACTGAGGTGGTGAACCGAAGTTTGGGAAACCTTTTAAGGTGTTTGGCAGGAACGAACGAAGAAGCAGTGGGATTTGGCATTGCCTCAGGCAGAATTTGCCTACAACAGATCAAAAAACAGAACCACAGGTTTAAGCCCATTTGAGATGTCTATGGTCAGAACCCATCCGGGGTGTTGGACTTAGCCCCTATTCCACGTATAGGACGTTTCAGTCCTAAAGCAGATGAGATGGCAAAGTATCTTCGGGGTATCCATGAGCAGG